>NC_142048.1:43175620-43775620 GCF_982192425.1 Myodes glareolus
TCTTGGGATTTCTCCACAGCATAGAGAACGTGCTCCCTGTGTTCATAGAATATGTAGTTTTTAGTCATCTTTCTCATAGATGCATTCGAGGTGGTTTATCACGAATGAATATCTGCACTGGGCCAGGTGTTTGACAAACAGGATCTCAGTTAATGTTTGTAATATTCTACATTGAAAGATCGTATTCTACATTTTACAGTCAAACAGAGCTCATAGAATTATATACCTTTGCCAGGGTCATACAGCTTGTAATTACAAACATTGAGTTCACACTGTCTGGTTTGCCACCTGTGTGTTCACTATACTGCCAGCCTAGGATGCCATAAATAACAGAAACTAGTGTTAAAGATTTCATGGCTAATAAGTCCAAAATCAAGGTGCTGGCTGATTCGACTTCTGACTAGCAGAGAAGCTTTGCTTTCAGAGTCCTCCCATGGTGGAAAGGGGCCTGAGTGTTACCACCTCTCTTTAGAAGGACCCCAGGATTAATAAATTCAAAACCTTCTCTTCAGACATCTTTTTAACATGCATTAGCTCCTCATTTGACCAAATGCAGTCACTTTGGGAAATAGAGTTGAGCATATGAATTTTGGGACTCAAATGTTCAGTCCAGAACGTGTACCATTCTGCATCCAAAGAAAATTCGTGTGATTGGTAGTTGTGGCTCATATTTGACCAGACTAAGGAAGGTCATGCCATTCAACTCCTGATATGCACTTGACTTGTGTAATCTTTTGAGTCTGAATGGTTCATTTTGGATCAAAAGAAACCCCATGCTAAGCTAGTGTCACGTTCTATACCTCCAAGAGTGACTAGCTTCTTCCAGTCAGTGTGTGGTTTCTGTAGGCTGGGGCTCCTCACATACTTCTAACGTGCCATAGGAAGGAGTTCACCATATCCACAAAGCCATGGCTGTAATTCCCATGGAAGTGATGATCGGATTTCATAGGTTGATGAATGAGAACTCATGTTTTGGGGACTTTTGTGTAATTTTTGATTGTCTTAAGAATCAGTTGCATCAGAAGCAGAAAATAGAAACAGCCAGACAAGATCCCCAATCTGTCACTGTATAGACACCTGCATTTGGTAGTTTTATGTCAATTTGACACAAGCTAAAGTCATCCGAGATGAGAGAAACTCAGTTCAGAAAACGCCTGGATAAGATCAAGTTGTAGGCTAGGGGTAGGATATTTTCTTAATTAGTGATTGATGGCTGATGGCCCTGGGTGCTATAAGAAAGCAGTCTAAGCAAACCATGGGGAGCAAACCTGTAAGCAGCACTCCTCCATGGCCTCTGCATCAGCTCCTGCCTCCAGGTTCCTACCCTCTTTGAGTTCCTGTCTTGACTTCCTTCAGTGATGAAGTACAACATGAAAGTGTAGGGCCGCATAAACCTGTTCCTTCTCAACTTGCTTTTTGCTCATGGTGTTCAATCACAGCAATAGAAATCCTCACTAAGTTGCCCCCCTTCCACCTTCATTCACCCAAGGAGGCTTTTCCTTCTCTCTTTCATACATGCTTCCTGACACGTGACTAGGCTAACATGTCAAGAGATTCTCCTCACCAGTTCCAGATGTCACTTTCAAGTGAATCACTTGCCTCATCCTGTAAGTTCAGAAACATTGACTCGGTTTTTTTTTTTTTTTACACTGTGAAGAGGAATGAGACACTCACATTCTTACTTTGAAAGTATAAAATGTGAATGTATTGAATAATAAAAAATTTAAGGCAATGAAATATAACAACCAAGAAAAAATAGTGATTGCTTGCATATGTTAATTATTAAAATACGTGCTATAGTAATATATTTTAGTTAGTCCTTTACTACCAATTAACATGTATTTTAGTAGTTATTGTGATAACTTAGGTTCTTATTATTTGTTACCTGTCAGAGATAAAATTGAAGCTGCAATTTAGAAACAGTAAATTGGGGCTGAACCACTTGTTCACTAGGCTTATCTCACCATGGCATTTGTTAGTAACACCATGACAATGAGAACGAATATTTACTTTGCCTTTACTTAAGTACTTAGCATAGTTTGTACATTTCACCCTTATGGCAGCCGAATCAAAGTAGGTGCTATTGGTATTTCCTTTATATGGACAAAGAAAGGAGATTAAAATAGTTGCCCTGCCTTGTCATTGATAGATATTAAAGATGGCAGGATCAGGATTCCAAAATGTGGCTCCAGAGTCTATTCTGGAAGCCCAGGCTCACAAGATAAGTGACTTTTCTGCATTGCTTTTCTTTTCTCTTTTTTGTTTTTCATAATCTACATTTTTCATAACGTGGGTGGTGGCGCTTTATTATGCCACTAAAGCTTTTATTTATTGAATAAATATTTTCTATGACTCACAAATGCACAAAACCTGTTTCAACTGGTGGAGATAATGTATGGATGTGAATAGTGAATAATGGCATCCTAAAAGCTCCCAAACTATTTCTCGCCGCACATCCTGTGTATGACACGTAATCTCCCTACACTGCTTTTTCCCATGGAGGATATGAAAATTTCTCTCTCTCTTTTTTAAATCAACCTGTTTTAAACAACACAAGTGCTGTGCAAAACACTATATAAGATGTTTTGAGGACTACCTTGGGTAACTTCCTGGTAATGTATGAATCCGAAATATTTCCCTGTAAACCCACAATTTCCCATACAGTCAAGCTGTTAAATTGCCTCTCTGAGAGGCAGAAATTACTTTGATTTGATTTCCATTGTTTTCTTAAGCAAGAATAAAGTGCTACGGATTTTTTTTTTAAACTCCTGCCTCTATTGCCATTATCTCCTCACTTTTAAAACTCTACATAACTTTCGATGTCAGGTACTTGCCGAAATAATAATGTACAGAGTGTGGGGAAAGAAATGTGGTCCAATAAGTACATCAGCATGCTTACCATTTTCCTGTGTTTTTTAGACTGGTATATAACAAAACAACAGCAATAAACAAATAGTCATAAGATCCAGAAGCCAGCCTGTTGTCACCTCTCTCTCTCTCTCTCTCTCTCTCTCTCTCTCTCTCTTTCTCTTTCTGTGTGTGTGTGTGTGTGTGTGTGTGTGTGTGTGTGTGTGTGTGCTTATTTGTGTAGGCACACAGATATACACACAGAAGCCAGAATACAACCTCAAGTGTCATTCTTAGGAGCCATCTATATTGCTTTTGGTATCCACTTGCTCAGCACTGGAGTTAAAAGCATGCACCAGAGTTTGACTTTTCATGGTCATATATCTGCTGTTCATGAAGCAATATTACACCATGGCATTAACTATTAGCATAAGATGCCAATCTTCTTCAACTTTTACATGTTTGATTAATGAAAGAGAGAAGCAGAGCTTTGCCTTATAAAAATTTGTCATCAAAACGATGCAATTTGGAAGACAGTGGATTTGGACTTTTACTTTCTGTATTATGCCAGAGTTGTTGGAAGCTAAGAGTTGTTAATGATGAATCTCTTCTCTTGAACCTGGGTCATGACATGGTTAAGAGAAAGAAACATCAAGTAGGTGAAATGTTTATCTGTTACCTAACAAGCAAGACACTTATAAGGGTTTATATCACTTCTTTAAGTAATTGAGTCTTTCATTTAAGAGTTTAATTTGAATTGTTCTTAGCACCAAAGCCTAGATTTTTTCTTCTGACAAAGATGCAGTACGCTTCTAAATCTTTCCCTTGTCAGCACTTTCTCTATGTACGTTGCTCAGTTTTTGAGTGCATTAGCTTTTTTGTGAACAGTTTTTATTTATTTTGTATTTTTGTAACCATGGGTGTATGTGGATGTGCATGCACTCGAGTAACCCTGTAGAGGGCAGAGAACAGATGGCTCAAGTCTTTTTTTTTTTCTTTTATCATGTGGGCTCTGAGAATCGAATTCTGGTTGTATGGCTTAGCAGCAAATGACCTTACTCACAGAAGCATACCAGCCCCATGTTTAGGCGGCTTGGTTTTTGTTTCAGTGGAGGTGCTGGTGGTGGTGCTGGTGGTGGTGTTGTGGTGGTAGTAGGGTAGGGTGGTGAAGATAGTGGTGGTGGTTGTGGTGGTGGTGGTCGTGGTGGTAGAGATAGTATAGATGATGGCTTTGGTTGTTTGGGAGCTTGTGCTGCTCTTATGTGGGAGTTATTTTTCTACAGACTATTCTGCTTCTCCTCTCTCTGAGTTGGTTTATGGTTCAGACATGCTGGCACTACTTCACATTGTACTGTCTGATTTGGGCTATTTTAGGAATACAAAGCTAACAATTTCATTACAGTGTATATGAAATATATATTATTGAATGAAAACTTGCATAATTTCAGAATGAAAAGCCGAAACATACTTAGAAACTGTGGCACAAACACTCTCTCTCTCTCTCTCTCTCTCTCTCTCTCTCTCTCTCTCTGTCTCTCTCTCTCTCTTTCTCTCTCTCTCTCTGTCTCTCTGTCTCTCTCTCTGTCTCTCTCTCTCTCTCTCTCTCTCTCACACACACACGCACATGCACACACAGCCCAACACACTAAACTCAGTATTTATTGACTGACTGACATGGAAAACTTTGGTTTTATTCGGCTTAAGTCAGGTTAAAACTAAAAAGGACTAGACTACAGTTTTCACGTGAAGCGATTCATTTGTCCCTAAATGCCTGTGTCCCTGATGTTATTTTGATATGGAAATTCATCTGATCTCTCAACTAAGTTGTGAATTCAACGTCATGTGCCATGATATTTTATGGATCACTTCGGACTTTCTGCTAATAGTTACGTGGACATTTTAACTAGGAAGATTGCAGGGTAGTTAATTCGCCCCTACCGTTGGTGAGATGCATTAATATGTACTCTGGTAGAATCAAATGTGAATGACTGCATGTTCACAGCAAGAGCTGTAGTTACAGATAGATTCCTAAGACACTGGCAAGCCCTGTGATGTCATTTTAAATTAGCATCCTTAAATACTGTGCACTCTGTCTTCTTCCCATGAGCACTAACTTATCTCTATTTTTTCTTTTTTGTTATGTCATCTTTTAAAAATATAACTCATTCATTTATATCTTATGTATTAGCGTGTTTGCCAGCACAGAAGAGCACCAGGTGCATCCAGTGCCCATAAGGCCAAAGAGAACATCTTGTCCCTGGACCTGAAGTTGTATAGTTGGAAGCTGTTACATGGGTGCTGGAAACCAAACCCGGGTTCTCTGCAAGAGCTGCAAGCACTTTTGAGAGTTGAGCCATCTCTCCAATCCTCTGCTGTTACAGTACCTTAATTCTTACCCTTTGATACTGTTTTTCCCTCAGGTTTTCTCCTTTAGTCTGATTTAAAATTTGTTGAAGTCCTTCCTTATCCCAAGGCAGCTGATTCCAAATCTCTGTTGCAACACCTATTGCTAGTCACCTCCGTAACTTTAACCCAAAAGGAGTGAATTCTCCATACTTTGTAATGAAATTCTAGCTATTTTGACATTACATCTTTTTTGTGTTTTTATTTATTTTTTAAAACAATCTTTTCTCATTTTACATATCAATCCCAGTTCTCCCCTCCTCTCCCCTACTCCCTCCACCTTCCTCCCACTCCACGCCCATCCAATCCTCAGAGAGGATAAAGCTTCCCAAGGGGAGTCAATAACGTCTGGTACATTACTTAGAGGCAGTACTAAGGCTCTCCTCCTATATCTAGGCTGATCAAGGTTTCCCTCTAAAGAGAATGGACTTCAAAAGCACGAAGGATAAATCCTGGTCTCACTGCCAGCGTCCCCACAGGCTGCCCCAGCCATACAATTGTCACCCACATTCAGAGGACCTAATTTGAGTCTATACAGGCTCCCCAACTGTCAGTCTGGAGTCAGTGAGCTCCCACTAGCTCAAGTCAGTTGTTTCTGTGGGTATCCCTATCATGATCTTGGCCATCCTTTCTCTCTTTGACTGAACTTTTGGAGCTCAGCCCAGTGCTACCTGTGGATCTCTGTATCTGCTTTCATCATTTGCTGGATGAAGTTTCTATGATGACAATTAAGGTAGCCATCAAACCCTCTCCTTTGTCAGACCACACTTCCTGGCTTCTCAGAGCAGCCCTGGGGCTACCTTAAATCTTCCTCAGTCCCATCTTAAAGGGCGGGAACTATTGATACAATCTTGAATCTCTCAAGAATCTATTTCTATTGCTGCATAAATGATGATAAAGTTTCATAAATCTTTAACATGTGGCATGATGGTTTTCACTGTGAATGAGAACTGCAATACACCGAATTAATGTATACACCAGCATACATAGCTTTCAGTTGGGGTGTACACATGAAAAGCAAATTTCAAACATGCAACACAGTGTGATGCTCACTAGAGCTCCAGAACTTGACATCCAGCCTAAATGAGCATCTTTGGCCTAACTCCCCAGTACCCTCATGTGTAGTCCCAGGCAGTGTCCTCTGTGCTTCTCTGAGTTCTGCTTTATAAGATTACATACACAGAAGATTACACAGCTTTGTCTTTTTGTACCTAGTTCATTTCATTTCTTACAGTGTCCTCCAGTTTCATCCATTTTAACCCATGTTCTAGATTTACTTCTCTCTTCAAAACTAAATATTGTGTGTGTGTCCATGTGTGTACATGTGTGTGTATGCATGTGCATGCTTTTGTCACATTTTTGTCTTTTATCAATGGTCATTTTGAGTATTCGATCATTTATCTTCACTGTTGTTATAACATCATGAATGTGGGACATTTATATCCAATGTCTGAAATCAAGTTTTCATATTCACGTCTAGAAGTGGTATTGCTAGATAAAATGGTAATTACATACTTAATTTTTCAAGGCCACTCAATACAGTTTGTCATAATGACTGTACCAACTTACATAAATAGTTTACAGACTTCCCATTTTATCTATTTATATGACATTTATCTAGTTTTCCCTTTTTCATAATCCCTCGTAACACACATAGGGTAATGTTTCTATCATATCTCTCTTTTTCATTTCTCTGATTACTAGGGATATTGGGCATCTTTTTATCTAGCTGTTGGAGCTTGAAAATCTTCACTCCAGAAATATGCTTTCTGATATTTTGCCTGTTTTTAATTGAGTTGTTTATTTTCTGGCCTCTTGGTTGTCTGAGTAGATAATAACTTCTTATCAAATTATATTTTGCAAACATTTCCTTCAATTCCATAGGGTATGTCTTCCCTCTGCTCATTGTTTGCTTGGCACTGTCTTACTCTGTTCCAATTTTGTTGTCTTTAGATTGGAGATCATAGCTAAAGAGAATTTTTTTTTTAAAAAAAAGCACTATCCTTTTTCCTGTTTTCTATTAATATTTTTAAATTTGCCATTTTTAAATATCTAAAAATTCATTTTAAATTGACTTTGGTAAATAATTTACACATAAAATCTACTTTCTTCTTGAGGGTGGATGTACCATTTAGTGAGGGATTCTCTGGTGTATATCATTGGCAATTCTATGTACAGTCAACTGACTGGCAATGCATGGATTTATTCTTATAATCCGTATTATTTCTAGGGTATGTATCTTCATACCCTATTCTATCTTCATGGTAGCATTATATTGATAGAGATGAATACTTTACATTGGTATGGATCTTGGCCTATTGATACAATTTAAGGTTAATTTTTATATGTATATTTCTACTCTTGATTACCCTTGTTTGTACAGCTTACTGAAAATGTAATGTATAATTAAGAAATACAGGTTAATAGATAGTCATGTACAATACTTAAGCTTGTAGTCATGCTAGTTAGGTTTTCTAGATGTATAAAGGTATATTTAAGATCAATAGATATTCTTCAAATCTTTCAAAGACTAACAGAATATGGCATTTAAAATGTTTTAAAATCGTAGGAATTTTCATGACAATGAGAGACATCTGCTCCTGGCAGCACTAATCACTTTAAGAGGAAGATGGGCATTGGGCTTTTTATGAAGTTTGGTAGCCATTTGGGCAAGAAACTTCTCTTGCCTGGACTGTTTGATATTATGTTGTATGAACTGGACATGTAGGACCCACAGAAAAATGATGCTGTATAGTAAGGAGGCCGCTTGTTGGTTCTCAGCTGCTTAGCCCTGAAATAATCACACAGAAACTGTATTAATTAAATTACTGCTTGGCCCATTAGCTTTAGCTTCTTATTGACTAGCTCTTACATATTAATTTAACCAATTTCTATTAATCTGTGTATCACCACATGGCTGTGGCTTACCAACTAAAGTTCTGGTGTCTGTCTGTCTCTGGCAGGGATACATAGTTTCTCTCTGACTCTGCTCTTCTTTTTCCCAGCATTCAACTTAGTCTTCCCTGCCCAGCTCCATGCTACCCTATCATGGGTTCAAGACAGTTCCTTTATTAACCAATAGTATTCACAGCATACAGAGGGGAATCACATATCTCCTCCCCTGTTGTTCTTAAATGAAAAGAAAGGTTGTAACTTTAACAAAACAAAATTACAGATAACAAAACAGGTATCAAGAAAGAATTACAGATTTTATCTTTTATCATGACTAAGGAAAACTATACTATTACTATCTATGCTTCAATTTCATCAAAGACACCAGAAGGATATATTATTATCTACATAAACAGCAAGTACATTATAAGCAACTTCCAAAACTCTAGAACTGACAGAGACATCTCACTGCCTCGATAGTTACCCAAAGTTCTTCTGTACCATTGGGGCATCCATCTTCAGCCTGTAGGCCCATAGTATACAGCAGATATTTCCATGAAGCAGGAAATTTCAAAGATATTTCTGCTTATACTGACAGTTTGTCAGTCACTTTCTTCTGTGTCCTGCAGAATGTTTGGCTAAATCTTTCATGTAGAAGGAACCCCAAAAGGCTATCTCACCTTTAGGCAAGTTTAGCAGTCATTTCTCCATGGGTCCTGCATGTCCAGTTTTTACAGTATAGCATGAAGCAGTTCAGACAAGAGCAGCTTCTTGCCCAAATGGCTTACAAACTCCAAAAGGAACCTTTTTGATGTCCAGCATCCTCTTGAAGCATCTTGGTGCTGCCAGGAGCAGATGTGTCTCACTACCATAAAATGTCCTAATTTCTTAAACATTTTAAATGCCATATTCTGTAGTCTTTGACAGATTTGAGGAATACCTATCTAACTGAGATATATCTCTATATATTTAGAAAACTTATTTAACATTACTGCAAACTTGACTATTATAGATGATTACCAACCTATATTTCTTAATTATACATTACATTTTTAAATGAGGTATACAAACACAATATGTTACTCAAAAGCAGAAATATACATATAACAAAATTGACCTAAAACTTGTATCAATAGAGCATATCCATACAAATGAAAATCTCTATAGCATATTCCCCTTCAATGTAAAGAAACATTTATTAACAATATTTGGGAATTTGGGCATAGTTTTTTAGGCTACTTCTGGCTGAATGAGGCACTGTTAATAAGGTCTTTCATGGCGATGTGGGGTTCCCCTCTGTATGCTGTGAATACCATTAGTTAATAAGAAACTGTCCTGAGCCCTAGATAGGGTAGAATGGAGCTGGACAGGGAAGACTAAGTTGAATGCTGTGAATAAGGAGGTGGAGTCAGAGAGAAGTGATGGAGTCACCAGAGACAGACACTGGGAACTTTAGCTGGTAAGCCACAGCCATGTGGCAATACACAATTAATAGAAATTGGTTAATTAATATGTAAAAAATTAACCAATAAGAATTATTGGTTAGATAATAATTCTAGAGCTAATGGGCCAAGCAGTGATTTGATTAATACAGTTTCTGTATAATTATTTTGGTTCTGGGAGTCCAGGGCAAAGAAGTGGCTTCCTTTCTTTATTGTTTAAACAGAAAAGAGGAAATGGTATGGGAGGTCCTTCTGTCTGTATTTCTTTTATTGGTTAATGAATAAAAAAAAAACTGGCTTGGCTTATAGCATGGGAGAAGGATGTCAGAATCATGGAGAAATCATGAGCCACCACCAGAGACAGAAGCTGGGAACTTTACCAAGTAAGCCACAGCCATGTGGCAATACACTGATTAACAAAAATGGGTTATATTAATATGTAAGAGTTAGTCAATAAGAAGATAGAGCTAATGGACCAAGGAGTGATTTAATTATACAGTTCTTGTGTAATTATTTTGGTTCTGGGAGGCCAGGACAAACAAGTGGCTTCCCCCCAAGAATGCTGAACTTACCTAAAAGTGAGTTGATCCTTCGGGGTTCCTGCTTCTTGAAAGAGTCTGCCAGACATTCTGCAGAACACACAAAAAAGTGACTGACAAACTGCCAATATAGGTGGAATTGCCTTTGAAATTTCCTGCCTCATGAAAAAGTCTCCTGGAAACTATGGGCCTATAGGCTGAAGATGGGTGCCCTAATAGTACAGAAGAACTTGGGGTGACTGTTCAGGTAGCAGGATATCTCCGTCAATTTTAGGGTTTTGAAAGTTGTTTACAATGCAATTTCTGTTAACTTAGGTAATATCATATCCTCTGGAGTCTTTGACAGAGTTAAAGCATAGAGAGTTATTGACAGCGGTTTTTGTCCCGCTCAGTCCCACAGCCATCCAATCGCAAAGAAATACACAGAGAACCACATTAATGATAAACTATTTGGCCTATTAGCTCAGGTTTTTTTTTTTATTAATGGATTCTTACATTTTAAGTTGGCCCATTATTCTTGTCTGTGTAAGTCACATAACTTGGTACCTTTTATCAGCATAGTATTCTCATCTTGCTTCCTCTGTGTCTGGGTGATGACTGCAGACTAAGTATTTCCTCTTCCCACAATTCCCCTGTTCTTGTCACCCTGCTTCTACTTCCTGCCTGGCTGCTGACCAATTAGCATTTTATTAAAACAATATAAAACCATTGTCCCACAGCAATTCCCCTCTTTTTTTCCCAAAACAGGACCTCTAAATGTAATCTCTTTTATTTACCTTTCTTCCTAACCATTATCTATAACAACTTGTAATCAACACTCTAAACAAAGATAATCCATAATCCATTTTTGGGGCGGGAATATGGGCATAGTTTTCTAGGTTACTTTCTTCTGATTGGGCATACTGATAATCTTATGGGGACCTAAATATTTAAAATTATGATCAAGTCCTGACTGAAGTATTCTGTGAGACTTGATCATCTCAGCCAGCAGTCTTGAAACTGTTATGGATGTAGAACTCAGAGGAAATTCCAATAGAGGTCCTCTGAAATGTTGGATCATCTGGACCATCTGCTCCTATCAGAGATTCTTCAGGGGGTCTTCCTTGATCAAACCTGATTTTTCTTAACCAAGAATGAATCCAAAGCCTCTCATTTCCTGTGGAAACAAAATCAAAACCTTTTCTCCAAATTAACATATCTTTTGTCTTAAATTTTTTAAGTCAAAGCATTTTTAAAATATATATGTTGTATTTATTCAGCAACATTTGTAATCAAATGTTTTTTAACAGCTGTTGTTCCTTCCTCAGCCATCAAACCATGCAAAGACAACACAATAACATACAGTATCCAGACTCTCTGTGAATTTTTTATTTTTATGTGGCTTTATTTTAAACTCTATTTCTTTTATTTTTAATTTTAATTTTTTGCTTTTTGAGATTAGGTTTCTCTGTGTATCTTTGGCTGTCCTAGCACTCATTCTGTATACCAGGCTGTCCTTGAACTCACAGAGATCTACCTGCCTCTGCCTCCCAAATGTTGAGATTAAGGATGTATGCCACCACCACCTTCAACTACTTTTTCTTCCTTCCTTCCTTTCTTTCTTTCTTTCTTTCTTTCTTTCTTTCTTTCTTTCTTTCTTTCTTTCTTTCTTGTTTTTAAGGACTTTATCTTTTTCTTTTCCCTCTCAGGCCTACATTTATTTTAAAACACACTATAAACCATTTAGAGGTTTTCTTCATTTGAATCTATCTTTACTGTTTATCTCTCTTTTTCTGATCACATGAGTCTTTTATTTGCTAAGCAATATGTCTAAGATTAAAGCTGTGGCTTTGAAGGATGGATCCACCTCATTTCTTAACTTTCTGAGAGTCTAGACTCATGGTGGAGTTACTAGCCGGAGTCATGTTTATTCCAACATTGCCATGGAGTTTCACAGTCCCTGCCACCACCAGAAAGCATGCTATTGGCTATTCATCAACACCATTTAAGTGTTTGGTGGTGAGGCCTCTTAAAAGAGCTGCAAGGTTTTCGCAGCTAAAGCTGAGTCAGGAAGTCTCTCTTAAACGAGATGGGTGTGCCTCTAGCAAATAGAGACCACCTGAGAAAATGTTGCTAAAAAGAAACCATGCTTAACTCTGTTGTTTTTGTGCCTAGAATTCCTTCCCAAACTCTCTCAGGTTTTAAGTGGATTTAGTTGTCCACGTTGGCACCATTTTGTCAACAGATAGTTATAATTATAGTTTTCCTTAGTTAAGATCAAAGATAAAGTAAATAGCCTGACGGTGGTGGCACATGTCTTTAATCCCAGCACTCAGGAGGTGGATCTCTGTGAGTTTGAGGCCAGCCTGGTCTACAAGAGCTAGTTCCAGGACAAACTTCAAAGCCACAGAGAAACCCTGTGTCGAAAAGCTCCCCCCAAAATAAAGTATATATAAATATTATAACTATATTTCTTGCTTGATAACTGTTTTGTTAAATGTAATCTTGCCATGCTAAAGTTAAAACCTTCCTTTTTATTTAGACAGAAAAGGGGATCTCGCTCTGTATGCTGTGAATGCCATTGATTAATAAAGAAGCTACTTTGAGCCTATTTTAGCACAGAATAGGGCAAAGCAGGAAATCCAAGCAGATAGAGGAGGAGAGAGTAGGTGAAGTAAAAGGGAGACACCATGTAGCTGCCAGAGAAGAAAGATGCATGCATGTCATACCAGTAAACCATGAACCTTGTGGTAAAACATAAAATAATAGAAATGGGTTCATTTAAGATTTGCTTAGAACTAGCTAGCAATACACTTAAGTGATTGACCACGCAGTGTTTTAATTAACATAGCTTGTGTGATTACTTTGGGTCTGGGTGTTCGGGAAATGAAAGAGCAGTCTCTGGCTACACTATATTGCTTTGGTTACTAAAGATATACAGTATATTTTTAAATGAGATAGTGTATTCTTTTTAGTTAGCTTCTTTCACCTATTATTTCTTCATATAATTGATGTATTGGGTTACATTTGAGTTACTTTACAATCACTGTGATAAAACACCATGGCCACAGCAACTTATAGAAGGGATGTTTATATTGGACTTTCAGAGGGTTAGAGTCCAAGATGGCAGAGCAGGTAGCAGGTGGCTGCAACAGAAGATCTCATATCAAGGCACCATAATGAGTAGTACTGTTGATTGCCTCATTCTCTTGGTAGCTTTTATGGTGCCTTCTGGTACAATGAAAGCTAGTCTCGGGGAGGAGGTATTCATGTAAGTTCTAGCTCAGTTGTCTCTTCTAGGACTGTATTGAATAGAAACAACAAAGGAGGCATTTTGGTTTTGTTAGCGGTGTTAAAAGAAAAATGCTAAATCTGAATTTTACTGTGTATTCATATGGACTTCATTGTGGTGTGGTTCATTCCCTCAGCACCTATGTTTGAGTTTTGCAGTTGCTATTGTTAATTGTGAAGGATGTTCAGTTTGTCAAGTACTGCATCTTTTGAGCTGAACAGAGAGTTTTCATCAGGTTCATGTGATGTAATCTTGAAGCTCAGAGATGAATTCCATGTGTGGCTATGCATTGCTTTTAATGTGTTCTTCAGCTCTCGCATTGGCATGCTGTCGAGGGATCCTGCATCTATTTTCATCTCACCTATAGCCTATAACTTTTCGACTAGTGTCCTCATCTGCCTTTAGTAGCAGGATAAGGTTCGCTCATGCTTACATTTGGACAGTAAGCAAAGTGATGAGAGAAATGTCTCAGGAAACAAAAGTTCTGGAAGAAAGGACAAAAAGGGACTTCCTGATACAACTGGGTGCACCCTAAGATACAAAATATGAAATGAGAGTTGTCAAAGTCAGAGCCGGGGGAATTCAGAGGCAGAGATGGATGGAGCATCCAAGAATAGTGGCAGGAGGTGCCAGAGGGCTGCTGATCTGAGAAGGCTTTTATGGAATAGATCCCACGGAATCCTTTACTGTGAGTCTGTGCTGGGGAATTCTCTGGCATCAGAAAATAGAAATGTAAGTGGGACATACTTTTTCTTGCCTCACACATCGCCAGCTCCACCTGCCAGGGAAAACTGCGAAGAGCTGGTCCTGAGAAACTTAATCCATTTAACCTTGAGTCGTAAAAAGAACAGTGGCACGGAATTCACACAAAAGTACTATTAAAAATGTGTGGAACAGCAGTCAAACTTTCCAACAGTAAAAGAAGTCCCGGAAAAATACTGTCAAGTTGTAGCTGAAAATTTTGCCCCAAATCCCACCGTTAAAATGAGTTATGAAACAATCAACACAAGAAGGAAGACTGCAAAGCCAATAAATAAGAGCTCAGGGGGGAATGGTCACTCAGCCGTCAAGACTGAAACATGAGCTGACAGAACACTGAGAGAGGAGGAAAGAAGGAATGGGTTAGAGAAATGAAGACCACTGGAGAGAATATAAGAGCAGCTTTTGTTACCACCAGCAGCTATCCAAAGGAACTAAGTAGTTAGAAAAGAGGAAAACAAGTAGCATTCCAGGCAGATTTAGAAACAATCCACTGGACCCAGTAAACATGGTGACTGTCTTTGGACTCAGTGATGGGCACTTTCATAGAACATCTTCATATTTGGACTCCTTAAAAGTAAAAAAGTAATTGAGCAAATCAATATTTTAAGGCAAAATAAAATGATATTTTTTTAAGATAATGACGTTCTGAATCTACACTTTTCTCCCTAAGAAAATTAAAAACGGGACAATAAAGTTTGTGGTATATACTTCCCAAAATTATTAGATGTTAAAGATAATCAAAGAGTCATAAGTGAACAACAACAGAAAACACACAAACAAAGTCAGTCCTGTGATGGTTGGAATGAGAAATGTCTCAGGTATTTGAATGCTTGGTCCCCTGTTGCTGGTACTGTTTAATGGGATTATGGATCCTTCAAGAACTACAGCCTTACTGGACAAGCACATCACTGGGAAAGTGCTCTGGGAGTTTATAGCCCATTCCACTTGCTACTCTTCCTTTCTCTGCTTCTTATGTGCAGATGAGATGTGATCTGTCTGCTTCCTGCTTCTGACACCATACCATGCCTTCCTCCCCATGATGGACTCTATTCCTCTGGAACCACATACTAAAATATGTCTTTTCTTCAAGTTGCTTTTGGTCGTGGTATTTATCATAAGAATAACTACAATACATCCCCATTGTATAATAAGACCTTATTTCTCTTTCTATCCTAGTACCAAATAGACAAAGACAGTGAAGCACCATTACATTAATAAATAGTAAAAATAAAAAGAATGCAAGTCGTGAACTTTCTATCTGGTAAGAAAAAGATACAAAAAAAGACATGTATAAAAGCTACATGCAAATAGTTCGAAAAAAGCACAACAACAACAAAAAACCCGAGAAAATACTTTTTTCCATAAATTCTTCTTTAAAAAAAATTGGTTGTCAAGGATTTTATTCATGCACAAATAATTGGGGGAAAAGTTAGCAAAAGACTGCTGATGATCAGTTAGCATATTTTTTTTCTACAACTGATATCAAAGTAACTATGGAGGCAGAATAAAATGGAATTACAGAGTGGTTTGATATTGTGTGAAGTAAGTTGTCAATGTCTCATCGGTATCAAGAAGCATAGGATAACTAATGATAGTAAGTCAAATAGAAAGCATTGGCTAAAATGACAGTAGCAGAAAGGAGAGGGACTCAGGTGTACTGAGGTCTGCTCCAGTACAGGGCCAGAGTTCAATTCCTACCACCTAAGTCAGAAGGGTCACAGCCACCTGTAACTTCAGTTGCAGGGGATCTGACACCCTCTTCTGGCCTCTCCAGGCACCTTACTCACATGCTCACACCAAAGGACTATTCACACATATGCTCATCATTAAAAATAATGGGAAAAAAGGTTTTTAAAAATTTAAAGAATTCAATAGCAAAAACTTCGGAAAATATAAGGAGGAAGTTGAACTAGAGGGGAGTAATAAAGAATAGAAAGGAAGATGGATAAGAACATATTAATAAATTAATTGATTTTCAAATCGTAGGAGATAACTAGGCACAATTGTGACGGCAATAACCTCATTATGCAAAATTTTTTAAATACCAGAGATGAAAAAACTGAACGGTAGATGTAATGCACAGCATGCTTCTTTTCATTAGGAGATACTCAAGAAATCAATGGATAGAGACCTCCCCCCAAGTCATTGAGGATGGTTCTGCTGAAGGGGACAGGACTTCATCTTCACATTCATTTTAATCCAATTATGACTATTAGACACAATATCTGTAAGATGAAAGAAAAAAAATCAAACACTTGAAAATGAATTACATTCCAACTCCACATCCTCTCCTAGACCTGCTCTTGGTCTTTCTATATCCTCACACTACCATTCTGTTTCTTTTCCACCACTTACACTTCTTAAAAGAGTAATAAATATTGCATGAGGAAGGGCACGAGATAAATTACATAAGCCCTTTCTGCTTCCTCACCATTTCTACTTCCCACATAAATATTTGCAGTTGATCACAAGGTCACCAATGATCTCATGAGGACAAAACTATGAAGATTAATGTTATTAATATACCAACTTTTACTTGATAACTGGATAAAATGCTTTGGCTAAATCAAATGCTGATGAACTCATTGCACGCACACACACACACACACACACACACACACACACACACACACACCAGAATCTAGCTATATAGCTAAAGGTGGCCTTGAATTCATAATCCTCCTGCCTCAGTCTCCCAAATCCAAGGATTGCAAACATAGCCCACCACACTTGTCTGTAATGGACTTGATTGATGTTAAGAGAAAGCAAGAGGATTATTTTAGCAAATGATTATTATATTCTATTTTTGTTTCTTGAACTTGAGAAGTATGTAATATGTTGTTAAATTGAAATCTTTTGACTTTTGGAGAGACTTTTTCTTGTTTTTTTTAATATTTTTAAAAGTTCCTTGACAATTTCAAGCAATGTATTTTGATCATATTTACCTCCCTCCAGTTGCTTAGTTCTTCCTGCCCACCTACACCCAAATTTCATATGTCTTTGTTTTTCTGTTTTATAACCCACTGATGCTAATTTGTCCTGCACAGATGCTCTTGGGAATAAGGCCATTCTCTGGAGCATTTTAAATGTATCAGGAGCCACACAGTTAAAGAAAACTGACTTCTCTTCAACCAGAAGCCATTAACTGTCCATGGAGCTCAGGAAAGAGAGTAAGCTGATGGGCCCCTTGCTCTGCCCCACTAGAATGTTCACTGGCTTGATGTTGTGCAAGTGTTCTCTAGGCATCCACAGATACTGTCAACTCACGGGTGCAGCACTCAGTCCTGTTAGGTCCAGATGACAGTGTTCCACTCTGGTACCCCTGACCTTTGACTCTTATAACCTTTTCTAAATGGTCCCTGAACCTTGAGGCAAGGGTGTGCTAGTGACAACCCATCTGAGACTGAGCTCTCCACGATCATTTTTGACCACTTGTGAGTCTCTGCATTCACCATAGTCCACTGCATGAAGTAACTTAATGGAAACTTACTAATTTATGGATGGAGAGACAGAGATTTAGACGGAAGTTTAATGGTATGTCCACATCACAGAATAATAGTAGTAGGCTTACCCCTTGGGCCGGGGACCTCCTCAGCTGTGAGTTATTAGACAGATTTACTGACTTATGTGTGCAAATGAGATGCTTGTTTCCACAGGGCTTACCCTAGCTTCTGTGCTCACTCCACGCCCTGTGATTCAGCCGGACTTGTGCCTGCTAGCACAGTATCACTCCTTGAAAGACCTCCTTCTCTCCCAGGTTCTCTTCTCACATTCTCAACACCCAAACACCTGTCAGATTAACAAATGCTCACTGCTGAACAAATGAGCAAATCCATTAGTATGTATTAGCTTCATTCGCTTAAAGCCAACTCCATTCCTCAGACTTAGTGTGATCAAAAAGAGCCCCAAATTCTATTTTGTCTAAAGTGAAAGGGAAACATTAATTTTCATGACAGAATTGAAAGATAATATATTTTTTAAATAAAAAAGAATATATAACATAGAAAATGGCCATAGTTTTCCATTCAGGGACACATCTGGCTTCATTTTGCTAATTCCAGAACACAGGAAGCAGAAGACTGGCTTAACTTGAACAGTAATTCACAGTGAAAATGAGTAATCTAGTTTCACAAATACTGAGTCTGTTAACTGAAAAATCTGTACATTAAATTGAAAACAATGAAAGAGGTAACTGTGTTTCTAAGCTTCTGTATTGGGAAACCAGAGTCCTCTTGCACAAGGTATGTGTGCAGTGTAAGGCGTTTGCATGAACGGCACTTTTGCAGTGTGTTTGCTCAACAACTTGGATGAAACTCTACCAGAATTCCAAAATGAAACCTTTAACTCAACTCAGGATACTCAAAGAACCATTTTTAATCTGGCAAAAGCAGTCAACAAAGGAAGAAAAGCAAGTAAATAGAAGTTAAGCAGTTCACCAATCACCAATAAAGAGATGTGGAACAACACAGTCACTGCATTTTGTGTTGAGCTTCAGCTTTGTGTTCTCCAGAAACATCTTGTCAGTGCAGGGCCTGGATGCTACCCTAGGCGACAGGGCCTGCATGCTACCCTAGGGAGATAGCCTCCTCTGAGATCGTAGTCTTCTTAGATATTTTATGACTATAAATAAGAAAAAGCTTTCTTAAGAGAGCTATCAGTTATCTAAGGAGAAAAGTACATCCACGTGTGTGGCATGCATGAATGTCTACATGTATGTGTATGAATTTGTGTGCATAGATATTCATTTACTTACATTTTTAAGAGGCTAAAGAGAAATAAAGCTAAAAGAAAATGACCAAGTCTAATTTCTTCAAATATATTTGATATAAATGGATTTCAAAAAATCACATGCATATAATGTATAATTATAAAACAAGATTGAATTTTATAAAAAGATCTTAAAAACAAAATACAGGGAAATAGCCATAATTATGTAATTGATAGGAAGTTGGGTCCTGGAAAGCAAACCTCGGGTCTTACTTCTGTCAAGCAAGTTGTCAATTGCTGAGTGACACCCCAAGCCCTGTAATTCAGTCTTTGGCATAACCATTTGGAAAGGAAATGCTTCAAGAGACTTCAAAATCTAGTAATTTGCTATATAGTCATAGTGGAATAGACCCTAAGGGAAACAAACCATGAAATTAAAAATTATCTATTTTCAGTAATCATATTATTGCTGATACTATATTGCTATTATGAGGCCATAGTGTGTGCTGAGAAATAAATTTAATGGAAGATTGCAATAGTGTTACTAAACACTAAGACTTTGGCATAGGATGTAAGAAATTCTGGTGTGAGACCAACACGGCTCAACACCAGAGAGTACCAGAGTGAACTCATCAAGTGTTTCTCTAAGATGCATATGTGCATTGTCTTTCAGGTCTTAACTCTGTTTTAAACAGATCATCACGGAGCAAGCTTTGCGCCAGAGTTTTTGGGTTTGGTTTCAGACTTGTTCAGCCCACCTGTTTCTTTCCTCAAATCCTTTACCCAAACAACTCCCCCTTCCTTTGGGAAGCCTTCTTTTCTACCAAACTAAGTTCTCATTTTATGCACACTTCTGCGTTCTGTGTATCCCACGCCACTGATAATCACCATCATGATCGCATTGCTGTTATAGTTATGAACAGCAGCTGTGACGTTAGCCTACCAATGCTGGTGGATGGAAGCAAACCTTCCCTTAATGACTTTCTTCCTACTACAACTCCATCCTAATGCGATGAGCCAATCAGATTTGCTTTGAGAACTCCAGCATGTTAGGCATTCATCTGATCTTTGTTTGATGGAGCACATTGAGTGGCTAGAGACAGATAGACATGTGGGGTTGATGAGTGAATGGATGGGTACAAGGATAGAGAAAAATCAAATAAATGGTTATAGCAATGATCAGAATATCATTTATAATTTGTTTGTAATTCTAGCCATCTACTGCATTACTCAAGTGAATACTTGAGTTAATATTTTTATGAACACTGTAAGTAATAGCAGGTTTGAGAGAGCTTTGCAAACAACAAAGCTCTGTAAAATATTAGACAGCCTGCGTGTTAAGTCAGGCTACAGTGAAAATAAATGTTGAAGCTCTTCTTCATGAGGAAAGACCCGTCGGACTGTGGAATGGGCACCATGTTGACTTTGGAGATCCAGTGTGATTCATTGAGCCAGTTGGTTCCTCTGCTTCCCCTCACGCCTGTCAGTCCATCCACTTGAAATGTAACTTTGCCCAGGTTAAAGATGAGAGAGCTTTTGAATCACCCCATCACCTCATGTTAGCAGTTCCTCTACTCTGTAGGCATCTAACCTCAGAACTACATTCTGGAATTTGAGTCATTCTGATAGAAGATTGCACTACTACAGCTTCCAGAGGAATTCTGTGTGCCTGAAGAGACACTTGACTTATACCTAAAATGACGATAGATAGATAGATAGATAGATAGATAGATAGATAGATAGATAGATAGATAGATAGTTAGGGCTATGTAGACCAGGCTGGTCTTGAATTTAAGACTCTTCTGTCTTAGTCTCCAGTGATAGCATCCTTTGGGTACCTCTCCATGTCTAACAGGAAGGAAAAATTGTTGCCTATGAGCATTAAACAACTTTATTGGTGTATAACCACGCATGTATACACTGTACGCAAGTCTTGGCTCATTTTACCGGGATGAGAAGAAAATCAGTAATGGGATTCCCACTGATACCTTCTACAATCAAAATTTCAGGCAAGACACTCTATATGGACCGCCCTTTCCAAGGTGCAGCTTTTTTGGCCATGACTCCCCTTCTACACATCAAGCAAATAAACAGCATTTTCAATGACAGCTTGGATTTCAAGTGTGTTGGGAAGTGAGAAATCCCAGAGTGAAAGTGTGTTTTTAGCAAGGTCCCCAAAGCCTAAGACCCATGGAAATTGGCAAAGCTTTCCTCTGAACAAGCTGGGAATTGGCTGTTTGTGGATGTTGGCAGTGTGTGCAAAAAAGTAGTAACTGCAGCTTTTTCCTTCTGGATGATTACAGCCTCAGATTGCTCCCTTATGGACACCTTATACTGAGACTAGATAGCTAGTTCCTCATCCCTCTTCTGTAGCAGTGAACTCAAAGAGCTTTCCAGTTGTCGTGCAGTTGGTGTGCCCCATCAGTATTGAGCCTAGGGCACGTAAAACCAACTTTTCTGTATGGATGTCGCAGTGTCTGTTCTTTCCTCAATTCCTCCCACTTCTGTCAGGTTTCCAGGAAGAAACCTTGCTGGGCCCAGCTTAAAACACACATCAGGGTACTAGTACTTTGCAGGAATTGCCTGGAAATGCCTACTGTTCAGTCCTGGAGACTCAAGATGTTATGTTGCCCATGACGGAATTCCATGAATACCACAGGAAACTGACCTTAAATGAAATCCTCTAGCTTGAAGAAAGACTCCCACTCCTACCTGTCCCAGCTGGTCTTTTGTCTAAACCACTGGAAGGATGTGAAAGGATGCTGTGTGGGTTATTTTTTAAAAAAAGCTAGTTCTTTGTATCTTCCAAAGCAACACAGAAAACACAGAATGAGGCTCCTCATGCTAGCCATCAATTAAAAAGTACAAATAGATTATCAAACTATTCTAGCTTATGTACTTTTCCTAAAAATTTCCTTTCTGTGGATTTCAGTTAAAGATAACTCTTTTCTCATACTTACATAACTCAGTTAGATACACACACACACACACACACACACACACACACACACACTCATACACACAATTGGCCATGAAATACTCCCTCATTTCTTAATGAAAAAAAAGTGAAACAGTTCATATTATATTAGACAGGAGAGGTGACAGAAAGTCTTCTCATTTCTGAGCAAGTCATGAAGGAAAACTGTAAATGCACCAAACTATAATGTGCAGTTATAAAAGCTATTTCTTTTTAATAGCCAACTTCTCTACTTTGAGAATATTAATTGTCATATATGAAGTTGAATTTTAAGATTATTATAAGCAAAACAAAATGATTTCCTGGTGAGATGAAATCTGTCGGTTCCCCTCTTAGCTAAACATAGTTACTTCTGAATCATACTTCGTTCTTCCTAGGACTAAACTGTACACTTAGCTCACAGATACCTGTGTCAGCCATCCGCCACACTCAACTCCACTTTCAGAGCTGATATGTGAAGGCTCCAGGAAGTCCCGTTCTCGTGGTTCATTTTAGTGCTTAAACCTGGAACTCATCATATGCTGTGAGGTGGGCGTTTCAAAAGGAAGACTTGCATGGTGTCTGTTGTTGTTGCGTTCCACTCCCCCTATAAAATACAGGCATCAGCAGAGCTTCCCCACGCTGCTTGTTTCCAGCAAGCGTTTGAGATATGGAGACATGTTCCTATGCAGAAACTTATAACTAAGGTGCGAGCAGGAGACTGTTACCTGAATTCAACCAAAGCCCATCTCTACTCCCATCATTCCGAACCTCCAGTGGAGTAACCTCACAACAGCCAAAGGGAAACCTCCTCAGCACGGATCCCACTCATTCTTCCCTGCTCTTCCCTCACTCGGGTCATTCATCATTTTGACAAGCTTCACACCAGCATTTGTGTCTGCTCACCAGAGACTCATGCACACTCATGAATTATTTTGTCAGAACTTTGCCCTCATGTCTTATTTGAATCATGATAATGAGATCCTGAAGGGAAATATACAAAAGATATCAGTTGGGACCAATACAAAAAGACAGTGTTAAGTGATGATTTGACTCAAAATAGGCATTTATGACCCTGGTTACTTTGAGGTCCTAACTCAAGTTTTCACAAACAAAGCTTACCAGTTCTTCTCTCTCTAAAGTGAGAAAAGAAAAGAAAGAGTCTAGGCACAGATTTGTTCTTCACTCACATATATATTACATATATATATATGTACATACATACATATATAATACATATATAATACATACATATTACACTACAATACATATATAGAAATGCTAATGCAAATACACACGTCTCTATATACACTGAGTAAATTTCTAATAGGCAGTCAGTGGACTGAGATTTTGTTGTATTGCTCAGTTCTTTGAATACCTTGGAATGCTCTGCATCATTTAATTACATGCTAGTAATTCAATAACTGTATTCAGAGGGAAAATATCACCAAACAGATGTCTTCTACTCAAGGAATGTCATATTTGTTCTGCAGATTAAAAGCAACTGTGTTAGTTTAACTGGAAGATGCACAGTTAGTGGAAGTATGCAACCTCTATGTTGTTGCTCAAACAATGCTTTGTCTACATCACAAATAATACTCTATTTTATTCCCGAAGTCACTTCTGACTTGGCAGCTTTTCTTTCTACATAGCTAGCATGCTAGCTGAACACCAGAAATGCACAGGTCCCCTTCATAGCCACCATGTTTCCTCACCCTTCCTTCTCTTATTTCTTGATGTGGAGTTCACACTTTTCAGAAGTGGAATCTTCTTACCCAAAGAATCACACATAATATGACTTATTTAAATTCTTTTACCAGTTGACTCTGCACTGACTTGTTTCTTTGCATTTGAAGTTCTGCCCTTGTATTTATTTCTGTGAACATGTCTTATTTGTGTTATTGTTATTGAGAAGACACCTAGATAATTGTGCTGCTGCCTCTACTGTGCTTTTAAAAAATGAAAACAAACTGGTTAAATTTTTAAAATTGTTTTTTGTACTTTATCAACTGCAATACTGGAAAGTAAAAAAAAAAGATGGAGCCAAGTTAAGTGCAATAATGCACAATCGCGTTCATTCTTTGACACTGTTCCGACAATTAAGAACTCAATTGCTTCAAGCTGAGAAATCATAACCACACTGACCTAACATACAAAATAAGAACATGTAAGTAGTTTATGCTTGTTCTAAAATTATAAATAATGTCATTGTAGTGTAAAGTGCTTTTATAGAAACATACTTATGCTTTATGTTAATGGATATAATTGATGTAAGTATACTTTTATGCAAAATTATGATTGTCTTTGAGATCATGTAAAAGAAAATCCCATGACCCCTTAGGAATTACTACCAAGTTAGAAAGTGTTCTTCTACTACTTTCATCAGAAGGATAACATATTTTTGATTTTAAGAAATGTTTTTAAAAGATAGTACAACGATTTTAAATTTTAGGATCATTTCATACATGCATTTATTGGTGCATTAAAACTAGAATTTTTCAAGGAAAGGGAATCCGTGAAATGCAGAACTTGCCAATGGATTGCCAAGTTCTAAAATGACCATGATAGAGGATTCTATTAGACAACCCTGGCTGCATAGAGGAAACACCCTAGCATGAAGAGCATCATTGTTTTGTGTTGATAATATATAGTATGAATCCCAGAAGTTCTTCTTCCTCTCCCCTTCTTTGACATCATATCAAACCCTGCCTGTAAATTGGCATCTCCCAATTAGCACTCTGCCATGAGTACTGGGTACCATTCTTACAGCAATGGATAAATTTATTGATTTAACTATTCTTATCATTTTATTGGAGTAGTTGAGTTTTCTTGTCTGTTTCCTAATGGCTTGATATTTCAAGACAGCTAATTCCATTCAGTCAAGTTACTAGTAATAAACTCCTATATCTGGGTAAGAAGTTGCTTTGAGACAATGGTTTTACCCTGTAAAGATTTGTTTCTTATTTTCAGTAGGTCCCATTTATTTATTGTTTCTCTTATTGTCTGCGCTCCTGGGGTTCTGCTTAGGAAGTGGGCTCCTGTGCCTATATCGTGTAGACTACTTCCCACTTTCTCTTCTATCAGGTTCAAAGTGGTCGGATTAATGTTGATGTCTTTTATCCATTTGGACCTGAGTTTTGTGCATGGTGATAGATATGGATCTATTTTCATTCTTCTACAGGTTGACATCCAGTTATGCCAGCACCATTTGTTAAAGATGCTATCTTTCTTCCATTGTATAACTTTAGCTCCCTTGTCAAAAATCAGGTGTTCATAAGTTTGTGGGTTAATACCCGGGTCTTCTATTCGATTCCATAGGTCGACTTCTCTGTTGTTATGCCAATACCAAGCTGTTTTCAATACTGTTGCTCTGTAATAGAGTTTGAAGTCAGGGATGGTAATGCCTCCAGAGGTTCCTTTATTGTATAAGATTGTTTTGGCTATCCTGGGTTTTTTGTTATGCCATATAAACTTGATTATTGTTCTCTCAAGGTCTGTGAAGAAGTTTGATGGGATTTTGATGGGAATTGCATTGAATCTATAGATTGCTTTTGGTAGAATTGCCAAAGCAAAGGACACTGTCAGTAAGACAAAAAGGCTACCTTCTGACTGGGAAAAGATCTTCACAAACCCTTCAACAGATAAAGGTCTGATCTCCAAAATATACAAAGAACTCAAGAAACTAGACACTAAAACTCTAATTAACCCAATTAAAAAATGGGGTAATGAACTTAACAGAGAATTCACAACAGATGAAATTCGAATGGCTAAAAAGCACTTAAGGTCATGCTCAACCTCCTTAGCGATCAGGGAAATGCAAATCAAAACAACTTTGAGATATCATCTTACACCTGTCAGAATAGCCAAACTCAAAAACACCAATGATAGCCTATGCTGGAGAGGATGTGGAATGAGGGGAACACTCATCCATTGTTGGTGGGAATGCAAACTTGTGCAGCCACTGTGGAAATCAGTGTGGCGGTTCCTCAGGAAACTGGGAGTCAACCTCCCTCAGGACCCAGCAATTCCACTCTTGGGAATATACCCTAGAGATTCCCTAACATACTACAAAAGCATTTGTTCTACTATGTTCATAGCAGCACTATTTATAATAGCCAGAACCTGGAAACAGCCTAGGTGCCCCTCAATAGAAGAATGGTTAAAAAAGGTGTGGAACATATACACATTAGAGTTTTACTCAGCGGTAAAAAACAATGACATCTTGAATTTTGCATGCAAATGGATGGAAATAGGAAACGCTTTACTGAGTGAGGTAAGCCAGACCCAAAAAGAGGAACACGGTATGTATTCACTCATAAGTGGATTCTAACCATAGTTAAAGGTCTTTGAGCCTATTATTCGTGATCCTAGAGAAGCTAAATGAGAAGATGAACCTGATGAAGATTATATAGCTACCCGCCAGGAGGTAGGAAACAGACAAGATTCCCAGGTAACCTAGGGTGCATGGGGGGGTGGGAGGGTTGTCGGAAAGGGAGAGGGTTAGAGAGAAGGGAGTAGGGGAGGAATGGGGAAAGATCGGGGGACTGGGATGGGGGGGAGGGAGGAAGGATGGATATGGGATCAGGCAAGTATATACCTCAACTAAGGGAATCATTTTAGGGTTTTCAAGAGACAACCATACTGATGAATATTTTGCATGTCACCATAGAACCCTCATCTGGAGATGGATGGAGATGGAGGCGGAGAACCACGTTGGAACACTGGACCTAGCTCCCTAGGTCCAAATGAGAGGCAGAAGGAAAGAGATCGTGAGCAAAGAAGGCAAGGGCACAGGAAACCTTCATCCGACGTTGGATGGCGATACAGATGGAGACCCATATTGGAACACCGAACTGAGCACTCCACAGTCCAAATGAGGAACAGAAGGATGAAGAAAATAAAAAAAGTAATCAGGACTGCGAGGGATGCGAGCACCCACTGATACAAGGGGACTGATATAATGAGAGTTCACCAAGGCCTGTTGGACTGGGACTGAACGAGGACGTGATCCAACCAGGTTCTCTGAATGTGGCTGGCCTGGAGCCTTTTTGAAAAGCCATTGACAATGACACTGGGACTTGCTTCCTCTGCATATACTGTATTTTGGCGCTCCAGTCTGTTTGGACTCTCATCTTCCCTGGACCTGGAGGGAGGGGGGGAGGAACTTGAACTTCCCACAGGGCAGGAAACCCTGACTGCTCTAGGGGATGGAGAGGGAGGAGGAGAGGGAGTGGGGGGAGTGGGAGGGTGTTGGGAGGAGGGGCTGAAATGGAAACTTTTATAATTTAATAAAAAAAATAATTGATAAGATTAAAAAAAAAGATTTGTTTCTTATACTTGTTTAATAAAATGCTGATTGGTTAGTAGCCAGGCAGGAAGCATAGGAGGTGTGACCAGGCAGGAAGTAGAGGCAGAGCAATGAGAACAGGAGAATTCTGGGAAGAGGAAAGATTCAGTCTGCAGTCGCCACCCAGATGTGGAAGACGCAGATGAGAATGTCTTGCTGATGAAAGATACCAAGTCATGTGCCTGACACAGACAAGAATTATGGGTTAAGATGTAAGATGTAAAAATTAGTTAATAAGAAGCCTTAGCTACTAGGCCAACCAGTTTATAATTAATGTAGACCTCTTTGTGTTTACTTGGGAGTGAATTGCAGCGGTACTGGGCGGGACAGAAACCTCTGTCAACAAGAAGTAACTTTATTTAAACCTGACAGCAAAGGAGCAGAGATTATCTCTGTAGCCGTGCCACAAATTAAATGTCAGCTTCTTCCTGACAAATTTGCCAAAATTGTTATTTCTCCTCATGTTATCTAGTAAGGATTGAATCTAAGCATTTTTTTTGTCTTTTTTCTAATGTATCATACTATTTTCAATACCTTTTTTTTTTTTACTCAAAACCCATGTGGTATAATTATAAGTATAGTTGTCCCTATGTCTTCTGGTTAGTTTGCTGCACAAAAACCATTCTCTGCTTTGCACTTGCATTTAATTCCAAAAGGATGCATTGTAGGTTATTTTAAGTTACATGTCTTTGAGTCTGGGGTTGAATTCATTCACATGTAAACACTTATTAAAAGACATTCACTGTCTCATTGTGCTGTTTTATCCGTGACAACTTTATCTTCTTAGCTATATTTCTAGCAGTTTTTTAACATACAAATTTGTAGTTTTGTTTCTTCCATGGAATTCAATTTCCCCTTTACAGAGCTGAACAATCCTACATCATTTACTTGTTCTCCTTTTTGTTGTTGTTGTTGTTTTTCAATACAGGGTTTCTCTGCAGGTTTGGAGCCTGTCCTGGAACCAGATGTTGTAGACCAGGCTGGCTTCGAACTTCTAAGATGCACCTGCCTCTGCCTCCCGAGTTCTGCCCTGCCATCATTTACTTTTCTTTTTGAATGGCAAACTTCATCTTATGTATCTTTTTTAATTTTTATTGAGCTCCACAATTTTCTCTGTTCCCCTCCCTGCTTTTCTTTTGTTCTTTGAATAAATTCACAAGTTTCCTTGATAAACTCTTCTGCTACGTAAAGGCTGAATGCCGTCAGTCCCAACTGACTTGTTTTTAGTGCTTTAGATCATGGCTTTCTGTTTGTTTTCAGATCTCTAGAGCGTGTGTTAAACTGGAGAATTTTACAGCACTAATATTTCTTCTAGATCCTGGGTTTTCCACCAGGTTTTGTTGTGTTCGATATCTTGCCTTGAATTAAGCTATGGTATCTGTCCTCTCCCGGCACAGGTGAGGTTTCTACTACTGTAATCGTCAATACGGATCCCTGGGGTTTGCCTTTGGTCTGCATTTCCATTCACTCCTATCAAGTTTACCGCTTCACAGATGATAAGGCCCCAGGATGTCACTGTCCGAACAAAGCTGTCAAGATTTTCGATGGCTCTTGTGCAGATAAAATTATTATCCTCACCAATAAAGCAGGGCAGTGGATATAGGAGCAGCGTCAGGCAAGGACAGACTTTCTAGCTCTTATCCACATTCGCTCCTCAATTTGCCTTCTTCTGTTATCACTATTTCCCCATGTCAGTCCTCAGAAATGGTGCATCTTATCCAATTTTCAGCTCTGCTTTCTTTACCCAGGACTCACAGACAGCTGGTGGCCACATAGCAGAAGTTTGCCTTCAGCAGCAGTGGGAGACTTCTCTGAAGTACGTTTTGCTCCTTAGAGCACACCACGTTAAGTTAGATGAGACGTTCCTGATGCACACGGTATTCTATTTCTTAGTTCCACTCTCAGAAATGATGCCATGCTTCTGTCCCCATTTGCTTTGGACAGCCGTGTCAACTACACATGTTTTCTTAAATGCTCCAGTGTGGTGGTGTGAGTAAGACAGCCTGTCTGTTAATTTTGTCCTGGATTCGGAGACCATTGAAAAGTACAGGGCAGGGCATGCTTCATGGGAAAGAAAGTTGTGCAGCCTCCATGGGTGAAGTGGTCTATATAACGACTCTGTTTATGTAACTTTGTTTACCTGTCTTTTTCATGCTTCATGTTTTCAATTATTTTTGCTTAAATACATTTGGAAGGTTTATTTTGATGAGAGAAGAAAAAGGGTTATTTAACTTATACTTCCATATCACTGTCTATCATCTTTTTAAAAATCTTTCTTATTTTAATTGTTTGGATAGGAATATAGAATACATTTTTTCCCACTCTTCTCACTCCTCTTTCCTCCCACCCTTTCCCCTTCCACCCTCCCCCTACCCTCTACACCCCCAATTTACTCAAGATATCTTGTCTTTTTTCCCCCTTTCTAGGTGGATCCACATGTGTCTCTCTTAGGGTCCTCTTTGTTACCTAGGTTCTCTGTGGTTGTGTCCTGTAGGTTGGTTGACCTTTTTTTTATGTCTGTTATCTACTTTTGAGTGAGTGCATATTATATTTGTCTTTTTGGGTCTGAGTTACTTTACTCAGGATTGCTTTTTCTAGTTCTGTTTATTTTCCTGCACATTTCAAGTAATATTCCATTGCGTAAATGTACCACATTTTTCTTATCCATTTTGCAGTTGAGGGGCATCTAGGTTGTTTACAGGTTATGGATATGGTGAATAATGCTGCTATGAGCATAGTTGAATAAATATCCTTGTGGTATGAGTGTGCATCCTTTGGGTATATGCCCAGGAGTGGTATTGCTGGGTCTTGAGGTAGATGGATTCCCAATTTTCTGAGAAACCACCATATTGACTTCCAAATCAATTGTATAAGATTACACTCCCACCCATAATGGAGATGTGTTCCCATTCCTCCACATCCTCTCCAAAATAAACAGTCATTGGAGTTTTGATCTTGACCATTCTAATAGGTGTAAGATGGTATCTCAGAGTTGTTTTGATTTGACAACTAAGGATGTTGAGCATTTACTTTTGACCATTTGTGATTTCCCTGTTGAAGGCTCTCTATTTAGATCTGTACCCCATTTTTTATTGAATTATTTGGTCTTTGATGTTTAGTTTCTTGAGTTTTTTATATAATTTGGAGATCAATCCTGTGTCTGATGTGAGGTTGACGAAGATTGTTTTTTCCTTTCTGTAGGCTGCCATTTTGTCTTGCTGACCATGTTCTTTGCTTTACAGAAGCTTTTCAGTTTCAGGAGGTCCCATTTAATTTACAAATCTATTTCATTATCATTGTCTTCAATGCCTGAGAGTCTCAATTCCATCTCCTGCATTCTGTTGCTTATGCTTCCCTCTGTAGTTACTGATCATTTACCCAGATTTTCCATTACCAGAGTTCTCTTTGTTTGTGTTTTCTTTATTGACTTTATTTTAATTTTTAAGTCTTGAACTACTTCCTTCACCTGTTTGATTGCTCTTTTCTTAGTTTTCTTTAAGAGATTTGTTCTCTTCCAATTTTCTGTTTGTCTTTTCTTCCATTTCTTTAAGGGAATTTTTCATTTCTTCTTTGCAAGCCTCAATCATCTTCATAAAGTTATTTTTAGTGTTGTTTTCTTCTGTTTCATCTGCATTTGGATGTTCAGGTCTTCCTTCTATAGCACTATTAGTTTCTGATGGTGCTGTATTGGTCTTTGTGTTATTTAATGTATTATTACCTTGTTGTCCACCCATCTCTTCCTCTAATCAGTATGGGTGGAGCCTGTGCTTCAGGAGTCCCTGTTCCTTTAATTGGAGTGACTGGAGCTATTGCTCTGTTGAATGCTCCTTCAGGTGCAGGCAGGGCTGAGCCTCAGATGATCACTCCTTCAGGTGTAGATGGGCCTAAGACCCCATCAGATGGCTGCTCCTCTTGGTTCATGCAGGGCCACACCTCTAGTGGTCACTATTTCAGGTGCAGATGGTGTTACGTCTCTGGTAATCACTGTTGTAGGTGCAGGAAGAGCTGAATTTTAGGCTCCAGTGATCAGATAGTTTCTGTAGGCCTCTATTTGTGGTCATGGCCCATGACATAGTCTCCCAGAGCATCCTGGGCCAGCGGCCATTGATCATCAACTTATCATCAAAGGAAATCAGGACAGGAACTCAAATGGGGCAGAAACCTGGAAACAAGAGCTGATGCAATGGTCATAGAGGAGGGAAGGTCACCAAACCAGCTACAGGTCCTTTTTTCTTTTTGTCTGATTTCTCTGTGTAGCCCTGACTGTCCTGAAACTTGCTCTGTAGACCAGGCTGGCCTCAAACTCACAGAGATCCACTTGCCTCTACCTCCTAAGTGCTGTGATTAAAGGCATGTGCCACCACTGCCCAGATACCTAGTTACAAATTCTGAGAACTACAATGATGGCATGACTGCAACATATGCTGGCACAACTCTGGCACAAAAGTTGTGGAAATAACCAACCATTACGTGATTGGAAGTAAGACTCAGTCCATGAGATCGAACCCATGCTTGACACTGACTAGGTAGCTCGAAACCTGAGACTAGATAGGTTATGAATCTGGAGAAAACCAAATACTACTGCTTAGCTAAAAGAAGGTACAAATATAATGACTCCCTAAGACATTCTACTGTACCCATAGATCACTTCCTTGCTTAGTCATCTTCAGAGAAGAATTAATTAATAACAACAATAATAGTAACAATAATTGGAACAAATACACTGACCCACAACTGCACAATGTGCAGAGAATAAGAGACAGTGAAACACTCAGTCCTAAATGGAATGTCTCCATCTAATACCTTCCCTCGGGGCTCAGGGAATTCTGTGGAAGAGTAGATGGAAGGATTGTAAGAGGCATGGAGGTCATCAAGGCAACAGTGTCTTTCAGACACAACAGGATATGAATTCCCAGAGACGGTGGCAGCACACACACAACCAGCTTAGGTCTATGTCAGGTGGGGACCCAGCACTGAGTGAGGAAGAAGACATTAGCCCCTATTCCTAGTCCAGAAGTTATCTTCAATTGACAACTGTTTGCAAAGGAAAAAAAATGTTTTCTCCAATTGTGTCTCACTGGGTATACAAACCACCCTTGAAAGGCTTATTTAAATGTGTAACAAAATCTGGCTCTCTGAAACTCTCATTTCTGTCATTTTTTATTTTGTTGATCTATTGATTACTAATTACAGCTGATTTCCTGTCATTTGTCACATTAGATTGTAAACTTGTGTCTTATTTTATGTGAGAAATCTTCCAGTGAAAGTATCAGATCTCTAGACAAGACACACGGTTCCTGCCACATATCCTTGAACTCTGCACAGCAAGCGCCAGGTAATTTCAAGGGTTATGATTTTTCTGTAACTACATGGGTAATATAATATTGACTCTGAAAATATATATTCAAATGATATTGCTTTAAAATTCCTAGAAATATTTTTAAATTATATTTATGTGTGTGTGTGCATGTGTGTCTGTGTGTGCGTGTGGGTCTGTGTGTGTGTGTGTGTGAGAGAGAGAGATATGTGCCACCAGCATGTCTGGAGTTGAGAGGACAATTTTTAGAATTCTATTCTCTCTTATTATCATGTGGGTCCCAGGGATCAAGAGAACCCAGGTCATCAGGTTTAGTGGTTAGTGCCTTTGCCCAATGTACCATCTTGCTGACCTCTTAAATATCTTTTAAATTTAAATCCAAGGCCAAACACGAATGGTTTCCATCCCATGATTCTTCACTGAGAAGTAAAAATACCTAGTTCATAACTGTACTCATTTTATTTCATTATGTTATTCTCTCTCTTATTTGTTTGTTTATTTTTATATGTATGTAGATACATACCATGGCATAAAAAATGTGTGTGTCACATCCTGTAGCAGTCTTTCATTCTACCATGGGAGACCAAGGGATGGAACTTAGTTCCTCAGACTTGAAGGATGGCAACAACTTTTCCCAGGAATTATCTTCACCGGCCCTGATGTTTACCTATTTTCTAAGTTTCAGGTTAGCATGCAGATCTAAAATAAAATGTATTTTTTGGATACTCCTTATATTTGTCCAGCTATACAGATGTAGTAGTAGAGCACACAACTGTTGGTTATAGATTTTGTAAAATTTTCTAGGACATTCATAGCTTCACAATAAGCTCGCTCTTCTTGTCTCAGGTCTTTATTTTTGGCCCTTCGCATTTTCTCCTTAAATTTAAAGAATATTGGCAGTACACTGAAAAAAATCTTTGTTAATATTTTATATAATTTTCCTAGGGTTTTTTTTCTTCAACTGCTACAAAAACAAAACAAAACAAAGCAATGTCTTCACATTAAATTTAAGGGTCTTTAAAGATGCATTTTGTAATATCCTCCCTCTCTTCCTTTTCCCCTTCCTCCCTCCTTCTCCCTCTTTTTCTCTTCACCTTCTATTCTTCCTTCTTCCTTTCCTTTCCTTCTTCCTTTCCTCTCCTCCTCCTCCTCCTTCTCCTCTCTCTCTCTCTCTCTCTCTCTCTCTCTCTTTCTCTCTCTCTCTCCTTCCTTCCTTCCTTCCTTCCTTCCTTCCTTCCTTCCTTCCTTCCTTCCTTCCTTCCCTCTTTTCTTTCCTTCTCTGTCCTTCTTTCTTGACAGGATCTCACTCTGTAACCAAAGCTGACTGGAACTCACTACGCAGCTCAATCTGACCTCAAACCTTTGGCTGATTTTCTGCTTCAGCTCCCTAAATGCTGTAATTCCAAGCATGAGCCACCACCATGCCTGGGAAAGTTCTGGAATTTTCTAAGTAGAAAAATCACACATTCATAACATATTTATTCACGGGTCTTATTTTTGCTAACTATAATTTTCTAAACAATGCGTTACACTGGTTGAGTCATCGGATTCTTGTTAAATAATTAGAGTATTGCTCTCTAGCCCATTCACAGTTCTAATGAAAATGATGTGTATTTCTTTATTTGGCTTCGATTCTGTGTTTGGAATAGCTGTCAGTCATAAGAATGTCCTAATTTTATAGCAGAGTAATTTTTAGTTATAAATATATGAAACATTTTGCATTTACTTATATATTTACTCTTGAGATGACTGCAAGATTATAACAATTAAACTGCTTTACTTTTTATTGATCAAGTGGCACCTGTTTTATGTCAAAGGTTGTTGTCTCCTTCTGCCAGAAGCGATGGTCCTAGAATGTCAACTTATGTCATAGTTTGTGGCTATAAGAGAAACAAACTCTTTACTCTGTGGAGCAAGAGTTTTTTTCTCAAAGAGAGAAGAAAGAGAGTAGGATCCTTCAGTAGTGGATTTCAGTACCCAAAGCCTGCTAGGTTTTGTCTTACAACTGATGCAGGGTGATGGCCTGTCTGTATTACTTTCATAATGCAAATGGAATTTCTTGGGGTCTTGGCCCTCAAAAGATGAGTCTGTGACCAAAGATCTATGAGAGTTTAGTCTAATCACAATACAAAAGCACAAATAAAGTACGGAATGATATTGTCAAATAAGGCAAGACAGTCGAGCAGGTTGTGAGTGTGTCATTTCTTTTTGCAAAGATAAGTCTTAAATCTGAGGATGCACTCTTATGTTATGATTCAATAATTAGTGGATGGTACACATAAATTGTTTTTTTTTATCAGTTTTAAGTATTGAACTATTTTGTATTCTAAATATTCAAGTGTTGATGTAATGGATTAATGCTGTGTCCCCTGCTCACCCATCCATATGCTGCAATCCATACTGTGTAATATGGAAGGATGGAGAGATGGGGTCTTATGCAGGCAATTAGTACTGAATGACATGAATGAGGAGCTCTCAGTGATGAGATTTCAACTGTGTTAAGAGTCCCGAGACAATGTGCTCTTCCTTCACTTTGTGAGAACACAATAAGAGGAGCTATTTTGTATCAAATAAGCATAAGATCATCAACTCACAGTTGCCTTGTGAGATCAGTTCCTTGACTTTGTTCTTCCCATTCTCTAAAAATGTAGGAGATAAATTTTGGTAGCATATAAAGCTTGTAACATATGATATTTTGTTATATAGTCAGGACTAATGCTTGTCCAAATACACTCATGTACATAGTCTATGTCTGATCTATTTAGTTCAATTAAAGTTTCATTTCTGTATTCATGTAGGGCTATGGTATATGTTATATACGTATATATGTGTGTTTGTGTGTGTATGTATTTGAATTTTTACTCCTATTATCATTTAAATTTTTCTTGGGATTTTTTTGGAACTTAGATTTTAAAAGAAATAGTGCTCAATTTTCTGGCAAAATTATAAAAATGTAGTTGTTAATCTTGCCCCATTCAAACTTTTGCCTACTCTTTCTATTTTTTCAAAAACGTACAAATAAATTTATATATTTAATTTGATTTGATTAAAAGGAGTCAACTCCACACTATGATATAATCTTTTCTCTAGTTACACATATTCCACAATATGCATGAAGTACAACTTATTTTAATTTCTTCGTTAAATTAATAGTTGTGTCAAATGGAAAATTTTGTTTTTTGCCATTAATTTACATTAGAAACAGTGAATATCTATCTAGAATTTTGAAACACACTTTTAGTAACAGAACTCAGGAGTCAAAGGTAGGTGGATTCTTGTGAGTTCAAGATCACCCTGGTGTGTTTGGTGAGTTCCAGGACAGCCAAAACTACATAAAGAGACCCTTTCTCAAAAGCAAGCAAACACACAATAATCTTCCCCATCAAACCAAACAAAGCAAAAAACCTCAATGAAAACCTTGTATAAATTGTATTGATGTATTTACTTTTAGACTTATAAATAAATTTATCAAAGGTCAGAGACAGTACAATATATATGACCAAATTTTTTGTACAAATTTGTATTAACGTACTCTCATCAGTAAATATGAGCACTACCATTTCCTTATATTAACTTTATTATTGAATTGTATTGCATTATCAATAAAAGATAGTATAACATTTTAGTATAATTGTTATTTTCAACTGTAATTATAGACTATTATTTAATCAATTAAACTGGTTACTCTTATGTGTTTATTAGTGTTTTGATAATTAAAAAATAATTTTGTTAAATTACTTTACTTTTCTATAAATGCGCAGAAACATTATTGATTTTCAAAATGCAACTTTTTGCTGTATACATTGCTGAAAACTCCTCATGTGAACATTATTTAATGATATTCTTGCCTAAATTCAAAAAGACATCCATTATAGAGGTATAATTTATATAGAGAAAACAAAGCAACATTGCTCAGCAGAGTAATTTCTCATGATTTAAAAAGATCCAGAAATTCATGACACAAACCAATGCTTTTCCCTTTGCTGTCTTTTATTCCCTGTGTCCTCCATGACCAAACATAAGCTCTACTTCACACCAAGAGTACTTTAGCTAGTCTTAAAAGTTTATGTATTTATCTGCAAGTGGGTCATACAATTTTTGTTGTACAGAATCAGTCTTCATAATAATAAATATTGAATATATTGATTTTCCATTGTTTTTCTTTTTTCCTGTTTTATCTTTCCATTTTACACAATTCTACTCTGCCTTAGACACTCCTTATAAATAGTGTGCAGTAATTTGGAGTCTTGGAGTCTTTATCATCATTTCTCTTTTGTCTACCTGGCCCTTTCTACTTGCCATATGGTGAAGGCAGTATCTCTTGGCACATCACCCTCTTCCACTGTCCTACAGTTTTCATCATTTAGTTGGGATGTCAGCAGTCTATCTATTTTTGCCATCTCCTTAAAAAGGTTTCCTGTTGTTTTCTTTTCCTCAGCGGCCTTACTTGATGTCCTAGATATGTTTTCTTTCCTTTTCTATCCTGCTCCATGTTTACAGCAGTCTTTGAATGTTTAGAATTAGGTCCATTGATTATGAAACATTTCAATAATCATCTCTTTAAATGTGACACATTTAATTCTTACATTTCACTGATATTAAAATTCTAAATTTAGAGCTGTCAAAATGTAATGGGTATTTTTATTTTATCTCTTTCTGTTGGCTTTTTTCATGTATTAATTCTGCCTATTTCTAAGGATCTATCACTCATATCTCTTTATCTGTCTATGGCAATCCTTGTCATTAAATCAATTCATAATTTCAACTATTATATTTTTAAACCTTGAATCTAGACGTATGATAGTTTTGATTTTTCTAGTCAATTGTTGAAGTTTGCCACAATTATATTAGTAATGTGTTTATTTACATTCAATATAAATTCTTAACCTTTTATGGGTGAAAAGTACTTTAACTTTTTTCACTTTTTTATTTTATTTTTTAAATATATATATTTTTCAATTTAAATAACTACCCCAGTCCCCACTCCCTCCCCTTCTCCCATTCCTTCCACCTTCCCCTTACTCTACCCTATATCCACTCCCCATAGAGGGCAAGGCATATTTCTCTGAGGAAGGACCAAAGCCCTCCACACTATGTTCAGGCTGAGCAAGGTATCTATCCAAAGAGAATGGGTTTCAAAGTCAGTACAAGCTGCAGGGATAAGTTCTGGTGCCCCTGCCAGTGACCCTGCAGTCTGTCCCAGCCATATAACTGTTACCCATCTTCAGAGGGTCTAGCTTGTTCTTATGCTGGTTCCTTCCCTGTCCGGCAGAAAATGTGGTACATTTACACAACAGAGTGCTACTTAGCTGAAAAAAAAGATATATTAAAATTTTCATAAAATGGATGGAAATATAAAAAACATTTTGAGTAAGGCAATCCAGACCCAGAAAAATGAACATGGTATGTACTCACTCATAAGTGGATACTAGCTATAAAACAATAATCCATGACCCTAGAGAAGCTAAGTAACAAGGTGAACCCTAAGAGAAGAGAAACATTTATAGATCCCACTGAGAAGGGGAAACAGACAAGATCTCCTGACAAAATTGGGAGCGTGAGGGTGGGAGGAGAAGGGAGGGCTGAAGAAGAGAAGAGGAGAAAGGGAGGTAGAGGAGAATTGAGGGAATAGGATAGTCGAGATGAGGGAAGGACAGAAACAGAGAGCAAGGAAAGAGATATCTTGATTGAGGGAGCCATTGGGGAGCTAACAAGGAACCTGGCACTAGAGAAATTCCCAGGAATTCACAAGGATGACCCTAGCTAAGACCCTACGCAATAGTGGAGAGGGTGTATGAACTGTCCTTGTCCTGTAATCAGATTAATGACTCTCTTAAATTTTACCATAGAACCTTCATCCAGCAACTGATGTAGACAGTGGCAGAGACCCACAGTGGGCACTGGTCTGAGCTCCCAGTGTCCAGCTGAAGAGTTGGAGGAGTGAGAATATGAGCAAAGAGGTCAAGACCATGATAGGGACACCTACTGAAACAACTAATGGGAGCTCACGACTCTGGCTGGACAGTACTTTAACATTTTTACCTTAGGTTTAGTTGCATAAATTTATGTTGGTAGTTGTAATTTGATGACATCACTTCCTGGGTTTTAGGCATCTATGAAAGGACAATGAAAAGAATCTTTAGCCATCTCTTATTTTCAAGGTAACTTGTATTTTGCAAAGAACGTGATAATTATTATATTTATATTGTCCTTTATATTGTCATATTACTATGCTATGCCAATATGTGACTCTTAGCTACATGCTATATCTAGTAATTTGAGCACGCTCTTAGTGGCATGTATATCTCAGCTTTAATATTGACATTTTCTCACTTCTACACTGTAATATTGATTTCTCTAAAATTTCCTTCTCTTTAGCTCTTTGGATGTGTTTCACAGTATCTTAATATTTTATTCTCAAAGATTCTTAGTTCTCTTATATGGTTGAAACTGTACTTGCATTTTCATGGATTCTAATGTCTTATCACCATTAACTATTTCTTTCTTTATTTTTGTTACCTTTGAGCCTTATGCTATCTGTTTCAATGATCACATTATTAATTCTCAAGATTTCTGCATTTTTCTAATGTTAATTTTTTCATTTCACTTTATTTATCTCTTTCTATTTAGAGCATTCCAAGTAAATCTTCTAAGATCTCTTTTTCCTATGCTGTGACTTGACCTTCAAATACTGGTTTTATTTTGATCTATTTTTAAGTCATATTAGAGTGTTCTAAGATATTGATTAGTATGGTTATTTTGAGGTCTGGGGTGGCTCCTTTTCTTTGCCCCCACCTCTATTATCTCCATTCTTAATGTGACTAGCTTTCTCCTTTGTGTATATTTGCAGCGATGTCAAGGTAATACTTGGGGGTAATTGAGCCCCAAATGTAAAACTAGGCCTTATATGGGTCTTTCAGGACTGCCATACTCTTCTGTGGTTGTAGGAAAAGGTACTCAGACCTCAACGAAGTTTGTGGTGAGTTTCACCTTCCAGTGATGAAGTGGTAACCTTCTGATTTGTGCTTCTCTATCTAGCAGGCTCCAGTCTTGACTTGGATCATCTCACCCCAGTCTCTGTTTAGAGTCAGAGAACTGGCTTGGATTTGTTCTCTGGTAAAGGGTCAGTTATTCCAAAGGTATTGCATGATTCATATTTTCATCCTCTGCTGGCCAGAGTCCAAAAATGTCTATAGATTATCCACTACCTAAAAGCTGTTTGCTTGATGATGCACAGTCCTAGTCATCTTGATTTTAAGTCAGATAACAAGTGTTAAACATTCTTTTTGAACGTGTTATCTAGCATTCCTCCTTGTTAACTGTAGAGTGCTCCATGCAATAAGGAGCAGAGTTAATGCATCATGTTGGTCAAATGTCAGATCCTTCTACCCTGAGTGTTAAAGGATACATCAAATATCTCAGTTCTCTTGGTTTACACACACAAATGCACACACCACTTATGAATACATACATCTGTGTATCTACAACTTTTCTATTTATATAGAATAAAATCATTCATCTACCAAGTGAATATGTATGCGTGTGTAAAGTAAGAGGTTTCTCATTTTAGCACAGGATACGTTGTCATTGGCTGAAATCCATGAGAATCAAAGGAATTTCATTGAGAATTGTTTTCTCTCTAGATACTATTGACCCCAGCTTTGTAGTGATCCCTATCACCTCTACTCTAGGGCCAAACTACCTGTCTCTGAAGCTGGTATCTGAGGTGGCATTAAGTAGTCTTATATCTGACAAGGTGATCAGAATATGTGGTTGAATTAAATTGCAAATTAAAGTTTCTTAATTTTTATTTTCAGCAAAATGCTACTTAACATGTAAAGTAGATCTTTTTTTCTTTCAAAATGCATGCCAGTCATTTACTGATAAATGCTTTTAAGTCGATTGCCTGAACCTTAAAACATAGAAAATGGCATTTTTTTCTACTATACCTATGGAGAAAGAGAAACAGGCATAGGTTAGAGGCCAGGAAAGTAAATGCTTTATTTAAAAACTAAAAAAAATATTCCACTTGTTAAAATAGCATTTTCTGCTTGTAAAATTTCAATTATTAATCATGTAACAGTATTAAGAACCACTTTAAAGGGTCTATGAAGAATGTCATTCTTTCCAGAGTTCTGGGGAGTATCTTGTTTTGTCTTAATTCAGAATAGAAATTAACTGAAAGGAAGATAAAAGGGAAAAGAAAAACAAAAACCCAAATGGGAAGGGACATACATGGAAAGGGTTGTAATGGGAAGGGTGTATATGGAAAGGGTTGTAATGGGAAGGGTGTGTATGGAAATGACTGTAAGGGGAAGGATGTGTATGCAGAGAGCTGTAATAGGAAGGATGTGTATAGAAAGGGTTGTAGATAGGAAGGATGTGTACGGATAGGGTTGTAATGGGAAGGGTGTGTGTGGAAAGGGTTGTAATGGGAAGGGTGTGTATGGAAAGAGCTATAATGGGAAGGATGTGTATACAGAGAGCTGTAATGAGAAGGAAGTGTACAGAAAGGGTTGTAGATAGGAAGGATGTGTACAGATAGGGTTGTAGTAGGAAGGAATGTATGTAGAAAGGGATAGAACAGGAAAGGACATACATGGCTGGTGCCCTTGACTTTGCATTCTGGGGACCCTATTCTGTTCTACTCTTGGTACTTTCCGAATGGCATTTTTACAAGAACATGTAATGAAGTAAGCATTATACTTTCTGACGATGGTACAGGCTGCTTACCAAATCTGTATGAAAAACACTCGCACTGTTCGCTATGCTTTAGACCAAAGTTCCAAATTACTTATTTTCTTATTTATATTGCTCTTTTTCTTACTCATTCTCTCTACTTTTTTAATCTTAAACAAGCCATACATTCTTCTCTCTTCAAATTTGATGTCTAAACACTCCCTGGTACACATTAACTTTTCATCCCTGGTGTAGCGTTAGGCAGGCAGTTTCACTGTAAGGAAGCTTCATTATTCACTCATTGGGAATTTCTATGTTCATTTGCTAGAAATTGGACACCTGACCTTACCTTTCTGTCAACAACTTGCTTTGATTGGCTGGCTTCATGTAATGATCCTTGGATTGCATGCTATTAATGAAGGGATGGGGACTTTAGAATTGATTAGCCTTTCACATCTTCAGCATATGTTTGCATTGCAGAGCAGAGTCTACAGGGCCATCTCCCTAGACCTTCCTTCTTGTACCTGGAGATAACTGTGTAGCTAGGGGAGGATTTCATGAAGCCATGTAATGTCTAATTCATGTCCTGCTTAATTTTTTTGAATTATTAATTAAAATGGCAACAATAACTTTTTACTAATCATCCTCCCTTATCCTGACTATTCACCAGTTGATTCAGTGTTAGCAGAGCATATCAAGAGAGACTGGTAAAAGAGGGAAGGAGTGAATCGATGATAGAATAAATAAGGAGCAGAGAGACAGAACTGAGGAGTAAGAGCTCAGCATAGACACACATCAAACATTTAACAGTAAGAATCCTACTCACTTTCCTTCCAGTAAGGAATGATATCAGGCTCTCTCTCCTGAGCTGCCACAAAGGCCACCAAGTGATGAGATGAGGAAATTGTTGCATTTCTGATCCCAAAGGCCAAAGTCATATCATTCAAAGGTTGCCCGTTCCTCTGACATCAAAGGCTGCATCTTTGATGAGCTAACACATATTGTTTCTTCTCGTTCAAGTGTATTATTTTAAAAGCACTAACGCATTAATTTTACTGCCAAAGACTTGTGTTCTTGTTATTATTTTAAAGTTCTCTTCATTCGTCTGTGCCTGGGGCTGGAGCCGCATCTCTGGGAAGCTGGTGCTCAGAGAGGATTCCCAGGGTACGAGAAGGAAGGCACACTTGCGGTGTCAGGAAAAATCTGTTTAGTTGGAGTCTTATCTTGGTGCCCTGCTGCCCTTTTTAAACAAATGTATTGGATTTTCGCACTTTATTGCTGCTTCATAGCCCAACCTCTAAAATAGACTTCTCTAATTTTGTCTGTGTGTGTGAGAGAGTTTACTTAACAAACTACCCCATATTGCCTTTTACAGCGAAGGTTGTTAACCTGGATTATGGTACACAGACAGAACATCCCATGTGAAAAACTCACAGCTTTTAACACCTGTAGTATTCCTCTGCTTTCCAGCAAGTTCATGAATCAGGTGTCGCCGCGTGAGCACGCAGCCCTGAGTAAATAGGAGCACACTCACAGTAAGCTGCTTGTATTTCTGAATTGTGCTGCTCTGATTGAACAAGACTATACTGGGAAATGACTGGCATGCAGCAATACCAGGGGAAATGTGTAAAATATCTCATTTAATTGTGTGGCCAAATTCACCAATTGAAGTTGCCAGCTGTTGCCCTTTCGTCCAGTTCATTTTTAGTCTTCCCACATGTATTAGCATAATTGTATGATTAATAGAGACAGTGGCTTCTATCAAAAACATCCAGCAGTAGCAGAGCTAGAAATAGATATTAGTTGGGCCTTCAGAAACAGTGGACAAGTTCAACGGGGAAGAAGCTGCAATATTGTATCATAAATGTAGAGAGATAACTGGTCCTTGACCCATGCCCAAGAGAAGAAACTTATTTTAAGCCCCTATAAAGAATAATTCTAACATCCATTACATCTCAGGTTGCCCACTCAGCCCATTGGTTAGGTAAATCCTGGCACAGATGTACATTGCATAGTATTTTCAGCTCTTCTTCCAGAAAAGTCTTTAGTAGTCCTCAGCCTCTTTCTTCTATTCAGCTATAGCTGTGTTCTGTTCCCAAAGGTCATCATCTCACTGTCTTGAGCATCTTGCCTTTGCGTATGTGTTAAATGAGTCATGTGTTGATCTCAAGGGAATCTAATCCACAATAATCAAAGCACGGGGGGCGGGGGGCAAAAAAATCTGCTGCTTCATTTTGAATGTTTTCATGTCCAAAGTGACTTTTTTTTTTTGAATGCTACTGTTATTTTTCAGTAATCTTCATTAAAAATACAATCCCTATATCCATTGTCATAAAGAATGATGTCATCTCCACAATTACAATGATTTCCTGGGATTCCAAGAAGAAAGGCCACATCTTTGGCAAGCCTTCCCATAACTGTAAAGCTCCCATCATCCTTCTGCATTGCCTAGAAGATGCCTAGAAGTCAACTCAAGTTGACCACTTCTACCTTAGTCACTTTTCCCAGAGTTCTGCTCTTTATAACGAGCAGATTGGTTAAGTACTCTTTTCCCAAACACACAGAGAACTCTTCCCAACTGTGCTGAGATGGGTTTGTCAACTCAATACAAACTTCACCAGAGAAGAAGGAATGTCAGTTGAAGCATTGTTTCCAGTGATTTGGTCTTTGGACCAGACCGAGAGGGATTTTAGTCATTAGTGGTTGATGGGGGTGGGAGGGTGGGGGGATGCGGTGTGGTGGTGTGGGAGATGGGGGGGTGAGGGGGGTGGTGAAGGAGAGGCAGTTTACTGAGTATAGTGCCACCTCTGCTCAGTTGTTCTGAGTTTTATAGTAAAGAAGATTGAACAAGCCATGAGGGGCAAGTCAGGAAGCAGCCTTCCTTCATGACTCTGCTTCCATTCCTAACACTTAGTTCCTGCTGAGTTCCTGGTTTTGATTTCTCTCAGTGAAGGAGTATAAATAACCTAGAAGGCAAATAAGGTCTTTCCTCCCTCAAGTCACATTTGATCAATGTTTTGTATCACATCAACAGGGAAGCAAAATAAGACATTAGAGAAGTATAATACAAGGTCTTTGAAAAAAGGCATATATTTGAATGCATATTTCTCCAGATTCAGTACTTATCTCCTCTTAGTATAAGTAACGTCATATTTTCCTTTTCCTTTTAGAAAGTAGAGATGATCCAAAAATGAAAGAAATCAAAATTTCATACCTGATTTCTTTGTGGATGAATTATTAGAAAATTAGCATCTTCAATTCAAAGAACAAAAATATAAAAATATAATACTTTACCAACTCTCTTCTTTGAATTAATATTTGCTTTGGTCTGAATGTTACACCCCCCTCTATACGCTGATGTCTAGTGATATCTAGTTACCAAGATGACAGTCTTGGGAGGCAGGACTTTTAGTAGGTGATGAAGTTGGAGTCTTCATGAATGGGATCAGTGCCTTTATATAAGAAGCTCGACCATCACCTTTTCACTGTGAGATAGTGTGGGTGGCAGGGCACCCACTGAACCCACCAACACTTAAATCTTGGGTTGTCTAGCATTCATAGCTGTGAGAAACAAATTTCTATTATTTAAAAGCTAATCACCCTTTAGTTTTTTGTTACAGCAACCTGATCCTACTAATACATACTGAGTTATAGTTAATGTTAGAGCTTAGCTATAATCCGAAATAATCTCTCCGGAACACAAGGTGTTTGTTAAACAATTATTTCAATTCTAGAAGATAGAGCTTAATTTCCAATGCAGTTGAGTAACTCGTATTCAGAATCATGATAGACAGAGTTAAAAATTGATGCCTTTAAAATGGAACTGGCTGTAAAATTGAATTGGTTGCAAGTGATCAGTTTGCAGTTGAGGACAACGTGGAGGGGGGCTGATTTGCCTGTCCTAAGCCAGCCTGAAGTCAGCCAGCTCTTGGCAGTGAGGGTTTGAGTCCCTTTGCATCCAGATTCTTAGGGCACTTGTCACCTTCCTCCTCCGTCCCCTCTTTTTCTTCATTGTGGTGCGTGTGTGTGTTTGTGTGTGCGTGCATATGTACACGCAGGCACAAGGGTGTTTATGTCACCCTTGTAGTTGTCAGAGAGCATTTCAGAATAGCTGCTGTCATTCTCTACTGGATCCCTGGATGAAGCTCAAGTGGACCAGCTCATGCTGCAAGCACATTTACCCATGATCCATCTCATCAGCCCCAGTGCTCACATTCTATGCTCTTGCTGCTGGAGGAACTAATCCTGACTGACAACTGCTCAACTGTTTCGTCCAAACAGATATGGATATTTATACAAATGGAACAGTTGTCTGTGTTTTAAAATATCTGAAGTCAGATAATACAGGAAATTTAGATATACTTCATAATTAATATGTAGTGTCAGGTACAGGTAATGCAACACTTCAGGTAATACTTCTGTTCATCTAATAACTAAATAAACCTCACTGGTCAGACATGCCTGTTGCTTTCACTGAGTTTCAATTACAAAAAATGGACATTGTTCCTCTTGTTCTTTCTTGACGTTCAACAATCCCTTACTTACATCGGCTTTGGGAAATTTATGTCGGAAATTCAACTTCACTAGCCTTCTCTTCAGATAGTGATAATATACCTGCCTTGTACAGTCTTCTTTAGAAACATGTGTGAAGACCTGCTCGTGAGATTGGAATTTGTTCAAAGGTAATTTGCTTTGCTTCTCTTTCATTCATCATTTTTTATTGGAATTATTAAGATAAAATTGCTTATCTGTTTCTCAAACTCCCAAAATAAGTTGATTTTACTTTTGCTCCCAAAAGTTAATTTTACTTATAAGTTGATTTTACTTATGGGGACAATAGTTAGAAATTAACTACAGTCATAGATTCTTGGAAATTTAACTATTTTTCTTAAAAAAAAACCAACCACACAAATAACACAAGTTACAGGACTTCCACATAGTCTTGAGGAATATGGAAAGGCAGGCAATGAATGATTGGTTTCTGGGAGACAGGTGAAGCATGTTTGGTAGATTAATTTTCAATTCACCTTCTCAGAAGAAAAGGACAAACCCCTCATTTACCAAGATTCTAAAGAGATTTCCAGGCGAGTCCCTTGCCAGCCCCACATCAGTCTTTGCTTTGAAGTATCAATTCCCCAGAGCTTGGTTCTTGCCCAGGACCCAAACCTGTTATTGAGCTGCAAAAGCTCTGTAGGAAAAAAACCAACTCCTTCCTCTGACATTCACAAACCTGGTGTCCTCAGAGGGGGGGGATGGTCTATGTGCTTATCAGGTAATCAATCTTTCTGTCTAGCATCCTCTTTGCCTTTAGGACAAAGTAAGTGAGTGCAATTACCTCATTTTCAACAATCACCTTACTTTAAACTGTTTATTCTCCAAGAGAAGTGTTTGGAAGCAGGTAGCACTTTGGCAAGAGACGTTTGTGTGTTTTGCGTGTCTATCTCCCCTTGATTGCCATCCAGGAACAGTTGGTAATGCGGTCTTTCAAGCCAAGTTTTCCTTCTCTATGGAGACTCCCAGGGAAGTGGGGACCAAGATTTCTGATCAGCTGAGTCTTCAATGCATTTTGATGGTTTCAGACAGAAAGTCATGATCTCACTGTGGAGCCCTGAATAGGAAGTAAACGGTCTTGCAGAAGGGGGCTGTTTATCTAAAACCAGTAGCCTACTGCAGAGGATAAAAAGCAACTTTGAGGCCCTTCCAGGTCAAAGTTCAGTTAAAGAAAGATCTAACCACCTAAAAAAGAGGAAACAAACAAACAATTTAAACAAGTGGACAAATGGGTTTAGGGGCTTTTTAAAAATCTGTTTTTAACTTTCCCTTTTCTTACTAGAAAGGCAATTTCCAGGGCCCAGATTGAAATTAACAAAAATATAAGGAACCAGCAATGAGGCAACTTTTGAGAATTCCAAAGCAACACCTATAACAGAAAAGGAAAATGGGGGAGTTTTTGCTTTCTTAAAACAAAGCAAACCAAGACTTGATTGAGCACCCTCTATTCACGTCTTTGGCCATAGTTAGGACAGTCGTTGGAATGGTTTATAATTATTTTTTTTCTTGTTTCATCCTTCTGGTGGCTAGAAAGTGGAAATAGGAGAGTCAACTCAAAGTTGAGGAAAACCTTGGTTTCCTGGAAGCCTCAGAGTTATCAAGCGATGCTTCCATCCCGCCGCTGGGCGCTCGCCTCCAAGAGGCTGCTCCGCACAGCACGCGGCTGGCGGGCGCGCGTCCTCGCCTCGGGCCGCCGGGCTCGGGCGCGCTGCCTTCCCTCACGCGCGGGGCCTCGGCTGAGGAGAGGCGGCGCCCTCACGTGCGCCTGCTGCGGGCTCACCTGCGTCGCCCGCCCTCAGCCCCGCCCCGGCGCGGCTCATTGGTGGCCGCTGCAAGGGGCGGAGCAGGGGCGGCCCCGGGCCTCATTAGCGATGCGGTCTCCTGGCTCAGCTTGGTAGTCCCGGACCCTGAGAGGAGCTGGGGCTGCGGTCCTCACAGCGGGCACGGCGGGCAGCGCCGCAGGAGGCAATGGGGACGGGCGCTCTGTCCCGCGACCCATCCGGTGTCTCCGCTCCGTAGGGAACGGCGGTGGAGAAGCCAGACTCACCACAGACCACCACCCCCGTGGGAACCTACTGGCGGTGGTCCCCCTGCCGTCGTGCCTTGCGGACTCCCAGGGTGTGGAAGAAGAGTGTAGTCAGAGCGGAGCGCAGAGCATGGGGACGGCGGCTGCGGGCGGCGGCGGCTGCGGAGCGCGCCGTTGGCTCCCGTGGCTAGGACTCTGTTTCTGGGCGGCGGGGGCCGCGGCTGCCCGAGGTAAGCGCTGGGTGGACGGCGGTGCGCAGAGGAGCGGACGGAGGAGGAGCGGGACCCGCACCTTCGGCGTGGGCTTCCCAAGTTGTGCGTGCTTCTCTCCGCGTGCGGAGCGCGACTCGGTGGGAACCGGGTGGAGGAGCTCCAGGGGACCACTGCCTTCCCATCCAAGTTTGCTATCTGCCTCAATCCTACAGGTTGCTGTGACCCGGGCCCCTACCCTTGAGTCTCAGTACCTCTTCGGTTTTCCGAACCCTCCCTGTTTACTGCAGGCTGGATAGCTTGTCTTTACTACATCCTCGCTCTCCTCTGTAGTCTCCACTTTTCCTTCTTGGGCGAGCTCGTTCCTGAGTGGGTGCCCACGATGATCTTAGGGAGTACATAGGGAAAGAGGCAAGCGAGTGGGCTCTAATAGAGACTGCGCCTTTTTTTCCCCTTTAGGCGAAGCAGCGGAGCTGGTCACTTAGTACTGCGCCAAGCCCAGTACCCCTCGGGCGACCCTAGCTCTGGCTCTAAGCCAGCACTGGCTTTGCTTCTCAGAGAGGCCGCGTGGATGCGGGAGCTCTGGGGAGCTGTGTGTAACCCCAGGGTTTAACAGCGCCTGCAGTGCCCAGCCGGATAAGCAGTTGGCCAGAGGCTCTACTCCCGGCGCATCCTCTCCCTACTCGGTGCTTACTCCAGCTAGGAAGCGCGGGCCTCCCTGAGCAGCAGAGAGATCTCCGCTTTTCTTAAGCTCAGGACTCCCCCCCCCCCCCGCCCCGCTTCCCACCACCACCCGGATCCGCTGCACTCCAGCAGAGCATCAACTTAAAGATACACCCCCACGGACCTGTTTTGAAGCTGATCACAGGCAGTTTCAGACAGCCCCGGTGCCGTGGCTACCTTTGAAATAATCCAAGAGCTTTTCATTCTCTGGCCTTCCTTACCTTACCTTCTTTGCTGCGTGCCATCCAGTGGGCTTAGAATATGTGATTGCATTAAACATTTTACCTAACGCTTGCCTAGCAAGAGGTGGCACCGAGCTAAGCACCTCACCTTCTCCTCTATCTCCTCAGCATATTCCTGGTAGCGGTGAGGCTTTTGGAAGGGTTGACAACGATCCCAAGAACTGGTATAATCTCATTTTTATAGCAGCTAGCGGTGTTAAGGGCAGTTGCATTGCCTGGAAAGAAGAATTTTAGAGGATGGATAGTGGTTTTCAGTTGTACGATCTGTGCTTATTTGCATTTCATTTCCTGAACTTTTTTTTTTTTTAACGGAGCAGGTTTATAAAAAAAAGCAGCAAAGACTGGAAAAAAACGAGCTTCAGTGATTCCCACATACTGTTAACAGCGAGGCATGTTTCTTTCTCTGGCTGGAAGAAAGCACGCGCTTCAGCCATTTAATTTACTACGGAGAACTGGAGACTGCCTCACAGCTCAGTCAACTCTTGAGTGTTCTTTATACTGTTAGGGCGAAAGTGGGGTGCCTCCCTCCCCCCATTTTTTCCTTCACAGTTTGAGTTTATACTTGCTCTTCCCAGTGTGGGAGATAGCCCCCGGTGACTGACTCCAGGTACTGGCCCTTGGAATTCGGTTTGTGGAGTTGTCTTGGAGCCAGCTCAAAACAAGAGGTGGGAACATGCCAACAGCCTCTTGGATGGAGTTTTTCTGGCTGTGAAACCAAGGCTAGCACCTCTTGTCTGCAAGCTGTTCTGTAAAGGTCTCCTGGAAAACATACTGTACACTCTGCAGGCTTATTTACAGCAAATGTTTTGCACAGATCATAGAGATGCCCGAGACACATGGAGCAGTAAATCTGAGTAGTGTTTTCTCTTGTCACATTTCCATTCACCTTTAGCCGCTTTTGGAGCTAGTTCATGAAATGCGCATTACAAAGGCTACAAAGCCAGTGGATTCGCTTGCACCTGGCTTTGGACAGGTGGGCACAATTGAAGTTTTCAAATCAAAGATATTTTCCATATTGAGTCCTGTCATCTCCGCAAGGTATGGTGCATTAAAACCAGGATGCTGTGGATTTGTGCAGCATCCTTGACTAGCGGTTTCACTGTGCTGTGTTTGGTTAATGGGTTCTATAGGTAGATTTTGTATTTGCAAGTCAAAAGTTTATAATTCTGAGGACTTTTTCCTTTGGGGGTGCTGGAGGATTGGACCCTGTGCCTTGTGCATACCCGGCAAGTACTGTCCCATTGACACATAACTGTAGCCCATCAACAGTTTCTCCTGTGGGTTCAATCCAGATGTTATAGCTTAGTGTATAGCATATATGGAGTTACTCTATATGCTTTGGTGGTATGATGTGTATGAGATTCTGAAGCATTGTTTTTACAGTATTTACTATGTATCCATTTCCATGATAGTGGTACCACCATCTCTTTTCCCTCTAACTTCTCTTTGCTTTTTGACCTAATATAAAAAAAAAAACCTGAAAATATGAGGACAATTTTTGGATGATTGGTTTCAAATATACTCAGCAAGGAATCCACTTATGACAAGACACTACATAAAGGAAACAGCCCTGATACAGAATGCCATTTGGTTTTCTGCCTTTCTAATCAAAGCTTATGCCTTCAGAGAGCAAGTTTTATTCCTGCTGGTAAAGTATAAGGATAGCGCCCTGATACCGTAATTAATAGACATTTTGACACTTTACAACTTAGACAAAGGATGTTTAAAAGTTACTTGTGACCTGCCGAGTGGTAATTGAATCCACACCATGTCATACTGATTTGTTTTATTCTTAGAAGAGAGTGCTGCTGGGGGAGTTGTGATTTCCACTAGGTCATGTGCAGAAGAGACCATGTCATTAAGCAGGCTAGATGATGACATTTGCTTCTGATAACTGGATGGGTACACTTACAGCAAAGAACGTACACATTTAACATTATAGGCACTGAGGGTCATATGACCTACACACGTTCTCATCTTCTCTCCATTTCTTATAGCTGTTGGCACATTCTTAATGTTATTTGAGAACACTTCCTTTTCTTCCCCCCACCCTTTTTGTGTTCCTGTGTTTCAAAAAAAATATAATCTGCTTGTAAAGCTAAAGGTAAAGCGCCCTCCACGCTCCCAACTTCCTGCCAGACCTTTTCTGATTCAAAGGTTGTGACTTCTGGCACTTTCTCTTCCTGCCTGAAAAAAAAAAAAACACTTTCTACTCAAGAGATCTTTCAAGTATCTCAGTTGTAAAGAGGAGACTAATTGCTTTGATTTGTCTAATGAAAGTGTGAGAGCACCTGAAGCCTTTATATACTTCCTCACTCTGTGAGTGACCTGTGTATGAGTCTCATTCTTGAGGTAGTGCTCTGAAGTCCAGGAAACCCTGCCAGTCCCAAGGGTTCTCCCTGGGTGCTCTCAGGACTGACAGGATCGGTCAGGGAGCTCCAGAGCAGCCTTTCTGGTGCATGGAATACTTGGTTTGCTCTTCTTTCCTAGGTGTCTTGCAAACTTGTGTTTTGCTTCTTTATTTTTCTTTCCCAGAATACAATACTCATCTTAAGACGTTGCCAACATGAAGTTTTGTGAAGGAATCGGTTTCTTGGGAGATAGCGGCTATTTGATATCCTTCTCTACTGCCTATTTTGTTTTGTTTTTAAACATTAGAGTGTAGATACAAGCCATATGTATGAAAATTGATAGGGATCACTACAAAGCTGTGGTCATTGGTGTCTAGAGAGAAAATAATTCAGACCTTTAAGGAAGTAGTAGTAGTAGTGGTGTGGGGTGTCCTCGTTACGAGAAGGTTCACATGCATGCTCTCTCTCTCTGGAGAATACCTTTGTCATTAATCCTTTTAGTCTTAACTCCAGACAGTGCCTCCCTCCTGAATGATACTGTCCCTGTCATCTTCCTTCTGCCTATTCCGATGCTGTCATAACCTAACTGTGAAACAGAACAATGGTGGAAACTTGTCCTGTCCACCCTCAGTCACTTAGGTCATGTAAAAGCCAAACACTTATTCTTCACTTTGTGTATGTGAGTGTTCGTGCGTGTAGAGACCAGAGGTTGACATGGTGTCTTTCTTTAATCACTCAGTCTTTTTATTTTTAATTTTGTAATTACATGTATTCATTCACACACACACACACACACACATACACACACATTTATCAAAGGGGTCATGTGTGTGCCATGGTGTCTATTTGGAGGTCAGAGGAAACTTGCAGAAGTATTCTTCTTTTTCCACTCTGTGAGACCCAGGGATTGGATTCAGGTCATCAGACTTGGTGGCAAGCACCTTTACCAACTGAGTCATCTTGCTGGTTCATCCTGTTTTGTTACAGGGTCTTCCACTGAACCTGGAGCTCATTAATTGACTAGAATGGCTAGCTACCAAGAACCAATGATGTCTTGTCTCTGTCTCCCCAATGCTGGGGTTATAGAGTGTTCCACTTTTGGAACCCCACTTGCACTCAGTGAGCCATCTCTGCCCTTTACCTTTCATTTTCTACACTGTTGGCCTGAGAACATCATTTTTACTCTGTATTCTGGTTATTCTTTGAGAGAAGGTATTTTTGCATCTTGAATATGAACTCATTTTGATATTACTCATTAATTATTCTGAATAAGATACCCACATTAGTTCGTTTATTCCTTAAAATGACTCAGGATGGTAAGTGTTACTATTTGTAAGCTAGGAAGAGAGAAGCATGAGGGTTAAATAAAATCGCAAGCCCATGGAGGAGTTAAGATATGCAAGATCTTAAACCCAGTCAGTCTGGCTTAAGAGTTTACCATGTACAGTATAGCTCAGCTATGCTGAAAATAAGTGGTCCCTTGCATTCTGTTGGGAAAAGTGCTAAAATGGTATCTTCATAACTATCAAGAATTATAGAGGAATTTGAAGTAGCTTAAATATATCTGCGAATCTATTCAGATAAATCTAAGAGATTTATGTTGTATGAAAACAACATTCTTACAGCATTCAGTTTAATATACTATGGGATTGGAGTCACGCTTAAAATGCTGAATGCCACTTTCTAATATGATAGCTTGCTTTTTTTTTTTCTTCTCCAGTCTTGAGTGTCAACAGAAAATATTACTCTGATTGAATACACCATCCATGGAATGGCAGATCCCAAAAGACTATTTGTTGCATGTCTTGTATTTTTAGCCTTGTTTGCTGGGGAAATGTGGAGCATGAGATTTGAGAATAGATTGTTAACACGAGAGGCTGCTGTTTCTGCTGTTTTGGGTACTCCTGCTGCTGCTGCTTTTGCAAGGCAGATGGCTAGATTCATTTATAGAAAATAGATATTCGTTCTATTTTGCATTTTCACTTTGAAAGGAACTTTTAATTGTTTGTGCCACATTGCATCAAATGGCCTTATTGTGTGCACATGCGCTGTGCACGTAGATATTTTGCGAATTAGGCGGATGTTAATGTATTCAGTTTGGGTGGTTCTATCTGCACTGCACTGCTAACTCTGTTTTGGTTTGAAAATTCTCTTTTAGAAGTGGATAAGTCTGTGGTGCTATGTGCACCAAGACTTTTCAGCTCAGCTCACTGCTGCTGTCTGCCTTGCTCCCACTACAGGGAGCTAGAACTCAGAGATAGAAATAGTCGGGCTGTGCTTACGGGACTGATATAGAATCTGGCAAGAATGTTGGGTATCCCTTAGCAGACATACTTGGGAGCAGTTTGATTTAGTAATTGCTCAAATTTTGTATAAGTAAGTTATATGGGAAATGGACTCGAGCCTAATGAAGGTTCAGTTATGTTTCACACACAGACTATCCGGTGGCCTGACGGCATTTATACATCACTTTTTAGGGCACCTTGACCTTCACTAGACCCATGCGGTCAAGTTTAAAATTGTGCAATGTGGTATATGGTAGGTGATCCTAAACTTCCTGATGTTGGAGTTTTGTAGATTTGGAATTTTGGAGTACAGATGACCAAACCTGTAGTTTGTCTTTCAGATTACATTTTAGTTAGCCCACAGGTTATAAAGTATTTCCTAGTATTTAGTGTGTGTGTGTGTGTGTGTGTGTGTGTGTGTGTGTGTGTGTGTGTGGTATATCACATGGGTGTGCATGCAGCACTGCAGATGTGTAGACCAGAGGACAAGATTGTGGTCATTTCTTTCCTTGCTCCTTTATGTGGAGTTGAACTCAGGTCACCAGGTGTACGTTTATCCATTGAGCCATCTTGTAGGCTCAAAGTCTACTTTTATGGCTAGCTTTTGCCATGGATTCATGAATAACGGCCCTAACAAGCTGAGACCTATCTTTCAAGGGAGGTTTAACGATGCATTTTAGTTAGTGCACATGCAATCATCTCCAGTGTCTGGACCTAAACATGCTATGGTTCCTTATTAAAAAATTGTCATAGCAGTCATGTGTAACCTATGCATGCCTTCCTGTATTCATGACCTCTAGGTTTCTATAATTCCTAAGACATTGCAGCACTATGTGGATACTTAGAGTACTGTTACAAAAGTTGGGTTTGCAGAGTTGGTTTGGCAATAATAAAATACAATCTTTCATGCTCAGTGGAAAATAGTATTTTTTCTAATGTGTTGATGTACAACTTGTTGAGCAACTGATACAGAATAGATGTATGTGGCATGGCAATTGTATTGATTTTATTACCCCAAATTCTGTTTTATAAGCTTCAAATGAATCTTCATCTCCTGGAAGAGACCTCTGTACAGTTGCCACATGACTTCAATACTCCATCATAAGGGTAGGAGGTAGCAGGTAGGAACTGTCATGGTGGCCTGTGGGAATGAAGGGTGAACTTTCTAGATGCTGTGCTGTCACCTGAGTTGAATGCTGTGGTGTCTTAGCCAGAGAAGTCAGAAAAAATGACATTCATCTCAGCTAGCCCTGAAGGTAGGTTGCTGGCAGACAGGCATTAAAAAAATATTGAAGAAACCGTGTTGACTAGCTCAAACGCCCAACCAACAGGAAGATAGCTATATCCCTGCAATATCATTCACAGATTTTGGAACATATTAAAAAATAAATTAATTAGCTAAATAGTAGGTACAATTTGCCTCTAAATATGTTTATGATAGCTTCTGGAGTTGCCTGGATGTCTTTGGTGGCTCCTGCTAGGACAACACTTACTGCATGGTTACACTCTTCATTTAAATTTAGTTCAGTAAATCTACCAGGGAAGGAGGGGGAGCCTTAAGATCAGGGGTTATGAAAACTGCAGGCTGATGTTTGGAACTTACAAAACTGGTGCTCTCCCAATGATAATGTTCATTTGGATAGCAACAACTCCCGTTAAAATACAGGTTCTGATGTCGTAATCTGAGGAAAGGGCTGAGACTCTGTATTTCCAGCAAGCTCCTAGGTGATCCCATCCACAGGCCATAGGCAATCATCCTTTGCAGTGCTGGCTTTGTTTTTCATTTGCAAGTCAGTGTGAAGTGTGAAGTGGGTTTCAATACAAGACTGAAAAAACAAACCAGTAGGAGGGTAGAGACACACAAATGTCAGTGTTCTTCAGGTAGACATACAGCTACTTCTAAACGAATAGACATTCATGGATACCATCCTATGTCTTGGATTTCATTTTGAAATAATTAGGGGTCTTATTTCTGAATCTCATTAATTTCTTGTAATAAAGAGGAAATTGACTTTCCTGGAATTTGCACAGTGTTCCCAGTGTCATGTTTGTTAAGAAGCGTTTCTAGCCCTCTTCAGCGCTGCTTCAATTTATTGTGTTCTCTTGACTTAATTTCTCTATACTTCAGAGTGATCTGGAAACCTAGGTAATTAGAAACGTAAGAGGTAGAAGAAAAGCAGTATTTTTAAGAAAATGAAACCATGTCCACTTGGGTTCCTGAGGTCCTCCAGAGGCTCTGGTTGCTGTTGTTACACCGTGGTGCAGGTCAAAGGCTTGGGTTCATCTGGCTCTGCTCCTGACTGATACTGCTCGATGCTGTTTTCTCTCACCCAGCAGTGGATGGTCCTGTAGCATGGCAGCCTGTCTCACTGTAAGCATTCTGTGCTAAGATATGAACCACACTAGGGAAAACTTCTGAAATCTACTCAGTATTGTGCGAAGCCCCCCACAAACTCTACTTGCACAGTGGTATTTACCCGCACAACTGATTATAAAATCTGCATCCTTAGACATCAAGAAGGATAATTAATGGTAATCCGTGTCATCATGAGCATCTCTTTTGAATTATAGTGTATTTATATGGGATTTGAAAGTTTTAGTTTGATTTACTGGTCATTGTGGTACACATTCGTGGTGCGAGGTGATATTTCAATGTATATCAAATCAGGGCAGTTGGCATTTCCATCTTTTTAGCATGTCTTTGTGGTTTGGTACCTATAAATTTATATCCTCTGCTTCTTCAACAAATATATAATTGGTTGTTGTGAAGTGTAGCCACCCACTGTGGTTCGAATTCTACAGCTTCTTTCTGTGCTCTGATACCTAATTTACAGGAACTCCACAGCATCATTTTATGTTCTTCTCTATCTTTTACTGAACAGATTGCTCCCACCATCACCACCCCAGTGCTATGCTGATTACCAGCACTAGAAAGAGAATTTGGGTCTTCAGCTGGTGCCCTGGCTTTTTCGACTACATTATCATATAATTCTATTTTATTGCCAGATAGATGAATTGGACTAAACTTGAATGATAGAGTACTTTTGCTCATATTATAGCTCATTCGAATGTGTGAACATGGAGAAAGAATGAAAATTCAATGAATGGAAATTCTTCCAAATGTCTACCATCTTAAATTTTAGAAGATTAGGCCTGGGGATATGGATCAATGGTGGAGAGCTTGAGCCCAAGCCCTCAGTTCTAGTCCTAAAACACACATAAAACACACACAGATATGCATACACATAGAGACACATGCATACCTGCACACACATGTGTGTACATATACACACAGCATATGCACACATATTTAGAATTGAGGTAGGTTCATCAATTTGTCTTTATTATTGATTTTGAGTGAATGTGCTCCCCCTCTTGCATTTTGTCTTCTAATGAGGTCAAAATCTTCTATCTTGTATTTGAAAGGAGTTTAGTGGCACAGTGTAATTAGCCTTCCAGTAGACATTTTGCCATAAAGTCTTAATTATTTAACCCATCTTTAGGACGATAAAGAAGATTATACATTTTCCAAAGTAAATTTTTATTCTAGAGAAATAGTGATTTCATTGTAATCTTTTGGAGGGAGTCGTGTGCAGTACCTGTAAAGTACCTGTGTTCATCCTTTGAGGAGTAGACTTTAGTATTCTGAAGATTGCATATGAACTTTTCCAAAGTTGTTGAGAGAGAGCGAGAGAAAGAGAGAGAGAGAGAGGAAAGAAAAAGCAGTCAGGAGGTTCACAGATTTTGCTGGTGTGAGATGCGTGGGTAGGATGGAAAGTGCTTGGGTTTGCTCTAAAGAAACATGTCAACTTAAAGATCTGTCATTAATTATTTTTTTTTAACTTTGGAGCAAAAAATAAATCCACCTGATGTTTTCTGAAGTTTAGCAGTTAGCCTGAGCTGCATGCCAGCCTCCGGATATCAATATGAAAAGACAGTGCTATCATTTCACATGTGTCAGAGGAGACAGTTGTACAGCCAATTATTCATAATTGTCAAGGTGCTAAGTGCTGCAGTACATGGATATCTCCGTGTGTATTAGACATTAGTGGACTGTCATATATAATCATTATTCCAAGCGTATATCATCTCAGTTCTATGCCATTAGTTTAAATGGCATTAATAACACTTAAGCTGAAGAAAGCTGAAGATACAGTCACATTTTTGACTTGAAAGTCATTGTCTACATGATGGTACTCTCAATTTCACATCTAGCCCTCAACTCTAGTTTTTCTTGCCTTTTTACTATTTCTAAAGCCTAGGCTTCCTTCATGTTCTTCTAATTTAGGAGACTGGCAGGTCAAGACTATAGGTGCCTTATTCAAGTTTGGATATAAAATATTCTTCCACAAGGCTCGTATTTTTGATGCTTGATTTCAAACCGTGTCTTCAGAGGTGGCACTTCTGAACTGATTGGATCATGAGGACTTTGGCCTAATCAATCCTCTAATCGATTGGTATACTCAAAATTGAGAGGTTCAGGGGAAAGAATTTGAAAGTGTGTAAGGTGTGTACTGATTGGAGGAATGTTGGGGTGTGCCTTTGAAAGATATCCTTCACACACACACACACACACACACACACTCACCACTCATATTATATTTATTCTCGGTCACTCTCTGCTTTCTGGTTTCCTCACTTTCTTGCCACTGTGGTGTTCTGCCTCCCTACAGTCTGTTGCAGTGGAGGCAGTTGACCACAGGATGAAAACCTCAAAACATGTGAGCTGAGATGGTTTGTTTACTTGATCTTTGCAGGCTGCAAAGCAGGGCAGAACCAGTCTTTTCTAAGTTGATTTGTCAGGTGTCTTGTCATAACAAAGACGGCTAAAAGCACAGTTCCATGCAACACTTTATCCCTCTCATTTTTCAAACTGAGAGTTGACTCAATAATCTTTTAGGATTTTTTCCCACCCCACCATTCCATGGTGCCACCTTTTGTTTCCAGTACCACTTCTTCACAGTCATGTGATCATTTCTTAAGGTGTTCCTTGATAATTTATATCAAAACTCTCAATGAATTACTCTGGAAATACAATTTGTGAGACAAGTTAATGGGGATTTGGGAATGACGATGTTGGTCTTGGGCTTATGGGATTCCTCAGGAATGTACCAAGGATAAAAGAAATTTACGTTTTGATTGTCTTAAATCAGTGTTTGTTAATGAATATGTCTACAGGTTGAACATACCCAGTCCCAAAGTCTAAATCAGAAATGTTCTCATGTCTAAAGCATTAAATTTTTTGTATAAGGGAGGCTCAGTCAGTGATGTTTTTTCAAATGTCCCCGGATGTGAACAGCTCCAAAACCTGAAGCACTTCTGGTGTCAAACATGGTAGTTAGCAGGTGCTTGGTCTCTGCGGACTGAGCAGACAGAAGTAGGCCCACTGGAAACAATATAAAAAGGTGAGCTTCCTTCACTCGAGCACTTGGCTGTTCCATCGAGTGTGTAGGCTGAGCTCTGCCTGTTGATTTTCCTTGGAGAAGAAATCAGATATATGGAATTTTATATTAATTTTCCATAATTGAAAACTCAAATTAGCTTATGAAACATCGACTCAAAGGTCAAAGCATACGATTTTTCAGTTTTCCAGATCATCTAAAATCAATGGGGAGGACCGGAATGGACATGTCACACCTTTTCTCTGTGTGTGAAGGAGCTTTGTTTCCTGGAAGGCATACAGCTTAGAGATGACCTTTCTGTTTGTGTTTTACTGGACTGGATATAGAACTCACAGCCTCCTACTTGATAGACAAGTGCTCTACCACTGAGTACATTCCGGCCCTGAAGTGACCTTTAATTAATAATTGATAAGTACTGATTTGTACACTAAGTTTATGTGTCTTCTCATAACATTTCAAAACAGTCACAAAATTTCAGTGTGGAAAGTGTCTCCCTAGGGCAAAGCCTGCGTTTACACGGAGCAAGCAGGATCCTGTGAGAGAAAGTAGCTTGTCTGGGTTTGCGTACCTTTCCTGCCATGAACCCAGAACTCCATTTTCTTGCTGCTGTCCTTGCTTCTTTTCTTTTCTGACTCAAATAAGGAAAGTAATCAATAAAAGCACAAAGGAATTCAAAAGAATGACACCAGAAGACTAAAGACTATTGATTATTTTCCCTCTTTGTCAAAGGATGTTTTCCTTTTCTTTAATGTTTATATTTTTCTGAAATTTCTTTGAAGTAAGCTATACGTCTTCTTCATTCTGAGTCACTGAATGCTGGCACCACGATTTGAAGGACGTGGGTTAGCTCAGTGTTAGAAGAGCTGATATTCGTAAAGATGTTTGCTTGACAGATTGTTTTGTGTTTGGATGAAATTTAGAGCTAAGTCTTAAGCTTCTGTATCCTTGCTAATACATTTGTTGAATATGAATCCAGCAAGTGGAGTCTAAATATCTTCTGTACATAATTATTTTGAAAAGAATCTATTCATAGGAAAGAGAACATTTTCACCTCATTTCCATTAAGCTACGTGACATTAGTGCTGTGAGTTGGAACAACTCACTGTGTAGCTTAGCCAAAGGAAATCATTTTAGAGAGTGTTTTGCTACCAACCTCTAACTCCTACTAACTCCTAATTGTTCCTTGTTTAAGTCTGGGATTTCGCATGTGAAAGGTCAGACTCATCTATTTGAATGGTCTCTGAGCCTAGGGCCTCTGAGCCTAGATGGCCCTGGGTTCAGAAAGTGTTTATGTTGCTCACTTGAGAGGACACTAGGTGGTGCTTTGATTGTGCAACTTGCTTTACACACTCTTGAAGACTGCTTCTGATGTTGGCAGTGACATATTAATGAGGCCCTTTAAAAAGCCACAGATCAGCCTCCAGAGAGACTGGCTAGGTATCATATTAAAAGCTTCAGTTGTCTTCGTTCTCCTCCTGCGGTCCTGTTGTCTTGTTTTAGTGTCAGATGCTGCATCTCTTAAGGGCATAATAACTTGTCGAATGCCACCATTCATTGTCCTGGAGCTTCTGATCCTCATGACGATTATTCATGTGGATGCCACCTTGCTGAGAAGGTGTTAGACACAGAGGGTGATGAAAACTTCCGATTCTTGGAGATTAGGTGTCAGAATATTCAGTTGGGCTATATTTAGCAGTTATCAGGGAAGCATCTCGCTTCTGGAAATGTTGGGCAGGTTTTAACTCAGCAAATTTCTTCTATCACCCAGAGCAGTGCTTTCAAACTTCTAAAGGAGCAAATATGTACAGTAGTGCCACCCAGGGTTAGGTTGGAGCATCACAGACAGATGCCTGCTGTGTGGGTGCTGTTCATTTTTGTTCGGATAAGCTAAAAACTGAGCTGTTTAAAGGATACTTACTATCCGTTTCATGGTATATACTAGATTGAAAGCTGAGCTGTTTATAATGGAATATTGCCTAATAGAAAATATACGCGAGTGATTTTAAATTCTAAAGAGCAACAACTCGACTCCAGTGTTAGCAGTCAGCTGATTACACTGCCTGGATCTCAGCAATACAGTCAGCAATTCAGCAGGGCCAAGACTCTGAAGGGATGCAGGGGACTGCCCCTGATCACTGTCAACCTATTCCTGATCACCTACTTCTTTCTGGATGCAGGGGGCTGCTCCTGATTACTGTCCTCCTGCTCCATTAGCTAGCTCTTTCTGCTCCCAATTTCAGATGACCTAGGTGAATGCAGCTGATTGTTTGCACTCAAAGGGGGCTTGGGCCTTTCTTGTTAGGCTGGGAAAACTGAGATATTTGTTAAAGGGGCAAAGCTATGTGAGAGTGATTATATAATAAGTCAGGAGGCTTAAGAACAAAGGATTGGGAATAAACTGTAGTGTAGGGCCCACAAATGGAGACCCCCCCACACACGCATGCACACACTATCTAAGGACTCTTAGCACATGTGTTACATTTCTGTTGCTACAGTGGACAACCTGAAGTAATTCCCTTACAGAGAGGAGCCTTTTGACTTACAGGTTTAGAAATTGCATCGTATGACGGGTGGTGCCTGTGGTGAGGTAGCTAACCCCAACAGGATCAGAATTGCTCATCTTACAATCTTACAAAGAACAAAGAAAGATGAAGTCTTCTGAGGGCCAAGAACAGTGGTCTAAGGACCTCCCAAATGGTTCCACAGCTTAAAGATTCCAGAGCCTCCCAACAGTGCCACCATGGGGACAGAGACATTAACACACACCCAGGATTTAGACTAAGTATGCAGCCAGCATACTTAGGAGTGGGTGGATGTATTTGTACTAGTTTAATTGTCCAAGGCATATATATGGAATCTGGAAAACATTTGTTTTTGCATCTGAATGATGAATTTTAAAACGTATTAGATTTGGCAAAAGTTAACACTACACTTAAAATTAGACTCTAATCAATGTCTTTCACTGCTTCTTTAATCTATCCACTGTGTGCTTAGTGGGGTCAACATTGAAGTTCATGCTTGATCTTAATATTTGCAAAAAGGGATGTACACTTAGTTGATTCTGTCTCCTTTTAAAATCCTCTTATGTTGTATTACAAAATAGAGTCTCTGTGTTTTCCAGCTATTAGCTTCTTCATCCAAGATTATGTCTTGTCTGTGTCCCTGTATGTAATGTAGCTGGCTTGCTTCCCTGGAGCACAGTGTTCAGCTAAGTGCCAGGAATACTTATGATGCGAACACAGTATATATCTAATTGTTTCTTCTATATCTGAAAGTAGATTATTTGGATTTAGGGCATCATTAGGTTAATTTTCACACACAGTGCTTAGTCATTTATCTCCGTGTATGTATGCACTTAACTTTCTTCCCCATATTTGCTGATGAAGTTAAACATTTTCCATGCATGTATTGAGTGAAAAATATACTTTTGTGTATATTTTGCTTGTCTCTAAGTCGGGGAAGTTTTAAGTGTGTGTTCCCATGTGGATGTACCTGCACTAATGATGGGTAAATGCATATGAAATCATCATAAGTTGAAAGCACCTCACATTTAAAGTACAATGGATGCACATGCCTTCCTACCACCAGAGCCTAGAAAGACCGTATACTAGGAAGTCCTCTACACTCTCTTGATCACATGGGAAACTAACATCATAGGAAAACATTGTACCATGCATCACAACCCACAGGAAAACCAGCATTCAGAATCCAAAGTGACAGTGTTTATTGAACATGTCATTTCATATGGTTGCAAAGTAGAAATTTTCTATTTGGGATTGCCTGTGATCATCTCCTGGATGTGTTGTATGTGACTACAATTTACCCTCCCAGCCTGATTTAGATATCTTCTGATGCATTTTTGAGACAGACTTTTACTTTGTAACTTAGTCTGGCATAGTACTGCCCAGGTAGGCCAGACTGACCTCAAATTTGTGTTCCTATTTCAGCCTCTCAGGTGCTAAATACAATGAAATCATCTGTTGTCTTTTTGCAAATTGGAATTTTGAATGTAAACAGTGTGATAACTAACTCACTTTCTGTTTAGCTGTTTTGCGCTGCGCTTAAGAAATAATTCCTAAATTGCATCAATGATACCTATGGCCTTATTTCTATGATCCTTACATTTTGATCATTCATATTTATGCCTTTCTCTAGTGATTACAATGCCACATATGTAGTTTATGAAGGTTTTATGTATTAATAAGAGATTAGTCTTACTTGACCTGTTTCTCAGTAGCCTCTTGGTTTGATAACCACCACCCTTCAAATGCCCTCTTCAGGTGACTTTGTGCCATGCCTCATGACTCTTCAGGGCTTTCTTTGTCATATGCAGTTTGTGCGCTGTTCTATATCCTTTAGTTTTGTGCTATTGTTTGGGCATCTTTCTTTGGTTTTCTTCTTATTACACTGTAAACTATCGAAAGCGGCCATCGTGTTTTGTTTATTATTGATTCCTTCAAGAATAATATAGAATATGGTGTCTTCTAGCCAGAGAGTAAATCATAAATCATTGCAATAAAATTGAAATGATTTTGAAATTACGCAGCTCATCATATCGGCCCACGCATACTTGCTATAATTTATAGGCTTTAAAGGTAATGTTCAAGTGGCACAGCTTGGTAGAAACCTGGCTGCTCCCCTCCCCTAGCTCCACCCTGCACCACACCCTTGAGCTTTCTCCAGAAAGCCCTTCACTGGCCATTTGATGAGCAAATGACTGACTTATTAGATCTCTGCCCAGAAATGTGTAGCACTGGGAATAAGACACTGGAAAACCAAATGAAAAGACACATAGGCAATAGATCCAAGACCCTTCATCATGCCTCTCAAGCAAGAATGAAGTTCATTTGACATCTGAGGATGGCATTGTACAACCATGGCATGGACTTGCATGTCTGTTCTCTTATTTCTTCAGCAGAGGCCTATTGTATCTGCTATGTCTTCTATCTAGATAGCAGTCCTTTCTGCTGCTGCACAAGGCAGGCCCAATCTAAGTTTATTTGCTATAAGTCAGGTTTCCAAGATATTCTAAATTATAAACCCATACTAGCAAAGAACCAAAAAACTCCAAGTAAGCTTGTAAATCTGATCAGCTAGCATACTGCTTAAATGTGTGTTCATTTGGGTAAAATGATGGTACTGTCTTTCTCTAATAAAACAAACCTATGGGAGAAGTATACTTGAAAAATTAGCCCTTGTCACAGTAGTTTAATTGAGCTAAAGGACTTGAAGGATATATTCAGAGGCCCTAGTTAGGGAAGTTTTGCAGAATAAAAACGGTACGCTGGGCCTGTGATGGGAAACACATGGTTAGGAATGCCAGGTCTGGAATGTCCGGAGCTGAGCCGGTCAAACAGCCCTGCTTGCAGGAGCATTCTCACGAGCTAGGGGTTTTCAGCTCATGAACTATGAGCAGTCTCATGACTTTCCTTTCTACTCCAGTAGCTTCATTCTAGGTGAAATGTTCTGAATTCTAATATCTTGCCCACTTATTCTTAGCAATTCTAAAATAAAGGTAAGTTCTCTTTGTTCATTTTAAATATTCCCAAGGCACCTTTGAGACATAGATTTATGCATGATTAATAAAATTGCAGAGATTGATATTGGGGTTCAACCTGAAGGTCTGAATAGGAAAGCAGCCAGCCCCTGGCTCTTACCTTGATCTCAGTTCAAAATAATAATTATGCATCCAGGAATCTCAGAATGAGACTGTGTGTGAGAACTGTCTCCTCCCATCTTATATTCCTCTCTAGGGCTGGGATTAAAGGCATGTACCACTGGGATTAAAGGCATGTCCTGCCCTGTTTCTACAGCAAACTAGTGTGGCTCTTGGGCTGTTTTACTCTCTGGGCTTCAGGCAAACTTTATTTATTAAAATGGAAATGAAATGCCACTATAGGAGTTTTTCATTTCTGGTGTGCCGTGTGTGTGATTGTTGTCTCAGCATCACAATGACTGTGAAATTCAGAAGTATGGATGCCTATGGGGCTTGTAGACATTGGTTAATTGGCAACCATGTGTTTAGAAAATTTAGTATTCTTGTGTGCAAGAACATTGGCTCAGTTGTGGTGGAACATAATCTTGTATTAGCTATGACATCATATGTATCATTTACTTTTCTTGGACTGAGATGGAAATTACCAATTAACAAATTTGATAGGCAAATTTCATTAAGGTTATACCTAGTAGTTTTTGCCAAGTCCCTTTCTACATTTAAAAAAATGATCTAATAAAATGAAACTGAAATAATTAAGAAATAGAAAATAAAATTTAGGAACAACATACACACATATTTTAGCAAGCTGTCAAAGCTGTGACTTAATATGATGAAGGGCTCAATTCTTCCCTCTCTCTAGCTCTGAGTTGAAGGCTTCTATAATTTTATCCTCAAATTTTTTTCCTAACTTATTTCGTGTGCATGTGTATAATTCACACACACACACACACACACACACACACACACACACACACACACAAACACATATGTACAAAATAATTGAAGCTACTCACCTTTGTTGGCAATGTTGAATATGGTTTCATTTCCTTTTAAAGTACCTGTATGACATAAACTTGTTTTTGAATTTTTATTGCTTGGAACACTTTACTAAATTAATTCATTCTTGCTTCATATTATGATTATCTGTCATGGACCTCTTGTGTTATATATATATATGTGTGTGCGTGTATACAATTGTTACTACAGCCATATAATATAAATGAATATTCCATATTCCCAGGTTTAATCTGGAAGACACACAAAAGTCATTGCATCTGTGGCTAAGGTAGCAAGCTGCATCTCTAGCAGGCAGTGGAACTGTCCATTTTCATGGTCCTGATTTTGCAGGGATGCTTGTAGCAATGTACTTGACTAGGAACTTGTTGAGGTCAGGCAACCATTGTAGGTTCAAACTTTCGACATGGAGCTCATGACTCTGCATGAAGCCTAAGTTCCAATGGAGACTCCAGGTTACCGATGATGTCAGATACATAAGTCATATCACTAAACCAAACTAGTGACACTGAGTGGAGATGGCCTAAGAGTGAGGCCACAATTCCTATAGACAGCAGAATTGGAAGAATGGAGCTACTAAAGCCCTTTGAAGTACAGATGTTATGCATGGGTCTCCAGTTTGGTGTTAACCCTGTTGGGGTTTGTTGGTTGGGTCTGATCTTTATTTGGCATATCCCAATCCTTCTGTTACAGAACAGTAATATTTACTCTATACCATCAGGTATTGGATTGCAAGCATATAACTTGTTTTTAATGTTACATGTGTTTAATGGTAAGAGATTTCCTTCAATCCCATGGGAGACTTTGGATGTGGGATATTTGAATGGTGTCAAAACTAGGACTTTGAAATTGAACTGGATACAATTTGCATTATGAAATGTTTATGAACTTCTGGTGGCTAGGAGTGGATTGCTGTAGGTGAAATGTGAAATACTTTGGGGTCAGCTGTCTGTTTTCTTTTGGGAAAGATCTAGGCCCTTTAGAAAGTATAGACTTGGTTAAGGAAGTAGTCACTGGGGACTGGCCTTGAGGTTAATAGCCCTGGCCTGCTTCTGGTCTGGAGTATGTGTCTGTTATTATTAAGATGTAAACACACAGAGCTGGAGAGGTGGCTTAGAGCATAAGACCTAGATTCGGTTCCCAGCACCCATGTCAAGTGGATTGTAATTGTCATTTACTTTAGCTCCAAAACATCTGACGCCCTCTCCTGAAATTCATGATAATCTGAACTTACATATACAGTTAAAAATAATAGAAATCCTTTTAAAAATGTAAGAACATGAAAAGTCCCAGCCACATGCTTCTGATACCTTGACGCTCTTGCTGCCGTGTATCCTTAGCCATAAAATACCTTATTCTCTCAAATTGTGAGCCAAATAGATTGTCTTTTGAGTAGCTGAGTTTGCTGTTGATTTAGTTTGACTGATTGATTGGCCAAGCACTTGGGTTCAACTTGAAAAGTAATTAATAATATGGAGAGGTGGGGATTTGAACCTAGGAATGTTTAACTCTCTCACATGTGTTCTTTCTTAGTATTATGTCCAAGTGCCTTCTAACTTAATGATGAAGGTGTACGCTTTCTGATTCTTTGGCTGTATTATTCTCATTGAGCCTGCTATTGTTAATTTTCCAATGTAGCTTTCTCCAGCCTTGTCTTAAGTAGTGGATAAGGACAGGCGTTCTCTGAGCAAATATAAGTTTGAAACCCATCATTTTTGTTCTTTCTATTGTCTCTGGTATAGCCACTATAAAATCTGTAATAAGCTCTCTTTTCCCGTTTGGTGCCTCAGAATCACAGAAATCATAGATAATGTATTTCTGAGCGTTGGTTGACTAGCAAGCCTTTTGGTCTCAGCAGGCTGGATCTCAACTCTTATAGTCTCTGAAGTTACAGCACTTAAGATTTTTATGTATTCAGATGAGTTAAGTTTGAAATAGCAATAGTAAGATTTCTTCCATGAAGTATGTGTTATATATGACATGACCTTGCTGTGGGCAAAGTTTGGGCATGCATTGACCGTCATGAACTAATAATAGGTGGTAGTGGAAATTATAGGCCAAGTTATGACCTTGGGTAAAATTAGTAACCTGCATTCCTAACTGCAGTTATGGGCAGTGTTTTAACCCATTGGTTGCTATTGGAACAAGGAAACTAAAATGTGTTCAACACACACTTATGCCCTGTGGTAGCCAGGTCAGATCCTACTTTATTTCATTACAAAGGAGAGAAAAATAATGTCGCAGAGAAGAAAGAAAAATTGAAAATAACTGTTTAAATAGTTTGAAAATTGTTTAAGATCTATTAAAATTAAAAAAAGAAGTCTAAAAAGCATTTGTTGAAAAGCTTCTTGCCTGTATATATGTTTCGGTCTATTCCATCACTGTTAACAGCTGTGGTTTGTTTAAGTGTCCCCCCCCAAAATCCACCTATTAAAATTTTGGCCCTTAGCTTGGGGTCACAGGGAAGTGATGGAGCCTTTAGGAGGTGGTGGCATGGTGAGAATCTGAAGTGTGCCCTACAGGTTTCTGAGTTGGAGCAACTAATCCCAGGTGGTAACATTGTTTGGAAGGTTATGGGGCCTGACTAACAGAATGGGTCATTTGAGACTGGCCTTTGAGAATTATAACCTATTTCCTCTTCTCATTGTATACTTCCTGTTCTTCCCAGACAGGAGAACCTGCAGCCACATATCCTGCTGTCAAGAATTGAGTCGGTATGCTGTGATAGTTTGTGTCCTTTGAAATGATGAGCCAAATAAATCCTCATCCTTATTTCTGCTGGGTGTGTTTAAAGACCAGGGCAGTAGCAAATGTTTGTGGGATCTAATGAGGTGCTTTCTGTCATTGGGGGCACAACCCTGAAGAGTATTGTGAGGCTTCATTTTCTGGCTACCATACCGTGAGAGTAACTTGCTCTCTTTCCGGGTATACTACCTCACCCTAGGCTCAAACACAATGGAGCTGACTAACTATAGAGATCCCTAAAATTATGAGCCCAAATAAACCTTGCCTTTTTTAAGGTTGATTCTCTCAGATGTGTGGTGATAGAAACAATATGTTAACTAAACCAATCCAATAGCAAAGACTGGATAGCTGAATAAGAATTACATCTTGCAGTTGTGGAGAACGGTCAGTTTGAGGTGGAGGCACTAGTCATGGTGAGGGCTTGTTGACTGCCCATGCCGCCTGTCTGGCGGGATGAAATGGTAAAATACGTCTGTAATCCCTTTATAGGGGACTCACCACAGCTGTCAGGACAATGCTCTCAAGGCCTAACCACCCGTTACACCTCTTTTAATACTGTTGTGTCGAGGGTTACATTTCAACCTAAATTCTAGAGTGACCCAAAATATTGAAATTATAGTAATACGTTAATTTGAAAGAGGTAGTGATAAAGGATTTTAAAGTAGACAGACCACTTGGGTAATTATTGCCGCTGAGGCTATAGGAAAATTACCTAACATCTCTGTATCTCCTTTTCTAAAGAATCTGGATTGCTAAAACTGCTTTCAGTATTGATACACCATGCAGAAAAACATGGATTGATATGTGTAAAATCCCTAAAAGTTTTCAGTACACAGTGCTTTAGCTGCATTCCCACTACTGTGCTGAATCACTGTGTAGAAAGTGGGAGCTAGAAATAAGAGCATCCACAGAGATACCAAAGATCCAAGGGGCGAGTAGGGTATTAGCAGAGACTTAGTACAATGATATGGGAAAAGGAGAGAGTATAGTGTTTCTGGGAGATAATAACAGAGTAGCCAAGAGCCCCTCCCCAAACTTGAAATTGAGTTTGCCAAAGGAATTGCTGACTGAGTCAAGTGTTGACGTTGGGAGGGACTTATCCAGCGACAGACAGAGATGGAGGACATTCAAAGGCTGTAGATCAAAGGATGTTCCATTAAGGAATATTCCTACCCTGGTTGTCTTCATGTCTAGTAGTAGTTGTTGTTGTTTTGTGATTGCCTGAGGATAACCATTTATTCCACAGCAAAGGGTAAGCACGGGCATCTCCAAGAGATATCATTGGTTCAAATGCTTTCTGTACAGCCATTCCTGATGGGGTGGGCAGACAGGAGAGCCGATGCTTTGAGTAAAAATTGTGACCCAGATTGGGGAGAGAATCCTCTCCAAAGAACACATCTTTAGTGCAGGCACGGCACTTAGCTGGCCCTTGGTTAGAGAGCAGGGTTGGGAAGCAGAGGACCAGCTTTACCCACATCACCATATTGTCCATGGTGGTAGTGAAAGATGCCAGGTCTTCCTCCTCAGGACCATTCTTTGCAAAATAATTGGTTGCTTCAGGAGCCGACACCTTGCAGTGTGGTGTGCAGGGAAGTGCCTGGTGTTATTTTTCTGGCACAGACTCCAAAGTGCTCTATATATTATTGTAGGTAACTCCTCACACCCATAGTTCATTTTTACCTTCTCCGAGTGAACACTTTAGGCCGGCTGATTTCCGTTCTTTCCTCCTCTCTGAAATAGAGGAGTGCTCTTTAGCACTTTTACCCTTTGAAAATACAAAATCATTCAAGGGCTTTCATATTTTCAAAGGGCAGAGGCAACCTTAGCGCTCCAGATGAGTGCAAAGAGCTGACTGATCTTTTTCCCGCTCTCTCTCTGAGTGCTGTAATGAAAGCATGCATGAGATGCATCCTCTAGGCCCATGTGTGTGGATGCCAGTGAGCAGGTGGGTGAGGGAACAAGGGCAGGAGGTCAAGGCTGGGTGCATATGCACAAAGCCAGGCAGCTCCTCGGCAGATACAATCTTATTTTTCCTCTTTTAACTCGCTGGCAAGGAAACAGTTTATCCCATTTTCTCTAGGCCCCTGCTAAACTACAAATGAGAAAGTGCCACCTCACAATTTTAACTGCGAAAGCAAATGCTCCCTACCTTGTTCACTGATTGGTCGCATCTCAGACTCCTGAGAATAAAACCATCACCATCAGAAACTTGCTGGTGTTATTTCTGAGTGAGTTTTGCCTTTCGAGTGACAGGTATAGTTATGTCTCCTTGGAAATGCAGACAGAATGGCTCAGCTGTCAGGTGGGAAACAAATAACTGAGCCACTGCCAGGCATATTATCTCAGCCCTCACCATACCTACCCGTGTAGCAGATGCCTCTGCAGTGGTCCATCATTCAGGAGGACCATATTTTACCCAATGAGGTGCTTACTCCAAGCGGCTGTAGAGATGATCTACTAACTTGGGCCTCGTCAGCAGCACCAGACGCTGGCATTGTTTTGGAGATGGGCTGTTTGCCTCCTCTGCAAAGCACACAGCTATTATGTGTAAGAGGTTTTTGTTTATGTTTATTATTAAACATAGAAATGAACAACAGCCTGTAGGGTCTTTGGCGGCTCTGACTCTAAAATGGCATCGGGCATGCGTGTTGTCTTCTTCTGGGGACCCCAATGGGCATAACTTAAGCTGTAAACTGAGGATTGTTCCAGACCTTATTCTGGGAGACACCAGAGGCACTGCTGACTCTTTTTTGGGATTTCTTGGGATTTACTAGCCTCTACTTTGAATAAGAAATGGGTTTTGCCCTTTCTGTGACTTAATAACAACATAATCTCTCTTTCTCTTCCCCCGCCCCTCCCTCTGTCCTTCTTGTCTTTCCAGCATGGTCATGGTCAGGAGCCAGGGGCAGTCTTCTGACTGGTTGAGTCATTGGATTCCATTCCTTGAGTTTATGGCAGAGAAGTGATTAATTGTGAAACTATCCACGAGTTTATGGTGCTTCTTCAGATGAGCCCCCCCCCATCAAAAGGCACTTAAAATTCATGCACAGTATCAACTGTGAAGGAATACCTAAGACTCATAAATAAGGCAAACCTATCTTAATTTATTGCCGGTACCTTCTATACCCACATTGAGCTATTCAGAACCCTGCACAATTGATGTTTCTTTCCTCCAGTTATTTCTGTAAAAAATGAACTCTATTTTATGCCACACAAGCATACTAATAAACCAGTGTTTTGCTGCTTATAAAGGCAAACTGTCACCTGTTAAAATATGTAACTGTCATAGAAAGATAAAAAAGGATCATTTAATAATGATGAACAATGTGCATGTGGCATAAATAGAATCCAAAAGGTAAACAGCGGTTTATTATGCCGGAGTCAGCCTTGCTGGTCCCCAGTGGAGGTCTCAGTGCTCGTCTTTGTAGTTCCTTTCCTTTATGGGAGGTAGGATCAGGACTAAACCTGGGGTCTATGTGAGTGCCAGGCACATAGCTGGTTCTGAGCATGGCCACTTGCGCTCTAAGGGAGGGAAAAGGTTTTCAGGCTTGTTTTTTTATTTCTAATGAAAACACTCTTAAGTGCTCTCCATTGTTTGGTATTCAGTTGTATTTTAATAATATGGAGCATTTGGAAGTTTCATTGTCCCAGCAAGCCTGGGAGAGAGATAATTTGCAGTTACGTTCTTGAGCTAATTTTGAGGGTCAATACATCTCTAGCAGGGATATGTCTGTTGCTGTTCAGTACAGCTGGGGCTGGGGAGCTATGGTTGTAATAGTCTTTTGTGTTTCACGATCTCTTTTTATTAACTTGTATGAATAGGACCACCAAGGGACAACATCGATAATGGCCCCTTCACAGTGCTTCTGGGCAGTGGGACAATGTTGAGAATATTTTCATAATAGCTATAAATGGTTCCTTGGTGACAATGAAGTATTCATCATCGGTAGGTTATCCAGTTGTCATGTTAACTTTAGGACATTAAACTCTGGAACCCATTTCCAAGTGACAGCTTCATCTCTTCCAGTGTTGTTTCTCCTCGTTTGCACTTGGCACAGATTTATGCTGTTGAACATCTAGGAACTATGGCCTTGCATGACTGACTATGTGTTGAATGTTTAAAAATTATCTAAATATTTTCCCAATGGATAGTTCTGACTTCTTAAATATTTGACATTTTATAGACCATTCAATTAGAAATGGTTTTAAAATTTAGGTAACTACTGAACTCATCCATATCAACTTATAACAATGATGACAATAAGCTTCCCAAATATCCTCGAAGCTCTGTATTAAATCTGATGTAGATTTTGCCCCAGAGGAGGGGTTGTATTGACGTAATGAGGAGGACTCTTTGAAAGGAGAGAGTCAGCAGTTCTGGGAATAGATGTGGATCAGCTTAGATCCCAGTTCCATTTCTCAGTGATGTGGCCTCATCATGGTGGGGTTTTATCATCCAGAAATTTTTCCTTAAGAAACATATACATGGAGAAGTAATTTAAAACATAATCTTACCATACTTAAACAAGTTCGACTGCTTCAGTTGATTTCTATCACAATGACAATATGGAAGGAATCTTAACTGTGGGAGTGTTTTGAATCATTGTTTCAGTGGTATTAGTCTATAGTTGATCACCTAATCTTGTGGGTCGCACCTGTTGCTTTGAGTAAAATACAACAGGAGCCCTTTCACCTCATGATAGTTGGGAAGAAAAGGGAGGAGGGCCTGATGTCCTTTTAACCCCTTCAGGGAGTACCCACAGTGTCCTAACGTCCTGTACTAGATTCCCCACAAATGAAAAGGTCCATTACCTCAAGTTGCATATGCCTGAGGAACAAACCTTCAATACATTCTGGCTTGTTCTATGTTACATTCAAGATACAGTCTTAATACTCATGTGTCCCATAGTTCAGACCATCTTCAGATGATGCTGTTTTGTAGCTTATGAAAATCTAGTGTTTCTCTGATGCCTTTAACATTAAGTACATATTCACTGACAGTACAATTTTACCCTAGTCTAACATCCCACTTCTATTCTTTTCAGAAAACCTACATTAATCTTGTGTGTCCATGAAGGGATTCCTAGTACACATGAGGGGCGGGAGTCAGAGAACAACTTGTAATATTTCGTTCTCTTCTTCTACCATGTGGGGCCCTGGGGATGGTACTTAGGTAGACAGACTTGATGCCAAGCAACTTTTTCTACTGAACCATCTCACTGGCTCCCATTATCACTCTTGACTTCTCTTTATTCTTTACATGAGCTATAAAAACTCAAACTTCACAGCTCAGTGTTTTTGCACATGCTTTTGTCTAAGACACAAGCTTATGCCACCTCCTAGACTGACGAACAAACTCTTCCTCAGTCTTCTTAGTCCCTTGTAGACCTGTCCAGCACTGTAAATGTCTCTCACAATTATAATAAGTAAAAGGGGCCCCATTCCTCTGAATCTATTTCTTCAAATTTAATAAAAATATTTTATTGAATTATAATCAAAATATTGCCTTTTTCCATTTTAACTAATTGGGGGGAGGTCAGTTATTCAGTGCTATATCGCCCATAGAATTTTCAAAGAAGAGTAATGAAGTTTTTCATTTAGAGTAATTGCAATGAATTATGTTTATATTTGAAGAGAGTGTTGGAATGGTAAGTATGAGTAGTGCTGCAGAAGCTACAAGGATGCACACTAATTGACCTGACTGTAGGAACCGGAATCAGGTGGTTACATTGCTTTCTTTTTTCCTTAATTTTCCTTATCTCACTTTGGACTTACCTTGTGGTTTTAGGAAGATTCCACACCTGCAGCCTTTCTTATCCAGAAAATGAGAGTATAAATACCTACTGATACTGTATTGAATGCAAATTCCGGTGTGACAAAATTATTATCAACATATCATTTAATAGTCAAGGGTTTTGTTCTTGTTGATGTTATTATTCATTTTCAGGGAATTCCTTTCACTCTTCAAAATATATTCCCCAAACACCCAGCCTTTTCATGAAGCTGAGCTTTCATGAGTCAGTTTGGTTGAGGTCAAGACAGAATCGTAGAAGCCAGGTAATTTCAAAGAATCAAGAGATGTGTGGAGGGTGAGAACAGGGTCTTAGATGTCTAGCTGTAGAAATCAAAGTCCAAATTGACAGCCCAAGCTGGAGCTTATCAGTCATTGATCTGTTTGCTTGGGCACTGCTGATGTTGTATATACAAACAAATAGGGTTTGAATAACTGCAGTCCTTCAAAGTGAGCCTTGTAATAGATCTCTTTAGAGGTCAGGTGCAATAGACTCTTCCATGTGAAATATTTTAAGTATTTAAAAAAGATGTGAAGACTGATTTTCAATGATTATCCATATGTGCCCACCAAGCTTTGTTGAGTATCCAGTTTTCAATCTAAAAGATAGTAAAAGCATTATTTTTTATGTTAACTGCTTGGTAACTCTTCTGCTTACAAAGGTTATTGGCAAGACCATCTGTGGTGCATGAGGTCTCTCACATGAGGAGTGGGTCAGTGCTGCCAGAGTGTACAATGAGCAGCTAGGTGATAGCTGCTTGGGACTGGATAATTTAAAATGAGTGGAAAGATTATATATGTATATACATATGCATATACATACATACACACACATATATATGTATATATATTCTTGTAGACACAGCCCCTTGAAAATAGTTCTAATAAGGCAAGCACACAAGAACATAGAAGAGACTATGTTTCATGTCTGAATGTTTACTCTTCCATATTGGGAGGAGAACAATAACTAGGTCAGGTTTGACATCATATCACCTCTGTCATTTCAAAATGATCCTCTTTTCTCTGTATTTAAAAGTAAATGTTAGCCATAGTTATAGCAGCTCTTAGTAATTTAGAACTCTTAACTAATCTAGATTGTTGCCCAATAGATATGGACCATTTTGAAAGGGATGTAATACAACCACTGCACCAAAGATTCTGGATATTTAGATCAGGAATTTCAAGGTTGTGTTGAGTCTCTTTATTTGTTTAGTAAAACAATTGAACACTAAGAACATTAGACTTTTCAGGCTATGCGTTCTTGGTTATAGCTGCCCAAAATACTGCTGGGGGTAGTGGTTATGACAAACCCTTAGAGAGTCAATATCAGTGGATTTACAATAAAACTTTATTATCAAATCAGGCAGCAGGCTGGATTTGACCTGTAGGCTGTGATCTGTTGATCCTTTTACTAGACAGACAGACATAGAAATGTTGTGCACTCTGGGAATAGCATCAACATTCTGTGTTTTTTTTTTGGAAGATGTTACAAAAAACAGGCAACATTCTGATAATTACTGGTTAGTTTATGGTTACATGAGGATTAATTTTATATTTTCGACTGTGAATATTTAAAGTTTCCATAATAAAACAAGCCTCCGGAACATTAAGACACCCCTCTAAAGGTTGTACTTGCCTCAGTAGTTGAAATCACCATTCATTCTACCAGCCAACATAATTTCACAAAATTTGATGATAAATTCTGAGAAGCTTGTATGAAGTCTCTTATACCAAAAGATAATTGGTTGTATTCAACTGGAAGAAAAGCTCACTCCTTTTTCTTGGAAAAATGACTGTGAAATCATATGCCTCAATCATGGTATTCAAGTGTTTTCCTTTGTTGACAAATATCAGTGGAAAACATACAGTAAATACTGTTGAGATTTGAAAGATGCAGTGTTTATTCTATATGGGAGTTGGTCCAATGTTTCAATTGAAGCCCAGAAATTTCAGTCTGCCCAAGCCCATGCTCTTGGTTAGACTGTGTTCCCCTAGTGAAGTACATAATGGTTATAATTACTGCTATATCAAGCCATCACAAGCTTAGTGGTCCCACTGTTTTATTCTGCTCGTGGGTTCTGTGGAACAGGAGTAGAGCTTAATGTAGTACTAATGACTGTTCGTGGTGTCTGGGGCCTCAGCAGGAAGGACCTGAAATCCTGGAAGTGACTGGAACAGCTTCTGCTGGGGTCAGCCAGGACAAGTATTACTCATAGTAAGTCTCACTCAGGGTGGATCACACCGAACCTGCAAGGGACTTGTTTATAATAGGTTTCCTTCTCATCTAGGTTCTGAATGATGTTCTGAAGGAAGCATCCCCCATAGAAGCCAAAGGATGGTGAGTGTCACAGGAGAACTAGATGGTTAAAGGACCCAGTGTTGGGTGCCAAGTTTCCATGGGGGTGGAAGGAAGAGTTATGTGAACCATGTGTAGGATGGTCACAAGGACGGAATGTTCTTTTGTTGAACTATGATGGGAAAGAAGGATCATTAAATTCTAACTGACATTATTTTTAAAAATATACCTCATGATTTTAGTTACAGCAATAAACTGTGAACAGTGACCGTTGAACTTTTTTAACATAGAACACATTGTAAAGGGCTGATCTACACTGAAAACTGCATTTTTTGGTACAGGTTGCTGCCACCTTGAGACTACTGAAGTGTGAGAGGTTTTAGGTGGGACATGTTGCTGAGTTTGCACCACAATGATTCCGCTGTTTATCAAAACACGTAATGCCCTCCCTGGTGATGGAAAAGAATATCTCTCTCTCTCTCTCTCTCTCTCTCTCTCTCTCTCTCTCTCTCTCTCTCTCTCTCTGTCAGTTTTTGTCCTGAGACAGATCTCACTATGTAGATCCTACTGATTTGGAACTCTGTGTAGACCAAGCTGGCCATAAACTTCTCAAAATTTGCCTGTCTCTGCTTCTGCCTCTGCCTCCTAAGTGCTTGGATCAAAACCTCATGCACCCATACCATGCCAGAAAAAAGGTTTTTTTATTTTTTATCTCAAAGTTGGGCAGGCTCATGGGCAAGGCACCATCTGGCAATATCACATGTCCTGTTTATTATGTATTGTGGTTGGAGTCTGTGTGAAATGGAAAGATGGAAGAAACCAAGAGACCTCGGAGCTTGCAGAATGTGTGCTTCCTAACACTTCCTAACATCTCATTCTGTGCTAACAATTCTAGTTCCATGACCTGGATTATCCCTTCTCCCCCCTGACAAAATCACCTCCCAATCGGCTCTACTTCTTAAAGGTTCCAGTGCCTCTCAGTGTTGACATTTTAGAGAACAAGTTTTAAGCATATAGGACTTATAGGGGCTACACACAAACCATGTCCAAGTCATCACAGCTGGTGGACACCCTTTATGTTTCTTTGTGGATAAAATTGGGACACTGAGGAAGAAGAGAAAGAAATGGACGAATCAGAGAGAGAATCCTTTACTGCACTTCTGAGAGGTAGCCCAGTTTTCCTCTACCTGAAATTCCTCATAGTTTGCTCATGGACTTATCCTGTTCTGTTTTAAGCAGACATCTACTGTATATGTGACTGTGGCTGGGTAACCTCATTCTGTGGTTTTCAGCCAGAGTCTCCGGTTTCAGAAATAAAGTTGAATGCAGTTGTAGCTGAGGTCCACAGAAGCAGGTGGTAGATGGCTACCCCACTTACTTTCACTCAAATCAGTCATTTCGTTCGGCCAGTGACTATCTGTTTTGAAGGGGAGTCACTTGAATGCCATGCAATGCTCCTTTTCTGAATCTGCTTACTCTAAGTCCTCAAGAAGCCCCATTTACCAAGCTTTTGCCTTTTGAAAGGGTTATAGCTTTGAAAACAAAAGTAATAATACAACACACTGTCTTTGTTAGTCATTATGGCAAATTGATAGACTGCACAATTATCTTTATAGTAGTGGGTAATGCATTCCAGCCTATTACTCAAATTAAAAGTAAAGCCTTGTGTTCTGTTGGATCTTAAATTATAAGATCTAAGATAGAGCTTCACTGTTCATTTATATTTTTATGGACCTCTTTGTTTTGTACAAGTCTCTAGCAGACACCTGCTTCATGGCCATTTAAAACAGTGCTCATAGCATACAGTAAATTTATAGGCAGTCATTCCTTTCAGTTGTCAACTTATGGCACTGTGCTTGTGACTGCAATAAAAAAATCACTATTTATTTCTTTAACTTTAAACATTGAAACGTGCCCCTCTGGTACATTATGGATATATTGCAGTAGTGCTGGGCATGGACTCCTAGCGTTTCTCATCAGCATAGCACAACTCTTTAAGTGAGTTCTGTTAGTTAAATTCATATATGTCATCATCCTGACTACTGTTTCAAGGGGATTGATGGGATTCTGTCGTCCAATTACACTGCAGGGTAATCACCATCCTTAAAGGGTCCATAGACGCTGAGCTCCACAGAAACTTGGTTTTGTTCAACCAATACTGCGTGTCAGTAATTTTCTGGGCACTCTGGTAGGCACTGGGACAAGGAAGGGTTTCTACCACGGGGATTCCATTTGGACTGATGTATTTAAAAGAAGTCTCCTGCCACTGTCGCAGATGAGAACATCTTTGCAAACACGATAAGGCTGGAAGCTGTTCTTCGCTGAGCCTGCAGTATAGCCTCTGTTAGGTATATGCCATATGGTCAGTCTGCCCACCCCCAGCAGAAACCCCAGAGAACACAGCAGCTGTGCAATGGAAATAATGCTGTGCTGTTCTTAAAACTGTCAGCTTTTCCCAGGCACCACTTGTGAGGTTGAATCGCTGGCTGTTTATGCACTCCCAAAACGAAACTGCGAGAGGATGTTTAAGAAATAAATATCACCCAAAATACATATTTGTTTGAATAACTGGGATATTTAATTTTTTTCATTTTTGTTTCTCATTTAAAGTGGCTTGCACTAGTTGGGTTTCCTGGGATATAGACTCTGAGATGCAAACTAGTATAGGATGTTTACTTGGATGCACCCTGGGCATCAGCTCTCTGCGGGAAGGGAAGGTAGGACCACAGACAGGGAAGTTGACCAGCAAAGACCTTGCAACTGAGTCCTCAGTTCATTATGTAGGCAGCACTACTGCAACTAAAGTGGCCTTTTAGGCTTGTCTCATATTGTCATAAGTGCCATGGAATCAAAACATGCGACTTTGTTCTACTTCCATGCCCCTTAATTACATAACCTGGCCCATCCACTGAAACAACGTGACTTGGAGTGTAATCACTTTTTTCAGTCTAGGACTAGGTTCTGTATTGTCCCCTGGATGCACTGACCCTTGGCAGTGAACTCAGGGGTTCCACAGAACTCTGTCAAAGCTGCTAGTTTAAGGTCATTCACATCTCCACGTTATATCACCGTTTCCGCTTCAAACCAATGCTTTAGTCCTTAGCATGAGAAAAAGCTGGTGCTTTCACAGATCACTATGAAACAGAGAGTGCCCATGAAGCTTGCAGAATTGAGTAGAGTACATGGTTAAGGCATGGATGCTTATTGTGCGACCCACTAACTGTATTTAGGCCAAGTGGCCTTTTTTATCTAAAGAACATTGGGAAAGAATCCCAGAATTAATACAGTTTGAGGAACTCTGTCATAGCTACAGTCCTAAAAGGGGAGGTTCCAAAATTGGGGAGGACAGCTGTGTACCATCAGTCTCAACATTCCTGTTGGTGAGGAAAGGGATTTTTGTCCGAAAAATGGAGATGTCTCTGTCGAACACATGACATTCATTCATGACATTAACTAAATTTGGAGTAAACGTGTTTTCCTAACAGTCTTAAGTTTTCAAAGTTTAAGGACATAAAACCAAACAGGTTATTTCCTAAATTAGTCAAATAGAGCCAGGTCTAAACATAAATTCTGGGCATGGGATAATGTATGTAGTTTTGGATTATTTTGACGCACTTACTATAACACTACAGAATTGTGAAGAAGGGGGTGAATGCTTCAGGCTGGCTTCAGGGCGTGTGATTTCAGTACTGAAGCATCTTACTCTAACCACAGCCTGGTGCTAATACAGTCTGATTCAGAAGTGGCCTATGCAGGCTCCTGTTCGGAGTGTTCGTCTCTTGATTTGATTAGTGGTGCTATTCTGCACGACTGAAACCTTTAGGAGGTAAGGGCCAGTTAATGACTGAGGATGGTTTGTAGAAAGTTCCAGGTGGGCCCTGGATTCCTGATGTTATCTGCTTCCTAAATGGCCGCAATGTGAATAGCTCCTGACATATGCTCCCCCAAGGTCTGCTTGGGCAGATGAGCCAAGCAACCGTGCATCGACATTTCTGAAACCATGAGCCAATATCTATTTCCTCCTCCCACTAGGTAATGATGTTGGTATTCTGCCTGAAAGTAACTAATACTTGTCTTTACAGTGGATCTTGGTGTGATGGAAAAGCTTAAAACAAGGCCTCTTCAGAACTTACTTACACTGTTAAGCCACCCTGTTGTGAGCCTGTCTGAATTCCTCCACACTGCAGTAGTAAATACCTCCTGAAACGTGTGTTTTTAGGAGATCCCCAGAAGAGGAATTTCTGAAATATTCTCTTTCAGGGAGATTAGAGAACACTAATGGCTGAAACACAGAAAACATTCAGATTTAATTTCAGTACTTTGCCTCTGTTCACAACCATTTCAGGATGGGTGTTTATTGTCTTGCATAAAGTTGTTATTTTTCCATTGTAAACTTGGGTCGGAAAACTCTCAGCATGTGTCTAGATAGCGTGGATAAGTTCATTAAATATAAATTTAATATCTCTGTCCATTAATTGAGTATGCAACCCAGGAAAAAAGACAGGCTTTATAGCACATAGCATTTAGTTTTCTCATAGGTGTCCTAGAATAATTTTTATGCCTTTTGTGGAATTTTTATATTAGCGTCAATTCAGTTTTTTTTTTTTCACGTTGCTTCTATGAAAAAAAGTTCTCAGGAATGAGGACTCATTTGTCTACTTCAACTGACTGTGCATAATTAGGTTTTGAATGGAGCTCATTTTAACATTTGAGAATCTCAAATCTTGTCTTTGTAAAGTTCAAAAGAGCTGGCTGGTTACCGGGTGGCATTTAAGGAGTAGAATTTTCCTAGACACCATAATGTATGGTTCCTCCCGTTACAGTGTGAATGCACGTGTTTAAAGACATCACAGTGGGAAATAACTGTCAGGGTGAAAAGCCAAGAGTGAAATGGTTTCTTCAGATGATTTAGCAAATCTCTAGAGAAGGATTTGTCTTAAGAACCCTTTGCAGAAGTTAAGCACAGTGGCAATCAAGTCCTAAGAAGCTAAACTGTCTCAGAAGGATAAGAAAATGGTCCTGGACCAAGTCTATGACCTGTTTGACACTCCTGATTTGCAGAGCGTGATTGTGTATGTGTGTGTGTGTGTGTGTGTGTGTGTGTGTGTACGTGTGTGTATGTGTGTGTGTGTGTGTGTGTGTGCACGTATGCATATATCTAATGTGAAAGACAGTGAACGTGTATATTCATACCAGACATTTATAATAGTTGAATACAGCCTGCAGATCCCATTGTGGTAATACTCCATCTAGTTTGAAGATACCATTGCCGTGTGGTAATACTCCATTTTGTCATTTGCTGGCAGAGTTTGGTTATGTTAACTCATTGCCTTATGCAACATTTTCCCACCCTAACACAGGTGTGCTTACTGTCAACTTACTTAAAAACTAATGTCTGCATCTGAAGTTCTTAATATAGACTTTGAATATAGACACTCGTAGCCAGAGGATATTAGTAGTCAATGTGACCTAGTATACTATTAAGAGTGTTGTAAATGTCATCAGTCTGAGAATGTGTTTGAAACTGATGAAAGGGACCGCACACCTCCCTTTTCTTGACCATCCTGTTTGGACTGCATCTGTCTATATCCTGTTCTACTGCCTACTTGCTTTCTGTTCACTCCCGCTCTAAAAGTCAGAGGCTAGAATAAATCTAACACTCAGGATCAAAAGTTCTGGCAGATGTCACAAGCTGTTATGCATTAGTCTGTCCCAATTTCAGGCGAAGTGTTGGAAAACCTAGTTCATAAATATGAATCAGGATCAACACTTCCAACCATGGGGACACTAAGACTTTCTCCTACAAAGCACATTTTCTTTGGGCAATATATCTAAATTTTTCTATTTGTTTTCCTAGCTGTGTTTTTTTCTTTGTTTACATTTATTTCAGTTCCACGTAATTGCACATATTTAATTAATCTTCATTCCTGGAAGCTAGCTGGGCGGGATTTTCATCTTGATGAATGGAGACCCTGAGCCCACCTTCCTTGTTTGCTGCTAGGATAATGTATGAGTAAATACAGAATTTTCAGTTTCCGTCTCGGTAAAGTGGGAATTACGACACTTCCCTCTTGGGACTTAGAATAGCACAGGAAAAGTGGTACTCACAGGCCACTTGCTATGATTGGCCTTAATTTGATATATCTGTAGTCTAAATAGGTTTTCATTTATAGCTTAGATTTGTCTTGTTTTGTTTTTCTAACTGTGCCAATCCCTTTTTATACACAAAATAGTTAGACATTTCAAAAAGGTTTGGGACATTTCATATAAGTAGGAGATGGGTCTTTGTTCTGATCCTAGATTTTGGAAGAAAGGGAGTAGAGATATAAGATTTCCTTGGTGGCTTAATACAGGATCAATTTCTTGTTAATGATTCATGGAAATTGAAGATAAAATGTGTATGTTTTATTGACAGGCTTGTGAGGGTTTCAATCTACATCTGCTTAATTACCCTTTTAATAAATTTTTCAGATCCTCTGAGGAAGTTCTCATGACAAGGAGTTATGCAGATTTGCCTCTCAATAACAGCACTCTAAAGCAGGAACTTGCCCTTCGAGTGTTAAGTTGCATATCGACATACAGTGGATCAAAGCTTAGATAGGTGAAAATTTCATTGTTCTTTCCTCTACACCCTCTGCCCACACACGCCTCCAAAGTCAGAATTGCTTCAGGGCCATGAAGGTTTGGCTGGAAGCTGACTGATTACATTAGCATAACTAATAAATAAACTATTTCCGTGTCAGCTGGATTCCCAATGTACAGACAACAGAAGGGAGTGGGCCCCATGTGACCTTGCCAATGTAGGTCTTCTCCAGGTTAGAGGAGCTTCAGCTACAGGAGCTCAGGGTCTTCTCTGTGGGTGCTGAGGATCCAAACTTGGGCTCTCATTCTTGAGTGGCAAGGTTTTTTACCAACGAATACATCACCCTAGCCCCAAGCCAGGCATTTCTGATAATGGCTTTACATATTGTGTTGTGATATCAGGATTCTAACAACTTAGAACTGATCCCATATTTGATTTCCAGCTCTTTCCATTGTTTTGGCTTCACATTCATTAAGCAATCTTCTAAATAACGATAGTGTCACTCATAGATCTGTAAAAATGCATAATCTAGGTGTGGGAGACTTGCATAATGGTGTTTTGGGCACTTATCTTTTGCTTCAAATTAATAAATTAACACTGAAGTGATTGGCTTGCTGAAGGACAATTTTCTTCTTTTTTTTTTTTCTTAAAAGACCAGTACACCGATTTTGCTTCATTTAAAAGACTATAATCAAAATAACTAATTAATTAATTTTTGGGGACAGGCTCCTTAGTGTGACTGGCTTGAAACTTGCTTTGTAGACCAGAATAATCTTGAATTCATAGATATTCTCCTGCCTCAGGCTCTCAAGTGCTGGGATTAAATGTGTATGCCACCATGCTTGGCTTCCTAAGGGAACTTTTAAATAGAATTCTTTAACAACTCTTTGCTGTGGCCTCTCCTTTACTCCTGTGCTGTGTAGCCACTGCCCTGTGGCTGTCTCCATTCTTGTTTTTCCTTTTGAGTCTTCTGGTCTTTATGTTGGGCCCTGTGTCTTGGGACACTTTTCTGAAGCTTTTCCTGAATAGCGTCTTCCACAATGCCAAATGCGTCCCAGTGCCATTATTTGTAGACTTTCATTATGTAGGCTGGCCATCCCGTCTTTCCATGTCTCCCTTTCATGTCCTTTGATGCGGTGTCCTTTGGAGTTCTATTAAAATAATACACTCTGAATAACTTCTCCCATGTATGACTCTCTTTCTTAGGAAGATCCCCGTTTTGCTTTTGAAAACTTTTGCTCATGTATGGCAGGAAATGCCTGTGTCTTTCAGAGGGTCACAATTATAATGTTGCCTTTTAGAGATGCTATTGCATGCTCACCAAATGGGTGTCTTTAGCAAAAGAAGAAAAGTTTTAAGAAGGTCAGGTGCTTAGGTTGTAGTGATGGAACAAAGGGAAGGACTCAGGCTGCTTGACTTACCAGTTGCCTTCCTATGTTTAGTGTAGAAAAGTTAGTCTCTTCCAAGTGGTTGCCATTAATGATGTCAGTGAAAATCAAGCGTTCTCTAATAATGAGTTCTGTATGTGCTCCCTGCTCAGGACTTGCATTACATGTGGCCAAATGTCATTAGGTTCAGGGTGTGGTGGAAAATATAAACAGATTCATTTTATTTTATTCATGACTTCTTTATTAGTTGTTGTTACACACACACACACACACACACACACACACACTACAATCTGTTCAGTCGTACTGTTGCTCATATGTATATGTGTTTAGGGCTGGCCCTTGAATTGGATAACATACCAGGGACTTGTCTATGGAGAAGACTGAGTCTCCCTCTCTCAGCAATAATTGCCTATAGCTCTTTATGTAGGGATGAGGTCTTCTGAGACTTCCCCATACATGTTGGCCTATATACTCATATTGTCATTATGCTGGTCTTGTTTAGGTGACTATGTTGTTGCAATTTCATGGATGTGACTTCCCTGTTATGTTGAGAAGACACTGACTTGTTGGATTTCCTGATCCCCTGTCTTCTACAGTCTTTCCTCTCTCATCTTAGCTGTTCCCCTGAGCTTTAAGTGTAGGGGATATATTGGAGATGTAGCAGCTGGGGTTGTGCATTCAATGGTAAGTTTTTCTCTGCATCCTACCAGTTGTAAATTTCTGTATTGATCTCTATCTACTATAGAAGACACTTTTTTGAGGAGGGCCCAGAGCTACACTTGTATGTGGGTATCAGGCTCAGTATGACGAATACAGGTAAGCATCATACCAGTTTAGAGAAGTGATAATATTAGTGTCCCCTTTAGGCTCCATAACCACACCAGTCATGGATAATTGGCAAAGTCTACAATACTAGGCATGAATTCTCTTCTATTAGCTGGATTGTAAGTCCAGTTTGATGACTGTTTGTTACCCCTAAAATGTGAGTACTCTTGGAGATATCTTGCTATGCTGGGCATTCCTGTGGTTGGAAAGCTTTAGAGTGGTGTAGGCCTTTTGATTACTCCTTTTTTTTGACATGCGTAGCACCTCGGGGAACTTTGAAAACTTGTGTTCAGAGAGGATCCTTTCATGCCAGTTTTAGCTCCGTTCTTGCAGGTCTGTGTCCAGTGTGCGGTGTCTTCAGCAACAGGGTCTGTTGTTAATGGGAAACAACTGAAGGCAACAACAATAGCCTGTATTCTTTTTGGAGTCTCTTAGGCTCTTTTGACCAACAACTTGAAGGGAGGTTTCCGAAGACTGCTACTAGGGATTTGTTAGAAAATCTGTGGCTTTTAGGGAAGCATTATTACCCATATGGTATCATTTAAAATTTAGTATATATTAAGGGTAATATATAAAACTTATTAATGTTATATTAATATAAGTATATTTATAATATAATGTAGTTACATTTTAATATAAATATAATTATTCTTAATTAATAGACTGTGCTTCATAAATGTTAAATTATATTAATATACGAAATATATGTAGCCATGTATTTATATATATTTTTTTTAGTAAACATGACCTAATATGTTTCCCTATAGCTTTTTGAAATATCTTCATTATCCTTCCTTTGTCCCCTTCCCTCGGTATTGCCCTTCTCCATCCTCAGTTAACAACCACCCCGCCATTTTTTCCATTTCTCTTTTTAGAGCACTGAATGTAGTTGTTAGCCATTTCAGTAGACTTCAGAATGAAGTTTAGAATGTCAAGTCTGAAGTTTGTGTTTCACACAGAATCAAGTATTTCAAAGGTTATAAAATTGCTTCTTATAAAATGAAAACTGTATATATTTCAAGTGCACAGCGTGCTGTTCTGATTGATGTGTGTACAGTAAAGATGCTCACTGCTGTCCAGCTGATGTCTAGAGCCACCTCCTCACAGTTATTTTTTTGTGTATGGTGGCACTTGAAACACATTTCCTTAAAGCCTTTCAGGATTCAGGGCAGTGTTATCAGCTCCAGCTGCCGTGCTGTGCATTTGGTCTCCAGGTGTCCTCATCCTACAGTCATTCTGTATTACGTTATCACTCTGATGGACACCTACCATTTCTTCTTTTTTTGTTCCATAATACCAAATATTTTTTAAAATAGGGTGTATTTTATAAACACATATTGAAATATCTGACTGTACTTAGTAAATATGTGGCATTTCTGAGGCATTTAAAACTAAGAACATACTTACAGAAAAAAAAATGCACCAAATGTTAAAAGGAATGTTCAATGTGATGTTTTCCAGTTATTGCTACCAATAGTTGAATGTTTGTCTCTCCTGATAAAGGTCTAGGATTCACAGTCTGGATGAAATCAAATTTTTGCTGTGCTCGAGGCTCCGATTTCTAGCCAAAGAGCTAGTAGTGCCCCATCAGGGTCTCGCTTGGAGAGGTTTCTAAGAGAAGAATTTGGGTATTCTGAAACACAGTGATGCTGTGTGTGTTCAGTGCCTGTGTTCTCAGTCATTTTGCAGGTAGTGTCTCGAGTGGCAGAGGTGAGGCATCTTCCCTAGGTGATTTTATAAGAAGAAGGTTAATTCGGAAAGGTTATGTGGGACTTCACTCATTGCTCCACCCTTTACTTGGTATATTTTTTTATTTCAAGTGGGAAGAGATGATATTGAGGATATGAGCCAGCTGTTCCCGCGAAATAATAATGAACTTGTGCAATGTTCGGGGAAACATAAAATAATAGGAATTTTATGTGGTGGCAGATTACTCCCAAGTGTCCTGATTGACCCTTTTCAATGAGAGAGTGCTTGTTAGCATGTGTTCTCTATAGGAGGTCACTATGGTGATTAATGAACATGGCTCCAGCTATTCCCTCATGGCCAACTGATGGCCAGAACACTACTACAATGAGCCTCAAGGAACCCTATGACTTCCTTCCTTCTCTTCTTCACCTGAGCTACCACCATATGCACACATCATGCTTTGGTAATTAAGAAGGGTAAAATCCCTGAGCTTTGCTACAGAGAAATACAGGAAAAGAGAAGTTCAGACTGAAGTTGCTAGTGGGTCTCCCCTAGAAAGAAGTGTTCTTACGTCTAATCAGCAGAGAAAAATTAAGCCTAAACAGTATGAATTTGGAGATGACGGAAAATTCTGGTTGCTGGGTACTGCAATGGCAGAAAAGGTAATATTTCAACCATGGCTTTGAAGAATAAACATATATCAATACGTATAAAAACTTGTCTTCCCAGGAGTGGTGGTGCACACCTTTAATACCAGCACTTGCCCTTACTCTCAGGACTCAAAAGGAAGAGGCAGGAGATCTCTGTGTGTTTGGTGCCAGCCTGGTCTGGCATAGCAAATTTTTGGTCAGCTAGGTCTGCAGACTATGACTTTGTAGAAAACAACAAAATGGTCTTCATGAAGGTTTACTTTCTTCAGTATCTCTATTCTTTAAAATATGTGTGAAAGAGTAATTTTCTAAAGGTTTTTAGTGAAGTCTGCCTGTTTAAAAGTTTGATATTTCATGAAAATGTCCATCTTATCCCATGGGATAGATTAGACCTGGAGGTAAGATTGTTCCTCTTGTTCCATGTACCTACATGGGATGCATGAAATTGTGGTTTCCAGCCATGATTGTCTTTTTGTGGTGCTGGGGATGTGTTATATAGCAATGCAGGGTAATGTGAAGGTGAAGCTGTCCTCCATTTGAAGGGTGGAGCTCATGCAGGTTTGGGAATACCTGGAAGAATGTTTGATTCCTCCTCAAACAAATGATATCCAAATTACAAATAAACTAATTTCAAGTTAGTGTTGGCTCTTGTTTTCCTTCTCTCTACTATCAGTTTAGTCTTGATTTTTTTTCTTGCCTGATACATTTAAACAGCCGCTCTGTTACTTTTCCCTCCATCAGTTTACTCCACCCTTGGTAGTCAGAGCCTTTTCCCCAGTGCTCCACCCTGACAATGCCCATCTTCTGCTCCTGTTCTTTCTGTTTTCCTATTGCCTACAAGGTAAAGTTTCTAATGCTGTTTGTTTAAAGTCTACCAGGGTGGGCCTGTCTCCTAGCTCATTACAGCTCTCAGCTTGAGTCATTCTACTCATCCTGCCAGGCCCGGAATCTTCTTCTGATCCCCTCCCCAGGACTCGCTTGGATCATCACCACCTCACCCAGCCTGGCTGTGCCTCAGATGTGTCCTGTGATCCTCACTCTGTGTATTCTTCTTGCTGCGGGCAAGCTCTTCTCTCTTCCCTCTGCTGCCCCTCTCCGCGGCCCCTCTAATTCTCTGCCATGATGAAAGTGCAGGTGCTCCATATGAACAATTTATTTTCTCCTATTGTGTGTGCTCTCAACACTCTGTCCACAGTGCGGTCATGTGGATGGCCATCTCCATGTTTCATGAGCTTTGAAGGGGTGAGGGAGTCCTGTCTGTGATCCATGCCTGTGAATTTAGAATGAAAAACTTGTCCCTATATCGAAAATAATTGTTCATAGTTTCTCTCACTAGGATATTCCCTAGGCTGAGAAGCCCCCCACCCCCCATACTGCTGTTGCAGCTCCACATGAAATCGTGCTTCAGGTTCACTGGCGGACTGGCATGTTTAGGCAACTTTGCAAGTTATCCTGTCTTTATAAATTTTTATTGCTAAGTCTAGTTGGAAATGAGATATAATATAGAAGCTTCTCTAGTAGGGAAATTACAAACCAAACTTATGCTAGATAATTCTTTGATTATTTTTGATATCGAGTTGTAGTCACTTCTAGAGTTATCAGGAAAATTTTAAGTTCCTGTAAGGCCTTTTTAACAATGGGTGAAGGCTGCTAGAGAGAGATTAGACGTTTAAGTTTTTGTATTTTTTCTAACTTTGTTTAAAGAATGCTATGCTATTATTGAAGTTGGCTTGGAATCCAGGTTCTAACTCTTGATTTGATATAGTAATCCTCAAGGTAAGGCTGTCTTCCATTGTTTTCACCCATGCTCTTTACGATGTGTTTTAAATATATTTATTCTTTGAAAATTTCATGTATGCAATGTCTTGATCATATCTAGTATGCACCTTGTCCTCTAATTTCCTCCAAGAATCTGCCCCCCAGCCCTCGGTTTTTCTCTTAACTGCGTGTCAAACAAAGAATGCATTGCATCCAGTTAGTGGTGCCCATATGTGCACCGGTGTGATCACCTCTGTTTTTGTTTTTTTCCGGTATGAAGTCAGTACAGACATGAACCGATGTTCCTTGATTCCTGTATTGAAGCAATGGTATTCACAAGTCAGGTGCCATAAGTGACCTTCATGAAACTCTTAAAATACATTCATTCTGGTGTTTCATTTCCTGGCTGAGTTAACTCCCCATATAAGATTCCTTGTTGGGACAAGGTTTCACACATGGAAGCATTAGCATGCTTTTCACAGTAGAGTGAGCATGGACTACCACTTCAATTTTAAAAATTGATCTTGAAAACTACGCATACATTGTTTATTGAATGTATTTGTACCCTTCTACACTACTTTGATTAGAAGATTTAAAATTATGTCTTGAGAGCTAATGAAAGGCTTCAAAGGGAAGAATGACCTGGGTGGGGGTAGCTCAGTGGCTGGAGTGTGGGGAACCAGCCATCTTGAATGCCTAGAGACCCTGCCCATCAGTTCTTACGTGTTGGTCAGGTGATGAAGAGTACAAAAATACCTTTACTGAGCAAATGGAAAGCCTACAGACGGTGAGTGTCTGGGAAAGGGGAGATGAAGGCGATCTGTGAATGTAATGGTCTAAACCAAAGTTGAACTGAATCAGTGCTCAGTATTTGAGGAAAGTGTACTTGGTTTCAACACATTAAAACAAAAATTACACAATGTACAAAAGAAATGTTTTTCACTTTAAAATTATTTTTATATTTTTCAAAGAAAGTGTCACTATGTATTCCTAGCTGGCCTGGACCTGGCTACGTAGACCAGACTGGCTTCAAACTCACAGAGGCTCTCTTTCCTTCCTCTCTGATCCTCTTTTCCTCCACCTTCCAAAGGCTGGGATTAAAGGCAGGTGCAGCCATGTCTGGCTCCCACCTGATTTGGATGTCAACCCAAGTCCCACGGGTGCTACTGACAACCGACTATACATTTAGATTCCCAACTTAACTGGTGTTTGATCAATTTGGTCTGCATTCTGAGTGCTGGGATTAAAAGTGTGAGCCCCTAAGCCTAGTTGAAAACATTTTTTTTTTAATTTTAAAACAATTGCTCTTATGTAGGCCTTTCTTTTTTCACAGATTGTTATTGTCTGTTAGGTTCCTTGGTTCATTTTCCGCTAGCATATAGGTACAAGGGCTGGTTTCTCAGCTGTGCAATGGAGGCAGGATGTGTCAGTTTGTGCTCCCAGTGGCACCTGTGTTATAAGGGGCTGCATTCAGTAGCTCTGTAGGTGAGTTGGTGAGGTGAAGTCATGTGAGCCCGCAGCAGTAACTTCACAATTCTGATTCCTTGGCCCCAGAATCAGAGGTTTTCTTTCTCATGACCAGAATGGGAATAATGCCAGTATTTCTTAAGAGTTCTCAAGATAATTCTATCCAGCCAAGTTCAAAGCCTTTTTGTGTGGAGTCACTGGGTACCAGGACTAGTAAAACCAGAAATATAAATGCTCTTAGCAGCAATAGTTTCTAACGGCAGTATTTTTAGGATGGAATAATCTTAAATTGAGAGAAGATTTAAAGGAGAATTCCAACAGAAACCCCAGCGCTGGCTATTTTTGTGAATAAATAGAAAAAGATAAAAATGCAATGCATAAAACTATATTAAACCATTTTATACTATTATACTCATGTATACTTTTGCTGAAGTAATCATACAGATTAGAAATTATGCACACAAAACAATTACAGACTCCTGGAGTCTATATAAGTGGCTCTTATTAAATGTATAACAAATGTGTATCTTTAAAAACATACAGGTTACAAAGCATCCTATTAATTAAATGTTTAAGCAATTTGCTGCTTTTGTAGATGGCACATATTTTTGCACAAGAATGGCAACAATATCCCCTTTCTTCTCCCCACCAGCGCCACTGGTCTGCAGCTCAGGCTTAGGGAAATGGGCTAGAGATGCACTAGCTAGAGATGCTAGAGATGCGTTACCCACTGCACTGTCAGCCTTATCTGTGTCAGTCATCACTGCCAAGTAAACCACATTTTCTGAGGTGGCAGTAGAAAAAAATATTTCAGAATACAATGAGGAGGTAAAAGAATTTTCTCTGTAATTTCTGTGTAATTTCTGAGTTACACGAAGTAATTTTAGTCTGTTTGCTTTTTTAAACTTAGAGTATGTTGCTATCCTTTAAGGTCAATTCCTGATTGGAGATCACAAAATACATTGTTCTAGATGACTTAGAGATAGCATACTAGTAGCTAACATATACAATCACAACCATGTTTCTTCTTTTTGTTGCTGTTGTTCTTTTTCTTTTCTTTCCTTTAATTTTCTTTTTTCTTCTTTTTTAGTTTATAATGCCCTACAATAGCACTGTATGTGTGATCATAAGACCTTTGCTCTTGTAAAACCCAACACCAGAATTTAACTCCACAGATATAAAATTGCTTGGGGATCATGCTGTTTTTATTGTTGGATTCACAGATGAAGAAAAAGCCCGTGGATTCCTCCTGCCCATTCCTTGCAGGACAGGGTCAGTTATCTCCAGGAAAACACCTGTCACTGCGCTTCCCTGGGAGGATTATACCATTTGTGGTAGGATGCTCTGTGCCATAGGGAAGATGATGGATGCTCTGAATGCCTGGCTCCAGGTTTGTTTGGATGCAGTAATTGGTTTCAGATGGAACTCCGTGTAATTTCCATTTCCAGGGTTCTAGGAATCTGTAAATAAAATGTTCTCTACGGTAGATAATAGACAAATCTGGGAACATTCACCGCTCTGTCCTTTGTTGCAAGTACTTTGTTACTGTGGGAGAGAAGGAACTAATCAACTCAGTAGATTAAATGTGTTTACTCATGGATTTGGAATAAGCAGACCTAAAGTACAGAATGGTAAGAGAAAAAAAAATCCTGGCCTTTAAAGATGCTTCTAACTGAAGTTCAGGGAAGATGTTTGATGGGCAGAGGAGAAAAGACACCTTTAACCTTGCCGGGGGCTAGGAACTCATGCATCCATGCCCTCCTCTGGGAGTCTAAAATTGCTCTAAGCAGTTTCATTCCTGTCTAGGGTAATCCGGAGGCCATGGAGGTGACAGCCCTGGGATGACACAGTTGGAAACTTTTCTATGATGGTATACATTTGAAAAAGTAAAAGCTGAAGCAAAATTGTAAGTCACAGTTTAGGGATTCTGTCATTTTTAGGGAAGAAAAAATAAATATAATTATTATTCATGATGTCCCAAAGTTTTATATAAAGATGAGAAATCGCTGGGGTACATGCATTGCTATAGCCTCCTGTTAAATCAGTTTTGACAACTGTTAAAAGGCATTATCATCAGAAATAGGTTTGTATTTCACTCTCTGCCAAATATATAAAACACTCAAGACTTTAAGAAAGTGTGACTGGGTGGTGTTTCAGAGCAGTTATTGAAAGAGACAACCAGGGCTAGTGAATTCTCTATATTGGTAAGAATACTTGCTGTGCAAGCATTGGGACAGGGGTTCAAATTCTAGCACCTCCCTAAAAAACTGGGCATGGCAACAGGTACCCTTATCACCACCATTGTAGGATGTATACAGATAGATCTTGGGAGTTGGCTGGTAAGCCAGTCAAACAGAAATGCGGAATTCCGGTTCAGCAACAGACCCTGTCTCTGGAACGGTGATGGGCAGTGATAGAGAAGAGGCTCAACTTTTCTTCTGACCAATTCATGCATGCACGTGGGTCTGTGTCCTCCCTCATATGAGTGCACCATAAAGACATATGCATACACATACACACACTACACAAATAAATGAATACATACATAAAAGAGAGATAGTCAGTGGTTAGCTCCTGGCCATGCTGGGGAGAGGGTTTTGGTCTTTGGACTTAAACCCAGAACTCCAGTGAGACTGAGCTGTTGAAATTGTTTATAAGCTAGGGAACAAATGGACAAAGGAGTTTGTTGTATAAAGACTCCACAATTAAAACAACCAGTTATTTTAAGAGAAAATGCCATCGAGGAACTGTCTCCACCAAGTTCTTGGGATGTCCTCCGTATTTTGAGAATCGGTTATATTTAACTCAGGATCTGTGTGATCCTCTAGAGTTTGTTATAGGAAGCCCAGCCATACTCAACAGGAGGACAATACAAAATCACTGATCTTGGAATCTGAAGATTTGCTTTGGGTCTCACCAGTACTCAGCTGTGATGGATGGTTTTATGGACTCACTTACTTTGGAGTTCTTGTCTATAAGTGGGATATGAGCTGTGACTTTTAAGATGATTCTGCTTCTCATAGACTTGCTTCCCTCAACTCAACCAGTCTTAATGAAATTGTGGTAAAAGGTCAAAGCACATGGTCATAGAATGGCCCATATTTTACATGCCAAGGTTGGTGTAATTTGTCTCTTCTTTGGAGGCATTGAAAGTGAGAGATACTACTGAATATTGTGTTCGTGGTGCACTATGGCTCCAGGGCTCTGCAGTGCCACATGTGTTGAATGTATGGTTTTACCACATAAATTTTGAACCATGGGGTTTTTTAATGGATCTTTAACCCTACAGCAAAGAGGACATGCTGAAGAGATAGTGTGCTTCTGGAGATACCACAAAAGGTGGTTAGCCATCCAAGACTGTGACCTAAAAAACTCAGGATCAGGACCTAGTCATGTCCATTTCCACATTTTCTTCCTCATATGATGAACCATTCTTCACGTCATTTGCCATAAAGAATGCAGTTTCTAGCCTCAGAAGCTTCACTTCCTGCCCAGGACTCGGACTACTGAAGTCTGTCTTTAGCCACCAACACCAAGGTTCATTTCTTCTGTTTCTGTCTCTGGCATTGTTGAGTTTCCATTGACAAGCTAAAGGAGTGCTCCAGACTGTCATGTTTACTCTAAAGATGAGGTAGAGTTTGAAGGCTCACTGGCCACCTACTTTGTATGTAAACCAGATTTACTCCTTGGAGACTGAAAAGAACCTGCGCTTCCCGAAATGGATTTCCATGAGACAAGTGAAATGATCTGTGTGGCTTTGCTTTCAAAGGTACATTTTCCCTAAGACATGTTCCTACAGGTTCTCCTGAGTTCCCGGCTGTCAGTTGTCTCTAGGTGTTGGTAATACAGACTGATGTTAGACACTTTCTAAAGGTACAGATTTAATGGTAAGGAGACTGCATTCTTGAGGAAATTTCAGAAAATCCAAGTAGGTAGAGGGAATTGTACTGTCCAAGTCCCAGATCCTTTTGGGTTGCTGTGGCAAGATTGTCTCTTAGTTCTTAGCATTTCTCCCCTTCACCAATTTCCCCATTTCTGAAGAAGGAACTAAAGGGTCCAAATTGCATGCAGGGCATTTAAAAGAAATTGGTTCTGCATCCCTAATTACCTTTATCTATTATGTGAGGATTTTACTCACTTTGCCAAATTGCACTGCTACAAAGCCCATTAGGGATTTTAAAAAGCAGGATTAGTGTATGCTGCACATTCAGAACTTTAGTTATTAATTCATTTCTAGTGGAAAAATTCTGTTCTAATTGTGGAAGCCGTGTGATTTTGGAACTCGGTCAAAGCTCTTAGCTGGTAATAAAGCAACTTGAAATCATTGCTTTTCTACTCTATTTTATCCTTTCTCTTGCTTCATTGAAATAAAATTGACACATAAAACAGTATATGTGTAAGGAGTACTAAATAATTTGACACAAGCATGGAAACACCTCCATGTGAAATAAATGTTTATCACATTCAGGCTCAGTAATATCCATCAGCCCCTCATACACACACACACACACACACACACACACACACACACACATTTGTATGTTATGTATGTATGTATGCTGAGTCCACAATGTGATCTTCTTTCTTAATAACTTTTAAATATGTAGTACACTGTTGCTAGCTATAGTCACAGTGAGGTGTACTGAATACCATAAATGCATGCATCATATAACTGATAATTTGGCCTTTGACCTGCCATGGTCTTTCTCATCTACATATTTTGATTAGCATGATAATCTGTAGACTAGCTTGTCTTGTCATAAATGGCAGGCTCCTCCCCGTTTTATGGTTGAAATGTGTGTGCCATGGTTTCTTTCTATTTTGTTCTGCTGATGGCCCTGCAGGTTACTTTCATACTTTGGCTATTGGGAATAATGTGAGGTGACCATGGAGCACAGATATTTTTGAGACATGAATTTCAGTTCTTTAGTATGGATGTACAGAAAATAGATTGTCACATAACATGGAGTTGGTTTGGTTTTTGTTTTTTTATCAAGTTACAGGACTTCCTCTGTAACTGTCTTCTACAGTGGTTGTGTTAGTACACCTTCTTACCAACTTTGCCTAGCATTCCCTTTTCTCCACATGCTTACTAGCATTAGTCCCGATTCATATTGGTGCCAGATGATGCCCATGTGTGCCTTTGTGTTACTCTGATTATTGGTGATCATAAGCATCTTTCCATGTATTTGTTAGCCATTTGTGTTTATTCATTGTATGTTTTTATCCTTAGAGAATTTCATATGTGTGTACAATGAAATATAATCCTATCTACCCCACTTCTCCCTCCAATAGATCCCCTAAATTGAAAATATTTTTGCTGACAGACAACTGAAAATTGTCCTCTGATTCCATGCCGCTGAGATGACATATAGTCACGCATGTACATACAAACATACCCAATAAATACATGTATTTTTGAAAAGTCATTTCATGACACTTACACAAAGAACCCTTTTATAGGGCTAAGAATATGGTTCTGTGTCTAAAGTGTCAGCTTATGGAAGGTTACGAATCTTGAATGCCTAGGAACCAAGCTGGGGGTGGTAGTATATGTCTGTGAGTCCTTTGCTCTTGGGTTGAGATCCCAAGTAGAGACTAGGGACTCCAGAAGCATGTAATACAGCTACCTTAGCATGCACAGTAACTAATAACAGCAGTTGCAACAGCAACATCAGAGACCTTGTCTAGAGGTAGAAGGTGAGGATTGACATTTATGTTGTCCTCTGACTTCCATAACCACACTGTGGCACTTGTATGTTTGCCTCCACTCAGACTTAAAAAACATGTGCATAATGAATGGAGCTAGAAGACTTTCATTTTGAGGGAGGTAATCCAAACCCAGAAAGACAATTGTTACATGTACTCACTCATAGGTGGTTTTTAAACATAAAGCAAAGAAAACCAGCCCACAAATCACAATCCTAGAGAACCTAGACAACAATGCGGACCCTAAGAGAGACATACATAGATCTAATCTACATTGGTAATAGAAAAAGACAAGATCTCCTGAGTAAATTAAGATCGTAGGGACCTTAGGGGAGGGTTGAAGGGGAGAAGAGAGGCTGAGAGGGAACAGAGAAAATCGTAGAGCTCAATAAAAATCAATAAAAAAAACAGATGCATGTGAGCCTTCCCCCCCCCCATACACATATACACGAGGGCTTTTTTTTTCCAAAAGGAATTTTTTTCAGTCATGGAGAAGCAAATATGTATATAAAGTCTGTCAGGAAGACACTTAATAATACTTGTCTACATTCTGGTGAATATAGCTAGGATCACCTAGCTATCATAGCAAAGTGTATCCACAGGTGCTTATCTATTCAAGACTTTCCGATGCTTCTTCCAAATGTAAGTAGTGTAGAGCACTTTCTTTTTCTACATTGAAAAGTCCTCATAGATGCTCAGAAAGTGCTTCTTGTCTATTGCATTCATTTACAATAAAGGAGCCTATTCTGAATCATCACCTTCAACAACTCTCCCAGTCTCAAAGAATTGTAGTCACCTAGATATCAGAATTTACTTGTGTGGGAGGATAGTGATAACCCTGTAATGGTGGATATATATCTATATCTATATCTATATCTATATCTATATCTATTTCTATCTGTCTATCGATAGATAGATAGATAGATAGATAGATAGATAGATAGATAGATAGATAGATAGATAGATAGATAGTGGCTTCACCTTCATTTTAAGTGATGGGAACCACTCAAGAGAGAGGAAGAATCACATCCCTTTGGGAGATTGTTTGATTGACTGAGAACATTCCAAGCCTTGAATTCACATCAGAACGTCTTTGGTTCTTCCATAGTGGTCTAGGCCCAGTCTGTCCCACTGATACTAAGTGAAATTCCTTTCTTGCCTGTGCCAGTTGGACTCATTAGTGGGAATGCAGCTGTGGTGGATGTTCATGCTTTGGCATGATTAAATTGCAAACCGAGGATTGCTTTGGGATCCCTGATAGTCATCTTATAGGTGCTGTGTCCTCTGCTTTTTAAATTTATCAAATTAGACACACCTCAACAACCGCATTGAACAGAATGTTAGGAATATTGAAGTCTCCATCTCACTGAAGCTTGCTGGGGTCCCATGACCTTTCATTGGTGGGGTCATAGAGTGGAAGGTTTCTTCATTATATCTTAGCTGAATTTTTGGAGCCTGAAATGGAGATCAGGAACCTGGTCTTCAGTTCATGGTCTCCATCCCTCTACAGTCATCACTTTGAACTCTTTCTGGCCAGTCTCCATGATGATGCCCGTCAGTGCAGTGCTGTTGCTGACCATGAGCTCCACAGGAATGCATTTTATGCCCAGATCTAGGCTCTACATATAAGTAGGACTCTCCTACTTAAAAATACCTCACTGCCTTGGCTCCTACCTAGTGTCTGAGCAGCCAAGTGTGATCCACTGTTGGGTATTTCTTGTGCAGTTTATTGATGCTCTAGGTCACTTATTCTGAAGAACATCCTTCCATAGGTGACCTCATAGTTGACCTCATAGTTACTAAAGAAGGAACAGAAGTGCATTTACATATCCTGACCACCTGTCAAGATGGCATGAACTTACTAGAATGAACTATCTTAATTTCAAAAGAATGAAACAATCACCTCCTGAGTTCGGATGTAAAATTTTGTCTGTCAATCTCCATCAGACAAGGTGAAAATGGGCTTGCATTTTTCGGCCTTCACATCTCAGCACATAGAGAAATCTATATCTATTGCTGGGAGTGTGCTAGAAGCTTCCCTCCTGATAGCTGTCTCTCACAATACCAGAAGGTACTATCTAGGCCTCTATTGGAGAAAAGGCAACAATAGTCTTATCAGTTTTGAACCCTGTGTGCAGTAATAGCACTGACCAGACAAAGATGAGACCACTGGTACAATAGTGGCAACTCTGTTAGGGGAATTATCACCCACTTTCTGTTTGAAAGTGATGTTCACTTCACAGGAAGGAGTTCATGCCTGATATCATGAAACTAGTTAGAAGCCTCTGACTGGGAAGGTCACAAGCCCTAATGGGAAAGTTCCCCTGTTGTTTTGATAAGTGGATACATTGTGCCTGTCAGATGGCCTCCTAAATAACTACTTTTATGCCCATAGATTAGTGCTGCTGTCTGTTTGGGTCAGAGAAGTTTCTTTTTTTGCAATGGTCAGATGACTGCAGAGCCTCCTAACCATTTAAAGTTAATGACTGTGGAATGCTGAGCCATGGATGGGCATCTATATTACCCCTTCTGAGACTCAGGGAATACAATGAATAAGATACCAAAAGTTGGTTTTCCTTTCTGTGCTTGTTTTTATTCAGTCTGCTATAGAAAAGAGACTTCCATCTTTCTCAGTTCAAAGATGTGGTGCTCTTCTGTGTGTGTGTTGGAGATGGGGTCTGGAAAGAGTTGTTGTGGGAATAGAAGAGTACAGAAAATGAATGTCTCCGAGTTATTTCAATTTCCTAACTTTTTCTTAGATTGAAGATGCAATTCAATTCTAAATATTTTTTTTACTTTTAAGAATAATTTTATTTTTTTACAATTTTAATGTAGTTAAATCATTTCCCTCTTATTTTCCCTCTCCCCAGGCCCTCTCATATACTCCTCTTTGCCCTCTTTCTTTTGGCCTTTTTTTTTTTAAAAAAAAAAAAATTGTCACATATATATGTGCATGTGTTTAAACATATATATATATATATATATATTGCTAAGTAAAGAAATTTATTTTCTTTTTAAAATGTTTGTTTATATAGAATAGTGTTCAAATATTCATGTTCAATTAAAGCAAGGGTTGAACAATTTCCTCATAAAACAAAGCAATAGCAATAGAGGATATTCTCAAGGGTTATCAGGAAGTTGTGGGGGGATGTGCACTTGCCAATACTAAATGTAAGCCTTGGAGTCTCCTCCTTCAACTGTAAGATCAGAAGAAATGAAAGAAAAGTCTGCTTTTGAGTGAAAGGTGATGTTATTTTCATGGGTTATTTACTAAATTTTAACCCACTGAAAACTCACTGAAGCTTCCCAGTTAAACAAGATACCATTCCCATTGCTGGAGGTTGAACACTGACCTACAGGGGTCCCTGAAAGTCTATGGTAGGCAGAGAAAGGAACCATGAAGTAGTGAACATGAGAAGTCTGTTCAACCTGACTTAGTGGGTCTGGATCAAACTTCTAGAGAGGCTGATGCCAGGAAGTTTATTGTTAGCATATTTAAACAAAGTAGATTTTGCAAAAAGTTTTCTAGGCAATAGTCATTCCGATTCTAGGTGCACAATAAAGCTTAGGGTGTAAATTCATAGAAATTTCTTTGCAAAGTACACGTGACCATGAAGATGGACTCTATAGTTTAAAGGTCTAGGTTCTGGTGTGGTCTCTGACTGACATAGCATAGAGGTCAGAAGGCTACAAAGTACGTGTGACTTCTCCCCCTAAGGATGGGTTTTATTAATGGGGAGTTAAAGATGAAGATCTAGGGAGGGAGATTCTGGAACAAATCTTCTGTGGGATTTGGGTAAGGTCTGCCCCTACAGAGAGCACAGGTCACCCAGGTCATAATAATCTCCACTCTTAGCCTTCTGGACAGGATTCAGGTATTTCCAAATTTGAGGGGACAACCCTGTGTGATTAGCATTCCTGGTTTCCCTAGTGTTCTATGGGCACAAGGTCCTTCGTACCCCAACTCTTACTAAGAACAGTTAAGTTTGTCTGGATCCAAGAACACAGTGGGTTTTGTGTCAGTGAGGAACTTTCACAGCATCAAGGAGTAGGCAAGATCTATACCTGATCTGAAGTAGCAAGGTTGACATTTGAGCTTGACTGCTGGCTGCAGTTCAGATAGACAGGGTGAGGGATGAAGGGCCGGGGCATGGAACGACAAGCAAAACATGTCTGCGAGCACAGCTGTAGCTTGTGACCTGAATGCAGACTCTCCAGGAGGCGCAGTGTCCAGAGAAATGTTGCTGTAGATGAGACTGGCCCAAAGCTATCTTAAAACAGCTGTCAGTGAACTTACAAGAACATGGATGCTCATTTTATAGGCAGTAGGAAATTACTTGTTAAAGTTGGAGAACAATGTGTGTGGTTTTCTGGGTCAACTTTAATTTTCTTCTAAGAGACTTCTGTGATTTAGGGAGGATATATATATATATATGTGTGTGTGTGTGTGTGTGTGTGTGTACATATATACATATGTATATACATATATTCTCCATAAGTATATATTCATATAAATACACATATATGTGCATACATACATACACAGACGTATGGAGAGAGAGTGTCAGAGAGAAACTGATGTATCAAGTAATGAGGATTAAAGTCAAAAGTTTAATTACTTAGAGAAAAGCTACATAATGGCCCCAGGGTTCAAAGGAACTAGTCAGTGTGAATCCTTTGGTTATCATAGGTCTAATCAAGAAAACAATAGCAAATGCGTGGGGCATCACATATGGTGGATGGGGGAGAAACATAGTGGTGAGCTATGGAGGAAGAGTTGGCAAGATACATAACAAAGCTTCGTCTGGGGACTTATCATTTCACTTAAGCTTCTCCCTTCAAGAATCCATGCAAAAGATCTTGCTTCAACAACTTGAAGCCATGAGCAAGATCATTCACTGCACTATTGTTTATCATTGCAATTTATTGGGAATAATCTAAATCGAGATGAGTTGAATGACTTGTAGATCCTCTACTCAGTTGGCGTTCTCTGAAGTTGCACATCGAGTAACAAGGTGGAGGAAGAGCAACCTGAGCTCCTTGCTATTGAGTCATAATCAGGAAGTAGAAAATGGTATTCATTTAATGAAAGAGAGAAGATACATGAAAATATGTGTATATATGGTAATTTGGGGAAAAGAAACAGACAAAGAACCAATAAGCCAGAGGTCTGTGAGCCAAATTGCTTCTGAAGGAGAGGAAAAAAGGATGAAGCAACAGTAGAAATCTTCACTCTCTATTAGGATTATGATATGAGCTGTTGAATATTGCTTAGAATCCTCTGCAATAGGTTATATGGTATTAGTAGAAAGGACCACTTGGGCTGGGAATGTCACTTAGTTGCTGACTATCTGTGGAGGAATAGACCTGTAAAATTAGCATTTAGGAGGTAGACAGGAGGACCAGAAGTCCAAGGTCATCATTGGCTAGGTAGTAAGGGCTCAGGCTGGGATACATGACAGCTTGTCTCTAAAAGGCCACTGATTAAGTGGCATAGGAGACACAGAAGCCCCTACAATGTAGTGATTGTCCTCACATTTTATAGATGAAGAAACCAAGATTCAGATCAGCATTATCTGAAGGAAACATAATATAAGCCACAAATATGACTCATAAATGTAATTAAAGATTTTCCTGAAGAAATTATTGATAAAAGAAACATAAGTTATGCTGGGTTATATACATACATATATATATATATGTATATATATATTTTATCTGAAATATTATTTCAAACTACAGTGAATGTAAAGCATTTAATTATTTTTTGTTAGTAAGTCTTTGAAGTCAGTACCTGTTTTATTCAGAGAGCAGCTCACTACAGATGCTGTTGTCTGTTGCTGTGTTAAAACACCCCTAAGTTAAAGAAGAGTGAAATACCTTGGCTTACTGTTTAGAGCAGGTACTGTGTGGCCACAAGGCTGCACCTCCTAATGTTTCCATAACCGCCCCAAACAGCACCACCCCCTGGGGACCAAGATTCAAATGCATGAGTCTAGGGTGGCCTTTCTCATTCAACCCAGAACAAATGCTAGCCCCTCATTGGAAAACACCTATTCTTTCTGTATTTGCAGTTGATTGAAAATAATCAAATAACATGCTCTATTTGATTCAACATGGTTGAGAAGTTTTCCAAATAACCAAGGAGAATATCTCCTTCTAAATTTAAATTTTAATTATTTGCAGTAATATTAAATGTGAAGTTTTACTCCTCAGCTACATTTGCTGCATTTGACATGCTCAGTGACCATAGGTGACTGAGGCCAGACTATTTGAGTTTAGAAATCAAAGTGAATGATCCAAGCCCGCAGAGGTCAGCAGTGCCCGAACTCGTTTCTCAACTCTGCTCACAAAACCAACCCTTCAAGAGTTAAACTATGACTTCTTGTGTGACTGTTCTGTGACTTAGCAGGTTGTTGGTGATGAGAGTTCATGCCGCTGAGCTTCAATAATTATCCATACGTTGGTGGGAGGAATGCCTCCACTCAGTGACCACCACTGCGGGAGAATTATCTGTATTCTGTTAATCATATTTTAATAAAACGCTGATTGGCCAGGCAGGCAGTATAGGCGGGAAAGCCAGACAGGAAGTAGGGGTGGAGCAAAGAGACTGGGAGTATTCTGGAAGCAGAAGCTCTCTCAGCCACTCCTGCGCAGATCACTGAAGAAGCAACATGTAAGCTGCCCCCGCTGGAAAAGGTACTGAGCCATTATGGCTAACATAGATGAGAATAATGGGTTAATATAAGTTATAAGAGTTAACAAGAAGCCTGACCTAATGAGCCAATCAGTTTATAACCTGATGTAGACTCCGTGTGATTTTCCTTGGGGTATGCCAGCTCTGGGGTACCGGGCGGGACGGAAACCCCAACAAGCTGGCCCGTCATGTTACATATGGCGCCAACGTGTGGATAACAGAATCCACAGAAAGCTTGAGAAAGCTTGGGAAAGAATAGAGTAAAGCTTGTTTTCTTGATAGCAGCAATTTCTTGGGTCTACTTTGCTTGCTAGAGGCAAGCAAGGCTCTCATCTAAGAGAGGTTTCCTGACTCAGCTTTAGCTGCAAAACCCTGCAGGTCATTAAGAGGTCCTGCCACGAAACACTTAAACGGTGTTGGTGAAAAGTGGAACACATGCTTTTCGGTTTTCAGTCGTAGCAGGAAAAAAGCTGCGCTGTTTTACAATGCCGGCTTTCTGGGCTGTCCTGACAGGGTAATCTCTGACTCTTTCAGGCAGGCAGTCTGACTGAGTGTGGTCTGTGAGCAGAATGCTGCAGCTTGCTTGCTGGCAAGGACCTTGAAACGCCATAGAGTTGTGGCAATGAACACAGCTCTGGCTGGTATCTCAGCCATGAGACTGGAGAGCTGGGGAGTGGGTTGGATCTAGCCGTCAAAGCCACTGCTCTCCATATTGCTTAGTAAATTAAAGGCTCATGTGGTCAGAAAAAGAGAGATATACAGTAAAGAGAGATTCAAAGAGGAAGAAAACCTCTAAATATTTTACAGTGTGTTAAAAATATATGCAGGCTAAAAGTTAAAGTTCTTAATGTAAAAAAAAAGGAAGAAAGAGAGTAGTTGGGTGTGGTGGTACACACCTTAAATCCCAATGCCTGGGAGGCAGAGGCATATTGACCTCTGTGACTTCAAGGGACAGAGGTAGAGATTGACCTCTGTGACTTCAAGGTGTGGTAGTGCACACCTTTAATCCCAATGCCTGGGAGGCAGGGACAGACAGATCTCTGTGAGTTCAAGGTGTGGTAGCATACACCTTTAATCCCAGCACTGGGGAGGCAGAAACAGGAGGATCTCTGAGTTCAAGAACAGCCTGGTCTACAGAGTTATTTCAGGACAAAGATATACAGAGAGCCTGTCTCAAAAAGTAAAAGTAAAAATAAAAGAAATAGAAGTAAAATAAAGCCGCATAAAGATGGAAAATACACAGAGAATCTTGATATTGTGTGTTATTATGCTCTCTTTTAATTGTTTGAATGCTGAGGATGGAGCAACAGTCACCAAAAGACATTTGTTTTTAAATGCTGCTGAACTAACCCAAGATAGACATTTTGAAAATACCTTGGCTTCAAAACTGAAGTCAAAAGGTATGTTACTTTGGAGAAGAGATTCTGCTTTTGTTTCCACAGAAAATGAGAGGCTATGGATTTATTCAGAGTTAAGAAAAATCATCTTTGACCAAGGGAGGCCACCTGAGAAATCAACAGGAACAGATGGCCCAGATGACAGAGTTCTACATCCAGAACTGATTCAAGACTGCAGCCTGAGATGATCAAGACTCCCAGGATACTTCAGTCAGGACTTGATTATAACTCTAAATTTTCTTTAGGTCCCCATAAGATCATCAGCGCCCCCAACCAGCAGGAAGTAGCCTGAAATACTACGCCCACGTTCCCAACAAATGGATTATGGGTATTTTCCTTTGTTTAAAAAAAAAAAAAGAGGGAAATGGTGCGGGAGAATTATCTGTATTCTGTTAATCATATTTTAATAAAACGCTGATTGGCCAGGCAGGCAGTATAGGCGGGAAAGCCAGACAGGAAGTAGGGGTGGAGCAAAGAGACTGGGAGTATTCTGGAAGCAGAAGCTCTCTCAGCCACTCCTGCGCAGATCACTGAAGAAGCAACATGTAAGCTGCCCCCGCTGGAAAAGGTACTGAGCCATTATGGCTAACATAGATGAGAATAATGGGTTAATATAAGTTATAAGAGTTAACAAGAAGCCTGACCTAATGAGCCAATCAGTTTATAACCTGATGTAGACTCCGTGTGATTTTCCTTGGGGTATGCCAGCTCTGGGGTACCGGGCGGGACGGAAACCCCAACAAGCTGGCCCGTCATGTTACACACCACCGTGCAGCTGTGCAGCTAGCTTCTGGGCCTGGATGAAGAGCTGACCTCGGAGAGCAGTGAGCCCCCTGTTCCTCAGGCAGAGATCATCTTTATAGTGAGAGGGAGCCAAAATGCAAAGGGTCCGCTCAAATCCTTTCCTCTGGAGGCTCCTTGGGTTTCACCAGGCTCCCTGGCTTCCTCATTAACAGTCTGATTTGTGTGTCCTCTTCATAGTGCTTTTAATTTTGTTTTTACATCTGGGGCTCTTCCTTGTTAAAAATACAAAGGCTATTAGACTGCATTTCTCATGAGACTCACATTGATCTAACTTTTAAAACAAAGAGACTTCTAGACAAAATCCTTTGGGTGTCAGGGGCATTGCCACAGACTGGGTTATTTTGTCCCTTCATCTTGAAAAACATTTTGATGCTTCACATTTTTTATTAATAATAATTTAGAAAATACAAATGCCCTGGCCTTACTTTTTGGTTTGGTTGTCCTCTGCTATAGACAGCTTCCTGGGTGCGGATTGTCTCCACACCCATTTGCATTTTTTGATAGCAGGTTTTTTTTTCTCTACTTAACTAAAAATTACCTTTAAAGAAGGGCTCTATTTCTTAAGTTAGAGCAGTCTTTTGGTGATGCCAGATTGTTTTTGCAGAGAGGAAAGGAAAAGAGGCAAAGAAGGAAAATTGAATGACATGCGGCAATTTTAGTTAATTTGATAATAACTTAATCTGTGTCAGACAAAGTAAAATGAATAGCAACGTGAAAGGAAATGAATTCTTAATGGAAATTGTTCAGGCATGCCATTTGTGTGTGTGTGCGCACGCACGCGTGCGTATATGTGCACATGTGTCTTCCTGTTTCTTACAGGAAATCTGTTTAACATAAATAAAAAAATAAGAAGAGTGATTATTAAAAGGCTGCAGTAATTTTCTAAGCCAGTGTTGTTTTTCTCTTTAGTTTCTCGTATGAAATGTTGGATGCAAATTATATGGGGTAAAATAATTGTTCTCTCCCTGAACTATAGTCGCAGTGTGACCTATTGCGTTTGCTCTATTTACTGTGTCTGCAGCATAATTATGAAGACTTAGCTGCTCTCCCAAATAGTTACAGATGTGGGAGAAAAATAAATTACTTTTGCATGCTAGCCCTGGAAGTCATGCTGCTGTAATATAATGTAATCGGCCACAAACAAAAGGAAGTTATTATAGTCATTTATATTAGTTTGAAAGCCACAGAAACGTATTCTATTATTTTAGGCGGAAGAACTGAAGTGGGGCCAGTGATGGTTGTTTCTCCATGATCATCCAGTTTTGCTCTGAAGGTCACCTTAAGAAGTGAGACATTTCAGCCTGTTCATTCGGATCACTCAAGCTTTGGAGCATGTCATCACATATTTGAGAACGGGAGAGTGTGGTACTATTTGTCCTGTATGACTCCGAGTGTGAGAAATAGGAATGTTAGATGCAGGTGACATGTAACATGTAAATTCTGTCCCGCCCAGTACCCCACAGCCAGCAAGCCCCAAAGAAAATCACACACAGGACTCCATAAGATTATAAACTGATTGGCCCATTAGCTCAGTCTTCTTATTGACTAATTCTTACATCTTACAGTAACCCATAATTCTTGTCTGTGTTAGCCATGTGGCTCAGTACCTTTTCCAGCTGTCAGCTCACATGTTGCTTCTTCAGTGATCTGGGAAAGAGTGGTGGAGGGAGCTTCCTGCTTCCCAGAATTCTGTTCTCGTTGCATCACCTCTACTTCCTGTCTGGTTTTCCTGTCTCTACTTCCTGCCTGGCCAATCAACGTTTATTTAAAATATGATTGACAGATTACAGACAATTCTCCCGCACCAGTGACAGACTGGTTTTAATTGAGTGTAAAGATAATGATCTCTCAGAGAGCTAAGTGGATTTCCTGTTATCAGCACGTCTTTTCTTGAAGAACACCTTTCCCTTCTACTCCACATGCATGAGCTCAGGCTTTGGGAGGGAGGCTGGGCTTGTAGGATTGTGAACGAACCACTTGAATGCCACAACTCTCAAAATGTTCTCTGTGCTTCTAACACACACACTCACTCATTCTCTTCTCTCTCTCCCTCTTCTCTCTCTCTCTCTCTCTCTCTCTCTCTCTGTGTGTGTGTGTGTATGTATGTGTGTGTGTGTGTACACTTACATGTATATGCACAGATAGGATAATAATGCTTCCCCTTTCAACTCAGAGATGTTTACCACAGTTTTCCGTATTTTTTAATTTGATAGATTTGCCAGAACTAACAGTTGTTCTGTATAATGTCAGTTAAACGTGTAGTTCTTTGCTTGACCCAGAAAGAGTATGAGTTGATTTCAGTGACAGAGATGTTACTGAATGACTCATTTGGATGAAAATACAAAGTTATTAATTTTGGAAATTGTGATAAATTTTACAGTGTTTGTTTTTATTTGTAAGATTGCATACATATATTCTCCCCTAAAGGCACTTGTTTGAAAATACCCACTGGGTGTTTTCAGTTTCTCAAGGTTACCAGTTAATTTTTTCAGATTCCAAACATAACTTTATAAATTTAATTTCCATGACTTTGTGTATGATTATCAGTGCTCTCACTGCACATGTGTGTGTGGAGGCTAGAAGATGATCTAGGTGTAATCTCCTATTGTTCTCCACTTTAGTTCTTGAAGTGTGAACTTTGACCTGACTGGAGCTTTACTAGCTGGAGAGTGAGTCTCTCTATGTATCTATGTCCATATCCTTATCTGTCACCCACCCTATCTCATGCTGGCGTAACATATATGCATCTGTCTGCATAGTGTGTTGTGAGTTCTGGTTACCCAAACTCAGGTACCCATGCTTGCATGGCAAGTACTTTTTCACTTTGTCTTGTCTGAAGGTCTTAGTTTTATTTTAAAATGAGAGATACTATAATTCCTTTCATTTTAAAATTTTTAGTGGCTTCTGTTCTTGCCCCAAATCTTACAAAAAAAAAACCTATTAAGATAAAATTAAAATGAGAAGGAAAATCTGTGCTGTCTAAAAGCAGTGAATCTGAGTTTTCTCATCAACTTTAAAATCTGCAGTGAGATGTAAGTACTTGCTGGTTAGAAACTCTCACTACCTATCTCTGGAATGAGATTGCTTTAGACTTTATTGGGTAACTGGAGACGAAAGCATTATAGAAACTCATCTCTACAGTGAATCATCTCTGAAATCTGACCCTGATTTTCGCAACATGCAAGGAAGTTGAACTGCACTTTGGGCATGGCCGAATCTTGTGTGAAGTCTGTGTTTCCACTCTATGTGGATTTGAGACCCCATTGATAGATTTAGCACTATTCTGTTGCTGTTTTGGTGATTGTATTTAGTTTGCCATTTGAGAGTTCTAGTGGAATGCAATTTGACAAATCTCAGATTTTGTTATTTACAGATACAGATTTTGTTATTTACAGATTTTGTTTCTTCACAGTTGGGGAAATAAAAATAATAGTGATCTCATGGGTTCATTTAGAATCCAAGCACAGGACTGGTTTGAGGTAAGTAAATGTGCTTCTTGGTGACTCGTTATCATTGTGACCAAGTACGAGGCAATGGGATGGGAGTCCTCCTCTGACTGATGTCCTGTATTCCAGATATTGTGTTTTCACCAGCGGTTCAGGGGAAGGGGCTTCAATAAATCTAAGTAGCGGGTATCATCAGGATTCCGCGAGCTGGTGACAAGGTTGTCTCTTGATTGGGTCTAGTTACTGATACTACTGTGAGAAAGATGAAGGTAATTCTTTGGTTAGAGAAGATGGCTTCAAGACAGTGAGAAGTGATGGATAAGGGAAAAAGAAGTCTGAGTGAGTGTAAAATCATTTAAATTGCCTTAGATGTAAATGATTGAGTTTGAAGTAGAAAGGAAAGGCAGGCGATGCATCATCATTTACAGTGTACCTGGTTTAATTAACCTTGCGTCTCCACTTGCATAGTCTTTTGGGTGGATGAGGAAAAAATACTGTGGGATAAAATTGACCTTGCCTTCCTCCACATGCATATGGAAATGCCATACAGGGACTTTGCAATTAATATTGATTCAATGTCAGAAGGGCAACATTGATTGCAATGGAAGAGACTGGGCAGGGGGTTTCTGCAATTTTCATTTGAAATGTATGAAAGTGCAAGCTCTAGTTATTGATCTATGTCAAGATATTGAAGGTATGTGCTGAGGCCTGTGGTAATCTACTTCTAATTTGTTACACAGGCATCTTTCTCAGACTGTTTTGATGATAGTGCTTTCTATATTTTTTACTTAAGGAGAAGGAAATGTGTTTGATGTAAGCAGTTGAGGTACCTATTTTAAGCTGTATTCATACATGGATATACATGGATGAACACATGTATAGATAGATAACTTGTATAGCGCAGGCTTTGCCAATATTGGACTTTTGCATACCATGGTTCTGTCAGAAGTAATTCTGTCAGCAAGTAATTCAACAAAACCTTATATCAAATAAGTACAACCTAGTTCTTATTGGCCACTATAAAGCTATTCTCACCTGGCACAACATTTTGTTATATGAATCCAAGGACATTCCTGCAGGGACACTCCAGGCATGTGGACAGGTTTTATGACCACAGTTCTGAGTTAACAACCACTACAGGAAAGTTGAATTAATAAATTTGTTCATCAGGGTGCTATTTACACTTCTGCTGTCAATTCCAATTACATATTTTTGAAATAAAAACTTTGGCCTTCACAATATTCTTTAGGGTCTGTCAGTGAATGATAAAGTATTTGACTCTCTTCAGCTATGATACAATTCTCAGGTCTGCCATCTGCTAGGAGGAAGGAGAGATCTCAATCAATATTTATACATACAAAATGACAATTCTGGGAAGGGAAGCCTCAGCTTTAGTGAACAAATAGTTGATGTTTACACTAGTGTCACTAACAGAGCTATGATTTATAAATTGGTAGTGATGCTTTCATATCATTGGGTGTTTAGATGTTTTACAGAAGGGGTAACAACTTAAAGGCCTACACGACTTGGAACCTGTGCTTTCAGAGAGAAATAATCGGGTAGATGGATGATGATTTAGGCACAGTTTTGAAGTTGTACTAACACTCCATGACCAAAGGCATTTGGAGAGGAGAGGGCTCATTTTGTCTATTTCACATCACAGTTCATTTTTAATGAAATCATGGAGCAACACAAGTCAGAAACTTAGGCGGACGTCATGGAGGCTTGTTGGTTTTGCTCCTGTAGCTTACTTTCTTGTATAGCTCAGGACCACTCACCCAAGAGCGTCCCCAACCCCTGCTATGGGATAGTCTAACCCACACCAATCATTCATCATTCAAATGCACTGTGGACTTGCCAAAAGGTAATCTGAACAAAGGACTTTCTCAAACTGAAGTTCCTTCTACTAGATACCTCTAGCTTGTGTCAAGTTGCCCCAAACTGAGTCAGGATAGCCTGTATCCTAAAAGAAAAACCCAGAATAAGACACTTAGCTGAAGTGTTTAAAAATAGAGGGCTCTCATTACAGCTGGGCTCCCTCCCTACCTGGATATTGTCTCAAGGATAGGAGGCCTGACCCTGTATGGAAATTGTCCCTAAGCCTGGATGCCTGATCTACCTCAAGCATGACCTTTGACACAGAACACTGCAGACACTCTCCTCCTGCTACCCATGTGATAATCAGTTATTGTCCTCCAGCTGCATGATAGGACCATGCGACCAGAAGCAAATTAGGTGATGCTCCATCTGTTCTCTCTATCCTATTCAGTTTCCCCTCAGTATGAAATAAGGCTGGCTGACTCACTGAAGCTTACCCCTGAAAAACTATTTCCATTGGTATTACTTTGCTTCCACTGCACTAGATGATACCAACTTATTTCAATACATTTTTATGTACCATGTAGATTCTTGTTAAATCCTGAACATAGTGTTTCCTTAAAGTTAAACTTTGGAAGAAACAGGAAGAATTTTTTTTCTATTTGAGGTTAGTAGGCTTACCACTACCCATGTTAGGCTGTCCCTCCCACATCAGTCCCTAATGTAGAAAATGTTCTACAGAATTGCCTATAAGACATTTGCATGGAGTCATTTTCTCAACAGAGAGTCACTCTTCCCACATGATTGTAGCTGTTTGACAGAAAGCTAATCAACACAGTAGAGACAGTAATAGTAAAGCCTCGTGGCCCTGCCTATCACTTTATTCCAAGCACTATCCAGAGGAACTACTTGGAGGGAAAACGCTGGCTGAATACTCATTCCTACTCATTCATTCTCCAACTCTTTCATAGTGACCAATTCTGGGACATTCTCACATTTGGGGAATTTCTTCCACATTTTTTGTTATGTTGTGCCATAATACTGGCAATGAACAGGGCATCAGTTCAGCCCATATGTGTAGCAACAGATGAAGCATGCTTCATGTTAATGATATTGCTACCAAGGGTCTTATTTTTGAAGAGTATTGGAACTTAGTAGGGCTGCAGGTAGCACACTGAGGCATGCTGATGTTGAGAGCAGTGTAGGTTGACTTGGTCATGCCATCCTTTGCTCAGGATGAAGCACAGAATGAGTGAATATCTCATTATTTCCTTGTAGCTCAGGAAAGACGTTTATTTTCTCTAGGTCTTTGTCAACTAGGAAGTAGGTATGTGGAAGAATAATATCCATAGACAATATAAATATTGGTTAAGTATAAGTGTTCCTTCAAATAAATTAATAACACTGATATATTATACCAATTTTTTAATTGTAGAAAGTAGTTTTTGGCTTTCATTATTTTTTTTAGAAAAACAAATCATAAGACATCAGAAGTTCTCTGTAATATTTTCATGTTTTTGTCAGTAAAAGTCTTGGCTATTTATCTTGTGGTTTATGAATTTTTTTTTTCAAATTTGAAAAGACAGAAACCCATCCTGAGATACTTATGGTGCATATCATCCAGATCTAGCACCCTCATAGTTCTGTGCCAGGCTTTATAGTCAGCAGGTAATTCTATCTATTCAGGATTTGTACATACTTGGCTTCTATTTTGAAAACTGCACTTTTATGTATAGATTTTTTATTCATGTTTTTTGCTTTTATTTAGTTGATCAGTTGTTTTGTTTGGTTTGTTTGTTTTGACACATTTTCACTATATACCCTTAGCTGGCCTTGAACTTGCTATGTAGAACAAACTCTCTGTGACTCACCTCCCAAGGGCTGGAATTAAAGCCATATACTACAATATCTGGCTATTCTAATTGTTTTTTAAGTAGATCAAAATTCCATAAAAAAGCGACAGTTATCTTTCTCATTTAGCTTCTGTAACCCAGTATGGAAACAATATCCTAATAACATATTTTTTAAAAAATTAACCCAATTATTACATAAATGAAAGAGATGATGATGATGTGTGTGTGTGTGAAAGAAAGAGAGAAAGAGAGAGAGAGAGAGAGAGAGAGAGAGAGAGAGAGAGAGAGAAGGAGAGAGAGCACAATTCATGTGGACTCTTAGGTCTTCAGGGCCTTGTGAGTAACATGGAGAAATCTGCTCAGCACCAAGCATTCCATATACAGCTATATCCTCTTCATACTTTTCCTATTTGTGGTGGGCATGCCTTTATCTACTTCTTTCTTTTAAAATTAACTTTTAATTAGCAAGGAAAGAAAGGGGTCTGCATGTGAAATTTTTCTACATGTGTGTGAAGTCAATTGTTTGTGTTCATTCCTCCTGAACATTCTTCCTCTTCCTAGAGCGGGACTCTTATGGGATTAAAACACCATCCTTATTTTTTCTTTTTTGCCTTTATCAACACTTTAAAGTTGCTGATATTTTGTATGAAGCTCCCAGAGAATTAATGAAAAAAATATTTTTTATCTGATTTCAAATACAATCAAACGGGGGTTTAGGGGATCAATATACAGATTTTGGGTAAATACAGCTCAGTGATAATGATTGATAAATGAATCAAGTAAGATGATTATTTTTCCCACATGTGAATGGACTAACAGGGCTAATGGCAGTGACTAAGGTGGCAAACAATTTGGTCAATAGAATTCCAGAAAGCCCAGTGATGAGCAAAGATGTCACAAAATCCAGTGGGCACTCTAAGTCTTCAAATTGGATATAAATTTATGAAAAGAAAGAAGTAAGAGAATTGAGGCTGGGTGTGTACTACAGAGCTGAATATTTCAGCATTTGCAAATTGAGGTATGGTGATAGAAGTAAAAATAAATATAGGGAAGCTGTGGATCATATGTGGGAGAATCTTGTCACATGTCATTTAGGCACAGGGATTTCTTCTGAGTAATGCATTTTTAGGTGATTTCACCATCGTGCAGACCTTATAGAATGACAATTAAGATAAACATGACTAGGGATGATATAGTTTCTATGAAAGTGTGATATGATTTGATTTGGGCTTTATGTTGTAGTTTGAACTTGGAACTGAAGTATTGATGCTCAGCTTGATGTCACTGGAAAATGGTGGGAACTTTAAGAGGTGGTGACTAGCAAGAGGTTTTCGTCAGTGGAAGTGGGCCCATCAGTGGGTAACAGAAATCCAGCTCCTTCCTTTCACGGTTGCAATGAGGATGTTTTTTCCGCCATGAGCTCCCTGCCATGTGTGTTACCTCACCTCAGGCCCCAAACCAACAAGATTAAATAATGGACCAAAGCTTCCAAAACGAGGAACCAACATGACCATTTTGCTTTATAAGATGATTATCTCAGGTGGTTGCTGTAGAAATAGAAGGCTGACTAGAACACCTGGCATAACAAAATAGACTGAAGTTATACTTGGGTGGTGAACCGGTTGCATTTATAGAACTATTGTTGCCCAATTATTGAACTCCAGAAAACCTTTTATTCTTTAGCTTTAAAGTAGGAGAGAAAAGAAAACTCCTCCTTCACAGGAGTGTTGTGAGGTCTAATGAAATGGTGTATGTCAATGCTTTCCACAGAATAAGCTGATAGATGTGAGCAGTGATCGGTGTTTCCTTCGATGAACAGTGCCAGTGTACTCCGGCTCTGATGCTTGAGCGATGGTTTGATTCAGATATGCAAACTGGATAGAATTTAAAACACGCTAGGGGTTATCTCCAACACAAACCTTCAAGACAAGTGGTCTCAAGATTGGGTGCAGTAAGGAGGAGAGAATCAGATCAAACCATTTCCAAGGAGTGAAGAAGCCAACCTATGTCAGGTTTCTGAGAAACACTGAGGCAGTGTATTTAATTTTTCATTTCTGAAATCTGTGTATTGATGCTCTTGGACTTCATGATGGCATAATATATATTTCCATCCATTTCCTAAAGTAACAAGGGAAAAGAACTCCCACATTAAAGAAAAACAATTCCTTTATTGTTTTATTCTGAGCTCTTATGCTAGTGTTGTATCCGTTCAATCAGGATTTCATCCTCAGAGGTAAAGTCATGTTTCCCAAACTAACACTGTTTTCCAATTAATTAAAATCAGTTTAGAACAATTTAATTGAATGCTGTCACAAGTACCATAAATCACTGTGATGCCTCACTGTCGTCACCTAGCTCTGGAAAAAACACCTCTTGTGGCAGGATCCAGCGCAGAATAATACTCAAAATGTTTATCTAGGCTGACATAATTGTCAAATCTGTAATTGTGCTTCTGTTGCCTGTAGCCTGCTCTATTATTTGAAAATGTTGGAAATTACCGCTGTATTTGAGCCAATCATTTGAATATAAGTTGCAAGATTTATTGTTTGCCAAGATTTTAAGAAAAGCATCATTTTTTTCCTTGATGATTGTAGGATTTAGTGCCCTAGGTATCAGGAATTACCTTCCTGTAAGCTCTCACTACTAGATAAGGTAAGAATACAGGGTAGTCTGGCTTTCATACCCAAGGATCATTAGATATGGAAATTGGCTACAGAGATCCTTTGATAGGAATGAGGATGGGTTCATCACACTGGATAGTATTTCAAAATGAATTTTGACATGTTGAATAGGCTTCATAACAACCGATTAGGATCTCCAAATTCTTGGACCCTCCAGTGGCACCAACTGCCTGGTGAAGAATATCGGAGCCCAGCATGAATTCACCCAAACTGAAGGAAATGTTCAATTTGTGTTGTATTTTGCCCTCTGTTTGGCACTTAATTTTTAACACAGGATAATAATCTACAATAGACTCTCCAAGCCTAGGGCGACTCTCCAACACAAACTTGCCATAAATTATAACTGTTGTTTTGTATTTATTCATTGCTTTATAAACTGAACTGTCACATTAATCTCTTGCTTGTGTCGTCCTCCACTTAGGATACCCAGCGCTGTCAGTGTGTTTGTTTCTTGATAGCTCTGTATTATGGCTGGGTGATCCTCTGACAGACAGCTGGGTGACCACATTGCCAAACAAACCAACAGGTTGATGGAATGCTGCAATCAGTTCAGATCATTGGGGGTATCTACATAAAGGGAAATACCTATGTCCTAACTATGGGAATAACCCACAGTTATCTTATTAGAGTTCACTTGGGCTATGTGTTCATTGTGGACTACATTTCTTAGGACAAAGAGTGAATGGGCATTTCAACCCTCCACGCAAAAAAAAAAAAAACCAAAAATAAAAATGGCATCAGTTCAAATATCCAGAAGGACATAGTTCATGGCCTTCTTTCTTTTGGCATTTACTATAATTATATTCTTTAATATGGTGATTCATTTTAGTGGTCCTGTACTTGAGTGCTGAGCTGCCACAAGGAAATTAAATATACTATGCACAATGCTCGTCAAGTTTTCTCTTCCATGAAATGAAACAGAACATGTCCCAGCTGATAGAAAATTATTATAATTATTGTATTTCATGTGGAAGTTTGAGATTACCTGAAGAATGAAAATCCAACAACCTCTCAAGCTAGCAATAGACAACTGTTTATGACCTTCTGTGGGCATCATGGGAGAAGACCAATTTTACTAGTTTATCAGAGATGACTTAGGTTTTATCTAGGTAGTTAAGAGTGTGAACATAGTATGGGGCTGTCAAGGTCCAAATTCTGACTCTATAACTTAAACGCTATGCATCTTGGCAACTTTCTGTTCTAGTTTCTTCATGAGTTACTGGAAAAGGATACTTTAGTCCTAATAGGATTATTTCTAACATTGAATATGTTTATCTTATACCTAGAACAGTATTCAGCATGCAGGAAGAGATCAGGCAAGTCAGAGTTAGCATTTTAAACTCTGGTTAATAGGAATGGACGCACTGAAATTATGTATGGTTACATTTATCTTAATGCATCACTGGACACAAAAAAGGTGTTAGGAAATTAGAAATGCTGTTCTAATTTTGTAAATTGATGGAACATTTGGATTCTGAAAATAATAGATTATGATAGCTCTTTTCAAAAAAATTCTAGTCAAAATTGGTAAGCAGATGGCTTTTGACTGTTGAAAAAAGCAGGGTGGTCACTAGCCATCATAATGTGTTAATTAAAAGTCAGTCGTTTCAAAGTAGACTCCTCTAGTTTGTGGAAAGCACTAGGTGACTTGGCTATGGGCTAACTTTTCTGGGTGTATGAATTCTTCCATCATGCTTTTGATCAGAATGAGGCAACATGAACTTGCTCAGATAGAGTTACAGTTCCCATGTACCGCCATGATTGTCACTGTGGGGCACTAGAGCAACAAACACAAACACACTTATTTTTCCAATTCTCTTCAATATTTACACACCACATGAGCACATGGCAAATATGCCTATTGTGAAAGTGACCCCCATTTTAGAAGAGTTGGCTAAAGTTAAGCATGGATATGTGAAAAAAAACCCAAACAAACAAAACAACTAACCACACAACAAAATAAAAAAATCCCCAGCCCGTCAATTAAGTGAAACTGTAATTGAAATGAATGAAGCTATTTATCACACACACGTGTGCACACGCACACGCGCGTGCGCAAACACACACACAATCTTTTAGTTTATTAAAAAATAAAAACAACTCAAATAACCAGATGTTCTTGGCTTAACGAATATGTAGGTAAAAACATTTCAAACCTTGAGACTTACTAGTTTTGTTTTGATTGATCAATGCTGGGTGATTGAATGGGGTTGACATAGATAGTAAAGAGTGGTAGGAGTACCACAGCTTGTGTCATAGTGGCGTGTTGATTCCCAGAAAGGTGATGTGGAAAGCAGTCTTCAGGGATGATGGCAGTGCAGTGCAGAAATGCTTCTGTGAGGTAAACAAATTTCTTGTGCATTCACAGCAGGGACATTGAACAACATCCAAGAGTGTCAAGAAATAACTATAGCAGAGGACGTAAGATCATCAGGTAAACTCCTACTGAGATTAAGGACAATTTTATTCTGTCTTGATCCACTTTAATGTTGTTTCAAGTTACAATTTTGTTCTTTTATGTATGAGTGCACATATGCCAGGATTCCCATGTGAAGGTCAGAGGGAAACTCGCAGGAGTAGGATTTTTTTTGTTTTTTTCCATAATGTTGTTCCTTGTTCCTGAGGGCAGAACTTGGTTCATCAGTCTTGGTGGCAGGTCCCTTTATCTGTGGAGTCATGTGATCATGCCGAGTTCCACTCTCAGCAGTGGAACACTATTTGGCTTGGACCAGTGTAGGTGCTGTGCCTGCTGCCATATTCTCTGTGAGGTCATATGTGTGCCAGTCCTGTTGTGTCTGTAAGGCATTGTTTCTTTGGTATCCTCCATCCCTGCTGGCTCTTACAATATTTACTGCCTCCTCTTCTGCATACTTCCCCCAAACCCGAGGATAGGGGTTTGATAAATGCCTCTCATTTAGGACTGAGTGTTCCAAGGTCTCTTACTCTGTACATTCTCCTGTTGTAGGTCTTCATATTGGTTCCCACCTACTGCATGAGGAAATTTCTCTGATGACTGATGACAGCTGAGTGAGACTTGAACTGTGGGTGTTGCAAAATACTGTTAGGGGTCTTTACACTGCTGTGCTCCTTTAGTACAACAATAGTAGTTGGTTTTCGCCTAGGTCTGTGGCCTGTCTAGTCTCAGGTTCTTGCTGTTGCCCAGGGAAGTGGAGATAGCTGGATCAGTGACTATGGAAATCCTGGAATGTTTAGCTGATAATCAGGACTTGAAGATTATCAAGAGGAAAAATTCCAGGGTTTAACCATGTTCCTAGTCTCTTTGGCATAAGTAAGGCGCATGGTCAAGCCAGATTGAAGTACATGCAAATGAGCCTCATATTCAGGAGTCAAAATGTATACAGCCAGTTTTGATAATGTTATAATTTAGAGGTTCCCATAAGGGCAGGTGCTGGTATTGTCAACCCTGGTTACCTCTCAGGGGTTTGTTAACTTGTTTGTTCTCACATAGCTAGTAAGTGACAGGCCTAGGTCTTTGTAGTCAGGTAATCTTATTCAGAAGTCTGGTTTGTGACTACCAACTTCTGTCAATGTCTCAGGGCAGATGAATAGATAAGGATGAAGAGCATTTATTAAAATAAGAAGTCTCTTTTCCTTTTCATCTGCTATGTTGATGTTTTTAGTCTGATAGGTTTCTTTAAGATAATTTTCATGGCTGTCTTATTCAAAGTTTTATTGCTGTGAAGAGGCACCATGACCATGGCAATTATTATAAAGAAAACAATTTGATTGGGTTTAGTCCATTATCATGGTGGGAAAACTGGTGGCATGCAGGCAGACATGCTGCTGGTGAGGTAGCTGAGAGTTGTACATCTGAATTAGCAGGCAGCAAAATGAGAATGAAACAATAGCCAAGTTAGGTGAATCTACATATAGAACACTAATAGATGAGTGGAGGAAGAAAACATGGTACTTATTTATATACATGCACACACATATTTACATTGTCCATATTTGCACACATTTATGTTTATACACATACATCTATATCTAGATATTGATATACACACATACATACAATAGAGTATTATTTAGCAACAGAAGTATAATTTCTGTTACCGAAAAAAATGAATGGAAAAATAGATCATCCTGTTTACGAAAGTAAGCCAGACTTAGAAAGGTAAGAACTGTAAGTTCTCTTTGACATGAATTCTTGACAAAGAGAAGGCAAGAGAAAGGGATAAAGGGGTTTCAGGGAAGAGAGAACATGAAGCTAGAAGAGAGAACTATTTACGAAGACAAATGGATGAGGCAGAAGCTAGCAGAAACATAATGAGAGTTGGACAGAGTATATTATGGAATCTACCATGTTTATATGCTATGTATGTATATAAAAGTCACAGTGAAATCTATTGATATGTACTAATGAGGGAAGAAGTGCATGTTAGAGAGAGATGGAGAGAGAGAGTAGGAGGAAGGGAGGGAGGGAGGGAGAGAGAGAGAGAGAGAGAGAGAGAGAGAGAGAGAGAATATGTATGCTACAGCGATTCAGAGGGAGGGTAGGGGATGGATATATTTTCCTGGGGCTCTAGAGACTCACTGAAGCGCAGTGATCAGAAGATTGACATTATCAGCTTGACAGCCTAGAAAGATCAGTTGAGCTGCATGGTGAAGAATGGATTATAGCAGAGAAGGACTGGAAATACACTGTCCAGTCAACCAGTCAGCACATGAGCTGAGGGGATTACCAAAGGAAGCCTGATCTGAGGCAGTGACAATTGAATTAATAGATGGTTTCATTTCAATTAAGAAAATACCATGATAAAATTTTCCACATAAATGCAACAGCATTGATGAGATGTTCGTAAGGAACACTAGGTGTTAAGGAAAACTAGAATTGTGCATATGTAACACATTTAGGAAAATGTTATCACCTTACTATTTTTCAATAAAGGACAAGTGATAAAGAAAAATGATTTTTTTCTGTTATGTAATAAATGGTAGGAGTTGAGAGTGTGGGTATACAAGAGACTTAAGAATATACTTGCTATATTCCTCATCCTGTTTCTGGAAGTGAGAACGCAAAATCCATGGTAATTGTCCATCTGTAAAACTACCTGAAAAGGTGAGAAAGTTTATTTTGTAGAATGTTAACTGGTCATCATCTTAGAAAAATCAGAAACATTGTCCTAAGTGTTCAGAAACAAAAGGGGGCTTTGGTTAATGAGATTTAATGATTCTGAAGCTCTGGCTTGCTGAGAGGGCTGGGGAGAGCCTGAATGAAGGTGATTAGAGCTTCCATGGAAAATGTAATTGTTCAGGCTAAGTAAGGTTTTATCCAGCCTCATTCTGGGTGGTGAGTGAGGTCGGGCAGAATGCAGGGACTGCAGGCAGTGGTTCCCTTCCTTGCTTATATCACTTTGCATTTTCAAGAAATGTTCTGTCAGGTGGCTTGGCAATCCTAGAGCCACCAGAGGACGTCCATTTAATCACGGAGAGCAACCGTGACAGCCAAGAGCCAATATTTGAAAGAAATGAAGTCATTTCGGCACAAAATAAATGGACTGACTTTTAGAGTATAAGCTAACATCGCAGCTTAGAGTAAGAGGCTGCTAGGGCCGTTGCAGGAACCCAGACAGCATATATTTCAAGTTCTCCATTTTATGGATAAAGATATTGAGGCCTGGGACAGCTAAATGATCTTTTTCCAAGGTTGTATAGCTAATTAGCATAGAGTTATGGAAATAACCCAACTTTGTAGTTCCCATTCAATGCATCTTCCATCATCATGTGCTGTTCAATAGCCCACAATAGTTATGATTAATTTACCCTCAAATTATTATGTGTCACAGTAAGATTGGCATGCCTGTTACTGCTAAAATTAAAAAAAAGTCTATTTGCTGATATATACCATTATTTTTCTCACAAAGAATTAAAGGGGTCCTATAAATATCTGAAGGAAGGCCATTTGGGTCATTCTGGTCACCAGTTATTAATCAGATGACATCCCTGGCCACAAAGATTATTAAGACACCATTTTGTAAATTTGTTGTGGTCAAAGGTATAACTTTTAGCTTAGCCATCCCCAAATTAAATTATGCCAGTATATCAGGATGTGTTCAACCAGTGTTGCTGAATCACATTTACTGAACTTGAAAAAGACCAACGGAAAGCAGAATGCCTATCAGTTTATAATGGGACATGTCACCATCAGTCAAAGCAGGTCGATGGCAATCGACCTATTTCACACACTCTCTTTTGCGTCCGCCAACCTGAGAAGCTAGGTTTCTGGGTAAAATCAGAGTTCAGTGGAGGGTAGGTGCATTAATTAATGTTTGAGAGAGAGAGAGAGAGAGAGAGAGAGAGAGAGAGAGAGAGAGAGAGAGAGAGAGAACTTACTGAATATGAGTCAATAGAGAGACTCCAGAAGGCATTTGTTAAGGGAATGTGGTTATGGATGTTACGTTGTCTTATGGAAGATTGTCTGCAGACCCTGAGATGGCAGTACATGGTAACTCTGTCAAAACTTCAGACCCATGAAAACCACCAGTGTAGACCTCAGCAGTTTCAGAGTGAGCCACCTGACATGGGTGCTGGGAACCAAATATGCGTCCTTGCTAGGGCAGTATGTACTCTTAATCTCTGAGCTTTCTTTGAAGCCCCATCTATAAATTTTTGATGATATCTCTTTTTATTTAAGATTTAAATTTTTCCCTTTTAATTACATGTAGGAGTATATGCATGTGTGTATGTGTGTGGATATGTGGACTTGAGTGTAGGTGTCCCAAAGCCTCAGATACTCTGGAAATGGAGTTACAGTTGCTTGTGAGCTGCCCAGTGTAGGTGCTGGAATCTGAACTGTGACCCTCTGGAAGATATATATGCACCTAACAGCTGAGACATCGCTCTACCACAGTTTTCAGAATTGTTTGAGTATTAGAAACAGTTTTAAGCTAGGTGTGATAGTGCAAGCCCTTAGTCCCAATATTCAGAGGTAGAAGTGTGCAGACCTCTCTTGAGTTAAAGGTCAGCCTAGTTTATATAGAGAGTTTTAGGACAGCACGTTAGTTGCAGCATTATAAAATTAATATGCCTTCTCAGTACGAAATCACTTCAAGCACGTAGAGATAAATAAACGATAATATTATTTTAATGTTTGAGAACATAATTTTATTGTAACATTTCTCCCTTCTGTTTCCTCCCTCTAAATCTTCCTACATCCCCCTACCTTCTCTCTTCTTTCACTTTGAAATCATGGCCTCTTTTCTCAATTATTGTTTTTGAATGCATATATCCATATGCATACACATATTCCTAAGTACAACTTAATCAGTCTATGTGATCTTACTTAGATGTTTGTTTTCAGAGTGGATCATTTGGCACTGGATAACCAATCAGTGTTCTCTTCTTTAGAAGGAATGCTGACTCCCAGCATTCCTTAGTTGCCTATAGTTCCTGTGTGGGCTCCTCCCCAAGCTCTTTGGGTACTCACTGGTGTCATCCTTGTTCAGCTCTCCTTTGTCGTTCATTGGTGAGACTTGATGGCTGTTGCTTCTGCTGTTACCAGAGAGGCAACCTCCCAGCAAACTCCCTGATCCTCCGGATCTTAATTTCTTTCCATCCCCATTCCAGCAATGTTCCCTGAGCCTTAGGTGTGAGTCGTTTTTGTAGATGTATCCGTTGTGACAGGACTCCTTCCTGTGAACTCGTTTAGTTAAATTCTACTTTGTGCATCTTACTATTACCTAAGCAAGTTTAGTAGACCCTTTTTGACACCAACTTATTATTTCCAGTTTCTCCTATATCAGCAGGAGGGACTAACTAGGTCCAGGACTTCCTGTTTTAACACTGACATGTGTTTATTATAAGCATTCCTCAGATATGCTAAATCTCAGACTTAAAAATTTATTCCTTATGTTTAAAAAAGAATCAAAAGCAAGATGGGCTTTAAAAAACATGTCTCCCCTGCTGTTAAGTTAGGAAATAATGTTCGGTCTTGAAGAGTCTCCTGTATTGATAGCTCTTTCACATCCCTCCTCGGCTTCCTGTGAGCAGCCTCTGCCTTGGATATACTTTTGTTTCTAGTTGGTGGAGCTATTGCTGTCATATAATACATTTTTTGATTGCCCCAGGGGAAAGTGCTTTCAGCCCCTTCTTTCTGAAGAGGATTTCATTATGTGTATGCGAATGGCCCTCATTTGCAATGCATGTTGTGTCTGCCTCTTTAAATAAAGTAAAGGTTAATATGTTGATTTCCTATTTATAGGTAACTTAATGCTTCTAATTTTTCCTAATCATGGCATAAGGTTTTGGCTCAGTACCTCCGATTTCTTTAATGATCTTTCTAAATCGTTATAATGATTTGATGAGTTTACTACCCTCCAAAGAGGGAAGAAGCAGGATTGACAGGTTTAAAGAGACAAATCGCACACTCTCTTTCTTACCATATAGTTTGCAATTATACTAGCAAGCATTAAGTAAGATGTAATTCTTGATGATATATCTGTTGATGATTTTTTTAAACCCTGGGTTCTGCTCTGACTTTCCCTTTTAATTTTAGGGCTAATATGACCTCATCAGAAAAGAGTCAGATGCTACTTATGGGGAAGGTGAGCTAACTACCTATCAGAAGGGATGGATATCAGTTGAATAATACATCATTTCCATTTCTGATGTGCAGACAATAGTTGATGTTTATGGTTTGATTCTTCCACTTTTCTTTCTTACACACTTAAAACGAAAAGTCTATCTCATTGGTTCCTTTGAAATCTGTAGCGTTATAAGGTAATGAAGTCTCCTCTGTGACTCCTTAGCATGGCCATTGTCTTCCACAGAGAGATTACTTCTGAATCTGCCTTTATTTCTGTTATGCAGAGGAAAGTTCCTGAAAAGAAGCCCCGTCTTCAAGCTTCAAAAGTCCATTAACTGCTTAGAACTTCAGTGATCTTTGGAGAGGTTTGGATGTTGTAGGGTCAGAGATTAATTACAAACCACATGGGCATCATTATCTTCCTTAAATGGCTGTTTGGGTCCGCTTCCATATGATCTAGCATCAGTGTAACTATTAGGTAAATTCTTGGTAGTGTCTGACTAGATCTCCAGCTTGTACTCCTCCAAAAGCTGAGAATGTCATCAGCTAAACTCCAAAGTCCATAGCAGAGATCACCCTACTTCACTGTAACCTACCACTCAATGTCCTTGAAAATATGTTGACTTAATTCTTTGTCCTGTTACTCAATAAAACTTAATGAAAGTGCTGTCACATTAGAACCTGGAGTAACCTCCGTCTGTGTTCCTGGGCAATGACCAGTCATATTTGGTTCCAGAATAAACTGTCTTTTATCTCTTTAAGGTGAGAATTGTGTGTTTGTGTGGATAGTTGTGTTTGTCACTCCAGCCCTGAGTCCCTCGGGTTCTGTGCAATTCAGCAGTCTATAGTGAAGAAGTTAGTTGTACAGGGTCTGCCCAGTGACTGTATAGTAGTCCTGTATTGTTTCTGAAAAATTCTTCTGGATTTCTTCTTAATGATTCCAAGTTTCATTAATCTCTTTAGCAGGTATCTATGCATGCAAAACATTTTGTTAGATGATAGAAATATTGTTATTACTAAATCCAAACACATACATGAGATTTACATTAATTGTGTCCATTAATATCATTAAATTAATACAAGTTTTCTTCGAACCACCGATGTAGATGGAAGGCTTTTCTTCACCTCACCACCAAGGACATCCCACATCACACCACACGGGGGCGGGTACTCTTGTCTCTGTTAGTGATAAACTGAAGGGCAGCTAGGTAAGAACACAACATTCTGCTAAATGATGGCCCCGATTCATCGTCCAAGCACTATTTTCTCATAATTCAGTCAATTAGATGATGGAGGACAGTTATCTGTCTATTGTGTTATTTTCATTGGTCAATAAAGAGACTGCCTTGGCCCTTTGATAGGACAGAAAATTAGGTAGGCGGATTAAACAGAACAGAACGCTGGGAAGAGGGCAATGAGGCAGACGCTATGGAGCCAGCCACCAGGTCAGACATGCTGAATCTTTCCCGGTAAGCCACCACCTCGTGGTGCTACACAAATTATTAGAAATGGGTTAATCAAGATGTGAGAGTTAGTCAGTAACTAACTCTCTAGAGATAATGGGCCAGGCAGTGTCTTTATTGACCAATGAAAATAACACAATAGGCAGATAACCCTCTTCCATCAATTAGACTCTGAATACATTCAACCACTGTAGAAAGATGACTGATGGCGGCAAAATCATCACCCTCATTCTGCTGTCTGGTTCGGCTTTCATCTTCATCCATGGGTGTAGAGAACATGCTTCCTGCATTACAGGTTCTGAGCAAGCATACGCATAAGATGAGTCATTCTGTAATCAATTAATTAGCTGAGTATTCATTGAGAATTTAACTTCATTCCAGGTGTAATGCAACTGCTGTTTTCGGTGACTGTCTTAATAGGGTCTTAACCTGATAGTGTTTCTTTGGTAAAATCTTGGATACCAATGAAAAGGTAAGGTGGTCTGTAATATTTTTTGTGACAATGGTAGGCAGATGCAAGTGCCAGATAAGATAAGGAAATACTGGGACACAAATGTTTCATAAGTCTTAAAACACTGGACAAATAGTAATTCCTATTGCTTGTTTTATTGGGTCCTTTCTGTGTGTGCTTCTCATAGTTTCTTTCAGCCAGTTGCTAATTTCATTTATAATGATTAAATTTGGTTATGATGGTTACTGAGTAAATGACATTTTGTCAATCAAAATTTAAAACTAATATTCAGTGTGAGCTGAGCATTGCTAAATGAAAATGATTCTTACACGATAAAAGGAAGCTTCAAAATCACTTAAATTTTCCTATCAAATTAGCAACTTGCTTGTTAGAGAAAATAAAACCTAATTAGCTCTCTGTGCTTTTCAAGACAGCCTACACCTGTCCCAGGACAGTGTTTGTAAAACAGCATTCTTTCTCTAAGGACTATTTTTGGCCTGTGTTTTTTTTTTTTTTTTCCTTCCTGGCATTGACATTGGGAGAAAGAGGAGTAAGGTAGGATACATATCACTGGCCTGTGCCAGGGCCCATCAACAACCCTGTCTCCTCCAGCAGCACAGCTGTGTACCAGGTAGTCATGTCTCGCAACATCAAAACGAACTTTGGCAGATGAAATAAATTGCTCTCAACTATCAGACAACTGAAAGCGTGGAATGCTCTCAGAGGTACCCTTCGAGCCATTAGGGAAAACGCAAAGCTGTTTTTATCCATAAATAAAGAAGCCAGCGCTGGGTGGTTAATGATGAATCTGTTAACTTTAATAACTAATCTTTAAATCACTTACTAAGAGATTGACGGTTAGGAATGGAAGAAAAAATTCCGGTGATTATTTTAAAAGTGGCTTAACTCCGTAATACTACTTAAGCATTTCTAGGGTAAATGTTGAGAACATCGGTGAAATTTGAAGAGGGTCAATTAATGCTTTTGAGGCAATGATAGATTGAAGTTCCAGGGCCAGAACTAAGAACTGTCAGGGAGGATAGAATGAAAAGATCTGAAATTATGTTTCAGTTAGAAGGAGGGTAAAAGCAGACCTGGGCTGATGTATTTTTCATCCATCTTAGGCTGCAAGAATCCATGACAACAGCATTAAGTGTATTCCCCCAAACAGAGTAACCATCGAAGAAGCAGCAGTGTTGTATGGCGGCCTGGACCCAAAGGACTTGTAGTTTGAATAGCATGCTCTCCTAACCTCTGGTGGTGCTTTTTGTGAGGCTGGGAAAATTTTTTAGGGTTGGGGCCTGGATGGAGGAAGCAGGTCACAGGTTGTAGTAGGTCCCTGTTAATCCCACTTTCTGGTCTGTTGTGATGCTAACACCCTTGCTGTTGTGTTGCGAATTGCCACCATGGCTCCCCTGCTGTGAAGGAGTGTACCCTTGAATCGTGAACCAGAATAAATTCTTCCTCCAAGAAACTGTTTCTCCTTGGGTCGACAGAAAGGTGACTAATCCATGAAGTAGTGTATGCATGCCCTTTTGAGAAGCATGCTAAGAATAGTCATTTAGAACATGTTCAGTAGGGTCTCAAGGAGCTTTAAGGAATTTGAGTCCAGAAGACTTAATGGGTCACAGCATAGCTCAGCATATATCTTAGACTGATCTCCTGGGAAAGAAGGGGAAATGGGAAAGGAAGAATATTTAACTGATGTCTCTCATGTCCTAGGCCCTGTATTTTTTGAATGCTATGTCTATACTACAAAGAATCAAATCTTGTAATTTAGAAAACGAAGTTCTTAAGACCTGAGTATTATACATATGTCTGGTCAGCAAATACCATGATATCAAAATTGAATTTTTGACCTTAGAAGTCTATATTCCTTGTGTTCTTCTTTGATCTATCCTGAAGAGTTAGAAATGGGACTAGTACATCAAAACCTTAAGAATTTAGGTTCAGTATTTAGGTTCAGAGTGCATTTGTACCTGTTTCTCACACTAGAAGAACAAGAGGTATCACATCATGGAACTGTTCAGGCCTCCACAGGATGTCTGCTTGGTGGGAATGCTGTAGAAGGCATTTGTGCGTGTGCCTCAGGTTACAATCCACCCTCAAAGCATGTTGCTCTGACTTTATGAATAAACCTTTATTGAGCACCACAGAGCAGGAGCATACCAGAATCAAAACAGGGAAAATGACAACAGGCAGAGAAGGGAGAGGTCAAAGAAGAATGTCAGAACTCAGAAGTCACATTTTGAAAGGCAAAGTGAGGATGGTTCAGTTTGTCCTAAAGAAGCCGAAAAACCTCCAGAACCCAGAGAACAGGGTTTCCAGTGGGGGAAGAAATGAGATGCAACACATTATTAGCACAAACTTACTGATCTAAAGGTGAAGTCCTGCATCGCTCAGAGTCCCTGTGCACAGCCCTGGGGTGATGGCCAGTGCCTACCTGTGTTTGGCTTGAAAGGAAGGGATGGATCCCTGCTGTAACATCACCTTTCACCTGTTGTGAAATTTGGCTGCAGTGGAGCTATAATGAGCATTGCCCCCAGCTGGACTGACTTCTTGGGGAGAGATTTATCTGCATTAGTGGAGATGGCCAGCCATGTATCTTAACAAGGGCAAGGCACACAGGGTGCATTACCTCAGCGCCTTGGCAGAGAGATGTACAGAAGGGATCTGTTGGAATTAGACGCCCACTGAGCTCTGCCACAGCTAAACATAATAATATTTTCTAAACCATGTTTCCCAAAGGAGGTTTCAGCAGAGATGAATACACAGCTCACTCACTTGCAACTATGGAAATCAGATCAGTTCATTTTTCCATGGACCGAGTGGCCTTTGCAAATGATTATTATAGCCATGTTGTTTGTTCAGGCATGTTCTTCTTTTTTTTTTCTTCATGTCTGAATCTCAAATTATGTGGTTCCTTAATCATATATGTATATATACCCGGTATCAATTTGGCACCCCGAGATTTAAGAAAAAATCCTCAGTGTAGAAGTACTGTCACGTAGCCTGTATTTGACCAGAGGACCATGAGGTGCTGAGCAGGACTCCTCTGCCAGGCCAGTTTCCTTCATGTGTTCATTTCTGTAAAGGTGTCTCTTTCGAACGAGTTCTCTTGTAGCTAGAGCTTGGGCAGGTGATCCTAGCCCACTTAATTGACTGCTGCTGCTCTTTCTGCCCCCGGTTCAGGCTGTGGTTGTATAGCCAAGGCTCTTCTGGAGCAAGGTGATGGATGGAAGGTGACAGCCCAAGTTACAGTTCTAAGCTCCCAGCTGGTCAGTTGCTTTCACAAGTACAATGTTGCAAGAATCCCGTATCGGAAGTGTGAACTCAGAGATTTGGAAACCCGAGGTGACAGCTGCTGGATATGGGCCTTAGAGAAACACCCAGCAAAAGATGAGACGGTGTGGGCTCACTTGTTAACTGTGGGATTGGGGTAAGGAAGGGTCTCCATTGACATTTGCATGTTTAAATGCCAGCACGCTTTTCTTCTTTTGACTGCAGTAATAGCAGCAAATGTAAGGAAAAAAAAAAGGTTGATTAAATCCTTATGGAATATATGTGTTGTTTGCTTATTTTTTGTGTCTTTCAGAGATAGGGTCTCAGGATGTCGTCTAGGATTGGCTTTGAACTCACAGTTGAACTGCCTGTCTCATCCCCTTTGAGTGGGAGAATTAGACAAATTCTGGAATTCAAGGTCTACCACCATGCTGGGGCTGTGTATGGGGATGTCTGTAAATGAATTTCAAAGCTTGGGGAAAACAGTATCTTAAAATATGTCCTTGGATAATGGATGTTTTTCCTTCCTTTTTTGAAATGGAGTCCATGTATCCCAAAGTCTTTGTGTAAATGAAGATGACCTTGAATTTCTGATCCTTCTACCTCTACCTTCTGGATGCTGGGGTGGCAGGCAAGAACCATCACACCCAGTTTTGGTCTAATGTTTGGTCTGTGATGTTTGCTAATCCCTCTGCGGAACCACAGAGTGTTGGGTTCAATCCTTTCAATCACAAACTTCAAAGTCAATGGCAGTTCTGTTCTTCAGACAGTGCACTTGTGCCTTGGAGTGGGAAACAAAGTGGAATAATCGTTAATGGCAGTGTTTGGGTTTTGATTGAGAAGACCATTAGTATGCACTTCCAGACAGGAACATGGGCTCAATATGCTTTGCGAACGAATCATTCTAATCACCAAGGCGCACACTCATTTTTTTCCTTCTCATAATTATTGAAATTACACTTCCAAAATACACCCGCAGATCTTCTTTCTCAGAAACTTTAGTTAGTATCAGGTCTCTTGATGTTACATAGCAGTCCCCAACGCAGGTAAGACTTGAATTTGAGAGAGAATTTTAATACACTGCCTCAGCCATCAAATATATAAACTTAATAAAGTCAGATTGGTCTAAAGTGTAAGTTTGCTCTTCGGAGGCATCAGCCTGGATCAGGAGCTGCACTTGGTCTTCGGGCCACAGGAGTGTCATTCAGCATATTATAGCTGAGGTGAGCTGTTTCTTTCATAATACATTTTGGAAGCTATTTTTGTTTCTTCCTGGAACACACACACACACACACACACACACATATCCGTTCTGCTACCCTCAACCCAGTTTAGAACAACACAGACCCAAATTTGTGTCTAATCCAATCATGCTTCCTGGGATGCTAGGGAGTGTATGTTTGTTTCTTTTCCACTATGAAAAAAAATGTGGACAATCTTTTTTCTTTAGTTTGCTTAATCTTTGGCAGGTGTAACATTCACTAATCATCATTTTATGGCATCTATGAAGTCAATTTTGATTATTTCGCCTGTGTGCAGGAAATTGTGCTCAGAGGTTAAACCCTGTTCTCTGAGTCAGCGCCAGGATTTGATTTAGACATTGCTTAAGTGTCAAGTCTGATTTTGGTCCACCTTCCTGTGGCGATTAGAGCTTTTATGATTTTCCCACTGTATAGGAATACTGTATCCTTGTGATTTCGAAAGATGGACATTTTTAATTACGTGTGTGGGTATGCACATGTCATGTATGTGCAGATGCCTGCTGAGGCCAGCAACTGTGGATCTGGAACTGGAGTTGCAGGCACTTGCCAGCATCCTGATGCTGGTTGCTGGGAATCAAATTTAGGGACTCTGGAAAGGGATCGTGTGTGCTTCCCCATTGAGACATCTCTCTAGCTTCTGTGATTTTATTTGATTTTTCCACTTGAAATAGTGTCTTACTATGGTGCTCTGGCTGACCCGGAACTTGCGTTGTGGTGCAGATTTGCCTGGAACTCACAGACATCCACCTGCCTCTGCCTCTGAAGTGCTAGATTGATAGGCGGGGACTACCACACCTATCCAGATTTGTAATTAGCCAGAAAAAAAAAAAGAACTTTTAGCATATGATAACAATGTAGGGACAACATATTTCCAGCTTTCCATTTCTTCTGTTGGGCTGGCTTCTGTTCAGAGAGATGTGGATAGAGGAATTCCACATCAGTCTCGGCAGCCAACGGTGGAATGAACACAATCATCCCTGCTCCAGACCAAGGTGTCACCACCATTGCTATTGTCTCATTCCTCCTACATTTGCTGTAAAATTAATTTACTAAAGAGTCTTAGAAATGAATAATTTAAAAAAAGCAACCCAAACTGAAAACCATAGAAGTCCATCATTGGTACCCCCAGTTTTCCCCCCCGGGATCCCTCCTCCTCAGTCTAGTTCAGGCTATACAGAATTCTCAGCCCCAGCCTGATCCTGTGCTTCCTGTAGTGAACTAATTCTGTTTTTATTCATGACTTCTCAGCTTGCTCCTAGACTGGGAGCTTCTAGCCCCTGAGAAAGTAGGGACCTTATTGTACTCAACAATCGTGGTCATAACTGCCCTTGACAGGATTCCTACAAATATAACTCTTAAGTGCTTCAAGTGAGAATCTCATTTAAGCCACAGAGTGGCCTGTGGGTGGAGCTCTGTGGATTAATCACACATCACATGTGGAAAGGAGAAAACTAATAGTGACTTCTTCATAGTTTTAGTCACAAAGAAGTGGGCAGACATCACCTAGCTCTCAGGGGGCAAAACTGGGTACAAAGTCTCGATTCCTCTGACTTCCAAGCCCTTTTTCTTCACCCAAAATTGCAGTGTGCTTCCACTGCCTAAGGTTTGTCACCAATTAAGTGCTCCATAAATTCTTACCGAGTTAAAGAAAAAGATGGTTTTGTGGAAATAAATGACTTACAGTGAACAGACAAAGGGTTGAGTGACTCCATTCTCTTCCTCTGTAGATCGAAGGAGGGTTAATTGCCTCTAAGAGCTCACCTAAGTGGGAGAATAGGAGTAAAGGCTGGGAGGAGAAACCCGAGCTGGTAGCTGATGCTCTGCCTTCCCCGGCAAATAGCTACTGCATTATTCCTGTTGATCTTCAGTCCTGCAGTCCTGGCGTAATTCCATTTAGATCCAATCTAGATAGGCTTTTGCGGAGCCTCTATCATTTTTCAGAATGTTTGAAAAACAAAATGCATTTAGGCTTCTAACCCCGGAGTTTGGAAATCTGAAATATACATAAGATGATAGGAAGGAGCCTGGCTTTGATTACCATACAGCAGCATAGCTGGGGGCTGCCATAAAAACCTATAAAATTGAACTGGGCCTGAACCATGACAGGCCTCCTTAATGCTTGGTGCTTTGCTCTTCAAGCGCATTCTTCCCTATATTATATGAAATGCGGATGAAGTGATAAGTGAGTTTAAAATGATTGTGTAAGTGAAGTGCACTGTCACACTGTGAAGTGTTTGCCCCAGGGGACCAGAAAGGGAATGCTGCCTCATTTCCTTTTAAGTGTTTTCTCTCGGTTGCTGAGGGTTTTGATGATACATTTGTTTGTTTGTTGTTTACTAAATTGAGATAATCTTCGGCCAATTTTTATTGTTGTTGTGTTATGAGTATTTTCTTTCAATCCAAGGGGGGAATTTTTCAAGAATCAAAATTAAAGGCAGAGATACTTAGAAAGAAGAGAAAAGTGAAGGAAGAGAAACAGAGAAGGAGTTAGGGGAGAGACACAGAGAACGTGGGAGGAGAGCCCAGTGGAGAGAGGTATAAGTCACTGTAGACACTGGAGATACTTGAAAGGCTACTGGGCATGTTTTAAGTCCAATGAGCCAGTGAAAATTAAATACACAATTCAGTCCCCAAGACCATGAAAATAAAGAAAACTCTAGCTAATGACAGTGCTACCTGCCTCCTGAGGGAGTGTTTGGCCAGAGCTTGTTGTCCACCCCACCCCATCACAGCCTCGGTAGGGTGAGTGTCAGGGCTGAACAGCTCTGCTCAGGGATGCCATGGATAGAGGCACAGAGCATCAGAAGGATTTCCTGAAGACCAAAGGGCAAGACGAGAAACGCATCCTAGTATTGTACCCTCCTGTGTGACACCATTTACCCTGCTTGTCTGCGGGGTTGGTGGTTAATGAGAAAGCAAGCAGTTAGAGTCTCCATTATCAGTCAATGTAGGTGTTAGCTTTCTGTCTGCTCAGATGGTAGCTAAAAGCAAAAGGCAGACAAGAAGGAGCCAATGCCCGATATCGACTCCAAGGACACACCTCCAATGACCTGACTTCTTCTCACTAAGTCCCACATCCTCAAGGTTCTGCCTTCTTTCATTAGCACCATTAGCTATCCCCATCACTTAGCACATGGATATTTAAGGTACACGTCAAATATAATACTAGTAATACTAGTATAAATAGAACTTCTTTACTCATAATCTTTTTAATGTTCCTGTTGTGTGTGTGTGTGTTTGTGTGTGTGTGTGTGTGTGTGAACCAGTTCTCACCAGGAAGTGAAAGTGAACTGAACAGAGTCAGAGCACCAGATAGACTGAAGGAAGGGCTGACCTGAGTCAGGTGTGCAGTTGGCTGCACTATCGCTAACTGTGGGACACTCACCCGCTGCCTTACTTCACCATGTTTTACTTGAACTGTGGAAAGGATTTCCTGTGCCCTTGTCTTGGCAAAGGAGGGGCAATGCATATACTGCAGAGTCCAGACTGTGGTGTGGGTGTGAGAGTTGAGGGTATGGAGAATACAGCTAGAGTCTTGGTCTTAAAATCTGAGGGTTTGTAGTGTGCATTTCCATCCCGCTTTTTTTCCTTCTTGCTCAAATGTAGCAAACTTTTTTGGGATATTAGGATGCCCCGCCCTTCACTCTCTAATATCTTCAGTATCAGAGTGCCTTGGCAGGGGAATTCTATTGAGGGATAACTGTAAATGTCCAGATTCAGGCTTAAACATATGAAAAGGAGGCTGATGTAATGATAGATTCAGTGAGCAAACCCTGTTTCACAAACAAAAATCAATAGTAGCTGAAGGACGATTGAGGAAGGTAGCAGTATTGATCACTGACCTCCACAGACACAAGTATGTATGCCTGCACACACAGATGTATATAATACACAAGAATTTCATTAATTCACATGACTGATTGATTCCTAGTACAAGAAAATTCAAGACACAAAGTACTAATAATGATCAAATCTTGTTATATAAATAAGCCCTAAATATAGTACAGCCCAATCATAATTAAGAAAGAACAAAGTTCTTCTTGAGTAAAGAATTTGGGTAGCTGGACTATAGCCTTTGCCAACTTATACAAAAAGGGCGGTGCATTTGAAAGGAGAAAGGAAGCAGACCTAGTTGGAATCCTAAAGATTTTAAATGTATGGATACTGGAAAAGAAGACACAAGTTTCAGGTCACCAACTGCATTATTTTTCCAAATAATTGGAAAACATCTAGAAAGAGAAAAACTTAAGGGGGGAAAAGGTATGTTTTTTTTCTTCTCACAGTTCAGAGAGATGCAGTCCATCTGGCGAGGAAGGGATGGGGAGGAAAATGGGGCAGCTGCTCACATTGGATCTTGTATTAGGAGTCAAAGAGTAAAGCATGATGGTGCTTAGCCTATTCTGTTTTTTTTCTTCTCATCATTCAGTCTGGGACACCTGTGCCAGGGTGATGTTCCAGCATTCAGGGTATCTCTTACCTCGTTAGTTCTACTCTCTTGTAAAAGGCCCCTTGTTTGTTCCCAGCTGCTCAGTCCCAAAATAATCGCACAGAAACTATATTATTTGCAATACTGTTTGGCCAATAGCTTAAGCATATTTCTGGCTAACTCATATCTTAAATTAACACAACTCCATTAATCTGTGTATCACCACAAGGCTGTGGCTTACTTTGTAAAGTTCTGACGTCTATCTCTGGTGGGGCTACATGGCTTTTCTTTGACTGTGCCTTCTTTCTCCCAGCATTCAGTTTAGTTTTACCCACCTAGATCTGTTCTGCCCTGCTCTGCTATAGGCTCAAAGCAGTTTCTTTATTCATTAACCAATAAAAGCAACACATATACAGAAGGACTTCCTATATCATACCTCTGCAAAGTCTCTCACAGATGCAAGTCTCCACATGTGTTTCCAAATCCAGTTGGGTTGACCATGAAGGTTAACCATCATGTCACCCTGATATTAACTGGGTGTTAGGTAAACCCCAAGTATTATGGAATATGGCTAAGCATACAATTCTTACTGAGGACTAACAGTTACATTTGAGCCACCCTGGGACAATGAACATGGATGGCTCCAGTCTGATGTCATCACGAATAAGGTAGTTTGAGATTCAAGGTGGATTTTAGCTTTGTTTATGTGTTTGTGGGTGCACATGGAAGTATTTTCTCATGTGTGGACCCGAATTTGATGTTAGATGTCTTTTTAAGCCACTTTGCACCTAATTTTTATGAGTCCAGAGTCTCCATTGAACCAGGAGTTTCCTAGTTTGTCTAAACTGCATGGGCATCAATGTCCTGGTCAGGGGAAGGAGTTCTCTTTTCCTCTACTTCCTTGGAGCCAGGAACATAGGCATTATCTATTATTGCACCAGGTCTTTTTATATGAGCACTGTGAATCTGAACTTAGGTGCTCGTGTGTATGCAGGAAGTACTTTACACACCAATCTGTCTCCCCAGCTCCTATTTTAGCATCAGATGCCTTTCTTCTATGGGCACTTTCTGTATCCATATTTGATTTTGATTTGCTGTTTTATGGATGTTTCCCACAACTGTTTTATCTTTGTTTTTTTATCAAAAGTTCAAAACTTGTTATAAGTTTCAATCATGATTTGGGAATTAATCTGTTACTACCAATTATGTTTAGAATGTAAAATGCTTTTTAATACTGAAAAGAAGCTCAGATATTAATACTCTAACACATGTACAGTATTGCCTATTATTTAGATCCTGGAAAATTTGAAAAGATCTAAATTTAACCTTATGTACTCTAAGTGATCTAGCTGTCAATGTTAACAACACAATTCCGTCACAGTGTTTTGCAATCTACAGTGATGGGTTAAAACTTTGCTTCTACAAACATCCTTTTTGACAATATGTCTGTTGTATTTTGCGTACTGTATATGCTTATTGCTTTTATTTAACTTCACAACCAAAGGTACTGATGTAGGAGAAGTGAAGAAAATACATGAAAATGGATAGATTAAAAACAGACCCATTTAGGCGAGAACAAAGGTAATTTCAGTGATCAGAGTTAGCTGACGAAGGCTGAGAAGCTTCAATGAATGCCCTGCAGTTCTGTATTACCATTCTGTGCCCAGGTAAATTGATCAAAAGTTAAGTGGTCCCTAAGAAGCTAGTAGTCACTAATTAGAATCGTATCAGTTGGACCTTTATATCTTATAGAGTAATAATAGTGTAGAGTTAAAACAGGATCCATTGTCTCTTGATATCTTGTATATTAAAGTGAATGATGTAACATTACAGCAACATTAAATTAAAACCAGTACGCTGCGTTGTTTAGGTAGGACTTTTTATTTTACCAGAGGCTATGTGCTCTTGGTGGTGAAGGGCAGAAGCTTTCAGTTTGAATTGCACAGACCTATAAATCCTAGATATAATTAATGTGTAATAAAGTGCACAACTTAACAGTGCTCGATTTGATGAATTTTGACCATTATAGTCACCTGTGAAATGAATATTGTAATTAAATTAATGAACTAGCCCTCATGTCCAAAGTTTCTTCTGGATCCATTTGAATCCACTTCACCTATATTCTCCAGCTTTTCCTAGTGCAGTCTTTGATTGACTTTGTGTCAGTCTGGATGAGCTTGCGTTTTGTTGAAAATGATTTAAGTGAAATCATGTGACACCATTTTTTACTGTGTAGGTTACCTTTTATGAGTTACCTTTTTATAAAAAAAACTATCATTCATGTTGCTTACATAGCAGTTTGCTCGTACTCTTTTATTGTGCGTGTATTGAGGTATCAATTATTCCTTATCAAGGACTGATGGGCGCTTGGATTATTTCCACATTTTTATTTATTTAGTTTTACTAATTTACCAGTAAAATGGCTCTGAACCTCTGTGCAAGCCTTTGTGTGGACATGTTTTCAGATGTGTGGAGAAATGGCCAGGGGCAGAAGGATTGGGTCATATGCTGTAAATATGTGACTCCCTGGATTTAAGCTGTATGTATCTTGTACTACCTACTAGCCTATGACACAGTCAGTCACTCCACCCCTTAGGTAATGCGCAGACAGCTACATTTTGGAACAATTAAGTGATCTGACTCACGGACAGCAGTGACATTGTCACTCTGCGTCGTTTATCGTAATCGTTCATCTCAATCACAATTACTTTTTAATGCCAACTTTAAAACTTTTGAAAATTTCATGATTGAATTGTCTAAATACTACTTCATTTTAAGAATATTATTATTTTTGCATGCATTTATGTTTTCTCTGTGTGTATTTGTGTGTGTGTGTGTGCACATGTGTGCATGAGCATCCGCACTGTGGCACATATCGACAAAAGCACACAATAACTTTTGATAGTATATTCTCTCATTTCACTGTAGGATCCAGGGATCAAACTCAGGTCCCCAGACTTTCATGGCTAGTACTTTTACCTATCAGGGCATCTTGACACCATCTGCTCTTTAGTTGTGAGGAGAATCCAATCCTATGAAAACTAATTATTTCATTGTACTGCAAAACAGTGGGACATGCAAAATTCCACATTTACTTGTAACACTGTTACATAAAAAGAAACTGGTAAAAGAGAAAATAAAAGTATCGGTGACTTATATTGTCTCAAACAGTAAATAAAAAATGAGCCTAGGAGTTTTTTCTTCATTTTTCACCACTCTCCTTTATTTGGGGCCTGTGTGATGGTTAGTGTTAATTGTGGATCTTGTCAGTCTCTTGGATGAGTCACTAGGGTACTCCTCTGGGATGATTCACCTTCTGAGCATGTCTGTGGGGGTTTTTATTTGTTAGGCTAACAGAGTTGGGAAGACCCATCCTAAAAAATGGGTGACATCATACTCTGGACTTAAATCCTGGATTTCATTAAAAGGAGGAAGCCATCAGAGTGCCAGCATTCACGCCAGCGTTCATGCCCTCTTCTCCTGATTGTCGATACAATATGAACAGTTATGTTAAGCTCCTATCCCTCGACTTCTCTGCCATGGTGGACTGTACCCTTTATTTGTGAGCCATGAGAAACCGTTTCTTGCTTAAATTATACTTTATCAGAGCAACAATAAAGAAACAAGCAGTTGTTTTATCAAAGAATGTTTACAAATATAGATAGCTGACCTTTCTTATTCTCCTCCAGTGAAGAAGGCACAAGGATAAGTCATTGTCCTAAAGCCTGTAGTCGCCTTGAATTTTAAAACTGGTAAGGTTTATGGGTGAGATATACCACTTACTACCAAGAAGAGAACAACAGTGAAACTGTAACCTGGAGTTCTCCATAGGTATGAGGTTAGTCCTTTCCGTTGATGACTGAGTGAACTGCTTTTATGGAACACCCTGCAGATCTGCCGCTAGGCCAGTGACAGGCAGAACTGTTTAATTATGCACATCCTTCATCTCTGTCATAATTCCTAGTGTATTTAAATTAAAAGTCCATCATATTATTCCTAGAGAACAGACCTGGGGGTACTGGATTCCCTTCCTAGCTTCTCTTCTCTACTTCCACTGATGACTTCTCCTTTTCTTGGCTTTTAAACATTCCTTGTCTCTTTACTTGGTCCACTGAGGTAATGATCTGAGGCTAGCCTAGGATAGGTAGCTAAGGTTAACCTTTTGGACTGCTAGAATCAGGGCTTTTGCCCTAAAGTTTGGGTTAAAGCTCTTCTGCATGGCTGTTAGCTAATAAGTATGTACAGTGGCAGGTACCCAGCCTTTGAAATGATAGATTGAGGTGAGAGATTTTAATTTCTATTGCTTTGTATGTTAAACCACTGCAGTGTATGTAATCAACTTAAAATGAAAGTGACTGATAGTCCTTTCTTACATGGAGAGTCAATGGAAGAAGAAGGTGGTAAAGAAAATGCAATTTTGTCCAGAGAGAACGCTAACCTGTCCACTGCTTAGAACATTTGCACTGGGGCTCAGAAGTCCTGCGGTTCTATAATATGTTGTGTGATAAGATGCTCCACCATTCTAGAGCTTCATGAAATCTGAATATTATGCTGAAATCATGGGTAATTATGGCCACAGAGAATTCTTATGATTGTGTAAGGAGAGGTACAATGTCCAAAGTCCTCTGTGTAGAAAGAAGTCTTAATGGGTATCTGGGAGTCCTGCTGCCATTTTGTTATCCCAGGGAACAGCGCAGGCTGTCACCATTAGAGGGTCGAAGGTGGACCTCCCTCTGTTGGTATGACAGTAGCTGGGATCCGGGTGGGCACCACTTCCCCTCTGTCCCACTGTGGAACGGTGCTTGGAGACAGGGCCATCTGCAAAAGAGATGAGTTTGCAAACTCGCAACCTGGACAGGCACAAGACAGGATGATGCTGCCCCTGCCATTGTAGCTCTACTGCTTATCTTTCCTCGTCGTGCCGGCCTGCGTAGAGAACCCTACGTCGCACTTCATTTTCATCGGCCCTCTGGCTGCAGCTGGGTGAGCAGATGCCAGTGAGTGATGCCTCCCGCTCACACCCCCGTACTCTTTATGTTTTCATATTTATTTATTTCTTCACATAGCCACTTTCCCCGGAGTACCATTTAGAATGCTGACCCCAACAGAGAGGTAATGATTTAGAAATCCTGCAGTGCTGATAAATTCTTATGTAATACATCACAGACCTCAGCAGCTGAGTGATCTTAATTTTGTGGTTTTGGATATACACTTGAAGAAACTTCACTGTCCTCGCTAAATTCATCTTTGGTCTTCCAACCTCCTTACCTAGTAGGGTTCAAGAGATTATTTCTAAAACCAATTTTTAGGATCTTTGTTGAGCCTTTTCAATTAAAACCTGGCTATTAGGGTTTCTAAGAGGCAGAGGGAATGGAACCCTTGTGTCAAATCCTTCTTTAGATCTTGCCTTTTAATACAACATTTTCTTTCCCTTCTAGGGAGGGAAAGAACGTTAGGCGGGTGCTGACAGTTTACTTTTGCATTTAGCCTATTCAGTCGGTCCATCGGGACAGTGTTCATGTATTGACTTCAGTTGCAGCCCTCAGGAAAGCAATCAACTTTTTTTTAGAGTTAAAAGAGTATGCCCTATCCATGGGCAATGCCTCTTAGCATTCTGTGTCGGTACAAAGCATACATTGAATTTTGCTCCCTTCGGTAAGTTGCTGGAGTGTTTTTGCTCAAACAAACTCAACTTCTAGTCATCTTTCTTAGAAAAACTATATGCCTTATTTTGCGCAAATATATTTATAGAGAGACTCTAATCTTTGCCTTTTCAAAGGAAAGAACAAAGAAAAGCAAAAACCAAATCAGATAGCAAAGAAAGTCCATTGTTGATTTAATTTCAAAATTTGCAACTTGGTAATTATATTTTAGTTATTACTGTTGGGTATAAATTATTCATCATTTGTGTTTGGGATATTATTTCACTTCTTCATTATTCAAATTGATTGGCATACAGTAAAAAAATTAATTTGCCTTTGCTTCTCATTGCTTTACAATGTTTACTGAATGCAAACGACATTAAAGTGATAGTACAGTGTTCATGGTGAGAACATGTTTTTAAGGTAATTGATTAAGTGTGACAGCACACGCATGCACTCTCAAGACTGGGAAGACTGAGGTAAGGATCATGCATTAGAGGTCCACCAGGGCTCTGTAGCAAACTATGAAACTCCCAGTGTCATACAAAACATAACAGCAGCAATTAAAAATAAAATGTGATATTGTGATGTTTTAAACTCAAATTGGATCTCCCCTACTTTTTATCCATGGAGTCATTCAGTTTTGCCATTTCCTATGTTAATTCACATGATTCTCTAACTAGGAATGTATTTCCATTGCAGCACAGACGTTCCCATAGGACTGATTCTCTTAGGCCAGGCTGTGAGGTGCTAGTTTAAAGGCAGCTTGCTCAAATTGTAAATTCTATAACTGGTCGGCTTTTATGTCTTTCTTTTGCTCCCATATTGTGAGCAAAAAATGATTGGCAGGTATGACTGGTTAAAATCCAATGATAGGCTCGGTTGTTGATTCATTTAACCAGTATCCCTTTCTTCGTTGTATGTTTATGTAATGTAAAGGGGGCAGTGTGATGATCTGCATAAACATAGCATTTGATTCCCTACAGTTAACTCAAGAGATGAGTGATCTGAGCCACGAGCAAGATGGATGCTACATACTCACTTTCTCACTGGCCTTAGAAGCTTTCTGCTAGAAACAAGGCTCCCTGGGCCCAGTGTTGGTCTACTGTGAGCTCACTGTGTGCTCGCTGCAGCTCTGTTTCAGAATCCACAGCCAGTCCTCTGAAGATAGGCTGAGACACGTGCAGTCTTGCCACTGTCTGGGATTAGGAAGAAGAAGTTGCAATCCCAGTTGTTGTGGAGACCCTTGATTGGGGGGGGATTCTGAGAAGAGCAGATACTTGGCACAATATGGTAGGGTTAAAGTGTGACAAGAGAAGGAGAAGAGGATACGAGTGAAGTGGAAGCCTCAGTTGCAGGGTATATCCTGAATCCCGGACCGAGGGATGCTCACCAAAGAGAGCAGCACTTGTGAGTGTAAGTGACATAACCGACAAGACAAGCTGTGTGTGCGGTGGGTGGCAGGACAGAAGTGAAGCTGCCCAAGCCTGTTGGGGCTCAGAAGATCATTAGCAAGTCCAAGACACTGGCAACTGAGCTGTTTATGCTGCTGGAATTGTTTTGGCTTTGATAAGATTGGAACTGTGCTCTAATTCTGCCTTCTTGGAATAAGAAGGTGTATAACTTATTTTGAATTTTATAGAAGCCCACAGTTTTGGATTATTATTATTATTATTTATTAAAAATTTCCACCTCTTCCCTGCCTTCCTTTTCCCTCCCCTTCCCCTCTCCTCCTTCCCACCTCCCCATTCCCAACTCCCCCTCCCCACTTCCCCCTCCCTCTCTAGTCTTAAGAGCAGTCAGGGTTCCCTGCCCCGTGGGAAGTTCAAGGTCCTCCCCCATCCATACACGTCTTTAAAGGTGAGCATCCTAACAAACCAGCTCCCACAAAGTCAGTTCATGCAGTAGAATTAAATCCCAATGCCATTATCCTTGACTTCTCAGTCAGCCTTCATTGTCAGCCACGTTCAGAGTGTCCATTTTGATCACATGCTCCATCACTCCCAGTCCATCTGGCCTTGGTGAGCTCCCATTAGATCAGTACCACCGTCTCAGTGGTACTGACTAATCACTGACCCCTCGTGATCCTGACTTCCTTGCAAGAGACTTGATTCTAGAGGGGTTCCCAGGTCCAAGGAGAGATCCCCAGATTGTTCCCTGGGCAGCAGAGGAGAGGGTGCATGAACTGGTCTTGTCCCATAACCATACTGATGAATATTTTGCATATCACCATAGAACCTTAATCTGGCGATGGATGGAGATAGAGACAGAGTCCCACATTGGAGCACTAGACTTAGCTCCCTAGGTCCAAATGAGGAGCAGAAGGAGGGAGAACGTGAGCAAGGAAGACAGTTTTGGATTTTTAAAGAGAACTTGAACTTTTTAAATCATTGGAATCTTTTAAAGGAGGCAGGACTTTCTAAGTTGTACTTTATTTTATGATATCCATGTGGGATCTTAGGGACAAACAACAAAGGCTAGGATTTAAAGTGATGTATTTGTGAGTCAGAATTGACAAGGAGTATAACGTCATAGGTAGCTTCAGCTGTCAACTCGATATGAACTCAAAGTCACGTGGAAAGAGGGAACTTCAACAGAAGAAATGTTCATATCAGATTGGCCTGTGGCCATTTATTTGCAAGGCATTTTCTTCATTTCTAATTGATACAGGGCACACTGTTGATGCTGTCATCTCTAGACAGGTGAGCATGGATGTATGAGTAAGACACCTGAGCCAGCCAGCCAGGAGCAAACCAGTAAGCAGTGTTCCTCCATGTGTTCTAGGTTGGCTTTCCTTGATGCTCTGCAACCTCTGAGCCAAATAAGTCCTTTCTTCACCAAGTCACTTTTTATTATGGTGTCTTAGTCCCTTGGATAGGGACTAAAACTTAAAATGTACATTAGGTAGGTGTGAAGTATTTTGTCCAAAAATATTTATTTGATTCTCCCTACTTGAGATTAGAAATTATATTTAGGAAAATATGAATATGAATATTTATTTGATTCTCCCTACTTGAGATTAGAAATTATATTTAGGAAAATATGAATATGAATATATATGGTCCTAATCATCCTAATCTACAAGTCGATCTCTTAACATGGAGATAGATAGTGATCAATGGATGTTGCAATAGTAGTTACTTATGATATCTTCCTACTATGATTAATGTTGTTGCATCTCAGTCACAATGGTTTTCTTCCATTTTCAGAAGATATAGCACTCAAAGCAAAGCTATTTTGTGAAATATAAACCATTTGGGGATAATTCAAAATGATAATCTAGAATTCATGTCTATAAACATTCAAAACTGTGAAATATAAGAAAATGTGTAAGCACACAGTAGGAGGAATGAATGACAAAAATTATCTAAAATAATTGTCTTTGGGTATAATTATATGGATTCTAATTTTTAGCTCTCCCGTTTCTATTTGTTGTGCTGGGGATTGAACCCAGACCCCTAGGCAATCCGTGTGAACATTCTACCTCTGAGCCATACTCATACACCTTATTTCTTTCTTGTCTTATCACTCAGTTGTCTCTGCAAGTACTAGCATATTCAGCAGGAAAACTTAAACTTTAAATAGGAGGCAGGGAAGAGCTTTTGCTTTTCGAGAGGCTGAATTTAAAGAATAAGCTGGTCATTTACTATGCTGGCAGTCATAGACCCTACTTCTCCCTCTTTTCTTTGAACATCTTGAAACATATTTAGTTTGTTATCTTGATATAACCTTTGTACAAGTACTCAGAAAAGCAAGATGCTTAATAATTATGTAAATTAGGCAGTGGAGACACATCCTTGACAGGAGAAATAACTAATAGCAGATATCTTATTAACTGGTGGCCATAGAAGTGACACATACTTTGTGTAAATGAAATTGATAGTGAAGCATGCAGCAGCCAGCTAATATATTTTAGAAATGGGACATTCTTAATTAATTCAGCTTTGTTAGTCAAAAGCATTACAATTTTATAGAGATGCTTTATGCAGTAGCTAGGTTTTTTTTTTAATACCTTTGTATTTTGGAGAGCAGTGAAACATCAATTACTAAATGGCACCCTTTGTGCCATCAAAACTCTTTTTTTTTCCATCAAAACTCTTTTTTTTTCCATCAAAACTCTTGAATACAGTTTTTCTTTTCCTGTCCTCTGTGCTGTTTGCTGTCAATCTTGTAACACACAGAAAAGTTTAACTTAACACTAATTCACTGAATTGATTCTCCACAGCTTATTTCCTGTCTGAACATACTCTTCGTGGAATTTGTAGGTCCCAGTAGAGTTCACAGGCAGGAACCATATAAATAATTTAAAATTTAGTAAGCCAGGTCGAAATTCAGACCTCTTGCTCTGATCCTAGAGTCCAAAGCAGTTCTGAACTTTCTCTGAGAACAAATATAGCAATAATTTTCTGTTTTTGTTTGTTTCCAGATTTACTTTTGTTTGTGTATCCGTGTGTATGCTACATGTATGCAGGTGCCCACAGAGATCAGAAGAAGTCACCTGATCCCCTAAAGCTGGAGAGACAGGAAGTTGGTATTGGGACCTATGCAAGGGCTTAATTGCTGAACCATCATTCCAGCCTGCAATTTTATTTTTTAAAAGAGCCTTCTTGCCGGAATCACCACCCCCCTCCATTGAGTCATTTCATAATGAGTCTTGTGCTGTTTTTTCCCCTCTCCTGGGAGCATATGAAAAAGTGTCTTTTCTTCCTAGGTAGGGCACTGACAACACATCAAAGCAACCATCCCACCCAAGTCGAGCTGAGTAAAGCAGTGGATTTGGAGGTACTCACAGACAGTTGAGTGAGAGATTGCTTAGAGCATCAAGGATGATGAGTCACAAAAGTTGCATTCCCCAGGGCTACCTGCACAGCTCTCAGACAGCTTAACTGATGGAGAGTCTCTTCTCTCAGTCATTATCAATGCTTATCTAACTTTGGAACTACACAGGAATCTTCCACCTACCAAGGTTTTCAGTGTCTTGCAAGTTTTGTGTTTATTTCTTTAAGTGTAAGAAGCCTCCCTCTAGGAAGGGAGTGTCTGTAGGAACTAGTCATACGACGTGTGTTTTTGAAATTGTCGGCCAGGTTGCCTTCTTGTTAGCAAGATGATGGAAACGCCATCTGTGGTGGTGTAGGGAAACAGCAATCATCAAATAAAATGCGGAGTGCTCACTGTTTTCAGACAACTGGAATGGACTTGGAACTATCATAGGTGTCTCAGATCCAAATATAAGTCAGTGTCTAAGAAATAAGGATGACTTCAAGAACTGAGTTGCTTGGTGTGATATCAATGTTCAGCCTATGAAAATGCCAGGGTTCTCAGTCAACACTTTGATTCCTGGACCTGACTCATTGGCACTAAACCTCTACTTATGATTATCACCATTCTCTATTTCTGTTTTTGCATGGGTGGAATACAGAAAGCTGTTATTTCCTTTTCTGTTTCAAAGTAAGACTGAGATGCTATGATAGTTTAGCATCACTTCTAAGCTACATTTTATGCCAACTATGGTCTGATACCAGCTTTCTGAGAGTGTGATCCATTCTTCATTGTGTACCAGAATCCCCCTGAGCTTCAGATTAGTGCCACTCCAGGCCTACATTCAGAGTTTCGTGTTCAGTGGGTGCAGGGTGAGGCAGAGTGGAGCTGCCCTCTGGAGACCATGGTTGGAGGATCTTTGCTGCGGCAAACTCAGATGCAAACTGTTTCTAGAAAGAGGCCACAGTAGATGTAGTCTAGTGTGCCTGTGTCCAGTGTTTTTCTTTCCTGTCTCATTTCTACACAGTTGAAGAAAGGGACATGCTTTGTATTCCATAACCAGCAAGGGATTTTATTCCCACCAATTATGTTCTATTTTTAATTACCGAGATCAGCAATCAAGAAACAAATTTTCCAGATGAGACCACCTTCAAACCTGGTGTAAGACCGAAACCCTAAAGGCATTGTATATTATACCCAGACATACTGGGTAAGGTTAGTGTTAGTTTCCTCTAATAGATTTGATGTGTATTGTTACATTGGCAGGTAGAAGGGGCGGGGCCTTTTAGAATGAAATATGGCTTCATCACTATGTAGCTGCCACTACATTATTTGCAAAGAAATAAATTTGCAAAGCAATAAAGCCAATATGGCTGTCTTTGACTGAGCATACCAGACTTGAGGAAGAGGCATGCCAAAATATGTAGAACAGTGAGTCAAGGGAAATGTACGCTTTTCCTAAACAGGGATGGTACAAACAACATAGAACAGCATCTTACAGAAGTTGCCTGCAGGAATAGTTCTTATGGTTCACTGTCCCCTGTTTCTTTCCCTTCTCCATTTTTCTTTCTGCATCTATAGTGTCTTGTAGTGTTCCTCAATAATATAGACAAGAAAACTATATTAGTCTATGTTACTATAATAAAATATCTGATGTTGGCTATATTTAAAAAATGATATTGACTTATAGTGATCAAAATTCTAGATTCAAAGACAATGTTGTATTTTCAGGAAAATGTCCCCTTGGGTTACAGCACAACATGTCAAGAGTGTATGCCTCTCTGAGTGTCGGTGTCTGTGTTTTTTCCTTGAAAAACTAACAGGATTAAATTAATGTTGTTCAACCATAAAGATCTAATCTAATCACTTCCTCAAAGCCTCACATCTTAACTCCATAATTATATTAAGTTTCCATGGTCTTAGTACCATTAATATGAGACTTTGTGAATTGTCTTTGTCTGGGTTCTCTAGAAGAACACATCTAATAGCTGAATCTATGCTCTAAATGTGACATATTAGATTGGCTTATATGATAGCATCTGAGTGGTTCAACAATTGCTGTCTCACACTGGAGAGACTGAGAACCTGGCAGTTGTTCAGTTCATGATCCTGGGTGCCTTCAGTTTGTGTGTGTGTGTGTGTGTGTGTATGTGTGTGTGTGTGTGTATGTGTTTCCTGAGGTTCTGGTTGGTTGATGAACACCCACCAAGTTTTAGATCATATTGAAAGCTCAAAGAAGCTGGACTCTAATATCAGCAATGGAAAGCAGCAGCAGGAGCAGCAACAGGATAGATGAATGTGTCAGTGAGAGTAAAAACAAGTGGGCAAAGGAAAAAATTTGTCTCTTCATCCATCACGTTTTGTCTGGAGCACCAGTAGAAGAGGCTGCTCATTTTTAAGATAGATTTTCCCACTTTAAATAATCTGGTCATGAATATCCTCGCAAGAGTATCCTAGTACTTTGCCTTCTAGTTGATTCCAAAACCATTCAACTTGACACAACTAACTGTCACTGTGATTAAAGCCATATAGGATTTTGGGGGACAAGTCATATTCCAATTGTGTAAATCTGAGTCATGGGTTTGTATAATGAATATAAAAGAATGATTGTTTGATTATTTGCCCTACTAAGTCTTTAAAGTAAGTGTGCATGCATGTGTAAGTGTGTGTGTGTGTTTGTATGTTACAAAGTCAGATTTTTATATTTCTTTGTGAAGTATGCTTTATATTTGTAAGCATTAGGTGCTCATGATAGAAGAATCAGAAAATTTCAGTAGCCAAACACTGTATGTTCACATCATGAAACATCTAGTGGAAAAATTATACAACAATATATGTCTTCTGTAACCCATAGTAGTATTGTGTTAAGGAAATTCTAGCTGTTGTATAACATCTTTCTCAGGTTCCATCATGGCGGGAATCTCTTTAAGAAGACAGGGTGTCCTACAGGAGCTGAACCATCCCGTAATGCCCAGAAGCTCCACTAAACTCCGGAAGTACACAAGTCAGTAGATTCAGAAAGTCCCTGAAAATGTGGCCACTCTGTCTTCAAAAAACTGAAAAATAAAAACCACATGATCATTTCATTAGATTGTCAAAAAGCCTTTGACAAAATACAATATCCCTTCATGATAAAGGTATTGGAGAGAGCAGGGATACAAGGGACATACCTAAACATAATTAAGGCAATATACAGCAAGTCAACAGCTAACAACAAACTTAGTGGAGAGAAATTCACAACAATCCCAATGAAATCACGACCAAGGCAAGGTTGTCCACTCTATCTATATCTATTCAATATAGTTCTTCAGGTTCTAGCTAGGGCAATAAGACAACAACAACAAAAAAAATCAAGGGAATGCAAACTAGAAAAGAAGAAATCAAACTCTCACTATTTATTGATGATATAATAGTTCATATAAGTCATCCCAAAAATTCTACCAAGGAACTTTTATTCTACAACTCATAAACACTTTCAGTAATGTAGCAAGATACAAGCTTAACTAAAAAAGAAAAAATCAATATTCCTCCTTTACACAGATGATAAATGGGCTGAGAAAGAAATCAGAGAAACATCATCCTTCACAATAGCCACAAATAGCATAATATCTTGGAGTAACTCTAACCAAACAAGTGGAAGACCTGTAGGACATGAACTTTAAATCTTTAAAGAAAGAAATTGAAGAGGACACCAGAAAGTGGAAAGATCTCCCATGCTCTTGGGTAGGTAGAATTAACATAGTAAAAATGGCAATCATACCAAAAGCAATCTACAGATTTAATGCAATGCCTATCAAAATCCCAGCAAAATTTTTCACAGACCTCAAAAGAACAGTAGTCAACTTCATATGGATAGGCAAAAAAAACCAGGATAGCCAAAACAATCCTGTACAGTAAAGGAACTTCTGGAGGCATCACAATCCCTGACATCAAACTCTACTACAGAGCTACAGAACTGAAAACAGCTTGGTATTGGCACAAAAACAGACAGAAGGACTAATGGAACCAAATCAAAGACCCAGATATTAATACACACACCTACAAACACCTGATTTTTGACAAAGAAGCAAAAAATATAAAATGGAAAAAAGAAAGCATATTCAACAAATGGTGTTGGCATATCTGGATATCAATATGTATAAGAATGAAAATAGGCCCATATCTATCACCAAGGCCAAAACTCAAGTCTAAATGGATCAAAGACCTTAACATAAAGCCAGCCACACTGAACCTCATAGAAGAGAAAGTGGGAGGTACAATTGAGCGCATTGACACAGAAGATCACTCCCTAAATATTACTCCAGTAGCACAGACACTGAGAACAACAATTAATAAATGTGACTTCCTGAAACTGAGAGACTTCTGTAAAGCAAAGGACACAACCAAGAATACAAAATGGCAACCTACAGAATGGAAAAAGATCTTCACCATTCCACATCAGAAAGAGTACTGATCTCCAAAATATACAATGTACTCAAGAAACTGGTCATCAAAGGAAAACTAATCCAGTGGGAAAAAAAATAGGGAACAGACCTAAGTAGAGAACTTTCAACAGAGGAATTTAAAATGGCTGAAAGACACTTAAGGAAATTCTCAACATCCTTAGCCATCAGTGAAATGAAAATCAAAACAACTCTGAGATTCCATCTTATACCTGTAAGAATTGGCCAAAATCAAAAATACTGATGACAACTTATGCTGGAGAGGTTGTGGGCAAAAGGGAACCCTTATGCATTGCTGGTGGGAATACAAGCTGGTACAACCCCTATGGACGTCATAAAATCCATTCAAAATTAGAAAAAAAAAGATTATGTGAGCTAAAAGCACTGCTTAGAGACATCTCAGACCTGGGCTGTGTGGAAAAGGCTCAGAGCCATAGAGCTTCCTGGAAAGAATTGCCAACCTTTTGTGATGCCTGCAGGCCATGCAGTGTGCTTCAGATTTCCATTTTTCATGAGATGTCACCTATGCTGGGGTGTGCTTTGGTGATGCAGCTGTCTGAGTCATTTCTTCTCCTACAAGTAACCACTGATCCTCAGTCCTATAAGTAAATGCAATAAAACTTGTTGGTTCACCCAGTTGGACTTTGGTGGTGTCCTTGCTTTGGTCTTTTGTCGGTTCCTATCTATGGTGAGGCGAGACCTTTATTCTTATCTTCTCAGGAAATAAGTTACATAACACAACACAAAAGATGCTTTGTTTCTTAGTATATGAAAAGAGTGTGGATGAGAAGTGATAGTTCACCTCTGAGATGTCCTTATTTCTTCTCTCTGTATCTGTTACATAGTGGGGTGACATCTGAATATTATTTACCTCTCTGTTTACATGAGACAAGAAAAGTTAATGCCTGACTTGCAAGGCATGAGAGAGGAAGACACCACAGAGATCCATGTGAACCCAGCAGATGGTAAACTGAGAAAGGGGAAATTAAATAGATCCATAAATTGTGTGTGCTCGAGCAAGTGGGTGCTTACAACACACCTCAGTTTTGTGTTGCTGTTTGAGAACCTTGCAGCACATGATGTCCTTCCCTTTAAATGATTCTGAATGCCCAGTCATAACCATCATTAAATGTGTAGGTTCAATTAAAATTATAATTTATTTGTTCAGGGTTCTCTGACTTGATATGTGTTGCATTTTCATATTTTCTTCTACTCTATAGTGTTCAGCCTGCCTGCTTTTAATTGCCAAATAGATGGGTTTCTCAGAACAGCTCTTAGAAGTATGATTACTAGGTCAGAAGTTGTAAAGTATTTTGATGCTTGATTTCATGTTATCTTCTAGAAGTATAACAGTTGTTCCTAGCTAGTGCCTCCAAATTTCTTGAGGTTACCATATTATTTCCATCTTTGTTTATCAGGGTAGGCCAATGATGACTTCCTTTAAACCCCAATGTTTCTGAGCATGTCTCATGAACAATTTCTTTGCAATATCCAGTCCCCTTTGAATTTCTTTTCTTTTTTTTTTTCTTTTAGTAATTTTATTAAATTATAAAAAGTTTCCATTTACGCCCCTCCTCCCAACGCCCTCCCACTCCCCCCCTCCCTCTCCTCCTCCCTCTTTGTCCCCAAGGGAAGTCAGGGTCTCCTGCCCTGTGGGAAGTCCAAGTTCCTCCCCCCTCACTCCAGGTCCAGGAAGGTGAGCATCCAAACAGACTGGATCCCAAAAATCCAGTATATGCAGAGGAAACCAGTCCCAGTGTCATTGTCAATGGCTTCTCGGAAAGACTGCAGGCCAGCCACATTCAGAAAATCCAACCACATTCAGAGAATCTGGTTGGATCACATGCTCTTTCAGTCACGGTCCATCTGGCCTTGGTAAACTCTCATTAGATCCGACCCCTTGTATCAGTGGGTGATAGTATCCCTCGCAGTCCTTCGTCATTTTCTTCCTCCTTTTGCTCCTCGTTTGGAACTTGGGGGGCTCAGTTCGGCCTGCTCTTGGATTGGGAGAATCAACATAGTAAAAATGGCAATTCTACCAAAAGCAATCTATAGATTCAATGCAATCCCCATCAAAATCCCATCAAACTTCTTCACAGACCTTGAGAGAACAATAATCAAGTTTATATGGCAAAACAAAAAACCCAGGATAGCCAAAACAATCTTATACAATAAAGGAACTTCAGGAGGCATTACCATCCCTGACTTCAAACTCTATTATAGAGCTACAGTATTGAAAACAGCTTGGTATTGGCATAAGAACAGAGAAATCGACCTTTGGAATCGAATAGAAGACCCGGATATTAACCCTTTGAATTTCTTGAATGGTTTTTCGCTTATTTTTAAGGGTTAAAACCGTGTACCCATTTTTTAGAGTAATTTCCCATCTTGCCATTTTTTTCTTTAATGTATTAAGCTTTCACATGTATGGTGCTTGGAGAATTCTCTTTTCTGTGGACAAATTAAAAAGATAACCTTCTTTGCCAGAAGAGTCCCTTTTCCCCTGTGGCTCATTGGTTTCCATGCTTCCAACCATAGTAACTGGGATAAAACTGCTGTCTTTTATTCCATCGTTTCTTATTTAATTCCTCAGTAATAAGGAGATGAATTTGAAAGTCTTTTTTTTTTCAATGTAAGGGAATTTGTATTTGTTTTATAATTCTTCTTTGGGGACAGGCTTTTATAATTTTTGCAGCTGAAAGTTATTAAAGTATATATGGAATTCAGCAAGGCTTCATCTTAACCTTATGTCAAATTTTCAGACCAGCACTGAGACTTTCACAGAAGACCTGGCCCAGTGTCCATTAGTGCCCTTGACTCTGGTGACATGTCTCTGTTGGGATCTGAACAGGTGGAAAGAATAAAATGACAGTTGTAAGTGGGGTTGTCTGTAGAAGTTGAAGAAATCTCTTCCATTGTAAAACAGCCAAATGAGAATAAATGACAGTGCCAGGCCATGGGTCACCTGTTATACTAAATTGTTGCATGGCAACAAGATGCTACTGTGCCCATGAGTCCCAGCTTGCTCCATGACCTGTTTGCTACACCCCAGGTAACACAGTAGCTTTGAGTATGGAGTCAAATATGTTGCTAAGGTGGCCTGGTTTTGCTTCTGCCTGGAGACATCCTTTGTCCATCATTATTCCCGGTTCATGCAGTTTGGTTCAGACAATCATACTGTGTTACCTACAGTACCGAGTCACTGTGCAGGCATATAAATGTTATTTATGAGGACGTTGGGAGTCCTTTAAATATTGTGAAAATGCTGACTGTGACACACTGAAGATAATGATGCAGAAACAGTAGGCGCTTTGTAAACTGTTTAATGGTACCAATTTTCTAAATCAAAGCAATCTACACTTCCCCACTTAGAATTCATCTCCAAGTACCACAGTCTCATAAAGAGGTTTACTACGCACTGACTTTTGCTTGTCTGAATGGTCATTTCACACTCTGAAGTTTCAAACCATTTATATTTTATCTTTCAGTAGCATAAAGGTGTGACATGGGGAGTGAAGAGGTGTGTGCCACTTGGGACAAATCATGATATCATTAACATGGAGAAAATGTATTTAACAAAAGTGAAATTTAGGAAATGTAAACTGATCCCCTTGTTCTGTGTGTGTCTGACATGCTAGGAAAGAACAGATGCCTCTGTAAGTGCACTTGTGTGCAGAAAATGGCAATCTGTGTGTGCTCTTAGTCTATTGTTTAATGGGTTTGCAATGGTAAATGCCAAGAAGATTAAGGGGCCAACTCAATTACCTTTAATGTTTCAGAGATGGCAGAGTTTAATCTATATATTAACTTTTCTGTTTTGTAAATCATAGATATTTACTGAAAAATGAACACTTTCCCCTCTATGTGTAAGTTGAAAAGAAGGTTTGTAATCTAATCACATTTGATTGTAACAGTCAATGCTCTTTGCATTTCACATCTGCATTTGTTCCTGACCTGCTGTGGCTTCACTTAATGAGTTTCTTCAGGAATGTTCCATGACCTCCTCTGCTTTCATCAAAAGAGAAAGTGGCAAACACAAAAATAACAGAAATATGAGCAAGGAATGCCTGATAGGGAAAACAGGATGCTTTCCCAATGGACCCAGGAAAAAAAGCTCCTGGTAGAAAGGCCTTTTTTGCCATGCAAATCTTTTCAACAAGTGAGAATTCTGCTGCATTTGGCTTTGAGAACTTTCAGATACCATTCCCAAGGCCAACAGGCCGTCTGTCATATCACTTCTATTTCATTTACCAGAATAACTTTCGCTCAGGAAAGTAAGCATCATCTTCATCAAGCTAGCAGTGGAGGAAGAGGTCGCACGCCTGTGCATTCAGAAGTATAATATGCCACTGTTACATCTTTGGGACTTGGCTATAAAGTTTTATTTTAAATGTTCTGCATGCTCACAAAAATTTAGAGGATATGAAATGCGTTAGATTTTTTTTAAACCTCAGACACTGAATAAAATCTCAAGCATGAAAGTGTCTAATAAAATGGATAATGTCCAAAGTAAGGAATGGGAATTTTATGATTCTAATAGAGACCTGACAGGAGGAAAGAAGGTAAAAGTTGAAAGGCAGAGTCATCTTTTCGTGAGGCGCATCTCCCACCAGTCAGGACACAATGATCTGCATGATTCTTTCCTGGAGGTCCCAGGTGACCCTTCCCTTCTGGGTCTTGGGTGTTTTCTCTGGATGGATCCTAAGCAGTGTTTAGCTGAGGAAATCTGTGAGGGTGAAACTGTATGAGTCTCCCAAATCCCCATGCTTGGATTTCAAAGACACTCTGCTTTAGCTGATGTTTGGTTTCTGCTCTGATATTTCCCTGGGCAAAAGAGAAAGGAACTCTAGTTTAGAGGAAGCAGGCCACTCTGTGAGTAGAAGCCAAGGTATTGTGATTGAGATAAGCAAGACTTTACCCCATAGCTCTGTGCAAACAGCCTTCTCTTTGTTAGATTGGAGACTAGAATGAGAACTAATTAAACAAAAGTGTAAAAGTAAAGGAAACCAGTTAGGACTGTCGAAATTTCCCCAGCAACCTTTATAAGAGCTAGTGTAAACCATTGATGGTATATGATATATCAGTATGGATTTCCATATTTAAAGGCTTGGGCTATATTTTATTTTGGTTTCTTATATACAGCTGCATAGTAAATACATGAACTATAGTTGGAACAGGTTTACCTTTCAGAGCAAAATGGTAAAATAATGTTAAAGAGACTTCTCAATGAACATTTTCAGAAAAGAAATTATGAAATGAAAACAGTGCTCCACATACAAAATATCCTACATACAAATATATGTAGGATGTATGTACACATGCATATAGGGTATATGCACATATATCTGTTCATAGTTTTTTTGGATATTTGACATACACATGTATTATTAATCAATAATTTTTAAGCTTAAAATATAGAATTTGATACGTTTGAAAATAAGAAATTTTGTAGCATGTCTTTGAATATACAGTATAGTCAGTCTTTCACATCTGCTGAACATAGAATGCTATTACTCTAAATATTAATACCTTTGTTATGGCAGTAATCCATTGATTCTTTTGACTGTAGTAAGCCTTTATTGCTCTTTAATATATACATCTTACTGTGTTCCTTCTGATGCCCTTGTGTAAGAAGTTGGTATCCAGAGCAGTGCTTTTCTCTTTTCGTGTGTGCTTCTGTAAAAATCATGTTGAACCTTGTTAGGAAAGCACAATGCAACTAGGTAGACAAGAAGATGTGTCTGTCAGTCCACAATGGCCACTATTCTTTAGGATCACTGAAGCTTAGCAAACATTGGAATAAAATTAAACAAATATGAAAGAGAAATACTTATCACCATTAAAAGGAAAGCGGAAAACAACCAGCATTTTGTAAAATGACCTTGGAATCTTCTAATGTAAATGTGGTCAAGAGACCATATCAATTAATGGGCTCAAATCGTTGATTTATTTGGAGCAAAATTAGGTTCTTTGTGGCAGAGTGCCAAATCAGACTCCAATCCAATGAACAGCAGCTATTGCAGGTCATGCATTGGTAGTCATTACACCCATGTAGTGGGGCTTATAGGACATATATACCTATTCATTCTTCTTTAAAAGTTTAACTTCTAATGCAGACTTCATTGTTATTTTGAAAAGGTCATTGTTTGCATGTTTAATGCACACATGCTATTTACCAAATATTTTAGTGGGTGTTTAAAACACACATTCACGTGTCACTTGTCATTGGACGTGTTTGAAGAGTACATCATCAGATATCTGTGTTATAGGGTATCTCTTAGTACACTTACACCCTTGTGAAACAGCTTATCACAAACTTTTTCTATATTGTATAGTTTATTGCCTATGGATCACACCCTATAGCAATTTGTTGTTTTTAATATTATAAGCAGTTATGACTATTGTAATTAAAAGGTTGATGGCTGATAGAAGTTTTGATGTTCTATCATTATATATTGGGACCCTTAATATGTGTGATATATTCTAGACCACAATATCGTTGGATGCAGATCTCTAAATGCCTCATTACAACTAACTCAGATCCTTTATGAGTTACTAAGAACATAACTGGTTTTGACTTCTCCTTACTATGCTTAGAGCTCATTCTTTACAGCATGGCATAGAATTATCCCAAGGTTAGAATTGTTTGAAAATATTTGAATAGTATCATACAAAGTCAATAAAACTCCAAAAATCCTCTTTGATAAGCCCATTCTTGGGAGCCTCAATATGGTAATATATAGGGATGGTAGAAAGTGATTTGGACTCCCAGATCAGTGTGCCTTAGACTTTATGATGGTGTTATTAATTAATAATTCCTGAATAATAACTACAGGTCTCTGAAACGTTCCATTGAAATAAAATTGACATCTGTAGAATTTGGTTGCAATTTATTTATTCGATATGGCTAATAATGTTACATAAATCAGACTAAGGAAGTGTGCTTAGGACTATATAACACATAACAGAGCTTGCGATTGGGAACTAAGTGCAAAGGAGAGATGCAAAGCTTTATTTCTTGTTTCTGTCTTTGGATTTTCTTAGATTATAACAGTGATACTCTCTTATCAATTGAAGCAAAGTAAGATAAAGAGGTTAAAAGGCAAAGCTGACTGTTTTTTCCCATCCTCATTTGTGGTCACCCTCCTGATGATAAAGCCAACACTGAAATATTATTGTTCATTTTTCTGTCTTTTTAATTTCTTGTGCAAATATTTAAATTGATTTAAATTTCCATGTCATTGGCAAGTTTTTTAGCTGATCAAAATCATTCTGTGTATATGTCTTTAATGTTCTGTTTAGGAAAAAAATCAGTGTGTGTGTGTGTGTGTGTGTGTGTGTGTGTGTGTGTGTGTGTACAATTAGAATATATATGTACTTCTATGTATTGTGGAAAGAACAAGATGTGCAAAATGTGCAAACATGCCAAAAGAGATCAAATATGAGTGTGTATTATGTTGCCATGTCAGGTGGGAGAAACTTGTCCAGTACTTTTGAATGCTAGTGAGCTGTGCTGATTGAGATGGGGACAATAAGATGCTGTGAGATAATGCTCATGTACACTGTAAATATTTGTCACTCATATTTGTTTAATAAAACACTGATTGTCCAGTAACCAGGAAGGAATAAAAGGCATTGCAATGAGACTAGGAGAATTCTGGGAAGAGGAAAGGCAGAGATGTAGTCGCAAGCCAGTCACAGGAAGCAAGATCAGGATGCCTTATTGAGATAAGGTACTATAGCATGTGCCTAAACATAGATAAGAATTATGGGTTAATTTACATTATAAGAGCTAGTTAGTAATATGCCTTAGCAATAGACCAAACAGTTTATAATTAATATAAGCCTCTGTGGGTTTATTTGGGACTGAACAGCTGTGGTACTGGGTGGGACAGAAACTTCCATCTACATTAAGCAACCTTTGTGTCCGCAGAGGAATTTAAAATGGCTGAAAGACACTTAAGGTAATGTTTAGCATCCTTAGCCATCAGTGAAATGAAAATCAAAACAACTCTAAGGTTTCATCTTATACCTGTAAGAATGGCAAAGTCAAAAACACTGATGACAACTTATGCTGGAGAGGATGTGGGGTAAAGGGAACCCTCCTGCATTGCTAGTGGGAATGCAAGCTGGTACAACTCCTTTGGATAGCAGTATGAAGATTTTTCAGAAAATTAGGAAACGACCTACCTCAAGACCCAGCAATGCCACTTTTGGGTTTATATCCAAAGGATGCTCAATCTTACCAAAAGCGCATGTGCTCAACTATGTTCACAGCAGCATTGTTTGTTATAGCCAGAACCTAGAAACAACCTAAATGCCCCTCAATTGAAGAATTGATAAGGAAAATGTGGTACATTTACACAGTGGAGTACTACACAGCAGAAAAAACCAACATTTTGAAATTTGTAGGCAAATGGATGAATCTGGAAAGCATCATATTGAGTGAAGTAATCCAGACCCAGAAAGACAAATATCATATGTACTCACTTATAAGTGGTTTTTAGATATAAAGCAAAGAAAACCAGCCTACAAACCACAATCCTAAAGAATCTACACTACAATGAGGACCCTAAGAGAGACATATATGGATCTAATCTACATGGGAAGTAGAAAAAGACAAGATTTCTTGAGTAAATTGGGAGCACGGGAAAGGGTAGAAAGGGAGGGGAAAGGAAGGGAGGGGAGCAGAGAAAAATGTAGAGCTCAATAAAATCAATTTAACAAAAGAAAAAAAAAGGAAGCAACTTTTGCCTCCCTGTCTTCACGGAAGAAAGATATTTAAATGTTATCTGGGACTTTGTGTCTACATAGAAGAATCAGTGGAGGCTGCAGTGAGCTAGAGCATGGATTTAAGGCTTTAGAAATATTTCTTGGCCGTCAGAACATTTAAAATTCCGGTTTCCAGAAATTGAAGGCTCTGTAGAAAAGGAAACATTTTCTCTCACTGGTTCAAGTGAACTATCTGGGAAGTTCTTTCTTTCTTTCTTTCTTTCTTTCTTTCTTTCTTTCTTTCTTTCTTTCTTTCTTTCTTTCTCTCTTCCTTTCTCTCTCTCTCTTTCCTTTCTTCCTTCCCTTCCCCTTCCTTCCTTCCTTCATTTCTTTCTTTGTTCCTCCCTTCCTTCTTTTCTTTCTTCCTTCCTTCCTTCCTTCTTTTTTTCTTTTTTATAATCTAAATGTTGAAGATGTATACATCCTAAACCTTTAGTTCCATGCTCAAGCTGGAATGCTTTGGAATGTACTTTATACCTGAGCTATTCAGATCATTTCAGAACTTTAGAATCTGAAAAAGTAAAAGAACTCCTAAGACCCTTTGCTGACACCAGTTTCACACTTTGCTGTTGACTAGCATCACACATTAAATTTGAGGTAATTTGAAAATAGTTACTGTGTTTAGAAAGAATGAAATAAACGTTTTAATGCAGTTATAAATGTCTCTTTATGAGAAGGAACGAATATTCTGAAGCAAAAGTTTACTAAAAAAAATCTGATATTGTTTCTATTTTGCTGAATCTCTTAAAATGTACCTTAATAGGAAGCTTTGGTTCTCCTATCTGCTAGCTCATCCAGTTTGTAATGATGTGTCTCCTCTGGTGCCCATCTAGCATGAGAATCTGGTCCCTTTCTGATGTGGTCTTGACAAAGAAAGAAGTATCTTAATAATCTTCTCAGATATTTATGATTATTTTGGGGACCACACTGTAGCTTCACAGATGGTAGGTTTTTCACATGAAGTCGCAATGTGGACCATGACACATGTGAAGGAATGGTGACATGTGGAGCATGAAACCGTGTGCAGGAATGCCGGCGACTCTCATCTCCTGTGAAGCTGCATTTTTATGCATCTTCACCCATGCGTACTTTTGTAATATTAGGAAAGAGCCAGTAAGAAACTTTTCCATAATTTATAATTTCTATATTTTAGGCTTTTTGACATAAAGTATTTTTCATGAAAACCCCACACTTACTGTGTAGCTTTATCTTTCAATTGCTCTTCCTCAAAATCACCATTGCTTATTCAGCATTCAGCAAAATGACTTTGTGCCTAAATTTTGGAACGAAAATGCTGTGATCAAAAATGCAGGTATGGGAGTTTATCTATTTTTAATTACTGTACTTTATTTTTTGAGAATTTTATATGTGAACACTAAATATCATTTCCCTTCCCTCTTTTCTTTCTTCATGCGCTCGTGTCCTAATTGCCCTCCTTTTCAACTTCATTGCTTTTTATTCTTTAACTATTATTGTTACATGTTTGTGTGTCCATGTACCACACACATACACATATGCATATTTATAAATACCACCTGCTAAGCTTTTTCATTCTCTTTCATATGTGTATGTGTTTAGAAATGAATACTTGAAATTAAATACCCTATCAGGGACGTCCTACCTGGAAAAGACTAATTCTCCCTCTCTCAGCAGCCATAATTGCCTGTAGCTCTTCACAAATATCTTTGTGATATTTCTGCTGTCTGTGTGGGTGTATTAGTTGTTGGTGTTATTTCTTAGATTTTGCTCATGCAAGCATGTTCTTGAGAATTCATGGGTACAGAAGACGTCCTAGTCTTCGAACTCTTACAAGCTTTCTGTCTCCTCTTCCATGATGCTCCCCGAGCCTTTGGTACAGAGGTTGTTTTATTGATGGGGTGGGCACTCCACAGGTGGTTCCTGAGATCTATGCTTATATCAACTATGATAATAAATCTGACACTTTTGTTTACTGTGAGTGTGCGGCAGCAATGCGTGTAAGATTTCTGTCAAACACTGTTCTGTATTCTTACTTCTTTTGCACTGGGAGTTTAGGGGTCGTTGGTTTCATACCATCAGAATAAAAAAAATGCACAGGAAAATTTATGTTCCATTTTTTTCTAGTATCAAGAAATGAGTGTTTATTGCTTGAATATCAGAGAGTCTGGGTGTCCACATTTATAACAATTGTCTAATAAAGACATGCGTATATGCACCAGATGATATGTACAGAATATTTACAGGTTTGTTATATGTAACTGGAAGACACTTGGATGAGATTCAGATGTTTTTTTCCCCGAAGATGTATCTGTTGTAGTCCCGTGTTCAAATGGAATTCTGATTCAGGACCCTTTTAATGGTAGATGGATAGGAAGAGTACAAAAGATCAGTCACCTGATGGCCCTAGTAACTCATTTCCTCATGAGGTGTTGTCTTTGTTCTATTTACATGTGTGTTTAAAGCGCCTCACACGAAGATGGTACTAAGTATATGTTTAATGTATTGATTATGTCTTTTAATAAGTTAAAATATGCAAAGCAAGGTCGGTGAGATGGACCTGGGATTAAAGGTGCCTGCCACCAAGTGTGTTGACTTCAGTTGATCATGGGGTCTTACACAGTGGAAGCAGAAAACCTACTCCTGAAAATTTCCCTCTGGCCTCCCAATCCATGCTGTGGTGTGAGTCTCCCTCAACCCGCCAACTACAATAATTTTTTTAAATGTAAAATGTGTCAAACTCATGTGCTCAGAGAATACTGAAGGAATAAGGTCTGCCAGTCCTTTCCCTTTTCAAATTTCAAAACCTATTTTCTAGTTTTGATATTGACATAGAAATTTGTTTAGATGAAATAAAATAATCCGATGATTGTTTTGTGCATAATTATCTAGGAACAGCCAAATATCCTATTCTTTCTCCCTGCTAAATCTCAGTAGAAGTGTACTCTCAGATTCATTCAGTGGGGACATGGGAAGCAGCCTGTTTAAGAAGCCGTGTGCAAACATGCTGTCTCTATGTTTTTGCGTTCAATTGAATTTCCAATCTGTGCACTGTCTTCTTCTGTGGCCATCAAGTGCTGCAGATTGTTTTAGTTTTTATTGTGTTCATCCCAATCTATTACTTCATTCAGTGGGTGCTGTTTAGGCTCCATTTAGTGGGAAATATCCTGAAAATAAAACTTATTTCTAATTGTGCATCTTGAGAGGTACCATTCTTTCCAGTAATCTTTGCTCTGTGTGTGTGTGGGGGGGCATGAGAGAGTGTGTGTGCTCACACACATCATGCATGCATGTGCATGTACCTGTATGTGTTTAAGCTTTTTAAAAACTACAAAGTGTAAAGCATTATCACAAATATACCTACTTATGCTAAGCATGATAGCTTTGATGACTGAAAATTAGATGTAGGATTCTCCAGCGTATGCCAATACTTTTTATCTATTAGGTCCTTCTTTCTTTTAAAATTTTATTTAAAAATAGTTTTTTGCATTCATATGTTTGGATATTTGTTTGCAGGAAGGCGTATGTTTATAGGCACATATATATGTGTGTGTGTCACATGTGTGCCATGATGCTTGTGAATCGTGGTGCATATGTGGACCTCACTACACAGCTAGCTAATCTAGCTGTAATTAGTTCTCTCTCTCCACCGTATGGGTCCCGTGGATCAAACTCTGGTTGTCACGTTTAGTGTCAACTGCCTTTGTCTACTGAGTCATCTCAAAAAGCCTGGTGATCCCACTTTGAAATCTTTGTGACTAACTCAATGTTGCCTTGAATATCACTAGCAATCTTCTCCCTGACCCCCTACTTATCTGGTTCCCTACCTGCCATAAACTTTAAAAAAACCTGATTCTTTTAAAGTTGTAGGTAACTTTATAGAGGGAAATCTGTAATAATTGCAATAATGGTATGTAAAGCAACCAAACTCAGAATATGAAATACACATTTGAGTTGTGATTTTTAGAGGCGGTTGGATTGAGTGATGTCACTATAGGTTTAATTCTCATGGTAGGGGGAGTGCAGCCAGCACTATACTTGCCTCTTCGTTAATTTTATTCCATGATGTACTATCCAGTGTGTTCTTTAAGACCTTAGGAATACAAAGTGATTATTCTGTACATTAACACTTGAGTATTCTTATCCCTAAAGAGGAAAGGAAGTCATAGAATTCATGTGTGAATTTTACTAATGTCACTGTCTCAAAAAACCTAGTAGACAGTCCTTAGGCTCCTTCCTACTATGAACCTATCCACATCCATGTTCATAGTTCATGTGTTCACAGAATTACAAACATTGAAGGTTGTAGTTAATTTTTAAAATTATTGACAGTAATATAAACATGCAAATTATATCTTTTTTGAGAATAGCAGAGCTAAGAGTTTGATAATGAATACTAGTGGAATTGGCATGGCTGTGGCAGATGAGCATGCGTTATTTTCTGGTTCATTCATACCAATTACTTCAAGAGCAGTTTATTAATAAGCATTGATTTGTCTCTTAAATTGACACACATAATATAAACATTAAAAAATTCCTAAGAAATCAGAGGAAACAATGCAAAAACATAACCGTATGTTTTATAAAGACATTTCGAAATAATTTTACTTGTTATGAAAATTAAAACCATCAATGTCATTATTGAGCATTAGGTGACTAGGAATATTAATGGGTACAGAAAAAGATATAGGCTCAATTCATTGTTCCCAGACTTGTAGTCATTGGTAATTATGTTAACCCTTTGTTTGCTTTACAAAGGAAGTGATATGGAACTGTAATTTGTTGTGCATATTTATATCATCAATAATTTAGAAAATTAGATACACCATTTTTCTTATACAGTGCATTTGACATGGAAGGCGGTAGCCTAATAACTCTAAGGTTAAGGACAATGGAATTAGGCAAGTTTCCTTTTTTCAGGTATATGAATGTTGTTAACTTTTTTTATTTTTCTAATCATGTTTTCACTATGGTTCAGCCACATAGAGGAGTTTTCATATGATTGACATTGAATGTTAGATGTGAAGTTTGCAGAACTAAATTGCAAGTTTTGATTAAATGTTGCACATAAATACATAAGAATACAATACTGGAAAGATACACATAGTAAACAATTGTGATCGGGATTTCTAATGATTTTGAGTTTGTTCAATCAATCAATTTTAATTTCAGGATTTCATATCAACTATTTATTGCATGTATGATTATAAAGCAATAGAAATGCTATCAAAATAAAAAATGTTTCAGAAATTCCAGCCATCTAGTGGAAAGAGAGAAATGTTTGTTTTTATTAAAGTATAGGAATGATAAATGATCCAAATATTGTTGGAAATAAATTAGTCATTAATGACATAAAGATTTTCTCCATGGCTCTGCTTCTTAATAATGTCACATGCCTAATATTGTTTTTCCTTGGATGGAACACAAAGTACACACTTAAAACCAAGTTTATCATCACACTCTGGGTCTTACAACTGTGACTAGAAATTTAGGAACTCTTGAAAAATTTTTATTGATTTTTATTGAGCTCTACATTTCTGTCTGCTTCCTTCCCTGCCTCTCCCCCCCCTTCAACCCTCTCCCAAGGTCCCCATGCTCCCAATTTAATCAGGAGATCTTGTCTTTTTCTACTTCCCATGTAGATTAGATCCATATAAGTCTCTCTTAGTGTCCTCATTGTTGTCTAAGTTTCCTGGGATTGTGGTTTGTAGGCTGGTTTTCTTGCTTTATGTTTAAAAACCACCTATGAGTGAGTACATGTGATAATTGTCTTTCTGTGTCTGGATTACCTCACTCAAAATTATGTTTTCTAGCTCCATCCATTTTCCTGCAAAATTCAAGATGCCGTTATTTTTTTCTGCTGTGTAGTACTCCATTGTGTCAATGTACCACATTTTTCTTATTTATTCTTCAGTCAAGGGGCATTTAGGTTGTTTCCAGGTTCTAACTATGACAAACAAAGTTGCTATGAACAGAGTTGAGCACATGTCCTTGTGGCACAACTAGGCATCCTTTGAATATATACCCAAAAGTGGTATTACTGGTAAGATTGTTTTCTAATTTTCTGAGAAATAGCCACACTGACATCCAAAGGGGTTGTACCAGCTTGCATTCCCACCAGCAACGCAGAAGTGACTCTTTTCCCCACAACCTCTCCAGCATAAGTTGTCATCAGTGTTTTTATCTTGACCATTCTTACATGTATAAACTGGGATCTCACAGTTGTTGTGATTTGCATTTCTCTGATGGCTAAGGATGTTGAACATTTCTTTAGGTGTCTTTCTGCCATTTTAGATTCCTCTATTGAGAGTTCTCTCTTTAGGTCTGTATGCCATTTTTTTTATTGAATTATTTTTTCTTTTGATGACCAATTTCTTGAGTTCTTTGTATATTTTGGAGTTTAAACCTCTGTCTGATGTGGGGTTAGTGGAGATATTTTCCCATTCTGTAGTCTGTTATTTTGTCGATGAGTTCAAGTGCCTTTAAAAAAGTAACCAATCAACATGTTCCTATCACAGAGAGAGGGCTTTCATCTATAAAATAAATAATTCATAAGAAAACCAAGAAGATGGACAAAGACCAACAAATCAGGAAAGAAGTAGAGAAAATATTTGATTTGATTTTCACAATACAGTCATCATGAGTCATTCTTACATGTTGATATTGAACAGTAAAAATTATGAAATAACACACACAAGCCCCCTTTTACTGACAAAGTGTATATACTTAATATAACTGTTATCATTTCTAAGGATAAAGTCAGTTATTATCTTTGGGAATGTAACTTTAGTTCTGTGATTAGCTCAAGCATGACCTACATACCTTTTGATGTGGAAATCACATATTGTGAAAATGCTTTCTGTATTGCATAGTTGAATGTGGCAGAGAATGGCTAATGTTCCTTAGCCAATCACTAATGTTAAGGGACAAGGATTTCAGGTGTTCTGGTGTTTGTCAGGATGTACAAGTTCAAGGGAGAGCACTATGGTGCATATCATTAGTCTCAATGTAAGATGTGTCTATATGTATAACTATTAATAAAAAGGCAAAAATACATTTAAAAGGGAAACATATTATATAATAATCGTTCTGTCCATGGAAAAGTGACACCCAGGTGCATAAGCACTCAACATTATAGATAAAATGTAGTTATATTTAGACAGATAGGACCTAGATTTTTGAATAGTCTGGTCATGAAAGCCAGTGTGCATTCATTTTGCTTTTATTGGAGAAAATGTTTCTAGGAAGATATATGGGAAATTGATAGTAGTTGCTTCCTCCTGGGATGGGGAGGGGAGAGTGCTGAGTGTATGGAGATGAGGCCTCGAGGTTGACTTTTCATTCTGCTCTTTACAAAGCTTAGAGTTTGAATAATGTGAACACATTACTAAGCCTGAAAGTCAATTGACTCTACATTTAAAATGCAATTGCACAACATCTTAATATGACTGCCTGTAGTAGTTTGTTTGTGGTAATATTTGATAAGAGATTTTTGTATTGAACATAAGGAAATTTGTTGGAATTACAGAATTCTATTGTTTCTATTGTTTTAAAGTATTTATCTGGTGTCACACTGCAAAGAAAGATATGATAGCACGCAGGTTATTTCCTTAAATAGCTGTATGGTATCCTCATTCCCCTCTTGTATTATTTGATCTATTAAGCAAAGGAGAAACAGTATTCAAATGAGAGGGACACATAGTCCCTGAAATAGTTCATGTGGAAATTCTTAAGTTTACACCATCCTTGTTCATAAGCACTTATGGTTTGCATCTTATGAGATGTTAACAGACTGATCTTAAGAATCCCAAAGTCTCTGGGACAATTTAATGTGGATGTGTCTTCAAGGCAACTGAGCTGTGCTTTTTGTTACCCCCAATATGATTTCATTTTGCTTAATATGCATATTATCTACCTATACTCTCACTAGGGTGTCGGAGAAATTTTCTCCTGAAACCATTAATGTAATCAAGCATTTAAGTCTCTCAGAAACTGTCCTTATCTTCTTAGTTCACTTAAAATTTTATTCAAGTTACCCTTCATTCCACAACTCCACTTGTTAGCTTAAAAGAGCCATTGTTTACAGCAGGATGATGTCAGGCTCACCTCACATCTTCCATTGGACTTTGTTGTCATGCCATGAGAAAATGAGAGTTGCTTAGTGACTTGGGACTCTGATGTGACACAGGTAAAGAGCCTCTTCTGCCATCATCTATAGGGCCATGTATCCATAATCTACTCTGCATCCAAGGGGAAGACACAGATCTCACCTCTAGATGGGTTCTGGACCAACTAATTTGCAGCTACTTTCAGCACACCTAACCCATCTCTGTGAAAGGACTTACACAATGCCCTAAGAATGTGCTTGGGAGTTTTTAATACCACTGTGTTCATTTCTCTGATAGCAAGTGACTTCCCTTCTGCATGTGGGTCACTGGACTCCATCTTGTTTATCTTGTGAGGAAGCAGCTGACGAGGAAGGAATGCTTCCCTCTTTATCATGGCCCATAGCCTTCACTTTTTTTTAAATCAAATCTCACTTATTCTTTATTTCATAAAACCCGTATGAATGTAGCATTCTTGATCTTCATTCTTGCTATGGCCATCATTCAGATATCCTGATGGAACCTGAGGAAGCTGGGCAACCAAAGGCTGAGAGTTCTGTAGCCAAAATACTTTCAACTAAAAGAGCTTCAAATTTCAGTTTTGATGTTTTGAGGGGGTCTTGCATAGCTTCCTGTCCCCCTCCCAACACCAATTAAAACGAAAAAATTCTCCCAAGTCTAAGGGTTCATGAACATCTTCCCCACTCACAGCTTAGTATTTTGGGACATTTATTTTTGCATTAGCCCCATCAAGTGCATAGTCCCAATGAGAAATGGGATGCCCATTCCTTTCTCCAGTTGCCTTTCCTCTGAAATCATCCCCTATTAAGCAGCTGACAACCTGACAGTATCAAGAGGCAGAAAGTGACTCAGTCATCAAGGTGACTGGACTGTGACTTTTTCTGAGTTGCAAGGTAACTAGTCTATCTTGTTGGCTCTCTTCCTGCTATGCCACATGGAGAATGTGCCTGGGGCATGCATCTCTGTATGTTGGGTGCTTGGAAAGGAGAGATTATGCCCTCACCAGGCAAGGAAGTTATTTACCCAGAAAGTACCCAGTTCTGGGATGCCCTGGCCTCCGCAGTGCTAAGAAACAAATGTGTCCTCTTTATGTCTTATCTAGTCTCAGGTATTTTATTATTCTGGCACAATGCACAGAAACCTGCCCAGTCAACAGTGTGTGAGGCTAAGTCTGCATTTTGCTGGCTCTTATTTCTTAGAACAAGGAGCTTTGGGAATAGGATGTGTACTGAGCGTATTACCGATATGAATGAATAATGATTGGAAGGGGCTCTCCTTAACCTCTTGTGAGCTTAGCCAGCTTCAGTCTGTGCCTGCCCCTACAGTCTCTGCATTGATGCTTAGTAGTTCCTGCCTTGTATGCCCACAACCTCCTCCTGGAGTTTTTGGCAATGTTTGTTCTAGTTCATTTTTCACATTACAGCTGAAATGAGTATTCTAAATTTAAAAAATTTCAGTGAAGTGATTTCCTTGCTGAAATTTTTTATATTGATGGGTTTGTTACCAGCAGAGTGAAGTCATACAGTTCACAGCTCTACTCAGGGCAGCTGCTGCTTATTCTGTCCTCTCGCTGAGCTTGTTCCTCTTCATGTGTGCTCTTTTAACTACATCCCCTCCCTTCATTCCCCTAATAAACTTAGAGCATTGTCATTTTTCTTGAAGCATTTCTTCATTATGAACTGTCTACCTGCATAAATCTCTTCTCCCCTCTTTATAATTAGGTTTATTTAGTGTGTGGATGTGTGGATGTGTGTATGTGTGTGCACATTCACACATGTACCTGTGTGTACCATTGCATGCATGTGTGTGCCATGGCACTTATGAATGTCAGTTCTCTCTTCTCACCATGTGAGTGCTGGGGATCAAACTCAGATTGGTACCCATTTCTCTAGCCCTCCTGACCTTTTTTTTTTGCTTCTTTACCTCTTGCTCGCTTCTAGGTTTTAACATGGAGATGAGTTTCTTCTAAGGTCTGCCCTTTGATCTACCAAGGGTGCGTGGCCTTTTCCCATCATCTTCTTTCCTCCATAATAAATGATACTGGGTCTTCCTGTGTTGGGTTTGCATATTTCCTGGTCTATGTCTTTTCTTAGACTGGAACCATGAACAGGAGGGTCTGAAGTTGAGTATTAAGCAGTCTCTTCTTAAAACAGTACTTGCTGCTTCCTGAGTATATGAAGCTCACTAGGTAAATAATACAGTTCATAGGAAATTCATCTTAGCGAGTGGTTCTCCGACTCTGGCAGTTTTACCTGTTCTCATTTACAGCTTGCTTTTTGCTAACCAGGGAGTTGCTTCTTCTGCTTCCTTTCTTTCCTCCAATCTCAATAGTCTTTTAATCTAGAAAGTGAGGGTTCTACATGAGTCATTCCAGATGAATGATTACTACAATATATAACATCTTCTCATTTTTGCATCCATTTTGGAATAGGACAAAGTTTTACCCTTTATCCTATACTTTTGTGTACTAACTCAGAGTTTTAAAACAAGTATTCTATTCCTTCATTCCACCTGTTTAAATCACAGTCCAATGTCTGTCGCTCTTAAGAAAGTCCATACCTACTAAGACTTGCAGCTTAGGCTTGGCATCTCAGCTGCATGGGAAGCCAAATCAGGTCAATCACCTTCAAAGTCTCCTTGGGCAACTTGTTGAGCATTGGTCTTAAAGAGGTTCCTGGAAGGTGACTTAGTTGGTAAAGTGCTTGCCATACATGCACGAAAATTTAGATTTGGAACCCAGAAATTCTATCAAATGTCAAGTCTAGTGGCACCTGCTCATATCTCCAGCTCTGTGAAGGCAGAGATAGGCAGATTGAAGTTCATTGGTCACCTTGCCTAACCTCGCCTAATCAGTAAGCTCCAGGTTCCAGTTAACACTCCTTATGATGACTTGAGTGAGTATGTCCCCATAGGCTTATATATTTTAACATTTGTTCCATAGTAATAGAACTATTTGGGAAGAATTGAGGTTTCAAAAGTCCACACCATTCCCTGTTCCCACTTTACCTGCCTCCAACTTTCAGATACGGTGTAGGTTCTCAACTACTTCTCCAGGTGCCAAAACCAGACTGCCTGCTGCCATGCTCTCTGCCACTTTCCAGCTGAAATAGCAAGACGCCAGCTGAATCCTATCTTTCATCAGTTGCAGTGGTCCTGGTCTCTTTACAGTAATAGAAAAGTAGCTAAGAGAGTCCCTGTTTCAATAAAACAAGGTGGATGGTTTCTCAAGAACAGCATCTGTGGCTGACCTCTGGCACATACACCAGTACTCAAACACATAAACAGAATGTATAACTTCCTCACCAACCACACACCGGAGAAAGACTCAGAGAGAGAGAGAGAGAGAGAGAGAGAGAGAGAGAGAGAGAGAGAGAGAGAGAGAGAGACAAATAGAGTCATAGACAGACAAGAGAACTGGGAATGTAGTTGATGGTAGAATATTTGCTTAGGTGCTCAATTCTGTGGGGAAAAAAGTACTGTTACCCTCCAACCATCACATTCTTACCTTCTCTCTATGAAATGTTCTCATATCTGTATTACTGTCCCCATCGCTAGCCATTTATGCTATTCTGTTATAAGATTTTCTATTAGAAAGTGTTAGGAGCTGGTACAATGTCTATATGTGGATTTCTCATGCAGTCAATATTATAGGAAACTTTTATTTGGTTTAGAGAAACAAATGTTATTTCTGTAAATGAAGAAAGCATTCATTTATTCACCCTATTTAAAATTATCAGTGCAATGAGTAGATTAGGTAGGATTGGGAAATGGCCTTACACAGTCTAAGCCTCCTTAAGTAATTGGGTGGCTGTGTTTATTTGAATATGTGTTCTCACAGCTGGCATGAAATCAGAAGTATATGCATCTTTAAACCTTAAGTTACAACTACTTACAGTGTGTAGTTTAAAACCCCCTACTGTGTTTGGTGAATATATATAAATTTTCGTAATCTTTTGGATTACATTCTGGGTTTTGTTGTTATTGAGGTTTCTCTCTCTCTCCTCTCTCTCCTCTCTCTCTCTCTCTCTCTCTCTCACACACACACACACACACTCTTTTTTTGAGACATGGTTTTGTTATATGACCCAAGCAGCTCAAATGTATAATCCTCCTGTCTCACCCTCTGAGTGCTAGGATTACAAGCACTTTTGACTTGTTATACATTCTCATTTAGGAAAATCTGAGCCTTGTGGTTTCTTTGGCATTTGCGCATGTGGGCTTTCAAATCTCTTAAGACAAAAATCCTTTACAAAGTCCTACTTCTAATGTGCTTGCCAAACCAATGATGAGAACTGTTTACGTCCTGGAATATAAATCACATCCTGTGTGTGTATGTTTGTGGATAGTTACAGCATGATTGAAATCTCTGTGAGGACTGTGGATTTTGTGACAGTCACTTGTGAAAACACTGTGATTCCTTGGCATGTGACAAATTTTGGACAATTTAATGTCCTAGTCTCTAAAGATAGCACATGGTGATTAAAATATGCAATTTCCATCTAAATTATGAGCATAAATTATCATGGTATTGTAAAAGCTTGTGTGTAACAGTTGGCAGAGAGCCTCTGTCCATTAGTTGGCTTGCAACTGTTTCCTTCTTTACCCTGAATTGGTTGAAATTATTCTACTTAGTGTGCAAAAATCAAATAATGATGCACTGGGGATATGGTCTCTCCTAGAGAGTGTTTTCATGTCCTTGTGCTGTGAGCAGTCTCCCTCCCTATCCTGCATGCCTTTGTCTAAAGACACTGTATTCCCCTCCAGGTGAGTGCATGGTTTCTTGCCATCCCCACCCTTCTGTCCTGCCTAGTTTTTAGGTCACCGGGACACAGGCTAAAGTTGTCTGAGAGGAATACACCTCAGTTGAGAAAATGCCCCCATAAAATCAGGCTGTAGGTAAACCTGTTGTATGTATTCTCTTAATTTGTGACTGATGTGGGAAGGCTCAGCCATTTGTGGATGGGTCCACCCCTGAGCTGGTGGTCCTAGGTGCTCTAAGAGAGCAGGGTGTGTAAGCCACCCTCCTCTATGGCCCCTGAATCCAGGTTCCTGCCTTATTTCAGGTCCCACCCTGACTTCCTTCAAGGATGGACTATTAAACGAAAGTATAAGTGAAATAAACCCTTTTCTCCCCAGACTGCTGTGAGTAATGGTGTTTCATCACAATAACGGTGATCCTAATTCAGTCACCCATCCTCATTGTTGGCTGCTGTTCCTTTCACATGCAAATGTTCATAGCCTTCCCAGAATTCCATGACTTATTGCATTCTTGTAACTCATTTGGGGAAGCCTTGTAGGGTGCTTTAATCATAGAATTTCTGTCCTGAACTTGCCCCAATACTTCTTTTCTTTCAAGTCTCTTTTCTTCTTAGAATGAGAGTCATTGAAATCATGGAGCCTGAAGTCATGGAGATTTGTAGAACCACTGGTTGTCTCAGTGTGGAGCTAGGCATATCCCTTTCAGTGGGGAGTATGCTCCATAATTCTAAGATCTGTCTTGTCAAGAGTTCTGTGGATGAGTTACATGCATTACTGGTAAGAACATTATCTTCCCTGTTCCCTGTGTCTCAGCCTTCACTGTCACCATGTGACAAGTCAAGTGTGTGCATGTCCCAATGTCATCAGTTCATTTGTGCTCAGCAAGGACAAATTTTACGATTGTGGAGAACTATATGGACATGAGGGGAGATGCAAGCATTCCCTGTCTTCATTTGAAGGTGTATTCAAGGGCTGACATGAAGTTGGAAATATATCCTTTAAAAAATTCAAGCTGCAGCTACAACTACTGAAAGCGTCTAGTTTAAGATGCCTACTGTGTTTACTGCTTATTCTCCCAGATGGAAAGAGCCAACCATGACTGAAACACCATGGCAGAGTTGCTGCTACTTTATATGGATTTATTTTTATTCAACTTGCTTTGAAAATAGTTTTAAAAATTTATATCCTCAAAAACAAGAAGCATACTTAGGCTTATTTTTTAAGAAAGAAAATAAATTTAATTTATGCCAAGTTATCCACAAACTAACATGTCTGTGAAGACTGTATAATGGTTTGTAAGTGAGGCAGGAATTGATGGGTGATTGCAGATACTAAGTAAGATTTAATGTTCCATGACTTAATCAATAGCATTTTATTCGGGATTTAATTAGTGCTCTGCTCCATATATCTTCTCTCCTATCTTTGGTAAAGAACTTATTTGCATACACTATTTTTACAAAATGATGAGTGTTTTCATGATGTTTTCATATAAGCATGCAATGAACTCTTACTCTGTCTATGTCCTTCACTTTTTTTAGTCTGCATCCCCTCTTCTATCCATTTGCTCCACCCCTCAATTTGTTCCCTTTTGATTTTAGGTCTTTATTCTAAATATAGAGGTCGAATTTGCAAGAAAACATGTTATTAGCCTTTCTAAGTTTGGCTCATTTGACTTAACATGATCTCTAGTTCCATTCATTTTTCTTCAAAAGATATGGTTTTCTTTTACAGTTAAATAAAACTTCAGTGTGTGTATACACCACATTTTCTTTATCTATTATGTGTTAGTGGGTATCTGGGCAATTATGAAAGGCAAAGCAATAAACATGGATGCACATTTTGATATGTTGACTTAGAATGCTTTAGGTATGTACCAAGGATTGATATAGCTACGCTATAATCCAGTTTTTGTTGTTGTTCTTGTTGTTCATTTTCTTAGTTAGTGGTTGATGTGGGAGGGCTCAGCCTATTGTACACGGGGACACCCCTGTGCTGATGGTCCTAGGTGCCATAAGAAAGCAGTCTGGGCAAGCTATTAGAGGCAAAGCAGCAAGCAGGCCTCCTCTGTGGTCTTTGCATTCGCTCCTGCCTCTAGGTTCTTGCCCTATTTGAGGTTTTCTTTCTTGTGCAAAAGTCATTTGTAGCAAAATTGCTCCTTGTCTAATGTGTGAACTAAATTAATGGTGGTTATTTTTTTTAACATTGGCTTGCTTGGACCACACAGCAATCGTCTCTGTCAGGCTCCTGTGTACTAGAATTACAAGCCCAAGTTCATCATATCCTGCTTTATCTAGAAATTCTAGTGCTACTTTTGTCAGGAACCTCTATCCATTTATAGACTCTGTACCAGTTTCTGATTATGTTCACATCAGCATTGTTTCTTCTCACTGTGCTATGTTAATAGTCTTACCTCTCTGTGCTCTGTCTCCCCATCTGTAGAAGTAAGGCAGTGGCCTGGAGAAAACCTAAATATAGATATCCAATCTTAGATTGTCTATGATTCTGATATGAACACTACACAAGGGCATAAGTAGGGCATGTCTCTGAGACTCCATGTCCTCTACAGAACAACAAAAGCTCAATAAGGTGGGCCACTGTGCTCAGTGTCTTCTCTGTCTTATCTCTGAATGCTAAGATACTTTATTGATACATCACATTCTTCCAGATGGATACTTATTATTATTATTGGTGCCACAACAGAGCACTAGTATACCTGCAGAAGTGTGTGGGTTGGTGATTGGCTGCTGGCCATCACCGTCCTTGCAGGATGTGTCTGTATTCCCAGGATCACTTGTGTGGCTTTAATGATATTCTTTAGAGCTGAGATTTTCCAGTTTTGATCAGCAGCGTGAGCCTTAGTGATAGTTCTGCTTGGTCCTCTGCTTCAGTTTATGTTTTCTTGGTTAAGTTGGACCTTGAAGGAGTATCATTCTAGATAGAACATCTCCACTTAGTGAGTTAGTTAATAAAACATGCTACCAAGACTGCATACTGTCCACACACTGAGCAAGTTCTATGTATTTCATGTCAAAGGCATATGTTTTGCATTTGGATGTCTCTGAATCTGGTGTTGTTTATAAAGGATGTCATGTGATTAACCGGTGTCATCCAACTAAAATAGCGCACTCTTTCAGAAGTAAAAGAAATATTATTGTATTTGCTGTGTGACATCTTTGATTTGATAGATAATAGTTTTAATATTTGTCACCAGAAGTTAAGTATCAGTTTTCTCCAAACAATATTCATAGCGGAGGCAAAGGCACCATTAACTTAGTTCACATGTTAGGCACGGGGGATTTTGCTACAAACAACCCCCTTAAAGGAAGGGTTGACAATTGAGTCAGCTGTCGTGTGCCACCTTCTGCGGCCCTTCTTCATTCACTTCACTGGTTACTGGAGTGGGTTCATGAAATAAGAACTCTGTAAACAAATGAATCTCCCTCTTTTCAGCCGTCCTTCCTTATGAGAAAGGAGGTATAAATCCTTCTCCTCCTATGAAGTGAGAGGTAGGCAGGAAGTGTCTTTCTTGCTTTGTGCTTGCTTGCCTTTTACATTTCTATGTTTAGTCCTTGGTGAGGGAAGGCAGCTCTCCCCAGGCCAATGAAGAGCCAGCACTCAGTGCAGTCAACCTAGGAGCCACTCCAATAATGAAAATAGCTAAGGTCAACGGCGTATATAATTATTAATTTTTTCTCTTGAATTGTTTTCAGACCAATGTTGCAACCTTAAAGAATTCCTGTAAATCTTTCTTTGGAGAATCTCTAAACTAACATTTTATAAAATAAGATTTATTATTATATTAACATTTATGGATATGCTGGGTGTAGGCCTGTGGAGACCAGAGGTGTTGGATCCCCCAGCATCTGGGTTTCAATGCAAGGATGAGCCACCTCATGTGGCTTTTTGGAATTGAACTTGGGTCCTTTGGAAGGGAAAGACTCACTATCAGCCTGTGGGACATCTCTCTAGCTCCGAGCTATCATTCTTAAGACTACAGCAGTTTCAAAGTCTTCACACTGACTGTGATGTAATACCCATTTTTGGATCCAGTAATGAGCACGCTCTTTTTGTAGCAGACTGGAAAATAAGTATTTTGTCTCTCTTGGTTGTAAGATCTTTATAATGATGACTGTTGCTGTCCTTGTAATATAAGAAGATCTGTTGAAGATGCTTAAATGAACAGTAATGGCTAGGTCAAAAAGGGGGTGATCAGCCTGAGTTTGCCAAACAATGACATCCACAGCTTTTCTCTGTCCTGTAGTCCTGTCCCAGACCACATGCTGAATACTCTTGTCATTTGCTCCTAATATCTAATTTGGAACACTTTCTCAAAAGTTGAAAATCATGTTATGCTGTTATTTTGTTGGCTGTCTGCCAGTTTGGGCTTTTCTGATGTTTCTTTATGTAAGTATTTAAACTGCATTTCCATTATGCATAGGGCAGGGACAGTGTCACAACTTGCTTTGTGTATCACCTTAGGAAGCACGTTGTTAATGTGCCTCTTTGTGTACGTCCTCTGTCCTGTAAGCCTCTCCTTGCATGTGTAACTGGAGTGTTCCCTCTCCTCTCTAAGTCTTCTGTGGTGAGGTATCTGAGGACACAGACACAGGACCTCCTCCATACATTCACACGCTACTTTAGCATCATGACGTGATTCTTTCTGGGATCTCAGTACTGTGACTGTTGCCAAATGATCACGGTTTAGTTCCTATCTCATTTCGCAGTTATCACTTGGGGGATATTATCTGTAAATGCCTTTTCCCATTCCTTATTTGTTTAAATGAGTCTGAACTTATGGATACTGATTTCATACTCTTGGTTAAATGCTGTTGCTGTCAGTATATTTCTCACTTCTCAATGCTCTCTCATCCTTGGCTCCCGGGAGACTGCTGCACTTAGCCGCTCTATTCCTTCGAGTGTTTTCATAACATTTTCCCCACAATTTATGCCACCACCAGATATGCCAGGCTTATCTGCAGCTTTGCTTTCCCTGGCCTTGAAATTAGGGCATTTTGCAATGGAGTCTTCCTTTCTTTTGTAATAGACTAAAGAGTATGGAGAATCAAGGGGCAGGGGCACTAAGTTTGTTTTTACTACTGCTCTGCCATTATTCCGGAACCTACTAATAGAGGAAAATAGAATAAATTTGCACTAACTTACACAGAAACCCATTGTGTACACTGTCTAGTTCTGCTTTCTATCAGGGTAAACACATGGAATCTGTAAATTGGTAGCAAATCCTCTCTTTCAGTTGTATCTCATGGAAATCTCTCTCTTCTGTTCTGTGGTTCTGTAGGAAAGTTGGTTTCTGTTTAATGCATACTTTCCTGGTCAGTCAAGGAACTAGAAAAGTATTGTTGAGCTATATGAAAGCAAGCCTATTGTTTGAAGGTAATTCTTTTTGTCTTTAGCCTTCAACCATGTAACAATATTTCTAAGGTTAGGGTAGACAGATTTCCATTACTGTGGTAAACCCTTGTAATGAAGGCTAAGGAGGAAAGGCTTGTTCGGTTTCTGTTTCAGTGGTTTCAGTCCATGATGGCTTTTGTCCTGTGACCTTGTGGCTTGTAGAGGCACATTTGTCCCAACAGGAACATGTGAGGAAGGGGCTTCTGGATCCTCATCGTAGCCAGGATTGATACGGAGGGGATTAGTCACCCTATTGCCTATTTTGGAACATGCTTCTGCTATCTTGCACAAAACCCTACCTTTCAGTAGTAGCACAAGCTGACAGCCAAGATTTTGGCAAAAACATTTGGAGGGCATGCGGTTTCGAAGCTTTAGTGGTTAGCTAGGTTGCCTCTGTATTTGATGTGGTCTGGATGCTCATTTATAATCCAGTGCTTTCATTTTTGAGCGGTTGAAAACCTACCCTAATTTTAATTATATATGACCCAGTACACCAAACTCAGAAATGTCTGAAGAAGTTGTATTCAGAGAAATGCTGCTCCCTGGATTCTGTCTCCTAGATCCCCACTTCTTCATTTTCTTTTTTTTTTTCAGTTCTCATTTTCTTTAGTCTTATAAAGCAGTCTTACTATTGCCTTGTGCAGGCTTCCTATGTGTCATTTTATGTAACTGAGCTAATGTGTGAGGCTTCTAATTCTTTCTATAGAACCCAGAGCCTCCTACATGTCGAGCACATGGTTTACTTCTGAGCCTTTGCCCTAGTGAGGGGTATTTTTGTGTACTCTTCTCTCTCTACAGTCGAAAATGAATGTGCACAAATGGTTTTGCATTGCAACATTGGTGTTAATGGTAATACATGGAAGTTATTTCAGTGCTTACATGGGTGGGGTTGAATTGACTATTGTCCATCCAAAATGAAACACTGTGTTGCTGTAAAAGAAGGAATAAGAGAAATTCTCACATGGAGATAATTCCAGCACACTGGTTTGTGGAAACAGCAGAGAAGTGCATGACCTATGCGTGGCTTTGGAGAAAGGCTTCAACATGAGAATGTAATGTGCCTCTCATTCTCCTGCCATTGTTTTTGTGAGAATTCTCTCCCTGGAGTGTTATCAGTTCAGACTCTCAGATTGCAGTCTAATCCACATCACTGCAGAAAGTGCAGGTGCGGGGAATAGCATGCTTACAAGTGCAGGTGTGGGAAGAGAGAGGAATCTGGAACTTTATAGCCAAGGATGACAGGGACTATTTCTCCAGTCACCAGACACTGGGAAACATGGACAAGAAATGTCATGAATCAATGAAGATTTCCTAGTAAGTTGGACTGATAGTCGTCACTTCTGGACACAGCTTGGGTTAATTACAGTCAGTTCTGAGTGTCCATTTCTGGGGAAAATAGAACCAAGTGGACAGGTAACAGTGCAGGAACCCTGCTTCCTATGTTAATTACTCCAGGAAAGAACCCGTACTTTGGGGTAAAGAAGCGGAATATCAAGTAGTAACAGGAACTAAATATCCGGCTATAAAAAACAAGCAGCAATCAAAATGTCAAACCCAATTCTCGTCTTACATTCTGTCTTCAATGTCTTAGGGATTTGGATGGAATGTAAAGGAAAGAGGAGACAGAGACAGTGGTGTCATGGACTCTTGGGGACTTGGTCAAGCTGTAGGCTTACCTGCAATTAAATTCCATTTAAAGTAACAAACTATACATTGCCATTTTCTAAACCAGAGACACAAGGATACCAGTAGGCAGCAGGTGTACATTATTTTCTCAGGTTTTCCTTTATCCTTCCCAGAAGAGGTGCTCTGAGATTCTTTTATTTCTCCCCAATCCCAACTCTATTGCCACGTGATTTTGCACTCACCCTTTATTTGGACACACTGTTTCTTCACCTTCAAAACACACATACACACACACAAACACACACACATTTCCTCTTACTTTGTTAAGTATACTCAATCATCTTCTCTCAACCAAGATGTACTTTACCAGGAAGTTGTCCTCTCGGTCAAGAGAATTGGTTACACTTTCATTTCGCATGTATTTTGTCAGTGCATTCTAGAAAACTGTACTTCATCTGCTTCTGGGTCTCCCCACATCCTCATTCTGTGAGGGCTTTGGCATGCAGAAACTGTGACTATCTGTCTATCATCTCATGTAACTAGCCCACTATTAACAACCCACGGTCTATTTTTGAAGGGCATCAATTTACCAATGACTCAATGATTTTGGGTACTAGAGACACTGTAAAACCCTGGGTCCTTTTACCCATAGGAATTTCAAGCGTATGATTATAATTGGAAATATATTAAAAAATGATGAAAGGAAAAACGGTATGAGACACCATTACCATCATCTTTTAAGATTTATTGCACATTTTCATCATATGATAGACAACTTGATGAAAAGCCTAATTACCTAACATTAGTGGAAATTATTTTCTTAGCTCATGTCATAATAGAGATTATTAGTGTAGTGGAGTCTTCTTTTGTATAACTCCAAGTAGGAAAAGATTAATAAAATAATTTCAAGCGTGTAGCAGTTTGACATGCCTGGAGTGGTTATAATTTGGTAAAGTGAGAACAGCCTGCAGATCACTTGACTTCAGATGGTACAGCAGTCTCTCGCGGAAGCTCTGGCGAAAGCTCTGGCGAGACCCATCACGCCCTCCTTGTGGCAGGTCCCAGAGGATTTGGTGAGCAGTGCTTCTGAAGTGATAGGCAATTCTTTGGTCTTCTCCAAAGTCTGGTCTTCCACTGCATGTCCTGTTACTCTCTTGTCCTACAGAGAACAGCTGCACAGTTCTCCTCCTGTCCTTTCCTCTCTGGTCCACTTCTGTGTCCTTATTTTGGTTTCTTATTTCCTCCAGCGTATAAGGAATGGGAGGAAGGGAGGAAAGCAAGGAGATTTCAGACATTCCTGTGACCAAACCAGGAGGCTTAGTCCTCGCTGGGAATCAATGTACAGATGTGAGAATGTGCCCTACAGCTTTCTCCAAGGGGGATTATTTGTAATTATTGAAAACATAATTGAACAGCGTATCTCAACTCTGTAAACTCTAAAGCGCTTATTTTTTGCTTGTGTAACAGCTGCAAACAGGAAATATAAAAAAGAGTGGTGTCAAAAGTGAAATAAAATCTTTCATTAATCAGAGACATTCATAAAACAAAGCAGGCAGGAAGAGCGGATATATGATGACAGTCCTTTGGGAAGCAGGGACTTGAAGTTTGCCTCTACAGGCATGACTTAGCTTTAGCTTGTTCTCCTAAATAAGCCAAGCCAGTTAATCATTCTGTCGTGTGGAGTGGGACAGAACAAAAGGTTGCTAGTACATAAGTCATTTGCAGCGCCCTTTGAGCCTGCCTCTCTCCGCCTTGTTTGTTTCTCTCCAGCCTCCCAGTCTTCCTCCTCCCTTCCTTTTTATATTGATCAGCAAGCTGATTCCTCATGAACTCTGCCCACAAGCACAGGTGTAGGGTAGTCCTACCTGGTTTTTATCTTGAGCTTGCAAAATATTTAAAACTACTTTTTTCAAGGTAGCCTACAAACAGATAGGTTTTGTTCTAGTTGGCTTTCAGTTGCAATGTAGGGGAGCAAAGACTATGTTTCCTCTTCCAGTTCCAGGTAACAGGTAATCCAACGCCAATGGAAGTCAGGGAAAGCCCTGAAGCAGAAACCATGGAGGGATACTGCCTGTCTGCACACTCACAAGTTCTTGTTCAGGTTGGTTTCTTATGCAGTACAGACTTAGGGATAGCTCCACCCATAGTGGGATGGGCCTGCTTGCTCCACCTGTCAATCAAAATAATCTCTCTCAGAAAAGGCCATAGGGTAGTCTGATCTCGGAAGTTCTTCATTTGATGCTTCATCTTCCCAGGTGAGTCTAGGCTGTGTCAAGCTGACATTGGAAACTAAGCAGCACTGGTTTCATTATGACATTTTCAAACCTTCTATTACTATCCTTGAGATTTGTCTGTCTCCTGCTGCTGCCCTCCCATCTCCACTGCCCCCCCTTTTTTTAAAGGATATCTATATCTATATCTATATCTATATCTATATCTATCTATCCACACACACAGTGATTTATTTATGCATATGCATGTGTTCATGTCACAGAGTATTTCCTAAGTACTTGAAAGAGTAAGTTCTCTCCTTCCACCATGTCAGTTCCAGGGAGCAAATTCTGGCTGGCAGGCTTAAAGGCAAGCATCTTTATTACCTGTTAGGCTGTCTATACAGCCCAGATCTCTGTCACTTTCCCACTGGTTTCCTTCCTTCAAAATAGTTCCCCTTTTGCTTTCTTGCCACACATATTCTATTACTATCTCTTCCACACATTCTTCTCTCTCTTCTCTGCCCCTCATTGTCCCATTTCTTATCATACATGCATACATTGTGCACACATGTACACAGGCACATGAGCACATACAAGAATCACACACACACAAAAACTTCGTTTTGTGTATGAGAGAAAATGTAGCATTTGTCTTTCTGACTCTGGCCTGTTTTGCTTAGCATAATCACCCTCGGCTGCATCTGTCTTTCTGTAAATGTCATAACTTATTGTTCTTTATGGCTGAGTAAAATTTCATTGTATGTAGGTCCCACAATTTCTTTATCAGTTCATGGAACAAACAGGGGACATTATGTCCATTAAATGACAATCCACATATCTGTTGAGACAAAAAGAAGTGACACAATTATTCAAACAGTGTTGTTTAGATTTAAAACACCACTGTGGTAAAATTATTCTTTTCTTAAATTAGAGATACTAAAGAAAAAGAGAAAAAGGCATTTCCATCCGAGCCCCTCATTCAGTTTCCAGGTGTCAAGTTCTGCAGTATTCTAACTGAACTCCGATAAATTTAGTTCATTGCCAAGAACTGCAACATGTGCTCCCCGCTGAAAACAAAGCCCCGCCCATTACAAAATCACCCTATCATACTATACATCTGAAATTCCAAAGTCCTTTTATATGAAGTTAGCATACATTAAGATATTTAATGTGATGCAAGACAATAGTGATACTTACAGGTAATTATGTAATTTAAAGCATGCATTACAATTTTAATGAACTAAGTTTTTTTTTTTTTGGTCGCATACTCTGATGTTTATATGTTGAAGTCATGCCCTCCTAATGAGCTGGTGTATAGTCAGAATCCTGATCTTGGACTACTAACTTCCAGACCCATAGCAACATTGTTTTTGCTTGTTAAATTTATCCATTCTGTAGTATCTTGTTAGAATAGTCTGAGATAAATAAATATGTATATATTATAATACAGATAACATTGTAGATGATGCATTTTTATCCTATTTTAATTCTACGTTATTGATAAGTTTGAAGTTTAGAATGCCACTCTTGGTGTTAGCATGCTATAATAAAATAACCTTCCCTCTTCTTTCTCAGCTCCTCCTGTCGTTTTGTTTGTTTGTTTGGTTTCAGACAGAGTCTTGCTATTTAACCATGGCAAACCTACTATTGACTGTGTAGTCCAAGGCAACCCCAAATTCATGGCAGTTCTAGCACTGGGATTGAAGGCATAAGCCACCATGCTTGGCATATGTAAACTTCTCAACAGTTGAAAACAATTCAGGTTTCATCTCATGATATTTTTGCATTCCCAGCCTCAGCACAATGCTGAGTGGAATGACCAAAACAAAGGAAATGAACTTGTCCTCTGAATTTTTTCACTGAAATTAACAGAATGATGCTGGAAAAAACCATATTTCAGTGTCTATGAAATAAGATGGTTTATAAACTCACACCAAGGATTGTGTTTGTAGTATTGGGGAAAACAATGATGGTTAAATGGTGTATTCTTCGATGGCCCTTGGGTGAATGCTTCTTACAGGCACCATGAAGGCCTTAGTTCTTGTCCCCATATTCTCCAGTACCTAGCAGTCTCAGAACTGTAGTTTATATAGTTGGCTGTGTCCACCCACAGATATTTCCTTTGGAGGTTGCTTTGTACTGCTGGGTTTATTTTCTCTGCTTACAACTTCTCAAGAGGTAACACTAAAGACAGGCTGGAATGTGGATAGGTTTTGTCTTTCTTTCTGCATACATTTTCTTCTTTACTTTTCTTCAGAGCAGACTATAGCCAGAAAACCTATATCTCCTGAGCTATTGGTTGGCATAGATTTCATAAGCGTTTCTCTCATGATTTCCTAGTGATTCAGTTCATTCCCTCTTTCTGTAACTGGATGTGAAAACCAGGCAGTTTATGTAGGACACTGGTTCATTGAGCTCATAGTTCTGGAGGCTCACAAGCTCTTGTCTCCTCAGCGTCTTGTGAGGGCCTCATGCTACATTAGTGCATGATAGATGCCCCATGTGATGAGGCAAAGCAAGTGTGCTCACACTGGGCTTTCTAACTCCTTCTGTCAAGCTGCTGAGATAATCCTGAAGTCCTCTCTCTCAGGAACTTTTTAATACCAACGGTCGTACAAGCGTCTTTCTTTGTCTTACTTCTCAATACTATGGGAAGGTGACCTTGAGGACAATGTCAATATGAATCTTGGAGAAGACATAATCTGATCATAGTGACTTTTGTATGACCCATCAGAATGTCGGCAAAATAAGGAGAATCTAGCCTCTCATACATGTGTCAGGGTGCAGTTTTTTCTGTTTGAATTTCTGTGTTTCTGCCCTTCTTATATTCCCCCAAATCTGGGGAGTATTAGAAATAAGGTTCCCTTTCTGCTCATATTTCTTCATATTTCTTACCACTCCAGTCTAGATCATCCAGGAACCTTCCACATGTCATTTCTAAGAATTCTAACATATGCTTTGGGGAAATGACTCTGTCTCCTTAAATTACACCTGGGGTCATCGTACCTTGAATCCAGTGAACTGTGGCAGTGATATTATTATAGAGCGGGATGAATGCCATGTGTTAACTATGGCTACTCATTTTCAAGGAAAAATTTCAAATAGGAGATCAGAAAAAGGCATGTGTGCTGTGTCCAGCATATGGCAATGCAAAAGAAAGAAAAAAAATACAGTTTGTAGTGACAGATGGATTTGAACCACATTTGGATCTGTTGAATGCTTTTTAATATTTAATTTACAATGAATCTTTAATATAACATTTAACTAAGTCTTCTGTCATATCCCTTTGAAATGTATAAAGCCTTGTCAGTGTAATTGTGTCTAGGAGATTTAATGGGAATATTGAGTACTTAGAATTAAAACTGTTGTTGAAAAAATGGTAATTCTCTCAAGATTTTTATGGTGCACTTATATTTATTTGTGCTGTTTAGAGTGGTGTATATATTTTTAACCGTCTGTCAGCTTTTTTATTTCCCGCTAGAAAAAAAAATGGAACCAAATAATGAAAGTAACTTTCAGCTATGGAAATGAAATACACATGGCAGCTGCATATGGCGCCAGACCCAGCCTGCTGCTGAAGGAACAATTTCCAACACTTAGTCACAATATAAGGGATCATGATTGTCGGACGGTGGTGGCCACTGTGTTCTTGGAATAGATGGGGTAAATGAGATCACCAATTGCTAAAGAACCCCCTCTGGTCCTGTCCAGTGAAACCTAGGACTGGGTTTTATGGAGTTACTTATAAAGCACTAGTTGAGACATTCCAGGCAAAGTTCACTTTTAGTTTCTTTAAGTTTAGAATGTGGAGCATTGCAGTGAAGATGGGCCTGATCTCTGCCTCCCGCTGTTTTGCCATGGGATGACTGTCTTCTTCACCACTGCGGCCCCTGGTCACAGTAACCTAGATCAGAAAATGGCAGGCTTCACACTTCTTACCGAGACTTATTAAGCATTTCCTTTCCTCACATGTCATGATAATCTGTATTTTGGCATATGGTTGGGCTGACGTGATGCTTTTCAAACATTCCCGAGGGGAGTGAAGGGGTTGTTGAAGACATGTGAAACTCATCAAGGCTCATGGATCAAAATCAAGTCTTTGTCTAGTCAACACCTGCTGTCAGAGACGGTGACATTGACGGAGGTCTGGTATTCAGGGCTGGGTAAGAGAAACTTGATCTGTGCTCTGTGATTATGCATGCTTAGCTGTCATCACTACAGAGTTTCATTGGGAAACTATTGTCAGGTCTTTATTCTGTCCCTCCACATCCCTGTTGATTTATGATGTCTTGTTTCATAATTCTCCTATAGGCATTTTGTTGTTTTTAGTCTTATTTCCTTTATTTATTTTGTATAGTGGTAGTCCCAAAGCAGGACATTTAGAGTTAAAGACAATTCTGCAATCTTTCTTAATGACAATCCAAGAGTGGTCATTCTGAAATAAAGTGAATATGAATAAAGAAGAGTTTTTCTGATTGGCTGCATTGTGATAAATTATGGCATTCTAATGTTATTGTCTTTTTGGATCTTTAACTTGGATCTTTAACTTTTTAGCTTGTAACTGAGGGTAGCTATTTTATTTCATTTTATCTTCCATTTTCCTCATTTGGTAATGACCTGGCAACTTTCTGATTTGGCTCATCATGAGTTTTGGACACTTTGATCCTAGATTAAACCTCTACAATTTTAGGGATTACAGTACAGTTGGTTTATATACTTGAAGCTTAAGAGTAGAAACATAGTTGTGCATGTCTGTCATCCCACAACTCAGGAATCTGAGGCAGGAACATGGTGTGTTTCAGAAAATATGTGTTTCACTTCATAGTAAGTTGGAGGTGTTATGTATATTCTGTGCTATGTATTAAAATCCTAGCTCAAAATAAAAACCATGATAAAAAAGAAGGAAACCTCAGTTTTGTAATGGTTCAAATCATGTGACTACTCCCAGTTATTTGAATTCTGGCCTCATTGGTTGACCTAGTGCGTGCCACAAGCCTATTCTGTCCTGGGATGGGGCTCGTTTGATTGATAGTTCATATAGATAGAATCGTTACTGATGCCCATTTGACTCCATTCCTACATACTGATTTAGTTGAATGAAATACCCCTCCTTTTTTCTTCTGTGTCCTCCACAGTTAAAATAGAATATATCTACCAGTGCTCAGCCAATCTGGATGGAAGGACATCGAGGGGGAATGCTACATCTCAATACAGTTTAGCTGTTTAAACAATAAGTATGAAGGGAAAGCGATTGTGAGTTATTGGTGCCCCACTGCCGGGTGACATTACTGCACCATGTGGTGCTTACTGAATGATTTCAGACACACTGGGAGAAGTTACCCCTGCCACATACAGTAGAGATTCCTTTTAAAAATACATGTAGCAATAAAGCAAGACTCATTCGTCCTTCCCCTGTCAGGCCTCTTCTCGCAACACAGCGAATAGCTAATAAGCATCACATAATAGGCTTTGTGCTTCTGCACTGGGACATGCAAGTGAACTGGTAAAGGTTTAATTACTGTCTCTGGAGCAATAACCTAGACAGTTCATGCTTCCAAAGAGTCCCTTGTTAAGGCGAATGATATTGTCATTTTGATATCAGCAGTGTACTTAGGGTCGATTTCACGGGAAAGGCACAGGGAACTGAGACGAGTATCAGAGGCAGCAGTGTGTGGTTGTGCCTAATTTGAAAGTTCAAACCTTAGAGTTACCTCAAAACTCAGTTCTGTAAACTTATCTTCACATTTTTGTGTGATTGCTTTTTCTGAAATGGCTTGGGGAGCATTTTGTTTCATGGGGATGTATAAGTGGGTAAGGGAATGTGTGAATTTAAAGAGCTTAAAGAAAAACTAGATGTATTTTCTCTAAAGGAAAATACTAGAAGCTTTTCAGAGAGTCAGGTGGGTTTAGGGGTGACATCCTAGTAGTTTTATGTGCATCCTAAATGTGTGTATTGATGATACTGCATTTCAGTTGGAGAAATTACTACTGCAACTTGGCTTTGCTTCTTTACCAGTAATGGTTCCTTAGCCGTTTAGTGCCAGAAGTAATTCACGGCAATGATGACAGAAAGTACATGTTTTCTAATAGAGTTTGTCTGGGGCTCCTCGCCTGATGTCCAAAGACGATGATGTGATGCTGGCCACCTAAAGTTGTACTGGTTAAATGAAGGAGAAAGAGAGAAAGTGGAGGATGTTTTTGAAAAGCGTATTCGCAACAAAGAAATAAAATTAATATAAAAATGTCTTCAGGGGGATCAATTGGATGTGGTGCCCACATTAGAGAATGCTCTGTTTTTGTTTGCAAAGAAGGAGTTATGTGTGTTGGTCTGGATTGGGCTCATAGAGACCCATTGAATGGAGGTTTTCAGGACTTAACATCTTGTTAAACATTTTCATGTTAACTATCACTGTGGCTCAAAATGCTTATTCGTTTATGTCTCATAACAATACGCTAAATTCTTGTTTTGTCTACGCTTAGCCTTCTTCCATTTTCTTGAAGAGCTGCAATATACATGTGTGTCTCCATTGATTGAAACTGCAAAGGAGTGAAGGCAAATTGATGGTAATTTAAAAATCTTTAGGTGTATTTCGGTTTTCTGTGTATAATTATTCTGCCTGCATATATGTTATCTGTACCATATACATGCCTAGAGCCGATGAAGATCAAAAGAGGGCCTTGGAGACCCAGTAAGTTGACTTTTTAGATAGTTGTGACTATTTCATGCAGATGGAAACCAGACCCAATTCAAGTGATCTTGATCTCTGATTCATCTCTCTAGCTCTACTTGTAATACTTTTAAACAATCAACTTTTTTTAATTGTAATTTTATTAAATTATAAAAGTTTCCATTTCCGCCCCTCCTCCCACCACCCTCCCACTCCCTCCACTCCCTCGCCTCCTCCCTCTCCATCCCTAAGAGCAGTCAGGATTTCCTGCCCTGTGGGAAGTTCAAGTTCCTTCCCCCTCCCTCCAGGTCCAGGAAGGTGAGTGTCCAGACAGACTGGATCCGCAAAAACCAGTATATGCAGACGAAACAAGTCCCAGTGTCATTGTCAATGGCTTTTAGGAAAGACTCCGGCCAGCCACATTCAGAGAATCTCGTTGGATTGCGTCCTCGTTCAGTCCCAGTCCAACTGGCCTTGGTAAACTCTCATTAGATCCGTCCCCTTGTATCAGTGGGTGATCACATCCCTCGCAGTCCTTATTTCCTTTTTCATTTTCTTCGTCCTTCTGCTCCTCATTTGGACCTTGGGGGGCTCAGTCCGGTGCTCCAATGTGGGTCTCCTTCTGTATCGCCATCCATCGTCGGATGAAGGTTCTCTCTGATCTTGCCTTCTTTGCTCACGTTCTCTTTCCTTCTGCTTCTCGTTTGGACCTAGGGAGTTAAGTCCAGTGTTCCGATGTGGGTCTCTGTCTCTATCTCCATCCATCGCCAGACAATCAACTTTAAATAACAATAGTCATTATGAAGGTTGTGTAGTAGATTGGAAATTAAAAGCTTAAGTTTTGACTGCGAGTTTTGAGTCTCCCCCAACCCCAAGTGATGAGGATCAAAACTAGAGTCTTGTGATTACCAAGCAAGTGTTCTGGCACTAACCTGATTTTCAACCCAAATACTTGTTTTAATGAGTAAGGCTGTTAATTTTAAAGGGCTGGAGAGATGGCTTAGTTGTTACCAGCACAGGATTCTCTTAGAGAGAATCATCATTCAATTCCCAGCACCACACAGAAGCTCACAACCATCTGTTAACTCTAGATTCAGGGAATCTAGTACCCTCTCAGGGCCTCTGTGAGCAAAAGCATGCTATGGGTTCAAAGACATACTTGCAGTCAAAACACTCATATACTTAAAATAAAAATTAAAATATTTAACTGGCAAATCTATTTTTTATATACACAAACCTCAAAAAACATGAAAACATGATATTATAAGGAACTAAGTATTAAGTTCACAACACTTTCTGTTTTTATTTACTTTTGTATTTATTATTTCTTTTATTGTGCTAGAGATAGCATGAAGAGTCTTACACACATTACAGCCAGCTGAATCCCCAGTCCCTTATAGCTGTTACTTCCATTTGGGAATAGTGAAATGGTGATTTCCAAGAAATGTTTTCAAATTAGCATACTAAAGCTGGCAACAAAAAGGTTGAAATTAATGAGATTGTTTTATAAGGGAAATATTTAAACTATAATGTGGAGTTGGAAAAACAATCTGTATATCTAGTTCATTTCATCTCTTCACCATGGAGAAACGAGGTGAAATGATTTGGGGATTTGTTTCTATATGTGCCTTTGTACACAGGAATCACAAAGTATTTGAAGTCAAAGTTTTGTTAGCAGTACTCTGGTAAAGGAACTAAGGTAATCACTAGGACAATAAAATATACCTAATGTTGCACACCTTGTAAATGTCACACTTGCTGGTACTGGAGCAGAAGTAGTGGGAGAGGGAGAACCGTCATGACAAAATCCACAGGTGAAAATAAAAAGTGGTTAATGCATTTAACTAACAAAGTAGAAAACGTGTTTACCCAAAGCAAACATGAATTATATACAATGATGGCAGACCGATCCTCATATAGCAACAATAACACCAAATAAGATTAATGGCATTGACTTTACAATCTATATTTAATTTTAGCAGTAGAATTCTATTTGGTAGAAATCACCAACGTTTTAGAAAAAGCAGCAGAATAAATAAAGGTCATTGAGAATTTTCTTCTGTAATCCAAACTATTGATTCAGCTGAATTTCATGGAGTTGGCAGTTCTTAAAGCTGTAGAGGAATTGCTGGGCAAGGGGACTCATTCCATTAGTTCATTTGTGGCTTTGAAGTGGAGAATTATACTTTTAATCCCTGTAGAGCAGGAGCCCAAGGCAATATGCAGGGAGCCTAAATGCAGATCATTTTTAGATTTGCCTTCAGTCATACAATTGCAGGTTTAATCTAAGAACCTCCTTGCGCTTTCCTACCTCTTGACTCAAGAAAGAAATCTGAGATGTTTCATGAAGATGGTTTGGGCTGATTATACTCTGTATCTCTCTGTGCTGGAAAAAAAATATACACTGCGCATTTTTAATCACACACAGTAGTTTGTCATTTTCTATCTAAAGTAAAATGGAAGTTTTAAAATGAAATAAAATATGCTTTCCTGGAGATCTTCAGTGGATAAAGTAAACATAGTGAATGTTGCCCTTTACAGGAAGCGTCCGCATCAGATGCAGCCTGTGTGTTCCCTTTCTTTGCACATGTTATCACGTGAACACTGGCAACAGAAGTGGAGAGGGTTGTGCATGAGTTCTTAGCAACCCCCGGAAGATATTGACCTAAGATGTGAGCATATAAATACAATAATGGCATGAAGAGTATTCCTACAGAATAAAATAGAGATCCCGGAGTATCCTTTTTGTCAGAGAATTGGTTTGACATAAAAATCTGCAGTGCTCAAGTCCCTCATACAGATATAGTATAACATTTGCAAACACCCACTTCTGCTCACTGTGATGCACAAACAGCAATGCAAATGCCATGGGTAGTTGTAATACTGTCTTGTGTGTGGAATAATCACAGAGAAAGCATCTACATGTTAAATACGAATGCATTCTGTGAGTATTGCTCTTCTACATTTGCTTTATTTAATCTTTGGCTGCAGAACACATGGAGGACTAACTGGATTTAGTGAAGATGATATAGTTATGCTATGTCATCAGCCAGGATAACCTCTCCCACTTACCTTCAGCCCACAAAACCATCCTTTGAGGATAATTTCATATTTTACCTTTTTGGACACTTGTCCTTGGTCAGCTTATACTGGGTGGAATTTTTTTTCTATTTGTCCTGGTTAATCTTGGTATGCCTTTGGTTTTACTTTCTCCCATGTGTTTATTTTGTGTTTAGGAGGCATCCGTGGTATTTCCACAGCCTCTCTAGGTAGCATATCATTCTCTCTTGTGCTCAGATGTTCATAGCGCCATGATGGCCAGCTGTTTTTTGTGGGGGACTGTATGGAACACTGCAGACCTTCATCTCAAAAGCCCTCCAAGCATGCCACATGCTCTTGGATGCAGCAGCCCCTCACCTGGGTGCAGTGTCTGTCTATGCATGTCCTGTGCTGTGGCATCACAAGCCTCTGATCTCCATTTGTAAGTAACCTTCCAGAAGCCCAGCCCTGGCTGAGCAAGGCTTCCAGTAGGGCACAGCAGGTGGCCCAAGGGCAGAGTGAGGACTGTGTCTCTGCAGGTCCCAGGTTTGTGGTTATTAAAGCAGAGCGCCTCTGTAATTGCAGCTCAGAGGGAAAGCTCACCATGCCACGTTCCAGTCGGCTGACCCATGCTTCCTACTGAGCAACCTGGGAATATATTAGTAACCAGCCACAAGACTGCAGGGCCAGCATGAATTCCTTTGATTCGTCTGCCCTTGTTCCTCCGCTTTATCTGTGTTTACATAGAAAGGTGATGCTAGGTATTAGAGCAATCTCTGGGTGAAGCAGAGGAAGCCTATTATTTATGTGCATACAGCTGGGATCCTGTGACATCCTAGGTCACTTTCTGGAGACCTGAGCAGAGCTGCTGTATGGGGACGTTTAAAATGTGCTCCTTTGAATTTGTCAATGGCCTTTGAGCTCACAATCTCCCTCCTGAGTGAAGAGGGGTCCATTCCAGTTGTATGCACATCTTTTGCTTTTGTATTCAGGGGTTTTCCTTTTATCCTCCCTGCATCACAAACATTACAAGTCTTCTGTGGCCTTTGCTGACTTTGAGCTTTTCTGTTTGGTACCCAGTGACTGGCTCATAACACATTACTCTAAGCTACTTTGTGGTGGTCCCGTACTTCCTGCCTTCCTGTAAATCCAAAACCTTGTATTTTCAAAACTGGACTGAGAGGGTATGCATGTGAGCTTCCTCACATCTTTCCCTATCTGCTTGCCTACAGTGTTTGCTGACAGCCCTACTGATAATATAATGTGTTTATATGATCCTTATTGGAGTTTTGATTCGAAGACCTGTATGCAGTCCGTCTCCTACCTAAGTCCCAAGCAAAGCAGAAGAATCTTATAGGAAGTTGGTCTTGCCTGAAGAGTCAGGCAGACTTTCTGCGGCATCTCAGTCCTGATTGCTTTGAATGATGCTGAAGCAGGGGCTTTACATCTAGGTTGTAAAGGTGCTGGGAGGTAACAGGCTACTGAGGCAGACAGTATGAGGAATGGCGCAGGTGTACTCAGAAATTGTCACACAGAACAGAGACTTCCACAGCACTCCCAGGTATTGCCTTCTCGTTGTCTCTGCCATCACTAGCCAAGTCTTCAGATGCTATGTATCATGGGGGTGTTTTGCTCATCAGTTGCGGCAATAAAAGGCTGTTGCCTGGTCTTTCTGATGAAGACCAACTTAAACACGTGACCCTGAATATTTAGGTTGGTACCCTGATAGCCTGTATTTTTCCTATAGTTTTTCCTGTCTGACCCCATGATTTTTCCACATTCCTCCATACAGAATATTTCCTATTATAAATATGAATGGTCTCATCTTCAGGCTGTTTTGACTGCAGTGCACAGGGTCCATTCTCTGGCTGCACTGGCCTAATCCTGGCATGGTATCTGGTTTTCAGCTCTTCTGGAGAGTATGTGAATAGTCAGGACATGGTACCTGTACCATCCATCTGTTCATTTCTTATCTCAATCTGCCATATCGTGCAAGGAGGCACTAGAGATGACACCTGGGCTGTAAAGGTGCTGGGAGGTGACAGGGTACTGAGGCAGACAGAATGAGGCATGGAGCAGGTGTGTTCAGGAATTGTCATGCAGGGCAGCGATTTCCACAGCACTCCTAGTCATTGCCTGCTCATTACACCCCACTGACACGGGTGAAAAACAAAAGGTCCTGTCTGGTTTTTGCAGGTGTAGGTGTGGGCATGGTTCAATGGCCGCCCTTGATTATCTGGAGAGTACTAGAAAGAATTTTAGCAGGAAATCCTCTCATCTTACTTTTAGAACTCTTTCCCGGTTCTGAGGCCATGGTTTATGTTGATTTCCTATATTGTTGATGGGATAAATGGGAATATAACAGTAGAGGTGTCATCCCCTGATGTGAGAACAGACTAAAAGTCATCTCATTTGAGCCTACGCATTTGATGAGTGATCATGGATGATATTTGTCCTTAAGTGGTCATAGAGTGACATAGAGTGAGGGCCCTCCACCACTAGCATGCTTTATAATCATTTTAACTCTGAAAATTATTTAGAGATATCTCTGCGAGGTTCCCACCAGTCCAATGGGTCCACCACCGTGGTCTTTTCCCTCTCTGTGTAAATGGCATGACAACTTCCCTTCCATCTCCTAAGGCAGAGGCCTTCATTTTGTACTCTTCCTTCCCACCTTAAACTGAAATTACTAAATCTAATTGGTCTGATGGAATCTACAAGAGTCACAGCCCCTCTCTCTTCCATGATCTTCATATTCTTTTCATTTGGCCCTTGGGTCTTCATGGTCCATTCACAGGAACAAATGCATTTGTGCTTCCCCACTCCTCATGCGGCTGTCTCGGAATTCCCCAGCCAGACCCACCTGTTGGATGCATCTCTGATTTAAAGACCTTCATCTCATGTCTCCCAGGATTGTGATGCCTGGCAGTGCTGAATAAGTATTGTATTTTTTTTTACTAAGAAAAATGTAAAACATCACTTCACATTAACATAAAGTTCACATGAAGAACAACAAAGAGAATATTGAAGCACTCTGCAGTTTGGCACTCCTGACTAGTTGAATAATTTGTCCAGTCTAATATAAGGCTTGCTTTAAGCACACACGTTGACTGAGTTTTCTGTCCTGCCTGGTCCCCACAGTTGTTAAGTCCCAAAGAAATCACACAGAGGTATACATTAGTTATAAACTGATTGGCCCAGTATCTCTGGCTTCTTATTAACTCTTACAACTTATATTAACCTATTATTCTTATCTGTGTTAGGCACTTGGCTCAGTACCTTATTTGGTAGGGTAGTTATACCTTGCTTCTTCTGTGTCTGGACAGGACTGCAAAGGCATGGGCTTCCTTCTTCTCAGAATTCTCTTGTTCTCATTGACCCACCTCTACTTCCTATTTGGTTATCACACCTATGCTTCCTGTCTGGCTACTGGCCAATCAGCATTTATTTAAAATATAATTGACAGAATACAGACCATTGTCCCACACCACACCACACACACACACACACACACACACACACACACACACATACACACACACACACATACACATACACACACACATACACACACACACACACACACATCTTTATATTACCTACTACATACAGTCATATACTGTCCTATGGCATTTCACGAGGCTGCAGACTGCACACAGAACAATGGTCCTATAGCATCATTTTGCTTGGCGAGGTTGTAGCCATCTTTGTGTGTCTAATAGTATTCTCTGCCACTGGCACAGTGTTATGTATTTAATTAATGATGTATTTCTCAGAAGGAATCAGTTAAATCAATCATGTTATTTAGTTTCTCAGTTCGATGTAGTCAGTTCTGTAGAAGGGACTCTGAAGAATAGGATTTTGCTTCCCATATTTTTTTAGGGGGCCTGGAATGCCTGGAAAAAAAGGTGCTGTTCATAAATGTTAGGTTTCTTCCAAAGCCACCTCTCTTGTAGTTAACTCATGATTCTGTATGTGCCTATGGCCTCCACTTTGTGTGATTGAAAGTACAGGAAAGGGATAAAAGAGGTGGGCAAAGGTGAAAGGAAGAGGAAACAAGGGAAAGGGAGGAATGGAGGAAGGCAGGAGAGCACGCAAGACCTCTTGTGTCTTACTAAAATACCAACGATGTCCTAAGGACCTAAACCCCATGTCTTCATCAACCCAATGGCTCCCAAGGTTCCAGGTGCTCATCCTATTCCCTGGAATAATAGTACTTGAACACAGACATTGAGTCCTTGACATGTGCTGCCATATATACCAAGAATACATTTTGTGTGGTGGTGGTGGTGTGTGTTTGTAATAGTTTGCCAGGAAGAAGTATTGATGCAGTCAAATGCATTATGCAGTTAAATGTGTGTGATAACTGGCATTAAAAATCAATCTCTTAAATGTTCCAAATGAATAGAAGTGAATATGCCTAGGAATTTGAATGAGATCAATGTGGGTCGACTGGGCCGATCTAGAAAGATCTTATGGCGCAAAAGACACTTAAATTTTTACCTTTAGAGTCCAAATAATTTATCCTGTTCTTTTTACCCCTATCTCTTCTGGGACCTGGGTTCTAGATGATTTATAACGAGGCTTTTCTTGGGAAGGCATGCACTAGTTGTGTTAACAGAACCCTTCCAGTGACCGCATCACCCGAGTCATTTTTCTCAGTGACTCTGCTTCCCTGAGAGCCAGATATAATCACCGACTCCACTGCACAACCTCTGCAGGACTCAGCTGTGGGCTGTGATTATGTGTTTTAACTATTCTTACTTAGTGAGCAATTTAATTCAAGGGAAGATGATCTATATTCTTTTAAGTTTCATTAAGTAGTCATTAGAAGGTTTAATCTCATGCATCTTTGTTTTTCCAATCTGAATCACTGCCATTAGTTTAGATGGCACTTATTAAATTTTGAGCCCTGCCAAGCCACTACAGCAGCATGAATTATGAAGTTTTGGTTCCTTGGCTTTTAAACATAAGGTCTCTATCATGACACATATGTGGCCCCATGCTTTGCACATCTGGCTATGTGGACATCCCAAATAAGTGCCTCCTTCTCTCTTGTTGTTTTGTGTTGGCTGTTATTTCTCATTGTCTTCATCACTTCAATGGTGAGTGGACTTGGTCTGGCAATGGTGCCAGCAAAACCAACTTGAACTTGCAGGTTATACCCGAAGTGAGTTTTGTGATGTTTTGAGAGAGTTCATTTGCCTTTGAGACTGCAAAAATCCTTGCTCTTTTGGACTAATTCAGGGAAAATACATCCTTAAGGATCAAGTGTCCCCAAATGATGACACAATAGACAGAGCACAAGTAATCTCAAATTCTCTTGATTGGTTCTTTATGGTTGTGTGAAGATGGAGATAGAATCTAAAAGGCATCTCAAAGGCTAGAGTTGGAGGTTCTGTATTTTCTCCCGCAGCACTTGGTGAGAAGCTGTGATATGAAACTCAAGCCAGACAACAGTATTTCTTATCCTCCTTGGTATTCTTAGCTAAAAAAGAAAACAATATTGAAGAGATATGAAGGCTTGCCTCCAGTCCCCTTTCCTCAGTGAATAACTCAACTCCTTCAGGGTCCTCAGCTTATTTGGTCATGAATAGCAATGTCCCTTTTATATTTTTTATATTTAAAGCAATGGATGTTTTCTATTGGGTGATTTGGGATTTTAAAAATATATTATTTATTGAAAATACAGTTTTTCATTCACCTTAAAGTTTACTGACTAAAGAACGTTGTCTTCTGTATTCTCTGGAGGCTCAGCATTAATATTTCACTAGCAATGTGTTCTGGAGGCTGAGTAAGAGTTGCAAAGGCAGCATTTGCTTGGTATATGTCAGGTGTAAGGTCTAGACTCAACTCATATTGTCAGACCTAGGAAGGGGGTCCTCATCCCCCAGCTTGCCTTTGTCTTCTGCTAGTTTATGGAGCCTGTTTGGTTGACGAGGTTCCTGGTGACTTCTGACCGAAATTGCTGCTCTGATGCTTTTGTGAAAATTGTGTTTCACTTTGCATTCTTTATCACAGTTATTTCTCTACCTTATAAATGTTGCCAGGATTTTGGAAAAAAAAATTGTTATCTACTTTTAACTTGAAGTTCCAAGAATTCTACGTAGAAGCGTAGAGACCTGACGAATGTCAGGTGTTGAAAGCTGTCTTTCTTAAGACACTCCTGTATACACTGGAGAAGAGATGACTATGTGGCTAGTAATGGCTGGAGAGCCCGTAGCATTTCATTGACAGCTTTTATGTCAGCATCACATGTGAATGTATCATTGCGTTCACACTGATTTTTGGATCAGGAAATTTCATTGCAGTTATAAATGTTCAGCAATATGTAGCACAGCATGGGTGAGAGAACAGCTCAGGCCAGGCACACACCTGTGTGTGTGTGTGTGTGTGTGTGTGTGTGTGTGTGTGTGTAGATGGTTATTATGGTGCTGGGGCACAGACTAGCTAAGTGTGTTACACCGTTTTATATCTCAGCCCCTATCCCTTTATTTTGTGGACAGTGTTGGTTTTACTTTACTATGTGTCCCAGTTAGATGCCTTTGAGACAAGGTCATATAGTATGGTAATTTGATCACTTCACGCCCTTAAGGTGCCAGGGTTACAGGGATGGAATAAAAATGAGATGTGTTACTATACTCAGATAGTTAAATATTCATTCCTTTCATTGAATAAATAAACAACTGACTGATGTCTGCAAGTCTTCCAGGGAAAACGATCATTCAGTAGAGGCTAAGAAGATGACTTGGGAGGGAGAGTTGCACAGTTAAATAATGTGGATTAAAAAAATAAAACAGCATGAAAGAGTGTGTTCTGTGCTTGTGCTGGGGAAGAAGTGATGGAAGAGGGGGTAGGATGGGTGTACCTGTAAGTCAGCTGCGGATTAACATTTTGCTTCATTTGTGATATTTTGTCTTGCATTGAAATGTTCTGGTTTCCTTATTAACTAAGGCATGCCTGCCTGTGTTATATGTGATCATAGATATATGGTCTTAGAAAATAATTGATTAATTAGCTTTATTTCACTGGGTTTGAAGAGGTTGTGCCTATAGAACAAAGGCTCAATGAATACCCCGCTTGACGCCATAAACGTGGATGTCTATAACTGTGTACATGCAGACATGACATGTCACACATGGTTTTTTCTCCTTATTCAAGTTTAACTGGGATGCCAGTTATGATTTCAATGTCCACTTTGACATAGTCAACTCCTGGAAGAAGCTTTCTGGTGTTCGTCCGTGCGGTGTAGAACATTTCTGCTCATCCCCAGCACTTTCTGCTAGCTCATGTAATGCAAAACTCTTAATCAGAGTCATACATAGTGGGAGCTGTGCAAACCTGAACTGGGACAAAAAAGAGAAAGAAGGGAGCTGCTGACCCATGTTTACATTAGGTCCTCGGTGATGGCCAGGTGAGGGTTTCAGTGTATTTTTTTCATCTTTACCTTGGCAGGGTGAAGGACAATGTTTTCCCTGAAAAAGGAAGCTAATGTACCTACTGTAATGGTCCCTGGTTTAGTACGACTCAAGTTTGGCCTTTTTAGAACCAATGAGAACAGCTTGGCAGCCGTGTGGGAGGGTTCACATGGGAAGTTTTTGGAAAGATTAGTATGTTGCATGGTGGGAGCCCTTAGGAAATACTGGTCAGGAGGAGGTAGGACAGAAAGAGCAGATCTTCCCCTTGGTGTGCTGAAGACACACCCTAAGTGATGTTCAGGGGATGCTGGTACTCAGTGGAAGGAAAACGTGAGAGAAAGCTCCTGCCCTGCATGTTTTCTGTACTGAACTGCTCATGGTTTTCCTCTGAAGCCTTAGAAATTTCATGTTTGTCTATCTGTTTAATCTCCAAACCCCAAAGGGCATGGGGATGAGTTCTCATGGTTTAAATTTTTGTTCTTTTTTTTTTTAAATCTGGCCTACCTTTTTTATGATCCAAGTGATAAATGATCTACTTTCCCCAGTTCAGAATTCCTTTCAGTTTGTTCAAGATGCCATTCCAGATTCAAATTGTTGTACCAACTTGTTAGATTGGTGCACCCCATGAAGCCTGTGTGCCTCCACTTTGTCCATGGGCGTGGTTGATCTGGAAGATAGGCCTTTACATGTTGCTTTGTCTTCCCATCCCTCTTGCTGCTTCTTTCCAACAGATAGTAGATAGATTCTACTATCTGAAATGAAGAGCTGTCAAGTCATCTTCCCAGCTGGAAAGTCTATTGTTTTCCAATGCCCTGCTCCCCTCTCTGGTAGTTCCAATGGATCTTCCACAAGAGTCTCTTTAAGGCTATGGCTAGTTAGGCAAGCGCTTTTTCACTGAAACTATACTTTCTGCTTTCATTTTGCATTTTTATCTCAAGACAGGGTCTGCCTAAGTTCACCAGGCTAGTCTTGAACACTTAATATTCCTATGTTAGTCTCCCAAGTTGTTGGATTACAGATCACCACATCTGTCTCACAATAACTTCTGGCAGAGTCACATGCAGCATATTTTTGATTTGATTGTCATTGATTGCCTAGGTATCTCTTCTAAGATATTTAATCCACGTGGTATACTAATTTAACGTGCATAAAATACTTGTATGTGGTCAAAATTATGAAGATTATTCTCCATTGAAATCCTAACCTTCATGTCTAAACAATTATGTTTAATTTTTTCCTTTCTCGTGACTTTTTCTTCAATAAAAGTTCCAAAAGGGAAAAAATATAAGGGTCAGTTGTCATGGATTTTTGAGCCAGTTAACCCAAAATCTATCAAAGCAGCAAGTTCTGAATTTTAAAGATGATTTTCCAATAAGTGATTATTCACAGTGTCATCTAATAACAGAAATATGATACATATCTTTTCTAGAAGCACAAGTGCATATGTAGGCACATGGACACACACACATGCATATCCATGCACACACATGCACATGCACCTGTACAATCACAGGTGAATGCATGTACCACAATTTGCATAAGGAAATCACTCATCCCCGAGAGCCTGCCAATCAATGGCTTGCCTTTGTACCACTAACTCATTGTTTTTTTAACTGGAGAATTGAATGATTTCTTCTGCTAATTTTTTTTTTCTTAAAGTGAGTTTCACTGCTGTGAAAGAGAAATCGACGAAAAGCCTGAGAAGGGGAAAAAAACTGCCGAGGTTGTATTTTCTGCAAAGCTATCGCTAGATTGTTAAACAAACTCCATCTGGACCAGGTGCACCGAAGCTCTGACCTATGAAAAATTGTTTGGATTCCCCCCATTTATCTTGTTGGAGCAGTAAAGAAAATATAATTGAAGAAATGGCATTGAAGAGTTTCCTGGGTTATTTGTTATCAAAAGTGGCATGCAGGAGGCTTTTCACATTAAATTTAAACATAAGAAATGACTAAATCTGAGACTACAGGAAAGGCCGACTGGAGCTGACCTGGTTTTGTTTTTTTCCAAAGACTTGATAGAAAATGATATAGATAGAGCTACTCCGCACATCGCATGCTTTCTCCTTCTCCATTCCTCCCCCTTCCCACCTCCCCTTCCCTCCTTTCCTCCTTTCTTTTGTCTGGTGTCAGTCTCTGAGTCTGTTTCCATCTCCCCACCTCTGTTTTCCCCTTAACCTTGGATCTGAAGGTGGTGGTGAGGGGAATGGAAACTTGAACACAAGCAGAGACTTGTATTCACAGTGTCCACTGAAACATTATCCTTGCAGTTTATAGATGATGGATGGTGAGAAGGTGAGACTTTCCCCTCTGTGCAATCATTGTTTGCTGTGTTAGTGGTGTTTGTTTAACACTGGATAACTCCTTACCTGGTGGATGTACACTTCTCTCTGTGTAAGACACGGGTGGCCACAATGAGTGTATTACCCCTGTTAGTGAGTACATGGACTTAGAAACACTGCCTAAGGTCTAGTAAGTATGCATCAAGAATTGAATAGTATTTTAATTATGACCCTATGAGCTTCCCAGCTGGTTGTTCCTGCCTCATAACCAACACTGCTGGTGGTAAGGATCTTCAGCCATCTTACTTCAATGAAGGCATCTGTTCTCCGTCTTCCGTGGTTATATAGATGCGTGAAAGCTAGTCCAAGCTATCACAATTCTAGCCTGCTGTTTTCCTAACTAGTCATTATCTTTTGTTCGTTTGATTTTGGATTGACTGAAGATTCATTCCAGCTTGTATTTGAGCTAAATATGTTCAGAGGTAAAATTTGGGCAACAGTAAGGGAGTTCGTTAGCTTATAGCGATGGAAAAGTGTGCTTTCAGCCAGGACCTTGAGGGTCCTTAGCTTAGTAAATTAATACAACTTTCCTTCTGTGGCTGTAGTCTCTTAGCTTGCTTTTTCATGCTGAACCCCTTTAAGATCACTGTGCTTGCTTTCCACGTTTCATGGATTTTTGAGGAGAGAAGTGACTTGAGAATCATTGTAGGGAGTTATGTCCTAGTAATTTTGAACTGGGTAGATAAAAGATTCTTAGTCTTCCATATTGACTTTTAAATTAGAACAATTCATGGAAGTTTAAAAATGTATAGACACTTGGGGCCTACTTTAAGGCTTCAGACTGAAGGTCCCAATCTATCGCATTGTCTACTGGACTTGTAGGACTGGGAAGTTCAACATTGTGCTTGATTGCTACCAAAGTTCAGTTGCTTTTCCAACTGAAAGAAAAAAGCTAGCTTATGGAGCTTCAGGTTTTAAGGATCATAGAAATCACCCAAGAGTCTTGATAAAGTGAAGTACGGATGGGGACTCTGTGTGTCTTGGAAACTCAAGACATAAGTTTTGAGTAGTAAAGACCCTACCATGCATTGCACTTGTGAAAAGAACCCCACACAGTAGTAGGAATTCTGCTGCCCACTGCTTAACCTCTTCCTTTCCACATCATCCTCCTTTCCATTTTATGATGCCTGGAAAATAATACTACAAATTAACTACAAATGAACTACAAAGGGAACTCACCTTCCCTTTCTTGGCAGGATGAAATAGATGCCACCGAGACTGAAAGCTACTTTGCTGTGTGAAAAGGATTCTGTGACCATGGTTCACCTCCTTAATGGAATTCTAGAAGTCATGTTCTGACTGATAAAACAGTCACTCTTGTGATCCAATATAGAGAAACAGCAAGAAGCAAAAGGAATGAGAAAGAATGTGCATGTGACCCTCCAGACGCACTTGTGCCCGCCTGGCCATTGCCTCCTAAGAGAGTGCCTGATGCAGCTATGTGTTAAGAGAATGAAAAGATAACTGAGGACTCGTGTCCCCAGGACACACAGTCCCCAGAAAACTGTCTTCCTGTTAGTGTTGTCATATGTGACATGATTATTGTTTCTTTACAGATCGAAGAGACCATTCCCAGTGTTGGTTCCCATGAAATAAAAACATAAACAGAGACTGGAATTCAAGAGATAAAGCTTTCACAAACAGAATACGAACTGCACAATAGTATTTTAAAGTGTACACTTACGTTTTTGATTGTTTAGCTGTTTATGTGCCCATGTATGGCACTGTTTACAAATAGAGGTCAAAAGAAATTTTGGGGCAGTCATCTCTCTGCATCCATTATGTAGGTTCAAAGATTTGAACCCAAGTCATGAGGCTTGTCAGCAAGTGTCATTGTCTGCCGAGTCATTGGGCCAGCCCGCTTAAAAGTATTTTATTTTATTTTTTTAAAGCAAAATTGTTCTTTGTGTTTAGTGAACTGATCTAAAAGAAAGAATTTCTCTGTCGGACTAAATACTGTGATATTTTCATTAGTCCTTGCAAGCTGTCTCTAAACTAACTGATGCATGCATTCCATTAAAAACTTCCCATTCATTTCTCTTTATGACTTAAAAGCCTGTACTCACTAACAAAAACCCCATTTGAAATGCTGGGTATAATTTGAGGTAATGAATTAAATTCTTCCTCGCTGTCACCTGAACTGGTTAAGCTAATGCAACAATGTACTATCCTTAGCAGCCTGACTCCAGAGAGGAAAAAGTAAAGATGAGAAAGAACACCGAGTTACCCCGGTGGCAATGCTGTTGACATTGTGAGACCTTTTGAGGCCGTAGGAGGCTGTGTCCTGTGCTTTCATCTGTGACCTGTGAGCAGACATTTCTGAGGAGCGTTATGCATAGAGGCTGCTCTCTGCCCTGTGGTACAGGTGGGGTGTCCGGCTGACGACATATGGGAAGAAGCCAGAAGTGGTTCTGCTGTGGTTTGTCATTAATTTAGCCTTAAGCTCTGAAGCACAAGGTCACATGGTAGAAGAAAGTCCTGCTGCGTACTGTCCCTAGGAGAGTCTCAGGATTTCTCCTTCTTATCACCTTTTGCTTCTGTGTAGTGTAAACCAACCAGACTGTTATTGGACACTGTCTTAGTCTGCCACTACATGTTGGAGCATATATTCATCTGTGTTTTCAACCCAGTAATGCAATGTGGTGTTTAGAAAAGGCATACTCTTTTTCTTGACAATGTGTTTGTGTGTGTGTGTGTGTGTGTGTGTGTGTGTGTGTGTGTGTATGTGTGTGTGTACATGCATGTAGAGGTCAGATGTGTCAATCCTTGGTGCCATTTCTTAGGCATAGTCTACAGTTATTTATTTTTAATTATTCTTGACAAATTCATTGATGTATACAATACATCATGCTTGTGTTTATTGTCCCCTGTTACCCTTTCATAATCTCTTCCCACGCTTGCTGACCCTAACCCCCCCATTAATTCAGTTTGTCATAGTTGCTATGCAGCAATTAGAACAGCTATCCACATTCTGCTTGTTTTGTTTTGTTCTGTTTATTTTATTTTTTATTTTTGAGATGAATTCCTTTACTGGCCTGGAGCTCACCAAGTGAGTTAACTAAGGTGACCAGGGAACTGCCCATCTCTACCTGTCTTGCACAGAGTGTGATTACAAGTGTGCATTATGAGGCCCAGTTCTCTTCATGTGGGATCTGGGAACTGAACTCGGGTCCTGTGTTTCAATACAAGCACTCTTCTGACTCAGCCATTTCCTCCTTTTTCAAAGTACTTTCTTATTCTTATAAGAAATTATTCTACTTTTTTCTTCTCAGATTAACGAGTCTAAAGTATAGTATGAGCTCCATTTCAGGTCCTTTGTGAGGACATTTGCAGTTATGCAGTGGAATGAATGCATGTCCAATGTCATGTGTGACTTCACATGGAAAAGGAAAACTGTAGCATGAACAGAGTGCAGATGTCAATTAAGTAGACATTGTAAAAGCAGAGTGTTTACTTACCGAATTTTAGGAATAATCGAAGGAAGGAAATGATGGAGAATATCTTTAAAAAGAAGCTTGATCTTGGCGATAGGGGTGCAGGCTCAACAAGGTGATGGGCTGCTTAGGATCAGTTCCTACCATGAAATCTGTGTTTGATGGGCGCAAATACATGCAGGTTGAGAAAGGAATATTAGACTTGCTAGTAAATTACCTATTATACTTGTCCTTAAATCTTTGGAAATTACATATTTCTTTTTACCACCCCCATTTTTTTAACATAGAGTTTGAAAAAAAAAGATGCTTATTTAAATTTTTAGCTTAGTAATGAAGGAATGGACTATACGGTGTCCTGTTGCTGCCACAATTGGTCACTATACTAGTATTTCCAAACACCATAGATTCCTTTCGTGGGTTTGGAGCATATGTTTCCAGCATAGGTTTCACTCGACAAAGTTCTGTGTATCAGACTTTGTTCTGTTCTGAATGGTGTCTTGGGGGAAATCTCTCTTTTTTTTTCTTTGTTGTTCCTAAAAGTTGGCAACATTCTTTGGCTTGTGTCTTTCCATTCTAAAGCCAAAGATGTTGCATCTCTCTGAGAGTTATTCAGAAAGTCACAATTCTGTCTTTCACATCAAAGCAGCCTTGGGATTTTCTTGGCCATGTGGATAACATAAGATATTCTGCCCACTGCAAGGTCATGAGTGAAAAATCCTGTGTCCTGTAAAGAAAAATATTCACAGGTTCTGGGGATTAAGTCATGGAATCGGAAAGTAAGACAGGACTGGGGTCATGATATTTGACTTTGCATGTAAAAGATGAATTCTCACAAACAAGAAAAGCCTTTTGATTCTTTCAAGTTTTACCTAACAGTATCACCTTGTGGTGCAAATTACTCATTAATATTTATTTTAGTCAGTGCATATGAAATAACAAGAATTAGAAAAAGAATATATGATACTGGGAACAGTTGACAGTACTCTGGCATTTGGTTCTTTCTTAAAGTGATCCTTTTTGGAAGTCCTACTCTGTTCAACATTGCGGGCTAGTTGGACCCAAGAACCCATGGGAAACCAGTAGTGGGTGACTATTTAAAAGGGACTGATATAAAAAAAAAAAAAAAAAGGGGCTGGAGAGATGGCTCAGTGGTTAAAAGCACTACCTGCTTTTCCAGAGGTCCTGAGTTCAATTCCCAGCAACCACATGGTGGCTCACAACCATCTGTAATGAGATCTGGCGCCCTCTTCTGGAGTGCGGGCATACAAGGAGGCAGAATGTTGTATACATAATAAATAAATCTTTGAAAAAAAAATAAAAGGGACTGATAGCAGAAGATCAATTTGTTTGTTTTTCTGTAATAGAATTCTTCACTCAGCACAGTACTGCTTTGGTTTTCTTGGGTGAGCAGTGTCTTGAGTTCATCTCATTGCTCTCATACCATCACAAGGATAATCTTCAGGGATGCTTTACATACACTAGCAATCCCCCCCTCCTCTTTGTCACACTATGGGAAGGGCTCATCAAGTACATGGGTCAACAGGAGAGTCTAGGAAATTGGGAAGTACGCAGTTAGCAGCCTGCGTGATTGAATGTCCTGCTCAGCCCCCGAGGATAAAGGACACTTGGAATTCAGAGGTGACTACTCCATCCTCCTTTGGTACCTGGAAATCTTCCAGCTATGTAAATGTGAAGCCACTCAACACTAAATTTTGGCCCCTGGGAGGAGGACAACAGTTGCTTTGTAGGGGTTAAACCATGTTTTCTATGGAAGTTTTCAGAGATTTGGATAACTGGCTTACAGTTGGCCCTACAGATGATTGACTTTAAATTTGAAATTTGTCTTGCTTTGAGAGATAGTCTTAGTCTCTACATAGTCTGGACTTTATTTCTTTCATTTCTCTTTTATTCCCCAGTATTTGGAGTTTAAATGCCTTTTTTTTTTTTTTTTTTTTTGCAAATCACTTAACTACCATTAGTACATGGGATCTGGAAATAGGACTGGAGTGGGTGGTATTATTTGACTTAGCACATAAAAAATAGATTCATAGAAATTGGAAGAGGCTATAAGGTTTGTGTTTCATAAGCAATTATGGCAAAGGAAATTACATATACAATCATATTTGTTACAAAATTATTTATATGACCAGAATTGGAAATTATGTAAATATATCAAACAAATTGAGTTAAATACTTTACAAACGCTGTACATTTCTAGTGAACATATGGTATTGTGGGAAGTTGCAAAATGGCCAAACTCAATTTGTAGGATATTTATATTTCTTAATTTGGACACTAACTACTGGGGTCTGAAAGTGCAGACTCAGTGCTAACACTATGCTCTTTGGTTGCATGTACATTAGTTTAAGTACCATTTAAAGATACTGTTACATTTCCACTATGAAGAGGAATGGGGAAGAATCCACTAATGCAAGGATTGGTAGAAGTGGAGTATCTGGTACTTCTGCCTTTTTCCTTAAACTATAGTTAACTAATTAACACTTATGATCAGTGATCAACATCTACCATGTTAATAAGCAAGGGCCATTTCTGTTTTCAGAGATTTCTGCTATTATCTAACTCTAAGCAAGGAATAATTGTGTATCTGCTGATGATAATAAATCATAAAACAAAGAAGAGATAGCTGCTATTGTTTCCTGAAGACGTGGCTATCATTGGCAGAGGACTTAGGCCAACCCGAATTTGAGAACTGAGACTGAGAGGACAGTAATGTTTCAGCTGCATAGGCAATAGCATTTTAGCCACCCTTCCAGGTCAAATGGGAAAGAAATCCAGCCAGGAGATGACGGGGTAGGCCTGTGCTAGGATTATTTAGGTTTGTTTTGAATTCTCTTCTGCCTCTTCTGCTAACATTTGTTATTTCATAGTTAAACTTTTTTTCTAAAAAAGCTTTTTTTTTTTCAAGTCAGTACAGTCAGTACTAGAGCATAAATCATCTGAGATATTATAGAGGTCACAGGACATCCACATATTTACATATTATCACATATCACTGTTAAACTCCATGTCTCTGTATTTAATGTGTACTATTGCCCACCAGGAATTTAGTACACGGTGGCTGACATTTCCTTTTCACCAATGGGGGAAAGACACCTTTTACTTCAACAAAATATATGCAAGCCATTGTTCAGCTTCTGACATTTTCTTCAGCTGTTAGTTGGTCTCAGTGTACCCTCTTGTCATAACCCTGCATGTCCTGTGTATCGCACAGCTGTGGCATTCAGGCTTGATTGTCTAGTCGACCGTGGAGCCAGGACACTGGAATGCGGGAAACTTAATTGAATATCAAGAAAATACTATCCCCAGTAATTTCTTTTTCTGCCATGTCTCTATCTTCTTGGGGACAGGAACCAAGAAACACTACCTATAGCAGGACTCCTGTTAATAAATAGAGGCGGTAATAGTTGGTGTGATTGGACTGGAGGTGTTGTGTCGTCAACTCCCACAGGCGTCGCTCTATGCTTTGCAGTCTTCCCTTCCTGCCTTTGCTATCGAATCTCCAGTTGGAAGCCTTCATATCCCAGCTTGATCACTGTGCCATGAGCTCCCTGGGTTTGGATCATCCCACAGGAGGACTTCCAGATCTCAGAATAGAGTTGGATCTGTTCTCAAGATATATTATACCAAAAGTCAATGAAGAGAAACTCGCTAGAGTAAGAAGCACGTGCACGAAGCCAGGGGGAAGCCAGGTACTGCCAAGATTCCAGTCCTACCAGATTCCCATTCAATCTTTATGGCAGAATATGCGAATTGTGGCCAACTCAAAAAGCTTGGCAGAGATTCGGAGCCCAGAGATTCAATTGGAGGAAGTACCAACATCCCAGAGCCCATATAAAAAGTCTCAGTTCAAGTGACGCTATTCTGCCTGTATGCCAGCTTAGCCATGGAGGTATTGTCAGTTCTGGCAATGGTGGAAGCCCTCATGAAACAGGAGTTTAAGACACCAATCAAGGACAGACAATGTAAAGAGACTTTTATAAGGATAACTTCTGGCCAATATTAACCCCAATATGCACAGCTGTGTGTAATACACACTTTCACATGTTGGCCAGGGAGATATGTACTGCACTTCCCAGATATTTCTCCCATGGCAGGTGTTGTGATGATGTGTACTAAATGCTGTGCCTCTTTTTGTCCCTCATTTCAGCATGCAGTACTGGACATATTGTAGTTCATTTGTCTGAACTGTGCCATGATGCTGGCCAGGTTCTTTCTGTCCCCTACAGCACCCTAATTCAAGTCCTGCTCTTCTAGGTTCTGGGGTTGTCCTCTGTGATGTCTAAGCTTGTTTCTGTGACCCTCAAAAGCTGCGTTCTTGGGCATACTCTATGTTGAGGATCAAAGCAACATGGCTGCACTGCTGTTATGCTTCTGTCCTGCATTGTTCAAAACATGTGCACATCAACCTCTAAACAAGGCATTTTTTTCCTTTCGTTAAGTCAGCCTCTACATCTGGGCATGGCAGGTTTACCTGCAGTATATGTCAAAGCTTAGTTTGTTGGACACCTCTGTCTCTTTAATGGAAAAGAAAAGAGGTGAGAATTAGAATGGAGGCCATTTTACAGAATGAAGACTTTTCATTGCTCTTATTCCAATAGGAGTTGAGTTGAAGTTGTGAAAACTGGGCACAGTCACAGTCCATTGTATTCTCACTAGAATTCCTTTAGATCAGCAGAGCTACCCTGGACTATAGGAGTGAACTGTTACACTCAACTTGTAATAATACCCTGGGGAGACAAGGAATTCACTGGGGAATGATGGGAAAGGGAAAGCTGACATGGGTGTGCATGCTAGTGAACTTCTGGAGGTCTCGGCTTTCTGACAGAAACAGTATTTGAGAGTAAAATACCTATTTTCTCTCTTGGAATTGAGCTAAAAAGGATGTGATGCCTGGAGCAGTGGCAGCCTTTGGGGGCCATGAAAAGCTATAGCTGATGATGGCTGATTGCAAGCATGGTCAAAGCTGTGCTTCTAATAACCTCACGAGGGAGTGGCACTTGGCTCAGAAGCACCCAGCACTCAGCAGCTGTCTGTGAGAAATACCAGTTGAGCATTTTCTTTGAGCAGAGTGAAAGCAAACTCCAAAACCCAAATAAAATAAAATGTGCTGATAAATCAGGGAAACCTAATTTATAAAACTAAACATATTCCCCATTTATTTACATGTAATGCACCCACCGTAACTGTTTATTGAGTGTTCTAGTAACACAGTGTTGGGTTCGAATCCTAATTTGAAGAGATACTTTACCACTGTGCTTCTCTGTCAGGCCTTTGTTGCCCTGGGTCAGACTCAACAAAATTTTGTAAAATGAATAAGTTCTTCTTCATTGGCCTTCATTTTTCTTTCCCGAGAGGCATACAGGTCTCAATTTCGGTTTTGGCTGATAAAACCAAGCCAACCTCTGTCTTTTCCTAACTGTGTTTTCTTCCAGGCCATCACAGTACCCGCCTGGAAACACTGGGGCCGATTTTATAGGATGGACTCAAAGACATCATTGGAGTAGTTAATGAAATCAACTTTGTCCATGTCCACGTCATCCCTCCATCTTCCTTCCTTCCTTCCTTCCTTCCTTCCTTCCTGCCTCCCTCCCTCCCTCCCTCCTTCCTTCATTTCTTCCTTCCTTCTTTCCTTCCTTCCTTCTTTCCTTTTCTAGAGACAGGATTTCACTGTAGCTTTGAAGCCTGTCCTGGAACTTGTTCTTGTAGACAAGGCTGGCCTCAAGCTCACAGAGATCCCTCTGCCTCTGCCTCTTGAGTGCTGGAATTAAAGGCATGCACCACCACTGCCCAACTGTGCTTCATTTCCTTGTTGTGTATCTTCCTGTGTCTTGTTGCCATACTTCTTTAATATTGAAACCTGACCTGGAAGGAGTCTTGTTTGATGGCTTAGAGCAAAGGAAAAATTTTATCTGATTTGTTCAGTCAGTGCTATCTTCTTCTGTCTGTTAGAATGTGAAAGTTATGCAAAATTTATGCCTTCAAAATGTGCTAGGAGATTTGTCTTCTCTCTCTGTCTCCAAATTGACAATAGCCTCTCACCCCAACCTTAAAGCATCAGAGGCATTAGAATTCTGTCTTAGAACTCTGTTGCTTTTTCTCCTATTTAGTCTTCTAACAATTCTTACTATTATCTTACTCTTTTTTCTTATTTGCCTCTGAAGTATATTGTAAGCTTGGGTAATCTGAGTCTTGTGAGACAGTGGGCAATGTCCTGCACCATCCATCACTCAATCCTGTGTTTATGTCACCCACAGTTTCTGTGCAACTGTCCTTGCCTCAGAATCCGATGGTCCAATGTCCACTCCTAGTGTGACTCCAGCCTTGGAAAGGCCCAGTATTGTGATCACCTGTTTTGCCACATAGACCCATCTTTCTTCCTTTTCAGTGTTGCTCTCAGATCTTGCTCAGTTATTGCAGGACACACACAGTTGGGTTTGAGGGGTAAGAAGGCATATGGTAATTCTACTAGATTTTAGGCTCCCCATGTTTATTAAGTCAGGCGATAGCATGCTGTCTTTCTCTTGTCCCTTAGGTGAGTTAGCCACTCATCCCACACCAATGTGCTCTCTCTCTCTCTCTCTCCAAATATATAATATTTGATATATATATATATATACACACACACATACATACACACACATATATTATTTGTAAAGTTACATTCATGCTTTCTCCTCTGCAAAGAACTGTGTGCTCACACCGTGATAGAGCTGCTTTTTCCATACAGGCAGGAAGCTGGAGAGGGTATACAAATCCTGCCATCATTTCACATCTGCTAGCTATAGGACACTACCTGGAACACTGAACACATGTAGCAATGACCGAGTGTCAAAGCCTGGAGTTCACCTACAACAGGACAATATGAGTATTATTAAAAGGAAAGGAATACCCGTGCTGCCTTCTCTATTGAGATCTGAATCCAGTCAGTCAGTTTTCCCTGTCTGTCCATGAGCACTGTCTTGTTCCTCCCAGGAATCCCTCATCTGCCAGTCCTTGGGTGGCTGTGTAGGAACTGTGACAGCGTAGGAGTTGGCAAGTTCTGCCTGTACCCGTTCTGCCAGCGTGAGGTCCTGCAGATGGTGTTCCTGTCTCAAGCCTTGACTCCCGGTGGCCAGAGACAGCCTGTAATAGGACATGGAGTCTCTGTACCCTCGTGTACTGAAAATTACCATTCTCATAGATGCTAACTGCTGGGAGGTCTCTTAGAAAAGAGGAAAATGTGGGGTGATGGCTGAAGAGAGCATTGCTCAGCACCATCAAACAGTTTGGGATGAAGAGACATCTTCTTGGTTTGGGAAGAGGCGAAGAAGACTTCATTCCCCTTGAACAGCATGTCTGGGGAGGATGAGCAGGAACAGGAACTAGCTTTAAGGAACCTACCTGGACATGAAGACACTTGTGTTTCCATGTCAGCCTACTTGTGCTAATCATTTTGAACTGAGACCAGCAGGGTTGACATTAAGAAGTTATTAGAAATAAATGATTTCAAGACCCCTCAAGAACCATGCTAAACTAGAACTTCAGGGTAACAACATTTTCAAGTGATCTTTGCCCACACTCACCTTTAATAAGCATGGGCTTACCAATTGTGGCCAAGGTGCACCAAGCTCTCAGTGCCTAAGTATCTCTGTCTACAAATACAGATATTTAATAGTAACCCTAGGACTTTTTTATTATCTCAATCATAAAGTATATATTTACAAACAGTTAGGAAAGCATTAAATATTATAAGGCAATATGCAAAAGCGATTGAAGCTAAAACTAAGAAGCTCTTCTTTGTATAAGGAGACAAAACAATAGCAGAAATCTTAGCCCATGTTATGGTGGCTGTGCCAGTAGGGAAACACGGAGCAACGAGCATCCTTCTGTTGGGAGTCGCAGGAGGGTACTGGTGGTGCAAATTATAGATACCAGATGGTTTAGAAGAAGGGTGTATTGGCTTCCAACAAAAATGAGCTTGATACCCACAATTGATATATTTCTTGCTCTGTAATTCTCTGTATAGGCCAAATCTAAAAAGTATGGATTCCAGTGTGAGCCTGTCGGTTTACACATCACCTCGTGTGTAACTGCATCAACTGGCTTTCAACCCTCTAGAAAGCTAACTGGTGGTGGAAGCATGAGTTTGATAAGTGAAGTAGTTAAACCAATGTTAAGTGGAAAGGAAGTGTAAGGAGAAAATCCCCAGCACCCTTTGTTTCCATCCAGATGTGTGTGCATTTGCTAATGAGGATTCCCTCACGCACAACTGTTTTCAGGGGTTGATATTTTATATTCACAGCTATTTTTAATAGGCTTTGAAATTACATTATCATGGTTGATAGATTTTTATCACACTCATCATCATTTCCAGTTCCAACTCTGACCAACTTTTAGAATTCTCTCCTGTAGAAAATTATCATGACTATTTGTTAAATTTTCAAAATGGGGTGTGTGTGTGTGTGTGTGTGTGTGTGTGTGTGTGTGTACACTTGCCTATAACTGTACTCCACATGCATGGAGGTGCCTATGAATAAGAGGGTGCTGGATCCCCTGATTTAGAGTTAAAGTTGGTTGAATGCCATCCAATTCAGGTACAGGGAATGAGCTCCTTGGTAACAGCAGCAAGCACTCAGAACTACCCAGGCATTTCTCCATTCTGTACATTTTTTTTGATGGGCTGGCCTAGAATATGTAAAAGAACATCTACAGCTCACTGACGTTAGAACCCTGACACATGTAACTCAAAGATTTATCTCTGTTCTAGGCTGTATATTTAACTGATCTACAAGGAAGGACAATGTAAAATTAAATGAGTCTGAGAACTCTCAACATTAATAATGAAATTCTTAGATAGTAACAAAGATTTGATATGTTGAACAAAATTTTATTCTTTCATTTTTTCACTTACATCACATTTTAGGTTGTAATGCTAGGCTAAATCTCATTTCTATTCAATTTTTTTGGAATAGAAATGTTTACACTGTGCCATTGCATTTTGGAATCTTTTTTAGAGGGGCTCACAATTAATGGATTACCTTGAACCGAAGTCTCTTAACTTCGGACTTTTGACAGGTCAAGGGGACGTTTAGGGATGGAATGCATGTATCTTTGATTCTGAGATGGAAATGAGACTTTAATGTTTAGAAGAAACTGTTGTGGTTTAAATTGATGTATTTGAGCATCAAGTTCACAGACAGTGGGGTCATAATGGTTAGAATCACCAGGGTCACATACTTGAGGGTGTTTTTATGATGGTGTTTCCAAAAGAAGGAGGCAGAGAGTGCCCACCATGCAGTGTGGATAGCACCATGACGCAGACTGTGGTCCTAAACTGAATAAAACATAAAGCGTGAGGTGAGTTTCACATTCACCTCCCTGCTTCCTGACTGGAGGTGAAATGTGGCTAGCTGTTCAGGCTTTGGCCACCAGGATGGCCTATGCCTTCAAAGTATGAGCTGAAACCAGGCCTCCCTTCTTGAATTTGGTTAGGTATTTCATGGGTGTTTTGTCATAGCCCTGAGAATAATGATTTCTATTATGAAAAGCTTGTTATCATTCATATCATTTCCAGACAAATATTTTTATGAAAGCACTATAAAATAGTGATGTTTAAAATAAGTCCAAGAGTTTATTGGACACTTAAAAGTATTTCCTATTTTGTGGCTCATCTTTTCATTTTCTCAGCATATTTTCTAGACTCAAAGTTCTTAATTTTGACCTAGTCTGAACTACTGTTTTACTATTATGTTCTTAATGTCATGTATGTAAACCCAGTGTCATCAAACACAGTATCACCCAGATTCCCCCCTCCTCCCTTCATACCTTGTTTAATCTCAGACCTATCTGTGGTTTTATATTCTATGCTGAAATCTTTGCTTTGTTTTTGAGTTAATTTTTCTAAAAAGTGTGATTTATGTATCTTAATTTCTTTTACCTGGAATATCCTGCTGTTAATATACTACTATTTCCCCTTTTCTGCTTTTTAGAAATTTATCTTATTTTTTAAGATACTATTACATTATCCTCTTCCCTTTCCTCCATTCAAACCCCCTCATGTATTCCTCCTTGCTGCCTTTATACCTGTGACCTCATTTTCAATTATTGTTGTTACATACATGCGTGTGTGTGTGTGTGTGTGTGTGTGTGTGTGTGTGTGTGTATTCCTAAATACATTTCTATCCTTTTGTTTTAAAGTTGTGTTTGGATCTGATTTTGGGCTCCTTTTTTGTTGCATTACTTGATGTCACTGCCATTTGTCACATTTTCTAGAGTCATGTCATTGCATCTTGAGGCTTGGTGTGTACGTGCCTGCCAGTGTTATGCTTCTGAATTCTTGGCTCTTTAGAGTCTTTGACGTTACATGCAATGTTGTAACCAGCTTGAGGATGTTGCAAAAGTTGCTCAGATTGTAATGTTATCTTCAGTTAATATACAGATATAATTGGACAGAAGTGACCTCTGAAACTAACAAGTGAGGGTCACTTGTACAGGTCACATAGTACAGTAGTAAAGGATTACTTAACAATGAGGCTCTGGTTTCATCCTCAGCATTTAGGGGCAAGGGCAACCTTAGGGTGTAGTTCAGTGGTAGAGGACTGACTTAGTACTTGAGAGCCTGTGAGTTCAATCCCCAGCAGGACAGTACACAAACAAAAAATGCTGATGAAATAATGAGCCTTTTTAAGCCACAAGTATAGTAAGCAACAGTCTGTTTGCCTATAATTGATGCTTTCTTTTTCTTTCTCTAGAATTTGAGAAAAATTTACTAATGCCAATAGCAAAAGGCACCTGGAATGTCATAAGCACTCACTAAATATTTACTGAATAATAGAGTTGATAGTGATGATACCATTGATTTCGGTTTTTTCCTAATATACCTTTAGCCTAGGGAAACATTGACGGGTAAGGGGAATATATAAACTTCCTATAGAGGGGGCAAAAACAGAGGATGCTAGTGGAGGAACTTACCGGCCTACTCATTATTGAGCTAAACTGCCCAAAGGACGTTCTCATCTACCACGCAGGGGTCCTTTCTTCTTCAAATGGTGGAAAGAGCAAGTGTTCATGTGAAGCATAGCCTGGCACAGTTGGTTTTCAGTAAAGCTCTGCCTTCCTCCACCTCCCACCCCAGCCGTAAAGTCTGAGAGAGTTTGTTTGCTTCTCACACAATCTGAGTGTTATAGCATAGAAAGATTCGCAAACTACCTTCTCATGCCTATGAAAAGCAGCCATTTTTTTTGAAGTCAGGGTATCTGTTTTTCAAAGGATATCTCACCCAGAAACACAGTCAAAACAGACAAAAAGTAGAGCCACTCCGGTTGAACTGAACTCTGCAGAGATATTTGAAAACCTCGTTTCATGACCACAATGACGAGAAATGACCTCAAAGAGATTATGTAACTTGCCCGAGGTTGCACAACAAATTGGTGCTGAAGCAAAAATAGAGTCTCCATCTTCTGATTCTTAGGACGGGACTCCCTGTGACCGTCTCTTCAGATCCCTTTCAAGCTGGATTACATGTTTCTATGGGAACTGTGTTTTCATTTCTTCTGTATGCTACAGTGAGCAATGTGCCTGGACTTTATCTGAGCTTCAATATTTGATTTGTGGGGAAGATATCTCAAAGCCCTTTCCCCAAATGAGAAACCCTCAACAGTTCTGCCTCTACTGCCAGCATTTTATTTTATGTTATTCTTAGAATCCAGGCAGAAAACATTGGCAGGCAGGCAAGAAAAAAAATGCACTGAAAACTTTGGTGTGGGACTGCACGATTCCAGCTCTTTCACCATAGTAATATGAGCATCTGCTGAGATGCTTCAGGCCTTCATGTTTGCTTTTATCTTAGAGTAAAATGTGCATTGCTTCTCTGGGTTGTTAGTAGGCCATTCTAAGAGGAGGTTAAGTTATTTAGGCTGCAGGTTTTCTAAGTAACTCCTTCAGTGTGTGAATCAAAAATACCTGGAAACAAAACAAAATATAACAAACAAGCAAACAACAACAATTCCAAATATAAATTGTATGAGTTTTACTCAAGGCTATAAATTGCAAACTCAGCTTGGGTATCACAGTAGTGTTTCTCTCCTAGCTCTGACTATCACAGAGCAGGGACTCTGTGTGTGCTGTTCATGGTGCTTTCTGAGTACCAAAAGATGAGCAAGTCATACTCAGGACTCTGCCGTGGCAAGAGTTGGAATGCTCTGGGCCAGTGTCTGGTCGGTTTTCTCTTCTCACTGTCACACTGTTAGGGGTGGGGGGAGCTAGACTTACACAATGAATAGAATAGCTCTCCTTGAAAAGCATTTCTTAGTTGGGCAGTGGTGATGCACACCTTTAATCCCAGCATTCCTAAGGCAGAGGCAGGCAAGTCTCTGATATCAAGACCAGCCTGGTCTACAGAATGAGTTCCTGGATGACCAGGGCTACACAGAGAAACCCCTGTCTCAAAGAACAAAAGAAAAGAGAAGAAAAACAATATATTATGTGTTATTGCTTATTGCCTGTTTGCCCACTTTCCTTTAGTTCTGTGGCAATTTCACACAAGTATATAATTTATTCCACCTTCTCCCCAAACCTCTATTTCCCTTCCCTTCCTATCAACCTGATTCCTCCTTATTTGTGTTTTGCCACATTCATAACCTTTGTTGTGTGAGCTGTTTAATCTAAATCGGTTCATCTGTGTGGCCGTTGTGTTGGGACTGTGCATTGGAGCCTGGTGGAGTCACCACTGTGTATCCAGCTGAAAAAAAACAGTGATTGCTCTTTTTCCTGAGTCCATCCATAGGCAACAGTTCAGTAGTAAGGGGTAGGGCTTCCGAGTGCCTTCTCTTTCCTTACATGACTGGATGTATCCAGTCTTGAGCAGACCCAGTACAGTCCTCTGATTTTATCCTTAATCACTCTTTGGCTTTGGCTAATGTCTTGGCTGTCTCTGGTAAGTTCACATGTTCAACTTCAATTCTCCTTCACTGTAAATGCTGCAGGTATTTCTTCAGATTTTTTTTTTGGCTGGGGGGAGGGGGGTTAGCAGTAAGCTTCTTTGAACCCCTAGCATTTGTCTTATTTTTAGTATCCTCAGTTGGGCGCCATTTAAGAACACATTTAAGTTACCCACACTGACAGTAATAGGGATAAGATTCTCTGTACAGATGGGTGGTATTAACTCTTCTGATCGGATCTTATGCTTAAAATATAAGCACTGTCACACTGAGTAAAATCAAGTGATTTGACAGCAACTTGAGAGCTGCCCCGTTGGGCTGTGGATGCTTACTGCTCCTATTGCTGACTTTTCACACGTAAGCGCAGATAAAGGTCATTGAGCTATGAATTCAAATAATCACACTTTGATAGCAAAAGTCCACAGGTTGTTTAAGGTTTTGGGGAGAATACTCCACTTCTGCCAGGGCATTGATAATTTTACTGTGACAAAAATAGTGTCTTTGCTTTTGGAATGGAGATCTTGACAGAGGTGCACCTGCACATGCAGATAGCCTCATTGAGCCTTAGCAAGAAGGTCTCCCAAAGCACAAGAAGACTTTGCATTCAGCTCCCTATGCAGCTGAGTTGTCCCTGCAAGGATGTCATTTGTTATCTTGGGTGGGGACTGCCATGGCATTTTGCTATTTGTCACACACAGCTAGTTGTAGGATTGCTCCAGCTCCCAAGAAACCAAAGGAAACTCTGACTCCATTGAAGCCTGTGGGTGGGTGGGGAGCTCATTTGGAAGGAGGACAGATAGGTTATCTACTGAGGGAGAGAGAGGGAGGGAGGAAGGGAGGGAGAGAGGCAGAGAGAGAGCTGTGTTGTTCATGCATGGGTCTACTGCATTCTTTCTCAGGATCTGAAATGTGCTAGTTGTATCGAATGCCACTGCCAAGGTAGTTTCTTGTTTACAGTGAGTGGCTTCAAACGCACCCTGTATTGGATTAGTGTCAGAAGCTGCACACAAAGATCACCAGTCCTGGTTTGCTTTCCTCAAGGAGCAACCACAAATTTCACTGTGCAGTCAAGGCAACATGAATGTGTATGAGTTAGATCCTATGCCCTGGCAGCTTCAGTCTCTGACAATACCCCTGTTAGGTTTCCTGATTAGATGTTTTCTGTGTGTGTTGGTGTGTGTGTTCTTTCTTTGCAGTCTTGAACAAATTGGAGACAGACATCTGGAGGCCAAGGTTTGAATAGATTTTGGATAAAAAATGTAAAACATGCAGCTGTTTGTTCGCTGCCCTCCTAAACTCATTAAGAATATAGCCAGGGGCCGGATGCTACCAGGATCCTTTCATGGAACTATTCTAAATATAAAAATAGCAGCCATCACCATGCCTCCGACAGGCTCTTATTAAATGGGCTGGTGATGAGGGCGACAGTCAATGATGGTGATGATGATTGCCCTTTGACTTTCTGTCACCAAGTTCAATGACAAAATGTGCAAGTAGACAATTCCATCTTGATGAAGGGCATCTTGTATCCAGGGAACTTGGAATAGTGTTCAAAGCCCCACATCCTTATTCTGAATTCCTCAAATCATCCATTCAGCTTCATGAACGGCTGTGCTCTTTGTGAATGCCTGCAAGAGGTGGAGGCTGGCCTAAGAAATCATGGCCACTTTAGTCTCTCTCTTCAATTGATAGCACAGGGGTTTCTTTCGTTTTTAGGAGAATAGGTCTACAGATTTCATGAATAACCGAATTGTATAGGACATCAGTGTTGCTGGAGTGGGTCTTGATGCAGGCTGCACATTAGGAAGAAAGGAAGGAGGAAGGAAAGATGAAGGGAAGAAGAAGGGGAGGGAAGAACAGACTCTAAACTCAAGGTCCACCAGAAGTGTTCTCTGATTCGTCATTGGAATGTGAGCTAATGGTCATGTACCATCTGGTTCTTTTCTTTCTCATGCTCTGTAGGTCACTTTGAAGGACTGCCAAGGTTGTGAACGACATGTTGTTACTTTAATTGATCCTACTAGCTGGGCCCATTTCTCCAGAAAAACTCTGCTCAAAATTTGGATACTCTTGACATCCATGAACCCAAAATCCTTTGAAGAAGGAACAGTAGGTTTTGTCTTATTGTATGCTCTGAGATTCTTCTGCTGTTCCCTGTGCAAGTCTTTGGCTGTCATAAGATTTTAAATGTACAGTGACAATTTGTTGTTATGTAGCTGTCTCACAGTCTGTTCTTGGAGCGAAGTTTCAACTTTCTGTATTTTATATATGCTTGTTACCAATTTTCTAATTAAGGAATTAGTCAAATATAAGTCTTCAGTTTCTTGTTTTTAAGTCTAAAATTTGAAGAAAACACAACGGTGATGTCCGTTCTTCTACTAAGCCCATGTACCTGGTACCTGAGTTTGATACCATGACTCCATGATGGAAAGAGAGAAGGAGTTCCCAAAGTTGTACTCTCACCTTCACATTTGCACCTTCACAAGTGTGTACCCTGCCTCTCCCCAGTAAATAGTAAACAAATAAAAATTTAAAAAGAAATCCCAAATCTGTGGTCTATGATACACTTCTCTTCATTCTTCTGTTTAAACAGAAGCTTGCTGATCCTGCCGCCTCTGTCTCCTGTGTCCTGGGATTACAGACATGCATCACCATGCTTGGTTTATGTAGTACTGGGATTTAGCCCAGGGTTTTATGCATTCTCAACAAGGAGTCTACCAACTGTGCTATATCCCCAGACTCCAACACTTGAGTTTTTTTTTTTAAAGGGTATTTTAGCACCAAACATTAGAAGACAAGAATTTCAATAAAAATTGAGCTTCTGGAAAACTACCGTGTTCTTGCCATTTTGTTACATTTTCCCACGGACTGAAGCCTCTTTCACCTGGACTGAGATTTCAGAGCTGGGAAGAACTTTTTGACCCAGACACACTGCCAGGTTTCTTATTCTTAGTTAGATTATCTTCAGTTCCTCAAGTGTTATTAATTGTCACAAACTTAACCCTTTTTAAGTTACAATATTGAGGGTGGAAATATCTGTGCAGTCCTGAAAATATTCTTTGCTGTTTGTTTTGCTCCCCTCTGTGGGAGTCAGTGTCCATCTGTCTGTCTGACTCTAATGGTCTGAATCTATCTTTGCCCATCTTTTTCTCATCATTGGATAGAAAATATGATGCAGTATGGTCCCGGACCACTTAGAGACATAAGGTTTCCCTGGGAATTCTTTGATTTACCTGTACTTGACTTTATTGAAAATCATGTCAGAATTGTTTTGAAGAGAATATGTAGTACCTCACTGATCATATTATGATAAAAAAAAAAATCTAGGCATTCCAATTAGATTTTGCTTTCCTTGGGTTATTACAAAAAAATAATTACAGATTCTCTCCTAACACTACATATCTTATTTATGAATTCGTAGTAAATAAAAACAACTTCCTGAGCTTACGGTCTGACAGTCCTCAAGATGTAACATTTTTTATTTAAATTTTGATTTATTTACCTGTATGTGTATGTGCCTGCCTGTCTGTATATGCACTGCATGTGTGCAGTCCCTGCAGAGACCAGAAGAGGTTGCCATAACCCTGGAATTGAATATATATGAGCTTTGGCACTGCCTTCTGTCGGTACTCCAAACAGGACAGAATTCTTCTGCATGAGCTGTGAGAGCTCTTAGCCCCTGAGCTATCTCTCCAGGCTCAAGGTACAGATTTGCTTTCTTTTTTTCTAAACTGTTAGTCAAATGGCAATTTGAGCAGGTGATTCTGATGTGACTGGCAGCTACATATACAATTCAGACCCTCTGGCTGGACAGTCCATCTGTATAACTTAGTTTTTTTGTTTAACTTGGTTTAAGGAAGAACCAGTCAGTGCATATCACGTGTTATTTAAGGTCACTCAGTAGAAGACAGGGAAGGGAATGCCTCTGTCTCTCCCTGTCTCTCAAAGATGGATTTTCCTTCTCTTCTCAAGGTAACCACTTTCTCCATATTATGTCCCCATCAGAGTCCTTCCTACTAGGGAGCAGTGAGCTTCTCTTCCAGGTTAACTGTGGAGGACACACGGCGGCCCTGGCAGGTCTAATGGGAAACTATTCAGGTAACTTCTCTGAGTTGCCATTCTTGTTTATGCGCTTTTCCCGGTTTTTAACTCAAAAGTAGTTGCTCCTTGTTTTAGTATACAAGTTATAAAGGTCGTGCTTCTTCCTTTTCTAGGTCTCTGGTTTCCTTTTAAGGAATTTACCCAAAATCTTAAAACTATTTTATAGTGTATAAAAGTGAAATACTATGGAATAATGTTATAATTTGAAAATAGTTTATCTCTTCCAAAACTCACATTGAGATTTATTCTTCATCATGAAAGCATACTTAGAAGTGTGAGCAAGTGGGATCTTTAAGACATGGCAAGGAAGTAGCCTCTCAAGTGAACATTTAAGTCATTAAAAGGATTACCTTAAAGGGCTTAATGGGACAGTGGTCTCCTTCCCTTTACCTTTGAAGCCTGATTGTCCAGTGAGTTATCCAGTCCTTCTGTGTGACAGTTTGAAAAACAGAAATGCTCCCCAAAGGGAGTGGCACTATTAGGAGGTATGACTTTGTTGGAGTAGGTGTGGTCTTGTTGAGGTAGGCTTTGAGGTCTCATATATGATCAGGATAGAACCCAGTATGACAGTTCACTTCCTGTTGTCTGCAAACTGTAGAACTCTCAGCTCTGTCTCCAATATCATGTCTGCCTGCACACTACCATGTCCAACTTTGGCTATAACAGACTAAATCTCTAAATTGTAAGTCATGATTCCTTTTAATGTATTAATTAATCTATCTATTTATTTTGTGTGTGGGAAAGGGTGGCATAGATGTGGAGAACAGAGTGCCGCCTGCAACAGGCTGGGATAGGTTTGCTCCTTCCACCATGTAAGCCCCGGGATTATCGCAGATCCTCAGGCTTAATGCCGAGAATCCTTACCAGCTGAGTCATTTCACAGACCCTAAAATGGTTGTCTCAAAACTTAAAATGAAAACTTGAGAGCTCATTTACATCTGGCATGTGTTTTGGTCACACATCTGTATATGTTTAGGCAATGTCAGGATAAAGGAGTTGTTAAGTCATAAGTCTCAGGATGACCCTTCCAAAGCCTACTTGAGTCAATGTGTGAAGAAAAAGACATGGCTTTTCTTTCTTTAATTTTGAAGTGTTTAAATAAGCATTTGACTTCTGGATAGAGTCAGGGGTACCTTCTGAGATTTCCCATCTTTAAGAGATAAAAATGGGCCCGGCCTTGGATTACTAATATAGCATTTCACATGCAGCTCAGCTTTTGTTGCTGACAAACAGCATCCAATGAGCAGGATATAGACATATCACAGCAGTGGGCAATACTGACCATCCATGATTAAGTCACAGGCACAATTACCATTGAGACAGTAGTTGATATCTGCAAGTTCTTTGCCGTGAACCTTTGGGCAGAGGAGCTGCAGTTGGCAAGTCACACCAGGTGTCTTGTTTGCAGAAAGATGTACAGAGCAGTTTTCACATCAAATCTAGTTCGAAAGGATGAGTTTGGGTATTTGGATTAGGCTGGATATATATTTTAAATAGGATTGATGTGGCCTAGAAGCAAGCTGTACAGATGATTTATTTTCTCCAGCAGAGCCATCTGAAAAAGGCTAGCGTGCACAAAAGCAATATAACATGGGGTGAATCAACCAGCGTAGCACTTCATTCTGATTTGCTGGAAGTAACAAGTCAAACACACAGAATTTAAAAAAAATGACAGGTGTCTAAGAGTCACACAAATAATTTTTCTCTCTTAAACATGCTAATGTTTCTGCATACTCTTATTTATTATGGCATCTATTCACCTTTCGTGTTATTAACCTTTCCTGTTGAAATGGAAACTGGCTCCTTCCTTTTTAAAGTGTTTGCCAAAAAGAAGTCCAGGCCATGGGATATTTTTGCATCCATACTTTTAAGCAGACTGAAGAAAGAAATGATTTTGTAGATTCACAGATGTGGGGGCAGCGGAGACATAGCGTCTGCACCACATTGTAAAGCACTGGTCCAAAGACAATGGGACTTCTGCCTCCTGTCCTGAGATTATAACTATGCTCATTTTCAAGTTGGCTGATCAGTGCTGAGATGAGCAGGTTTAAGCAGGTGAATGCATTCATTTCTTTTTGAAAGCAGAAGGAATCCTCATTCACACCCAGTCTCTTGCAGGGTAAGAGCCCACAGTAGGAAAAAAGGATATGCTGATAAAGCCACCTTGTAGCTAGTTGGTTTTTTAGCATTGCTTATTTGATTTTTTAAAATGTGCTCTTTTTTTTTTTGGCCTCTTGCCTTTCAGAAATCTTCATTATAGTATTCAGATACAACTTCAGTTGTTTTAGCCTCCTTCAGGTTTTTCATACCCATCTTCCAGTCCCCAGGGAGTGGTTGATATTAAAGTTTAGCCCTGTTCTCTGATGGATCTAAAGGATTTCTGCCAGCATTTTACTACATGTGCCGGTGCCAGAAGCTTGCTTCATACCTGATATGTAAAGGCAGTTTTAGCATATTATTGCCATCCAAGTGTCTGTTATCGATGGTTTCAAAGTCCTTGATGCACCCCATCTTTTCCTTAAGATATAGATTCTGGATACAAACTCACTGAATAAAAAAGTATTTCCGTAGAAATAGACTTTTCAGCTTGTTGCTTCACAGTCTTTAAATGACAGATCAATACTAAAGGTGTAGTCCATTGGGAGAGCATGCTGTGCCCGTGAAAGTCTTTAGCTCTGAAATATTGGTCAAAATGCCATTTCAGTATGAGTTGGTGTTGTTCCCCTGTAATAGCAGCATCTGTGAAGCTGAGGGAGGAGGATTGTATATCAGAGGCCAGCCTGGGCTTCATAACCAGTTCCAGTAAAGCATTAAATTTAATATAGTTTAAGTAAACTATATTAAAGGTCTGGTTGATTGTCTAGATTATGTTGTGAAAACAAGAATCACTAGGCATTAGAAGTTAATTGGGAAGCCCTTATCCAGGAAAGCCCCAGTGTCATGTCCACCATGTGTCATCAGTAGTGTCATGTTAAACCCAATACTAATGAGGTAGGGGTTTATTCTCTAATGTAGACTCTGACACATCCTATTCTTCTCTTGCATCCTATGGTATATTATGTATGATTTAGTGTAAGTCCCTATAACCCTTATTGAGTCAACCGCGTGCCTTCATGTTGGAACTATGTGGAGTTAGAGGAGATAAGTTTCTATCCGGACATTTGAATGTGTACAAAGTTAGCTAGAGAATCTATGGGAGAGTCACTCCCTTCTACAAGGCTTTGAGATTGAAAGCCTCAGTTGTCGAAGTAGATAGAAATCTTTATGCAACCTTTTAATACAAGCATTCTCAGCTCGCCATGGTTTCCAAAACACAGCCCCTAGTATCACAATAAATCAGCTCATTAGTATCCCCTTTAAACCACTGCACTTCCTAAGTACCCTAGCCACCTAGCAGTGAGCATGGCAAGGATCACATGTGGACTTCTCAGCAGCCAGAGGCTCTGGTATCACAAGTGATGCCAATTAAGCCGCCGAATGGACTTCCCACAGGGAGGCACCCTTCCCATCTTCGTGGTCGTAATGAAGAAGAATCATTTGAGTCACTTTTTTTTCTCTTTCTTTAACAAGATGATAAGAAATTAAAGAAGCCTCCTAGAGGAGCTGTAGAAGTTTTAATAATATGTATATAATTCAGAACACTCCCAAACCTCATACATATCTGCCTGATTGGAGATTAAAGCACAAGATCTTGTACTCTAAGAATCTTCTCATTTGAGTAAGCAGCACACCATTGTCCCTTTCTGCCTGTTTCTCCTCTGTGGCGTCCTTCCTGCTTGTTTCTGAATGTAGTCTACCATGTTGCTTTATCTGAGCTGTCTTATGTATGTCTTAAAGGAAGACATGAAAGTGAAACTCAGGATAAAGCATCTGCTACCTGTATTCATTTGAATACAATTTGGAGTCTGCAAGCCACAGATGAAGAATAGACCAGAAGATACATCTCAGACAATGCTTATTCCCCCAGGGAGCAGAGCTTCTGCTTGCCTTCTCTCCCTCCCTGCATAGCGCACAGTTTAACATATGAGTGCACGGAGAAGTCTTCCAGATGCCCTATGGATTAAGCTATATTAGTGCCATGTGTTTTTCTAAAAGATTGTAACTTCAGTAAATTTGAAGATAATACATTCCCCTCCGGCCACAGTAGAAGAGTAGACCCCAGAGATCTAAAATGAGTAAATGAATAAATAAATAAAAATTTACAAAGTACCTGATACATCAGATAGAATGCAGGCCATAAATGCTGTGTGAGGATTGTGTTCTGGCATTTCTTGAGGCTCTAACTAAAATGATGGGGGAAGGGAATGACCCCTTTCTTCTCTTCATTAATTCCCTCTCTCTCACCTCTAGTTAGGGACTTGTCACCAATTACTACCTCTTACACAGCCCTCTGCTCTCTGGAAAGGTTATGCCATTAATCTTCATCTGAATGTACTTCACTGTTTTATTCTCTCAAAATCAGAAATAGGTGAGAAAATTGTGCCATGCTGAAACCAGTGATGTCTCCTTGGCACATCTGCTGTGACACAGACTGAGGATAAATTGTTTTACTTCAATATTTCCTGACCTAAGGCTGTTAAAACTTATGCTTCCCTCTTCCATATGGTTCTCTGAGTCTTATGGGAAGAGGGTGTGACATAGTTATCCTTTTCCCCAAAGTTAGTTTGACACAATATCTGTTTAGCAAAATAATATTAGATACTTTTCTTGGTCTTATAACCTTGCTAACCCTGGGTTCTTGACCATGATTTTGGGATCAAGTGTAAATAACTTCTTGTCGAGTCCTTCTTCAACCATTAAGTGATTGGTTACTCCCATAACATTCATGCCCCTGTTGTACTCATGACACTTGTTAGAGCTTTCAGAACTCAATAGTGTGGTAAAACCATTGATGACTATTATCTGCAGCAGCCAGCTAAACCTTTCTAGAACTATGAAAGCTTGCCCACAGAGATAAAGCTTGATTTCTCCATGTCCTGTAATCAAAGTATGTGGTGTCTTCAGCAATAAGGTCTTATCAAATATGATGAGTAAGCAAGAACAATGATATCTTAGTTAGGGTTTCTATTGCTGCGACAGAACACCATGACAAAAAAACAGGTTGGGGAGAAAGTGTTTGTTTGGCTTAAAGTTTAGCATTGCTGTTCATCACTAAAGGAAGTCAAGATAGGAACTCAAACAGGTCAACATTTCAAAGGCAGGAGGAGATGCAGAGGCCATGTGTGTAGCTAGTAGCTTGCATCCCCTGGCTTGCTCATCCTGCTTTCTCATAGAACCCAGGACCTCCAGCCCAAGAGTGGCACCACCCATCATGGGCTGGGTCCTCTCCCATTGATCACTAAATGAGAAAATGCCTGACAGTCAGATCTCATGGAGGCATTTCCTCAGCTGAGGTTCCTTCTTCTCTGATGTCTCTAGCTTGGGTCATGTTGACACTCAAAACCAGCCAGTTCAAATTGCAATAGTCAGTACTTGGAGGGGAGGAGGTTGTGACTCCTCTGCCCAACAGTTTTAAATAAACTGTCCCACTTTTGACAGTAGGGTTTTGATAACCTCTATCTTCTGGGAGGAGCATTACCTCCTTCTATAGGATAACTCCAATTAAACTCTCTTAAAAATACATTTTTAGGATGCAAATAAGACAGGCTTTTGTATAGGTTAAAAAAAATCCTTAGTGGTAGTTATCTCTTCTTCATCTCTCTCCTCTGTCGCACTGATCCCACTGATCCCCTCTGCAGTCAAGTCCCACCCCCACATTATCCCTTCTTCCTGCTTCTTGCCACCTGTGTTCTACTATCTCCTTCTTTAAGATGTTTTTCTCATTCATGGATCCATCTGGTTTTCTCATTTTTATAAGTAGTCTAAGTTAAACCACTAATGCAAAGGTTGAAGATAGGCTCTACATTGTGTTTGCCTCTCAGAACCTGTGTTACTGCACTCCGTCTATTTTTCTCCATTCCATCTGTGTATATCCATATTTCATCACTGTTTTCTTTACAGCAGAATAAATAAACAGTCTATTGTGTATTGGTTTCACATTTTCATTTTCTGTCTATCAGTTGATAGAAAGCTAGAGTTATTCCATTTCATAGCTATTGTGAATTCAGTAGCATCGACAAACGTGTTTGGACAAGCAGCTCTGTGGTGGGATGCTGTATGTCAGTGTGTGACCAGGAGTGGTAAAGATTGGCCATAAGGCATCATTTGAATGACAAAATTCTTTTAAAACAAAGTTTAAAGGTGTTTTATCTGTCCGTATTCTCTAGTGGGTATTATTTATGAATAAAAGTATTTTCAGGGCGGACAGAAGATACCTGATATTTGTCTCATTATATCAAGAAAACAATTTTCCAAAAAGTGGTTTTGGTTATTTGCAGATATGAAGTCTGCAGGAATTTGTGTGTGTGTGTGTGTGTGTGTGTGTGTGTGTGTGTGTGTGTGTGTATGTGTGTATGTATGTGTGAATTGTTGTGCACTGGGATAGAGAGGTCCCTTCGTGCATTCCAGTAACCAATTGTTGCAGGCTGTAGTCCGGCCCCTTAATGGGAGCCTTTTTGCAGGAAGGGACTGCTCCTGATGGTAACTTTCTACAAATGGAAAAGGGGAGGATGCGCTTCGGAAAAATGTGCCGCACTTAGGAATCAGTTGCAGGGGACTGGTTCCATTGTCGTTTTTTTTGGTGTTTGTGTTTTTAAGTCTTTGTCTTCAGGGGTGTGAGGGTTTGAGTGTACTTTAAAGGAACATTAATTTCTATTTTTCATTATAACTCTAGATACATTATTGCCATTTTTCACAAATTAGTGAATTCGGTCACCAATACATAGAACTGCATGCACAATGCAAAATTGCAGTGTGGCCTTTCTCCGATTACACCACTGATTTTCAGTATCTCAACCAGAACTAATGCAGAGTTTAAATGAGGGAAAAGAGGATGTAGTTTGTCATTACTTAAAATATTTGGAAGGAAATAAATGTCTCTGGAGTACTCCTTTATGTACCAGTTATGTTGGAGATATAATCTCATTTAATTGTCATGCCAAGATTATGAGTTACATATTTTGTCTCTTGTAATTTGAAAAATATGATTTAAATACGTAATTTAAATACTCTAAATCTCATGGTCCTATTAGTATGTCATACTGCAGTCCACATTGTCCCGTCGTCCCTGAATTGGTCATTAGAAGTAGGATTTTAACCGAGGCCACATTTGGAGATCGGGGAGAAGTCTTTGGGAAATATCTCAAAGAATACAAGAAGGTAGCGTTATTTCCAAAGCATTATGGAGCAATACTGTTTTTAACCTGTACTGAAGCTGCAAGATTTAAAATGAGATGGAGTGAGTTAAGGTATAAGTGAGCCGTAAGGGGCTCACAAGTTATAAGGAGTTTATACAGAAGACTCAAATCTGAGGGAGCTTGGACAACAGCTTCCTTCAGACGCTGTTGTACGAGTAATGAGACACGTGAGAAAATGTGTGGGCATCCCAGACATTAATAGTATGAGTGATATGACATCCATGACCCATCATTTAGAATCTTAAAATTTTTAGTCAAATTAAAACATTACAAGAAAATAGAAAATGTATTGTAATAATGTATATTGCCTAATTTGATCTATCTAAATTGTCATTTCAACATCTGACAAATATTTGACATTCTTTATTTTGAACTATGGTACTTAGGAAACCCAGTGTGTATTTGATATAGTGAGTGTCTCTTCAGGCTAGCCACATTTCAAATGCTCAGTGATGCATGTGGCTAGAGGCTGCTGTACAGGATGAATGCTAACTGAGGCTTGCAATTGAGGAATGAATAGCAAAACCTGTGGGTTTTGTGTGAGCTTACAAATAATATTAAAGATTAAAAACAAAAGGGGAAGGATCTTTAACTCAGTTCTAAGAGAAGTTGACTTCCTTGGTGTGGCCTGGAGTTTTAGTGCCTTGGTTTAGTACTCTTGCTGATTTGAAGGCAGGTCATTGAGGACTAACTTCCTACTTTAGCCTCTAGAACTAACAGTCTTATGGGTGGGATAAAACATGAGGAAACCCAGAGGCCTTCTCTGGACCTAGTATCCTCCAATTTAGATTGTTCTGCCTTTCTGAGGGCAACTTACCATGAGACAGATTTATAGAAGCAAGGGCTGAGGCGAAAATGGCAAATTCTTCAGGACTTCTGAGTTGGTCTTGGGAATCCGTGAGCAGCCAAGTACAGAGGTGAAACCACTTTTCTGGCAGAGGTGACTTTGGGGAAGTAATGCTTTTAGAGTTGCACTTCTTTTTAAATCCTGTCACTGGAGAATTCTCTCTGGAGAAACTGAGTCAGGAAAAAGGCAGAAACTTAGAAAAGCTTTGTGTCCGCCTGTGGCTAAATTCTGTTAGCTTCCTTTTCGCTTCTTGATGCTTCTGTTTATTCAGCCACAAAGTGTGGTAAATGCTGATGTGTGCACCCTGAGACACCCAGGTTAAAACATTGCTGTGCTCCATGTACTGTGTCGCCTCAGCATCATGGTAACGTCCACAGTGTAACGATGAGTTAATGTCAGTGTTTCTAGAACAGTCAGAACTGTAATACAAGGTAGACGAACTTGATCAAGGATAGCGTGTCTCTAATTCTCCTCCCTCAGAAGCCATTGTCTTTCTTCTGTTTACTAGCTCACATATCCTCTGCCATCAATACCCCTGCCCTCTGCCACCACCACCATCTTTACTCCTCTGTCCTGAAGAAGAAATACATCAACATCCTTTGGGTGGGTTTCTTGTTTTGGTCAGATACTATGGCCTCTTTCATGACCTTCTCAAAATTGAAAGGAAACGCCATGCAGCTTCAGCCCTACTGTGGTTTTGACTGGTGTTTTGGTAGCTTGACATGTAACCCTGCAGTCTATTTTGCAATGCTACCAATGAGTCTTTGTCACAGTTCCTGCAGCAGCCAGCTTCAGGTTTAAACAACCCCTTCTATCTGCAATTTCCACCCATGTTTATTCTTGTGACTGTAGTGCTTTGAGGCTGTGGATGACATCTAAGCTAGCAATCTGCAACTGTTTGCAAATCTTACTCTAGTGTATGTCTTCCTTCCCGCCATCAGAATCCTCTCTTTCAAGCTGAAGACTCAGAATTCTGTTCCTTGTTCCTTCAGAAAGAGGGTTCTAATTCTCTTTACTTCATTTCATTGACGCAATGGACAACTCACTAAATGCATGACTATAAATATATTCTTATCAGCATTAATTCCTGAGTTCTTAGAGAAAAGAAATATAAATACGTGAGAAAACACTACCGGGGAGATTTCCTGTCCTGATTCCTGTAATAATCACAAGCCGGCCTAAAACTTGCTAAGTAGACCAGTCTGGCCTTGACTTCACAGAGATTACCAGTCTCTGCTTCCTGAATGTGGGATTAAAGATATGTAGCACTATACCCAGCTACTTTTCTTCTTCTTTTTGGTGAAACCAAGGTAGAGGGGTGCTTTTTTTCTAGATGGTTCTTTCTAGAGTGACACTAGGAGACTTACTCTGAGGTTAGGCAATAGAATTAGGGACAGCTTTATGTTTCTGTTTTTTAAAATGCAAAAACATATATATATATATATATATATATATATATATATATATATAAACACATACACATATGTGTTATTTGTTCAGGTAGTACCTTAAAACTATCTTACAAGGTGGTATTTTTAACTTCCAAGTTCTGTTGCCCCCACATGCCCCTTTAAATGTTTGAAATTAAACAGCAGGGTGATTTGGTCTGAATGTTCCACGGCCATTATAGTTTAGCTAGACCTCTGTGATGCATTCAGTTCTGCAGTGCTACAGAGTGCTTAATCCACGTCATTGCTTGGACTCTAGGGTGCATGCCCAGTGGAAGGCATTTATTTACCAAATTAAAAGCACAGCAAGTAGGAGCCAAGGTATTATTTAAACACATTTATCGACCCCTGTTCAGCTACTATTTACTAAATTTCTCGGTGGTGGAAGATGATGAACGAGTTGATTGTTGCAATCACTTGGCTCCACTAAAGGTGAAATACATCTTGCTTGATTTATTCCTCTCGCTTTGACAAGACATCTTTTGCTAGGATTGGAGGGTATCCAGTTTTAAGCTGGATGCAGTACATAGAGTTCAGTTTTGTTTCGCCGCTTGTGAATTGTTCTGTCCAGTCTGCTAGGTGAAGTCACCTGCTGAAGAGATGTTGACATGATGGAGATATAAACACATTCTTGGCTTTTTTCCCCTGAGCCCCTTATTTTGCATTTAGTCTACTGCGCAAGTGGGCTTGCTAAGAATACATGGATGGGTCCTTCCACAGGCCCAGGCAGTGTCAGACAACCCAGCTACAGGTGTCTACCTTGTTTAGCCCTAACATAGATGGCAAGTCAGCATAAAGTGTCAAGGAATTATTCAGAGCCTGGCTGTATGGGATTCAATTACTGAACTGCTTTTTTTTTTAATGAAAGAAGTTCTTATGTATTTTCACAGGGTGTATTGTGAATAGACAGGTATTTTTGTCTACCCTCAGCTCTGTGGTGCAAAATGAATTTTCTATAGGCACCTCTCCTTCCCTGATCCTGACGCTGTGTCTGTGCTCCCCGTCTGTTCCTGATAATGAACAAGTTGAAGTTACTTATGCTTGGTTCTCTGACAGTGTTGCCCTCATGGGTTGTCTGCATATTTAGTATGCTGGGTAAAACTAAGGCTTTGTCTGTGATGCTTAGTCATCAGTTACAAACTTGTAGAATATGTTTGTTTGTTTGTTTTTGCTGATAACACTGCAAGCCACTATGATTGGGAAAGTTGGGTGCATGCAAATGTTTCCAATGCATTGATGTTGTCTATCAATATAGATGTTGATCATCTGGGTGTATCAGTGTTGTGAGCTATTGTTAATAAAGATTTCTGTCCCGCCCGGTCCCACAGCTACTTAGTCCCAAAGAAACACACAGAGGTCTACATTAATCATAAACTGGTAGGCCTATCCTACATTAACCCATAATTTTTGTTTGTGTCAGCCATGTGGCTTGGAACCTTTAGTCAGTGAGGCATTCTAATCTCGCTTCCTCTGTGTCTGGATGAAAACTGTAGACTGAGCCTTTCCTATTCCCATAATTCTCCTGTCTGGTCACCCTGCCTATACTTTCTTCCTGACTACTGGCTAATCAGTATTTTATTAAACCAATAAAACTGACAAATCCTTACAGGGTACAAGAACATTGTCCCATACCACTTTCTCCTTTTTTTTCTTTTAAAAACAAAAACTCCGAATCTAATCTCCTTTGTTTAGCTTTCTTCCTGACCATTATCCATAACAACTTGTTACCAACACTCTAAACAAAGACAAATTTCCATAATCCATTTTATTGGAATGTGGGTATAATTTTTCCAGGCTACTTCTTGCTGATTGGGGGTGCTGATAATCTTATGGGGACCTAAAGAAAATTTAGGATTATGGTCAAGTCTTGAGTGGAATACCCTGTGAGGTTTGATCATCTCAGCCAACAGTCTTGAGGCTGTCCTGGATGTAGAACTCAGAGGAAACTCCAACAGAAGTCCTCTGAAATGTTGGATCATCTGGGCAATCTGCTCCTATCAGAGATTTTTTTTCAGGGATTTTTGCTTGATCAAACCTGATTTTTCTTAGCCCAGAATGAATCCACAGCATCTCATTTCCTGTGGAAACAAAAGCAAAATCTCCACTCCAAAGTAACGTATCTTTTGACTTTAATTTTGAAGTCAAAGCATTTTCCAAATATATATGTTGTATTAATCCAGCAGCATTTGTAATCAAATGTCTTCTAGCAGCTGTTCTTCCTTCCTCAGCCATCAAATCATTCAAAGACAACACAATAGCATACAGTATCCAGATTCTCTGTGTATTTTCTATCTTTATGTGGCTTTATTTTAAACTACTTTAAACTATATTTCTTTTATTTTTAATTTTTGTGGTTTTTGTCTTCATAAATTTTATAAATTTTGTCATTCATAAATTTGATATTTGACATATATATTTGTAACGTGGTTTGAATGGAGCCAAGCAAGCAAAATGTCTGTATTAGTAGCAATTACTTTGGAAATGAAATACAGCAGCAACAACCAAACAAGACCCAACAAGTGAGCTCCAATGATGGTTTCTTAGACTATTTTTACTCGAAGACTTATGCCATCAAATATGCTGCAGGGAGTTCACAGAAAACGATGTCAGCAGTTTGCAAAGAAATCTAGTATGTTAATTGATTAGTTAGTGGGAGAAATCAGAAGTCCTGCTAAACTGAAACCAGTACATTCCTTAAAAGCCTTTGCCTCCCTTTTCTAGTTAAATGGAAAATACAGTGGCAACGAATACAGAATCTGTTGCCTATTTTCTGCCTCATTTGCATTGTATAAAATACACATTATAGTTGACTGTCAGATTGAAAGTGGACTTTTCCTCTCCTCGATGCTGTTATCCATTACCTTTTCATGGCTAAGTCAAAAAGGGGGGGGGGCAGTGAAGGTTAGGGTCTCTGAGAAATCAGAAAGGCTGATGGTGTTAGGATTCTGAGCTGGAGGGAATAAAACATGAACTGAGGTTGTCATTCCAGAAACCTGTCATTCTTATATTCAGATCTTGGTGAATAATCAGAGTATCACTAGATTAGAGTTTTATCTGTACAGTTGAGATCAGTGTGTCTTCATTCAACCCCAAGTTTCTTATATAGTGTCAGTCTCAATATCTTATGTATGTATGTCAGAATCTTCTAACATTCTGAATTCGTACCATACTACATTTATTGTATATCACCATTTCAAGAAGTTAATGTTCATTGAAAAATGAATGTCATAAGATTTTTCTACAAGGCATAAATTGGCACTTTTTATTCTGTTCTATTAATATTGATACTAATGTTATATATTAATATGTAATATTAAATGTAGCATCATTTTGTATAATGACATCCATTTAAAGGGTATTCTTGGACATATGTTGACACTGCAACATTGAAGCATCTGACTCTCTTCATGAATTCTAAAACTTTCTTGCACCCTTGTGGTCTTTCTTTGCCCCGACACTTAGACCATTCCAACCATTGCTTTTTATAAGTTCATTTCACCTCCCACCATAGAGTCTAGTTTTATTTTTACTTTAGCAACATTTTCAAAATGCTGGAGTTAAATTTTGCAATTGATGCACACCTATTTTTCAGTTCTGTCTTTTTAGTTGTTGTGAGTACTTTTTCAGTAATTTCTTTATTGCTTGTCTCCTACGGAGATGTATGATTTTCCTCTGCAAATAGCTACTTCATGACCAGTCCTACTTGCATGTTCTCTAAGGGACAACAGTCTTGGCATATACATAGGCATATAATGCATGCTCATATAATGTAAATGTGTATAAATATCTTAAGTATCACAATGAGTATAAATAGGTAAGAGTTAGAGAGTGGACGTTAATTGTGCTGTGCTATACCCGATGTTACTTGTGTAGCTATCTATATCCATTTACAGTAGATGAAATGTTACAATAAAAGTTATCTAATAATCAGATTTTTTGCTTTATGTATTTATTTATTTATTTATTTGCAAACTGGTAGGTAAAGATAAAACCCAGGAAACTACTATAGATTTTGTTTCTATTTCTTAGCCTTAGTTGCTGATCTATGTCCATAAAATATAAGAATGGTACCTATCATATTTAGAGACTACATTTGTGGATGCCCTGGCAGGGTTACTCTGTCCATTAATCATTCATTTGAACACCAAGACCGGCAGTGGCAGTTTTGAATTATGCACAACTTTATACTAAATTTTAGATTTAACTATTGCTTGTTTAATTCATATTAGAAAGAGAAGAAAATAAAGATCAAAACTAAAACGGTATCTCAGCTGGTTTGCAACATGTGTTGTGAAATGTTTGGTCTTCAGGGTGTTGCTAAATGGGAGGTGGTGACCTTTAAGAGTGGGTACCAGTTGGGGTATATTTAAGCCATTGGGCTTACTTGTTTTGTATCAGGACCATTTACACACAATTTTCTTTATGCTTGCACTATAACATGCATCGACATCACATGTACACCATGTACACAGTGAATTATATATTCAAAACTTCAAAATTGTGAGTGAGGTTATAATCCTGTCTCTGAATAAGTCAAGGACTTTCAGATATTAAGCTACAGTGGTTGAAAATCAGTCATGCAATCATTAGCATATTTTCAAGACCAATTAGTTGTAAAAAATGAATATTTCTCAGACTTAAAAAATACAATTCTAGGAAAAATAAGTAGAAAAATATATTCCATTGACTTTTTATTTAAACACAATGAATTATTTACAGATAGTATGAAAATAAAATCCTAAATTATATATTAATTAGAAATTAATCACAAATGGTAGTAAATATATGCCAAAATAGTTTTCTATGAAGTTCAGCAATTTAAAATTTCAGGTCATAAAATATGTTCTGTGCTTATTTTATATCATAGATCAAAATTTACCTGCTGTTGTTACTACGATAATGTTTGCTTTGTTTCCAAATGTAATTCAACATGCCATTTAACAAATAAATTGTGCTTTATTTCAGAGTAGCATTAAATTAGTTTAAATAATAATAATGCTTGTTAAGAGAAAGTAAATGGTTTTATTTTATAAGTTCATTAAAATTAACTTTGAATTAAAGATTAAAATGATACTTATGTCATAATCTTTAAAAGCATATTGACTTTCATTGGAACTTTTTATTGTCCCAGAGATATTACTAAAACTAGGGGCTCAGCAGTCAGAAGACTGGACTTAGGGTACTGTGTTTACACTCTATTAATGGTTTAGACCAGACAAATAATTTAAGCCCAGTTTACTTTTTGTAAAAGAGCAAGTAATATAAATTGCATCATAGAATATATGGAATGCAACAAGACTGAAAGTAGGAAAATAGGTGAAAGAGAGGCTGGAGAGAAAGATGACTCAAGAGTCAAGAATGCTCACTCTTTAAGTTATGAACTCCTTAGCAGAAGAGTTCTTTTCCTGTTATTCATGTAAGGCACATTGCAGCCACCACCTGCCACTCCAGTTGCAAGGACTACACACCCTTTTCTGGACTTTATGGGGAAAAGCACTCATGAGCACACAACACCAACATGTGTACACAGAAACTAAATAAAAGAAGAAACTGAAATTAATGACTGCTTTATCACCCCCAAGTCACTTGTTCAACTCTCCAAGTTTTATTGATGAAATGCATTATTTTGTCAGAGATCTGTAAATCATGGAATCTGGTAAGGGCTCTTTTTCTCTTAGTCATTTGTGCTGTCCAAGTTGCTGGAAAATTTCAAAAACTATTTATATAGAGTCAGAAACAATTGGACTAGAGGATATTGTGGTTGAGTCACAGGTTTTTGTTTGATTGGGTTTTTTTTTTTGCTATTGTTTGTTTTTTTTGGCTTTTTGAGACAGAGTTTCTCTATAGCTTTGAAGCTTGTCCTGGAACTCACTTTTTTTTTAATTTTTATTTTTCCATTCAAAAATTCCTTCCCTCCTCCCAATCCCCTCCCGCTCCCCCACAACTCCTCCTCACTCTCCCACCCTGCTTGAGAGAGGGCAGGGAAGTCCAAGGCCCTCCCCCTACATCCAGGCCTAGGGAGCTGTGCATCCATATAGACTAGGGTCCCAAAAAGCCAGAACATGCCGTAAAAATAAGTCCCAGTGCCTTTATCAGTGACTTCTCAGCCTCCATTGTCAGCCACAATCAGAGAGTCCGATTTGATCACATGCTCATTCAGACTGTTCAGCTGGATTTGGTGAGCTCCCATTACAACAGGCACACTGCCTCAGTTGGTGGACCAACACCTCGCGATCCTGACTTCCTTGCTCATCTTCTCCCTCCTTCTGCTTTCAACTGGGCCTTGGGAGCTCAGTCCGTTGCTCTGATGAGGGTTTCTGTTTCTATCTCCATCCATTGCCGGACTAAGATTCTATGGTGATGGAACTCACTCTTTAGACCAGACTGGCCTCGAACTCAGAGATTCATCTGTCTCTGCCTCCTGAGTACTGACATTAAAGGCTTGTGCTGTGATTGTCTGGCAAGTCATGCTTCTTTAAAATTGATATATCAGTTTAATGGTAGTGGCCTGAATGAAAAATGTTTGATTGTGGGATATTGTGAGGATGTAGTTCTTTCTGCACACAAGTATGAAAACTCCTTATCTCACTTGCATTGAAATCATGTTTTTTTAATTACCCCGATTACATGCATGTGAAGAAGGATTCTAAATTAGTTTTGCCAGCCAGATGGCTGCCCGGTCTGATCTCTTTTGATCTTCAGCCACTTTCAAGGCCAAGGCAATTTTTCCAGGGCTAAGAAGAATTAATTTTTGAGAGTCTTCTCAAGAATTTTTCACCTTATTCCACAGGTACAAAGTTTGAAACAAACAGACAAGCATTGGATACTCTCAGATTATATGTGAGATATATAGAGACAAAAGTTCATGCCTCACATATCATGACAATCAATAGTTTCAAAATGTATTATGAAGTTCTTGTATTGTGGGATTGGATACTTACCTAGTTTCTGGTGTCTACTCTCAAAGCTAACAGATTTATCCTCCTTGGCTATATTCTTTGCACAAAGACTTGGATGACAAACTCCATTTGATATGACATATTTCTCTAAAAGAATTGAAGTTTTGTATCAGTTGATCTGATTCAGTGGAGGGAGTCCAACACAAGTGGGTTAGTGATGCTGAAGGCGTAGTAAAAGGATCTCTGATTTTGTTTAGGAATGTTCGTCTGTCCTTAGATTACTGCATGGCATAGTGTTGGCCTCCAAAGCATGTGTAATATTCCATTTACCTTCTAAATGTCCCTGCTTAGTCTATGATGCGATCATGAGAAGAAAATTTGAACTACTGAACTTTCAAAACAAGGCATGGTAGTTTATATAATATCAGTCAGTCCCTCACTCAACTGAAACAATCAAATCAGAATACTCAACTCTATTGTAAAAGGACTATTAAAATAATTAAACAGAGTTAAGTACATTGTTGTTGAGGGATGTAAGTAAAGGAAGAGACTATTCTTATAGTGTTGTTTGTATTTTAGTTTTGGTTCCTTCATTTATTATTATTGTTGTTGGATACAGATTCTAACTATATAGTCTTGGAGGGCCCTTGCAGGTTTCCCAGCTATCAGTCCAGAGTCTGTAAGCTCCCACTAGATCAGGTCAGCTATCTCTGTGGTTTTCCCCAAAAATGATCTTGACACCCCTCCCCCACCTTGCTCATATGATTCCTCCTCCCTCTCTTCAAATGAACTTCAGGAGTTCAGCCAAGTGCTTGTCTGTGGGTCACTGCCTCCATCACTTACTGGATGTAAGTTCTATGATGACGATTGGTCTAGTCACTAATCTGATTATAGATAGGGGAAGGCCCATTCAGGCAACCTCTCTACTATTGCTAGGAGTTTTAGCTGGGGTCATCTTGCTGCTTCTTTCTTGCATTTCTGTGGGAGACTGGAAATAAAAGCACTCGCTAAAATGTGGCTGACTTGATAATGCAAATGATATCTCACCCCAACTTCTAAGAAGAGTGATGGACCTGGATTGATCAGCTTCATATTATGGAGTAAATCGCATGAAATCCAACTCAGAATTACATGTTTTCTCAAAGCCAGAGAGAAGCAACCAGGGCAGTTGACAAATATTTCACCCTAACACCCAAATCCCCCAAACTATCATTTTTTTACTCTGTTTTGAGACAAGGTCTCAGCTATGTGTCATAATCTAATCTCAAATTCATGATCTTTCTGCCTTATTCCCTCAGATCACTGAGATTCAAGTTCTTTGTCATCATTGCCAGGTCCCTCAGAACAACCACTAAGGGCATAAAACATAGTTACTTAAGAAAGGTTCTGTTCTATGATATTATCTAACCCATGCACATATGGGCAACACTAATTCATCTTTGGGAATTATCTTTTTGAAAGAACATTAAGTTGGGAGTGAGTTGTGTGGGCAATTTGGGGGAATGTTATGTTGTTTTGGGGGAGTGGGAGTAGTTCTGATTTGTGTGGGTGATCTGGGGGAGTTGTATGTTGTATATGGGGCATGGTTTTGGGTATGTTTCACTATATACATATGTGAAATTTTCAGAGAATGATTTAAGTTTCTGTTATTTTCAAACACTGCCACTCTGTTTAGATGATTGATGGTCACATTTAGACAGTCTTAAGATTATGTCTTTCTATAAATCTGAATAAACACTTCCAAATAAATTATAATAAGACAAAATAGGATCCATCGATTTGGAGTATGAAGGACCAGACCCTGTCAAAGGCTTGAGGCACTGTGGCCTGAAAATGGTAACTGAATTGCAACTCTACATCACCCAATTAGAAGACAGACAGTATCTAGTGCCAGAACCCTGGAGAGAATCAAATCATTCTCCACTTGAATAAAGGAAGGAGCAATTATTTTGAATATGTATTCAATATTGATATTTAAAAACACTAAATATATTGATTTTTTTTTTTGGCTTTTCAAGACAGGGCTTTTCAGTAGATTTGGAGACTGTCCTGGAATTAGCTCTTGTAGACCAGGTTGATCTAGAACTCACAGATATCCACCTGTCTCTGTCTCCCCAGTGCTGGGATTAAAAGAGTGCACCACCAACGCCTAGAGTATTGTCTTTTTTTCTTTTCTTTTCTTTTCTTTTCAGATGGAAACTCATTCTCATGTTTGGTTGCTCTAATGGGTAGATCATGGTATCTTTAGGTTGAGTATTAGGTATCACATTCCCATTATGCAAATCTAAAAATATTTTATGATGGCAGTTGTTTTCCTGAACACCATCATGGTTTTGTCCAGCCCAAGCTAATGTGATGTTTAACATCAACCTGTGTGGATTTGGGATAACGGAGGAGACGGAACTCTGAATGTTTTTTGAAAGCAGTGATTGAAGATGGAAGACCACCTTGATTGAGTTTGGCCCCATGGCGTGGGCTGGGGTCCTGGATTGAACTGGAATGAGATGGGCTGAGCAGCATCCACCTCTGCTCCCCTGCTCACTCACACAGTGCGGGACACTGCTCCATGTTTTTGCCACCACAACTGGATAACTCTTGCCAACACACTCTCCCATCACCGTGGCTTTTACCTCTTCACAAGCTGTGAACCAGAGTAGACCCTTCCTTCCTTCCTTCCTTCCTTCCTTCCTTCCTTCCTTCCTTCCTTCCTTCCTTCCTTCCTTCCGTTACTTGTGACCTGCGTTCTCTCACAGAGAAGAAAAAATAAACAATATTATTGACTATGTAAATGGAATATCTATAAAATAATCCAAAAAGAACAAAAATGGAATTATTTTGGTCTCAAGTATAATGACTGCCAAAGTTCTCTTACAAGTGGACAGATATTTTTCCTTCGTCTGTCAGTGTTCCTCTGTGGGTGGTTGACTAAATAATATTTCTAAAATATTCCATACTCGTAAGTATAATAATGTCAGTCGATCACTCCAACACTCACAAATAAATCTACGAAACGCTTGCCTGGCTCCCTTTAAAGTCAGTCTCCCTCCCAGCTTCTTACTTGCTCCATCTTTTCAACTATGATTTGGAGTGGGACCATTAGTCAAACCTAAGGATGCTAAAGAAAATAAACATATAAAAATAATGCTGGGTCCACCCTAAATCTGATGTCCCTATCTCTGCTTGTATATTGTAGTGTTTCTTTTCCTGAGTACTTCTTAAAGACGACATTTAGTTGGCTTCCAGAGTCCCTTCCCTAGTTTCTGCTATTCTCTTCCCCACTTTGTCAAGTGCACATGACTGTGGTGCATTTCCTATGCAGTTAGAATATCACATTCACCTTGTGAGAGATGGCCCATTGGCTGCAAGATAGCCAGATGCTTGAGAGGTGCATAAGACAGCCTTGGTCGTATCAGGAACAGAATGAGGACTGCAAAAAACCAAATGCCAGTCTGATCCCTCTTTCAACTCTTGTCTTCATGTAGCTTGTGGGACTTCATTTCAAATATTTTGGTCTCTTAGATATTCATTTATTTCTTTGCATGAGGTGTAAAAATCAGTGTTTGTTAATTTGTTAGTTTATTTGATTTAATTTTGTTGTTGTTTTTTTGAGACAGGCTTTCTCTGTGTTGTCCTTGCTATGTTGGAAGCTCTGTAGACCAGGCTGGTCCTAAACTCATAGAGATCTGCATGCCTCTGCCTCCCAAGTGCTGGGATTAAAGGCATGAGTCACCACTGTTGGGCAGTTAATATTACATTTGTAGAGTGTCCTATGATATTTTAGTAGTATAGTCTTAGGATTATTCCGAAATTTATCATTTAAACTCAGGTGGGTTTTAAGTACTTAATGGGGTACTATTAATTTTGATGGTATGACCAACTGTCATAAAATGAGTTTTTCCTTAGTAAAATTCTGTAATTACTGTATGTCTTGGGAATTGTGACTTTTATTCTGTGATGTGTTTTCCGAGTCTGTGTATGTGCGTGCATGTGTGTGTGTGTGCGCACGTGTGTGTGTGTGTGTGTGTGTGTGTGCATCTGTGTGCATATGGGGGGTTATTAAGAAAACAGCATTAAAGACATTTAATGGCTGGCTTATATTAATTCTGGCTTTGGAGTAAAATCCAAATTGGGGTAAAAGACTTTTGTCACAGTCTCTGGCAATACTTCAAATATAAGGTTTGTGTTTAAGCTACACCTTTATGATTAAGAGCATGCAAGACAGAGACCCCAATCTAGAGAACTGGTGCTATTTGCTTTCCTGAGACCGGAGAGCGTTCATCAGGGCATCAGGGGCCCACTTACCAGAAACAGAACAGGGGGCTGTTCTCAAATGTCACATAACTTTGAGGTCAAGCTTGGTTTTGTGAACAGTGAAGCTAAGCCTGTAAGTGGGATAAAACAGTCTTTGTTCTGGAAGAGGTAAATTCTGGGACTGGAAATATGACCTGATAAATTGGACAGCTCTGTCTCAAGTATTGATTTTGTAAGCTTGCGTGACCTTGGGCAAGTTATTTAAACTATCTCAGCCCTCTGTCCGTGTCTTATAATGTGGACAATAATCCCAACCTCACAGAGCGCATGATAGGTTGGAACAGTACTTAAAACAATGTCAGGTACCAACTGAGCTGTCAATAAGTAGCCATCACCCTCCTGGGTCAGCACATAAGCTGATTTTGTGTGTGTGTGTGTGTGTGTGTGTGTGTGTGTGTGTGTCTTTGTGTCTGTGAGTGCTGTGTGCATATCTGTGAGTGCTATGTGTGTGTGGGTGCTATGTGTGTGTCTGTAAGTGCTGTGTGTGTATGTATGTATGCCTGTATGTGTGTCTGTGTTACTGCAGAGTTTCATGCTGTGAGTATATGTGTCCCTTGTGTGTGGGTCTCTGAGAATGCAGTGTGTGCGTGAGTGTGTGTGCTGTGTGAGTATATGTATGCCTTGTGTGAATATGTGTGTGTGTGTCTGTGTGAGTGATATGTATGTGTGTATGCCGTGTGTGCCTGTGTGTGTGTTAGGTATGTATGTGTAAATGTTTGTGGATGATTAAATCTGAGCCCTTTGTGTGAGGAGACCAGAGGTCAACCTGGGCGTTCTCAATTTCTTGACACCTTTTTGAGACAGTCACTCCTGCAGCAGGAGCTCACTGATTTGGTATTCGAACCGTGAGCTCCTGGGATCCATGTCTGCAACTCCAGCACTAGGATTACAAGCATGCACCACCATGCCCAGTGTTTCATATGTGTGTTAGGGATTCAAACTCAAGCCCCCATGCTTGCACTTTTCTGATGGGTGCATGTCCCCAGACCCATTGTATGCCATTCTTAAAAAAATCCAATGTAAAATATTCTCATTCTTACCTTGTGAAAATAAATTCATGAGGCTAGGCATAGCTGACAGTTTGCACTCTTTCGTGTTAACTGTGGCCTGCCTTCTCAAGAGCTGCAGCAACAGATGCTAACCCAAGGGATTGCATGGTATCAATATTTCATGAGTTTCTTCCCAAATCAACAGATTCTAACTGTTTAACTATTTGGGCAAGTTTGGAATTCAGTGTCTGGTAGAGAACACTCTGTCACATAACAGATGCTTGTTTTCCATAAGTTTCTGGCAGTCAGCGGACATCAGCACCCTAATTTCTTCTTCGGCTTCATTTTCCCTTCCTAGAGATGGTGTGATTAGAATATACCTTTCTGTATAACATGTACTCCTATCCATAGGGTGAAGTGTTGAGTAAAGTCTTTCTAGGGCACGCTATTATCTTGTAGCTATAGATTTCTTTTCCTAGCAGTTTGCCATACGTGTGCTACTGTACTGCATTCCTAGCCTAACTGTGTCACGCACCCCTCCCTGACACTGTTCTCATTTTAAAGGGTAACTAAAGGAGATCAGAAAATTGTTTGCATTTGTAAGAAGGCCTATGCAGAGGTGATACCCAAAAATACACGGGTCGGAAGGTAAACGTTTTCACAGACAGTGCCCTCCAGCTGGCCTAAATGTTTCTTTCCAAAGTTGTCCTCAAGTTCAACTCTCTCACTCTGGTGACCTGTGCTGCTGAGCCTTAGAAGTGAGCCCCTGGGGGCTCTAACTAACTCCATCCTTTTGTTGTGGAGAAAGGCTTCTTTATGGGTAAGAAACTCCCTATCTGGGTCTGGGCTTATCTGAGTTCCTAAAAGCCCTCTGGATGTGTGTTGATGTTCTCATTTGGAAGTCCCCAGTGCATCTTCGGAGCACATCACAGGAACACAAATCACTGTTACTAAGTGCAGGCTTCCAAAGCCAGTCGGCCTGTGTCTTTCAGAGAATACATCTACTCTGGCAGCTTTTCAGGAGGACTGCTTTATGGCGGTGGGGCAGGGATTTTAAGGGTGTGTGTGTGTGTGTGTGTGTGTGTGTGTGTATTGTTTCTTTGTCTCTATTGGAATTTCTTTGAAACTTTGAGTACCAATTCAACAAAAGAAATAATTCCTGCATCTAGACATGCTTTCTTCATAGATTTGCTCCCTTTGTGTGTCGGAAATCTGCCTAATTTAGAAGCAAACCCTTTTACTCTAGTGCTGTTCCCAAGCTCTCCCTGATCTCTCTTTCCTTTGTTTTTAGATAAGGAATATTAATGCCCACGGACACGGATGGCGCTGTGTGAATGCCAGTGGCTCTGGGCAGCTTTTATCTTCCCTGCAGAGCTCTAGAGAGAAAACATTTGTCACAAATTAATTTGTGTAGTTTCATTGATTAATGGGGGCTATTTTTATCCAACTAATATTGTTTTTGATTCCTGTGTTTTATATGTATCGATCGGCGATGTCTGTGGTGATCTTACCTCTATGACTAGAGTGTAAAGTTCTAGGATTCAGTGGGGCTCAGATTTTACAGGCTTCCCTCAGGGATATTTAACAAGAGGCTCCCTTTTAATGAAGTTTGGCTTTTATAGAAGATTGCAGATCTTTGGTGCTTGAAACCTCCTTTTGGTGTCATGCTTGCTTTGTCTGTGGTCATTTGGGTTTTTCTGTGAGTAGGTTTTGACTTAAAATCCATAAGGCTGGATCCAAGACTTAATGTTGGTTTTCAGTATTGTCACATTATATAAAGTAGCTCAGTTTTTCGTCAACACTTTCTTGGGGATTCCTTGAGTTGTGAAATTTGCTTTGAGGGTGGATGCTGAAGATTGACATCTACGTAGTCTGATAGAATGGAGGCATGGAATGTGGTGGCCATTTGAGTTTACTGGAACATCAGTGAGAAGATGCTGTCTGAAGGCTCTGCACTAAACCTGATTTGTGAAGAAACAAGAATAAATCCCATGTCCTGTGTAGCTCATCATGTCCATCTAAGGGAGAGGAAGCTGGTACTCAAAAAGAATCAGGAATTATTGGTGAGATTAGATGAGATATCCTGCCTTTTGCTAATAGGCTTCTGATCTTGGGACCGATATGCTTATGCACAGATGAGTAATTTTACCACTGTCTATGCACAAGGCCCAAAAACCATGAATTGTTACAAAACACTACATGTTTTGTATGTTATTATGAAATATAAAGATGTTGAGTTATTAGAAACGAACTTAATTAACACTAAGTTCTACTATTCATACTTACTAGATTTCTCGGTAGTAGGGCTTTCAATGTTGTTTTCCTTGATTCTTGCTGGGAACCCACAATTTTTGGTGAAGTCTGTATGTCTTTTGAATAACCTCCCTTTCATATATACTTTCATATATACGTGTATACTCCCTAGAGTATATTTTGCAACTAATTTTGCTGCATACACAAATATTTACTACAGAAAGGTACCAAGTCTTAAACAATACTAGGGACCAAAGGCATGCAGAGGAAGTCTTGAAATATTCCATTCCTGGCATATATCAAGATTGATTTTATATAGCTCAACAGTTACCCTCGAGACAAAAGCAATTTCACTGGATGTAGTGGTATCTGCCATTAATTCCAGCATTGTGGAGAGGCAAACAGATCTCAAAGTTTGAGACCAACCTAGTCTACATACTGAGTTTTAGACCAGCAAGAGCTACATAGAGAGACCCCTATCTCACAAAGAAAACTAAAGAACAACAACAACAAAAATCATTTTATTACCAGCATTTATATACGGTCTCTTTTGGAGTCACGAATCTAAAATCTAAAACAAGTCCCACCTCGAAGTGTTGTTTTTTGTGTAGATTATGTAGTTCATATTCATCTTCCCTCAGTCAGTCTCTTTATATATCTTTATCCTGAGAGAGTATATGCAAAGATTTACTTTCAGAAAATCTTAAATCTCAAATGATTTGGAATTCAAACATTTCATGGTGCTAATAAAATGTTTACAGGTTTCATATTATAGAACATGTTAGATTTTTGGATTAGAGGTGATCAGCTGGATGTACAGATTTTATGAAACCTGAAAAAGCCTAGCATCTGGAGCTGTTCATTGCCACACATTCTGGGTAAGGGATACTCAAACCTTGATTTTATGTATCATATTTCTTTTGGGTCTCTAGAATTTGAGCACCACAAAATTCTTCAAGGAAAAATGAGTTCACCAATCGCTCATATTGGTAAAAACTTCTCTTGCTGATGCAAAGAAGTGATAGTGGAAGCATTTGTCGTAAATGCTGTAAATTTTAGATGACCTAAGAACCAACACATTCCAGGCAAGGAATTACCAACATTTACAGATTGAAACTCTTATGACCACATGTTACCACACACATATCCATGTCATACACACCCTGCTGCCTCAAGGAAGATGGTTGACAAGTCACAAATACTATCAAACTCTTTAAAGATGAGAACCAATGGGTATGTAGAGAACAATGCCCTCCCTTCAGCTTTACAGGTAGCAATTAGAGAGGAAGGAACAGCCTCCTGGTTTGAACTCTGTATGCATGCTTCTGTGGCTGTTCTTTAAACGGTGCCTCCAGAGCTTGTTTTGGATGATTCCAGTGCACCTGTTTAACAAGCATGATATTCTTACCAAGAAAAAAAAACATTTAAATATATGTTACCATGTATTCTGTGTTAGAAAACACAGATACATCTGTAGTAGTGAACTAGTTTGATGTGTGTAATTGTGAGTTCCTTGTCTGGGAATGGAACATCAAGCTGATTCAAGGGAGAATCATCTTTGTAGGCAGGTATAAGCCAGCTAGAGAAGCTAATGTGGTTAGAGAGGACGAAATGAGAACTAGTAAAATGCACACAGAGGGCACTGAACACAAGACACTGAGTGAACTTCATCTTGATGCAGCTAAGGTCCAAGTGATGTTGATGAATTTGGTTCTGTCTTGATTATCCAAGAGTAGATTCTGATTTCCAACCAGAACTGAATAAGTATTTGATTTTGCTTTGTATATTTTCTATTTCAGGTATCTGCCATCTCATGGCAGCTATTTCACCCTACAAATAATGCTCATTTAAAAATGATGGGATTATGAGTGTAAGGTTTTAATTTTAATAAATGAACTTTCATATTCCTTGGAGGCCTGATTCATCATAAAATAAATGCCTGGGATATAATGTATAATTTGATTAACATATAAAACTTAACATGTAACTATATCTGAATGCAGTATGTTATAAAAGAATTGGCTTATAACAGTAGTAAAACAAGAAGTTGTCTCCTATATGTAAGCTTTTTTAACAGTACAGTATAAAAATAATTTTCTTATTGGTTGAGACAGTGTCTTTAGCCTGTTCTAGTTTCATATTTCCCATGTCACTAAGGATAATCTTAAATTTGTAATCCTCCTGATGACCTCCGAAGTGCTGGTATTTTAGATCTGTGCCATCATATCCAATTTAAATGGTGCTAGGGATTGAGCCTAGATCAGCAGTTCTCAACCTCAGGGTCACGATCCGTTTGGGGGTTGCATATCAGATATCCTGCATATCAGATATTTACACTATGATTCATAACAGTATCAAAATCACAGTTATGAAGTAGCAATAAAATAATTTCATGATTTGGAGTCATCACAGCATGAGAAACTATATTAAAGAGCTGCAGAGTTAGCAAGATTGAGAACCACTGCTCGAAACATTTCTTCTGCTCTCTCTCTCTACAGAGCTACATCCCTGGTCTATTGAAATATATTTTCTTATTATTCTTGTTCTTGCTGATAATTCATTTTATAAGTACATTTTAATAAAATGTTGTGATATGGAGTAATAAGACAATTCAACTTAGTATTGTTTCTTTAATGTTAGCAGGCATTTGAGAAGAATAACTTTTCATCCATCTTGAAAAACTCCTTCAGACAGACAGTGGCTGAACTTGACATCACGCCTGAAGAAACATCAGCTTCCTCACTATGGTTCTCCCTTGGTGCAGTGCAGCTGTGTTGCAATGCTAATTCTCCTTTCTTCATGATCTGCCATTGATCAGTTTCTGGTTGAAAGCATGTTCAATCTACACTCATTCTGAACATTTAAAGTGTTCTTTCTAGGATCACCTCATTATTGCAGGTGCTTTTCTCTGGTTTTTTTTTTTAGAAGAACCTCATGTTTTCCCCTTACTAAGGACTGCATTTATTAAATGCCCACATGTATTTAAGTGTGTGTGCTCACACATGTGTGTATACATGTGCATCTATGCATATATATGTATGTGTGCATCTGTGTGCATGATTATGTAAACTCTAATCTTACATATACTTTCTCCAAATTCATTAACCTTCAGAAATCAAAACAGGAGCAATAAACTCTAGCTTTCAACCTTCCTGACCTGGGGAAGTCGAATGATAACAGAAATGTAAAAACATGTGCACACAAACTGTTGATTTCTATTCACTCTGTCAGGAACTCTAGAGGGACACTGACAGTCAAGTGTTTCTTCCTTGACCTATAGTTTGCCCTTTCCTAACAGTACCATCAGACCAAGGTTCTCATAAGACTTGCCTCTTTTGACTAGTGGAGAAGGAAATTATTTAATTACTTTAATTTATCAAAGGAGGAACGCTGCAAATATAATCTTATCCATTTTGCCCTTTGACCTGTTGTAATTGCCTCTAGCACCTTCTGTGCTCTGTCTTTAGTGTGCTTCAGTTTAGATAAATTGCAGCATCCCTTTCCATGTGGGCTATGTTGTTTGTTCACCCCAAAGTCAACTTTCTTCACTTACACATAAAATATTTCATTTAACCAGGTGGTGTGTACCTCGCTCCTTATCATTTCTTCAGTTTGCTGCTATGGGTACCCCCACTCCCTCTGTCTCTCGTGTTATTCCCTAATTATTACTAGGAACCCTTTTCTGGCCACATTCCTTAGCCTTACCTGGTCACAGAATTCTATTTTGAGGTTTGTAAAGACTTCAGGATAAATAATTACCAAAGAATTAAACAGGACTTAACAAATTAACAGATATAAATTTTAAAATGTTGTAAAAATAATCTTCCCACTATAATGGGATATTTTTAGTGAAATATGAACAGTGTTAACTTCTTATTCTTGCCAAAATAACTGTCTATATTTACTATGAAATAAGTACTTTTCTGAGCTCTTAATTAATGCTAATTCTTTTACATATTGTCTTGATGGGTGTTTATAGTATTGTGTGCCTTTATTATTTTTACTTTGCAGATGGAGAAAGTAAAGTTTAGTAGCAGACTAATTTACATACTTTAAAAAGTGGGAAGGTTGCAGCTCACAGCTCTACCTTTTGCCTAGTAGTTTAAAGTGTGCACCCAACTCATCAGAAATTTGTAGATCTCAAAAGTCTCTATGAACTCCTGAAACATTCTTTAATTCTAAATTTTAGGGTAGAGTCTTATTTTGTATTGAGACTGTAAACACTTCACCCCAGAGGAGAAAATCCCATTTGTTTTTATATAGTCACCGAGAAACCAGTTCAATGGAACCAGAAACTCCTAGGGGAGCCCAGCAGCAGATACAGGGGAATTTGAGGTACAAACATGCATGAGAGCATCATTCCACTTTCCCTTAGTAGTGTTTGCTTCAAGTTGTTATTGATAAATCTTATTTAATAAATTCTTACTTAATAAATCACTTAAAAGTAGTCAAAGGCTAGTTTAGAAAGTTTGGAAAATACATGAAACTATGTAAACAAAAAATTTAGTTTGCAATAGCTACTGTGATTGCTCTTTTATAATTTGCTAGTATTTAGTTTTAATATTGTGGATAACTTTTTATTTATATTCCTTGATTCTTATAAACTTCTTCCTGTATCCAATTCATGGACATTTTAGCTGTCTGTACTCTTTATTATATTTGAAAGGCCTTGTTTTGTGTGAAACATTGAGATGTATTCACATAATGCAGTGTGTTTACTTTAAAAGAGCCTACTACTCAAGGTCAAATACAAATTCATTTAACACTTCATGTAACTACTTCACAAATTTAATTTTTGTACTTATTTTTATAAACACTGGTGAATTTATTTAATCTGATACTAGACATAGTTTCAATTTTTCAGTATTAAAGAAAATTTAACTTATAACAATAACCCATTTCTTTGTCATTTATTCATAAATTTCATCCATTCCTTTCAAGTCTTGGAAAGATCTTAATGGAATAATTGAGTATGAGCCAATCTGTTAGGGAGGATTTGTTGCATGGCTGTCAATAAACTTGCCTTGACTTCCAGAATTTCTTAACTTCTTAATAGTTTCTGATTCTCGGATTGTACATTCCAAGAACATTAGTCTTGCTATTGAGTGTTTAAACCTGTTATTTCATTTTAGAAACCCAACTGCTTCTGCCTATCAGATGCTTATTGCCTAAAATAATGACTGCAGTGGTCCACTTAACTCTGGTCCTTTCCCCCCACTGATCCCAGTGGCCTGTGAGCTTCTCCTAAAGAGAAAACTAGAACCCATCTCTATCCAGGCTGCTTTTCATGACTTCAAGAGCAGGTATCTCTTCTACCTTCACATGGGTACTCTTTGATGCTCCTGTGATTTACACTGAGCACAACATCTCTCATGACTGCATCCTCCTCCTTGCCACTATCCACAGAGCTAAAAGCAAGCATGATGATCCAGATGCTTTGTTCCACTGTTGTGTTTTCTGTAGGAGCTCATATAATTTGAATAAACTCTATGGTGTAGGTAGACTTACTTTTCACAGTAGCACAGAAATAAAGCAACTTGCCTAAAGCCACACAGCTAAGAGCTGGAAAGGATATTTAGTGGATATAAATATATAGTAAATAGTTATCACCAAAATTATGAATACCTACTAAAAACCTACTGGAATCCATGCTCATTAAATGTGTGTCAGTCTTATGTCCATGTTTACATCTGAAGAACAGGCCATCCACTGGGACCATCATCTACTTAAGAGCAGATCACTAGCTGGTAAGAGAGCTGCAATTCTACCTGAGAGTTTCTGATGGCCAAATTATTACCAGTTTATTACAGGCACTGTCCCTGATGAGCGCTGGCATTGAATCCTTGCTCCTGTCTCTCTATTGATAAGCATTATCTTTTTGTCCTTCAAGTCATTAAAATTGACCACGTCTGTTACCTCTCCTATCAAAGGGTGGTGAGGCTGAAGTTTTCTAGGACATAGTCTTAGATTTAAAAGACATTTAAAGTACTTAAATATGTACCACATAAGTAACCGTACCAGTAAATTGCCAGTTTACATTACAACCATACATGATGAGCAGATTTGTGGATCTCTTGGGAAGATGGATTGCAGGTAAAGAGAAATTACTTTAGGACATTTATTATTCATTCTCATAGCCATTGAATGCAGGAGATTCTTAGAAAAATTTAGCACTGTTTTTCCCCTTTTTTGTGTGTGTGTTGCCACTACCTGTTACAGTCTTACTGAGGAGCCTGTTATAGGAGAACTATAAGAAGGTTTCATACTACCAGAAAGTAATGATTTTCCCCTTCTGAATGCTCAGAAATTTTCCTAAAAACTGTTCTCTGATTTTTGTATCTCCCAGAAGAGCCTAGAGCCTCCTAAACTTCTAATTCTTTGTTTGTCTCTGGCATAACTGTTGAGCCATCGCAGCAAAATATTTTGTCATCTATTAGAACACAATGTATTTTAATGGCCATGGTGGTGTGAAGTTAAATTTTATATTTAGAAAGGAAGGGGGTTGGGTAAAACTTTTAGCTGTCGGCAACACCCCATTGTCAGTCCTGAAGTGTCCAGACTAATAATTGACAAACCTATTTTTAAACCAATAGAACTAGGGGGAAAAGTGTGTTGATTTCTTATTGCTATGAAATATAAAGCGCATTTTGGTTTATGTGCATTGGATTAAACTTAGAGCTTGCAACCTGCTGGGAGAAAAGTGCTTTTAAGTTTGTCTTAAAGAAAATATTTATCTGAGGAGGAGTTATTCCAGTTGCCTTAAAAACTGATGATGGCAAATGTAACTACAGAAATGCTGAATGATCCTAGCTAACTATTATTAAATATGGCCTGTATTCTAATGCTATGAAGGAACCCTGGTGTTAAATTCCTTTAAGTTACTGGTACTCTAGGTTAGTGCCTCTCGATGCCCAGCTCCTTCCGAGAATCTGGGAGTCGTTAGCTCAATTCTCTGCTTCTTTAAGCCTTTCAGCATACCTTATTGGTGCCCAGTAGCTCTTCTCATGTTCAGTATAGGGTTCATATAAAGTCACAAGGTTGTCATCTTCCAGGTTGTTGTGCATGCAATTGAACTGCTTCAAGTTCCTTTACCAAGTCTTTCATTTATATGTAATTCTATTTTCTCCCTCATCTTCGACTACTTCTCTGGTTAGAAATCTTCTATCCACTCTGCTCTGTAACTGAAATTATCTAGGACTCAGTGCAACTCATTCATGAAATAATTGGAGCCTCTCAGCCTCTCTGGCCCATGGCACATGAGCCTAGAGAATCTTTAATCCTATATATTTTGTGTTCATTGACTTAAAAGAATTTGTTGTGTTCGAATTTGGAAAAGCCAGTGAGCAAAACAGGGTTTGTACCTGTTCTCATACATTCTCTAAGTTTGGAACTTAGATTTTCTTTTGGGTAATGCCAATCATGTTATGGAAATATATGTCATTTTTGCTTGTTTTGGGTACCACATTATGTAGAAATCTATAGGATCCATTACAGCCTTTCTTCTACCCTGCCAGCCTTGGCTTCAGGCCCGTGTATGCTCACACCTTTTTATATGTTTGGGTTTCAAGAGCCTCTCTCCTCTGAATGAGCTGGTCTGTTGCCCTGACAAAGATGTACTACTGACCCTGATGTCAGCAGATGCCCTACACTACTGACCCTGTTGTAACCTTTGGTGCCACTACACAAGTACAGACCTGTAATCTGTGACTTCTTTCCTCATCTGTTCTCCAAGAACCCGTTATTACCTTTTTTCTGATCACATTAGGCAGTACCAATTTCTTCCTTATGAAACTCTCAAGCCTGGTAGTACTTTGAATTATTCTGGAACTTTTATCATCTATTGCATGTCATTTTTATCATCAAAGAACTGCATGATAACAGTGTTCCTATCTTATTTTTCAGCTGAGAGCTTCTTGTTGCTTAGGGTTTGGTTGTTTTTGTTGTGTTTTAGACTAGTAATTTTCTAGGTTTAGCTCTGTGTAGATATTCAGGTCATTTCCAACATATTGCTCTAGTATATGGCCTTTGGTTTAGTAAGATTATAGAGTTCTGGAGGCTAGAAACAATAAACCTTGTGGTCTAGTTGGGAGGTTTTGGGGATAAAATTTGATGCTCACACCACAGGGAAGTTGGCCAACACTGCATTCCTTAGAACATTTACCCATTGTTAGCACACACACACACACACACACACACACACACACACACACACACACACTGAATATACAGTGAAACATTTTGTTGGTTTCTATTCTACCAATCATGATACTTTGGCCAAATGCTAAACCCCTCAAAATAAAAAATAAAAGAAAATTAAAAATATGTAACTTGCTTAGTAAATTATCCTTTACCTTTCTCAAACTGTAGTTTATATTATCTTCAGCCAAGTCGGAATGTAATTCTTAGTGATATAACCAACTACATGCTTACCTGTGTTTTCCTGCTATGGAGAGTAAAATGTTTATTCTGAACATTTCATACTATTAATATGGGTATAACCTGGATTGAATTTGTGGGTAGAGTATGCAAGTATGTACCTGTGCTTGTGTAGAATTGATGCCCATGTCTGAGCATCCAGGGTCCAGAGGTTGGTATCGGTGAGCCTTCCATCAATTATTCTTTTATGTTTTGAGATATAGTCTCTCTGTGAACCTGGAGTTCATAGTTTCAACAAGACTGCCAGGCCAGTGAGCTCCTGGAATCTGCCTGTCTCTACACATTGCTCTCTAGTTCTGGGGTTACAGATGCAGGCCACCATGGCTGCTTTTATGTGGTTGCTGAAAATATGAACTCAGATACTGATGCTTACACTGGAAGAGATCCATGGAACATCTCTCCAGTCGTGAACTGAGTTGTTTAGCACAGAATTTGAAAAAACAAGATTGTTTTTGAACATGTCTCTTAATAAAATAATTTATTTCCTGTGTTTTATAACACAGGTACTGCTATTATCTTCCTTTCCTGGAGGTTATGTGTTGTTCACAGGATACACTTTAGCTTCAGCACTTTCGGGAAATCCTGCTACAACAAACCTGCTTTTCATGAATAAGAAACTAATAACCTTTTCTGAAATTTAGTTACCTAGTTAGAAGATTGTGGGACTAGTTCATGTAAACTTCATCAAATTGTGACTGGGTATCAGTCATGTTTTGAGTTTTTTTAAAATTCATTTAAGATATTTAGTCCTTAAAATAATTCAAACTTGTGGGAACTATTATCTTAATTTTTTAATTGAATAAACAAATACCAAGAGGTAAAATGACTTGCCCAAGGTCACACAGCAATTAATTGTTGTGCAAAGAACTTAAGCTTAATCATTAAGGAGTTGAGTTATAATATGTAAATATATCCTATGCCAAACTTCCGGTTTTGTATTATTGTTCTAAGAGGTCTTGGGCCTCATCAGATGAAGTTGTCCCGTAGTGACAAGGGATGGTTTTAGCTTGTACCTCTTCCTGATAGTCTCCATCTTTTTACGGTTTGTGTCTTTGCTCTCTCTGGGTAGGTTTCTCATCTTAACCCCATGCTCTTCTGTACATTGAGTATTTGGAAAGGGAAACTAAAGTCCCCTGGTTTGACAATTTTCTTTATGCAACAATAAAGTACGTCTTTGTTTTGTGAGCTACCACTTCAGGTGATGGCCCTATGTCTTTTACCTTGCAGCCCACCCCCAGTACGGAATGGTAGTTATTTGCTTAATTAAAGGAGACATAAATGGACTTTTTGGATATGGTGAGTTCTGTCTCAAGTGGGCAAAACTTTTGGATGCACTGTGCAGTGTTCTGCGTGAAGTGCATTATGGTCAATAAGTATTTGATGGATTGGTATGTGATCACCATTGCAGGAAGCACACACACTAGTTACGTTTGTGTGGTAGTGTGCACATGCACAGGGAAGAAAATTCTAGTGTCTGTCATTACCAAGCACTCAGCCACACATACTGCTCTCCTAGTTATCATAATGGGGCCACAAAGGGACAGAGTCATAAAGGCTTTCTCTGAATCCATTGACTTAAAGCATGAAATCAGTGTTGCTGATGAATTTGCACAACACATGCAGACAAAGAGGGACATCACATCACGACATAAATGGATATTGCTGTCTCTTCCTGATCTACAGGTATTTATTGTCCAGATGGACTGGTGTGAAAGGTTCCTGATGGGAAGATAACAGGCTTATGGCCTCTTAGATGGAGGCATTAGTATTCCAGTCCGGGAGCATCAGGATGCATTACTGTACTTTGAATATTTTCATATCTTTTTACTGCAGGGGCCTTTAGTATTAGAACAAATTGATGTGTAGAGTTCAAAAAAAGCTGTTTAGTGTGTGATAGTGGTAAATTAACTAATGCATTTATACTTCAGGCTTCTGATTTTAACATGAATGCAAAACTCAGTAGAATATCCACAATCTCTCTCTCTCTCTCTCTCTCTCTCTCTCTCTCTCTCTCTCTCTCTTTTGAAAATTGAATGTCTTCATTGGAAAGTAGGGAAACCTGTTTGTTATCTGGCCTCAAATGGCACAAAGATATTTTTCTTTCTTCCTAACCTCAGGATTTCTGTCCCTAGTACCAGTAGCTCTGATGATAGTGAATTATCATCCAGAACCCCACAGTTCTTTTTTAGTCTTTGTGAGTTTGCCCATCTGTATACCAAATTCCTTCAAACGGAGACTTGGGATTTATGAACAAATGCATGGTGTTTTAAGGAGTTTCAAAAGTAGCTTTGCTAAAAAGGAAATCTAAGGCAAATTTAATTTGAAAGTCTGTGGCATTTCCCAGGAAACTTTATACTGGTGCTATCCCTTGGTGACAGCAATCTAAATAGTGGCAATTTGCAGCAGATATTGGGGCCAGTCTGACGACATAGGCCGGAATGTAGGCAAGACATGAACAAATCAGAGAATAATTTTGTTTCTTTGACATTTATTTCTAAATATATTATCAAGGGAACAGGGTAAAAAAGATGGTGAAATCCTCTGGCATTTTCTGTTAATTTCTTCTAATTGTATTTGGCCCAGTTCTGTGTTTATCTGCGTTCACTCCTCACAGGCCTCTTGGCTGCCTTGTACCTCGAGGGGGTAGAGATTCAGGACTCTACTCTGAAACACGTGTTTCTAAAAGGCAGAGTAAGACATCTGCCACCCTCCCACTCTCCTGCCTACCAGGACATCCCTCATCTTCCTTTAGCTCTGGTGTAAAATTATCCTTCTGCCCACACTTGGTAAAAATGTCTGCCTTGGATTTTTCTGAGCTATCATCTTTACTTTTTCCGTGACTTCTAATGGCAATATGGCTTCAGAAGGCTAAAAGCGGCAGGATGGTCACCAGGCTTTGCTTCAGTTGCATGGTACATCTTACGACCAACTGAACTGGGCTCCTGGAGTCCCTCACCTTGTAACTTCTCTTCTGAGCTTCCATCTGGACACTCTTCCCCACTTTATCCTTTGTTACTTCATGCAACAAGTGCAAAGACAGAGTTAAACTGCAGCTAGTAAGGTGGTTGGCCTCAAAGTGCTCAGTTGGGGGTGAGGGCAGGGCAGGGGATTGCAGACCTTCATGCACAGGAACACACCACACAGCACCACATCTGAAGAAAACTGTCTGTCTAGAAACTGGATGAGTGTTGCATGGGGGCCTGCTTGTTTGTTCCGGCCGCCCGGCTAGCTTACACCCGAAATAACCACACAGAAACTGTATTAATTAAACCATTGCTTGGCCCATTAGCTCTAACTTCTTATTGGCTAACTCTTACATCTCAGTTTAACCCATTTCTATTAATCTGTGCATCACCACGTGGTAGTGGCTTACCGGGAAAGATTCAGCACTGTCCCTGGTGGCTCCATGGTGTCTCTCCCCTACTCTGCTTTGCTCTGCCTCTTCAGTGTAAGGATTCTTTTGAGCTGAAGGTAACTTAGAAAAAGTAAGCAGAGAACTAGCTCGTTGCCCTCTTCTGCTGTGAGACATTTACATTCTGCTTTGTGAAGTTGCCCCATCCCTTTTCTACATTAGAAGAAAAAGTCCCATCATAGGAGATGGGCACTAGGTCTTGGGTGGAACCTGTGGTACTGGTCTCTGTGATGATACCCTATCACCTGTTGGTTTCTTATATTATTTTCCTAGAGATTGCTGCCCCTGAAAGGCCAACCCCATTTTCTTTGTCTACTCAGCTTTCCACCAAGCACTGTCCTGTGTTAAAATGGTATATCAACTCTCAGAGTTAACTGCTTCTCCAAGCTTTCCTTTATCCCCCCTAGTGCACATAAAAGTTGAAACACCTTGTGGTTTTCCTCCCACAGATCTGTGAGTTATATTTACAGACCCCATTCAACTATCCTAAAATGGCAGAGGAAAATGCTGTGTGTCTCTCATTGGGAGAGATTGCCAGTTCATTTATATTCACTTTCCTGACCCAGTAAAACTTCTCTAGACACCATTTGTAAGTTCGTATCTGGATCTCTGATGAAAGTATCCCTTTCTGTGTGTCTCTTCCTTTTATGCAACAAACATCTTTTTAAGCATCCCCACTAATGAGGCTTGCTCCTTGTACTCAGGTTGTTGACATTCCTGCAGAGGACATTTTTATGCTCTGTGGATACTTTCGGTTTGTTCGAGAAAAATCACTGCAGAAGTAGGACACCGTGTGTGCTGTACCAGCCTGTCTGTCTTCTCTGTACGTGCTGTGTCCTGCCGCTTCCAGATACAAGATTATATTTTATATTATTTTAGGTATATTTATGAATTCACTTAGAAGTGGGTATTTTAACATCATGCACATATATACTGTGGCTGATATAAAATAATGATACAAAATAAAAGGTGCTTTCCCCTTTGCAACTTTCCTCATGCTTTGGTTTTCTGTTTTTGTTTTGCACTTTTTAACACTGAGGTTAGACTTAATGTCCTTAATTTAAAAGGACATTTTATTTTATCTTATATAAGTGTGTCTATATATTAAAAGAAACTAGCATGCTTCTAATTCTCCAGTCTAGCATGGATTTCATTAGAACATTGCCTGGAATTTCAGTACCTTGTAACTTCTCATTCTTACACTGTACCTAAGTTGCTAACTGCTGTCTTTCAGGGGATGGGTCTCAAATATGAAAGTGCTATCACAGGTATCTGAAAATACAGATAACAGCATCCCACCTGCAGAATTTCTGACTTAAGATGTTAGATATAATCAAGAAGTGGCATTTATGGGTAATGCTGTTCCTGGCTATTGGGAAGTGGGCCCACCCTCTGAGACCCACAGTACAGTGGCATAGGAAACCCAAGCTATACATGGATTCATGGATTTGGATAGAATGGACTCCTCATTAAGGAAGCAGTTCTTACCTTTTACCTCTATACTGGCATTGTCTGCTCAAATCCCTGAGAGGAAGTCGTCTTTCCCCCTCAGTCTATCAGGAAGATTTTCTTTCAGTATGTTTTATCTTGGCATCACTTTGCCTGGAGAGGCTGATGGGACTCGATGAGGCAGGGCCACCTGCCCATGATGATGGATGGGAGTACAAACTGTAGACGTAACTGACCTATCTGCCAACTATGAATTAAAGATCACAGGCTAATAAATGTTGATGTGCCTTGCACATTAGCACATAGGATTGTGTGCCTTATGATATGTTCCTTTGGTGATGTTTTCTGCTATGTTAGGAAAGGATTAGGTATTTTCGCCATCCTCCTTGGAAATGAGAAGTGCTGTGTTGGCAAATCCATGCTAGGTACAGATAGATCATGCCTATGGCTACTATGTTAGCTGCATCATTCAGAAGGAACTTTTGAGCAATTGCTAGGGAGTAACTTACATTAAGGGATGGATGTTGGACCGCTTTCTGAGTAACTCTAGGATCATACCCCCTACAGAGACATATCCCCTTTAAGTAATGCGTGGAATGTCTCTGGCTATATTGCTTGTAAAAAAAAATTGCACAACCCCTTGATCTATTTTTTTAAATATATAACAGAATTCTTGATTTTCCAGAATTTCACATTATGCACCCCAATTCCACTTACCTCCCAACCCCTTTATATCTTCCCCTAGCTCCCAAAAGAAGCCCCTCAAATGAATTAAAAACAAAATTAAACAAATGAAAAACCCACCTCACTTCTTCGTATTTCCAACACTATGAATTCATAGTGGCATAGGGTGCTGCAGTGTTGCATGCAGTACCCTTTTGTCCAATCAGGCTCACCCACAAAATGTTCATTGCAATGAAGTCATTGGTCTGATTCAAGGCCTCCAGCACACTGTCAGTCATCACTCTTCTTAGATATCCTGCTGTTGTCTAGAGTCATGTGGATCCTATGTTTAACTTCCTGCAGTACAAGTCCCTTCATGAACTATCAGAGGTCACAGATGGGCAAACCCAAGGTCCACGATATGAGTCTGGGTGGTAGCTGAGGGGGTCAGTCTGGGCCACTGGAACCACCCCCTCAGACAAGGAGCAAAGTCAGCTCTCTTAGGCCCATGACATCAGGGACAACTATCCCATGCTCATGGTGAGAACTCGGGCCATCTACTCTGAGTGCAGGGGAGGAAGGGACAGCTCTACCATGGGGCAAGGTCACTGCCCAAACCTGGGTCATCTGCACAGCTCTCAGTGATAAGAGGAGCTGTGTACAGGGAGTCAACTCAGACCTTGACTGTTGCTGTGCCACAGACACAGACATGGTCCTAGGCAGCATCCCAGGCCTGGAAAACACCATGGTCCTGTGATGTAGAGCTGGCCGTCTAGATGTCTTGATCTTGACTCTGATACTTATTAAGGTGTGTCCTTGAGAAAGCTCCTTGTTTGCTCCAATGGGGCCTCATTTTCCTACTCTGTTGTTGGGATAACAACATTAATAGGTCTTCAGGAAAATATCCTGAGAATCTCTCGTAAGGACACTTTAACACCTGCCATTTATTGGGATTGATTTGAAAATTAATTTAGCCTGTAAAATGACTGACATGTGGTTCTTACCTTTTTCTTTCCGTTTCATTTGCTTAGCATTAAAAATGATTAATTGACATTTTCTGATGCTAAATATGGTTGAATCATTCTTTGGTATCATGATATGTAGATGTTTTCTTCATTATTATAATAGAGGATTAAAATCTAAAGTTTAACATCTAATAAATTCAAATGTGAACAGTTTATCACATTATTAATTTTCCCTCTCCATCTTATCATAGTGGCAGTAGACAAGAATTGTCTGTACCCAGCATGAATTTTTAGGTATAGGATTTGGCATTTCCAAGCACCTTGATAGTTCTGTCGAGTTCTAAGTATTTACCAATTTCCATTATGATTGAACCCGAGTCATTCATGACATTGGGATGCAACTGCCCATTTGGCTTGCGTATAACTTGAATGCATATACGTGGTGCCTCATTCTGAGTTGTTTAAAGAAGCATTGAGAATAGTGTCCTGACATCTCCGATTTCCAAGGAAGGTATACAAACTGAGCATAGTTCTCTGCTGTTTTTGTAAGCTTCCAGATTCTTATCATCCAAATTCCTTAGGAGAAGATACCGATACCAGCAGGGTCTTCTTTAGTCCCCCAGCCCTCATTCCTTATAGTGAGCCATTGCCTACATTGTAATTGCTCAGTGGTTACTTCTGAATGATAAAGCTCATAACACCATGACATTCTGCAGGATCTCAGCTGATCCTGAAACCTTCTGTAAGGTTCTCAGAAAGTTGCCCTGCAGACCTACTCAAGTCCCTGTTACATGCAGTAGGCCACACCTACATGGAATAAACTAATCTGTAGTGAACCGAGAACAATCTATAGGGTGGTCGTTGCAGAACAGTGTTCGCCTTCTAAGCAATGGCATTATAGACCTGGTCTTTGACCCAAACACCTTTCTTATTCTATTGAGGTGGAAGCCCACCTGCCATATGGCTATGCTGTACTTTCTGGCCACAGAAAACCCACCAGTATCTTTCTCAAACTCGTAGTAGGCTCAGGGGCACCTTCCACAAATCAGTACAAATGATTGCTGGCCACACTTTGCACAGGAACATCACTGATGGCCCTGTTGCTACCTCTCTGCTAAGGGCTCACAATGTTTGGTTGTTAGAATAGTGTTATAATTTCCTGAAGCCACTAGCTCTGACGTCGTGGGTATAGGACTTAGTGTTAAGTTTTATTCTTTTTATGTTTTGGAGGCCCATCATCCAGTTCCCAAATGAACAATCACAGAGACTTATTCTTTCTTCTAAATGCCTGACCTTAGCTTGGCTTGTTTCTTGATTGTTTTTCTGAACTCAAATTATCACACCTATCTTTGATATCTCTATTCCTGTATACCTTTTCTTTCCTTCTTCCTCCCTGTCTGGCCGGCTGGGTAACTGACCCCTGCTGTCTTCCTCTCCTGATTCTCTTGCTCCTCCTCTTCCTCATTTCTGCTCTTATTTATCCTCTCTGCCTGCCAGCCCTGTCTATTCTTGTTCCTGCCTCACTATTGGCCATTCAGTTCTTTATTAGACCATCAGGTATTTTAGACAGGCAAAGAATCACAGTTCCACAGAGTTAAACAAATGCAGCGTTATCAAAAGCAACACACCTTTACATCATTAAACTAATGTTCCCCGGCATAAACAAAAGTACCACACCTTAAAATAATATTCCCCAACACTCAGTCCCTGTCCCCTCTAACGCAGATTCTTTAGTTGGTACCATCTAAAGAAGCAAGTAACAGAAGAAAGGCTGGCATGGAGAGCGCTTAGTTCTGTCAGTAAGGAAATGCATGGAGCTGCTCTTCATGAGAGAGCCTTTCAGAGGGTTGGTAACAGGTGCACCAGGAGCTGAGTCCACAGACATGAGAAACACATGGTGCACATCTAAAGTCTGAGAGGTGGGCCAAAGGTACACTGCAAAGTACAGTGGTGGTAGAAGCCTCTTCAAGACCAGTGTAGCTGTGTATACCTCATTGTCAGATTTCATACTACCTCTTATCTAAATAAATAGCATGGTAATGTTTTCTAAATTTGTTTAAATTTTCTTTGTATGACCGTTTTGCCTGCTTGTATGTCTGTGAAATATGCATGTCACTGTAGAGGTCACAAGAGCAAGAGAGTCCTGAAATGGGAGTTGCAGAGGGTTGTAAGTGGACAAGTGAGCTCTGGGAACTGAACATCAGTCCTCTGCAAGAGAAGCAGATGTGGGAGGTCCTTCTATATATATGTTGCTTTTATTCACTAATGAATAAAGAAGCTGCTTTAGTCTGTAATAGGGCAGAATTGAGCTAGGCAGAAAAACTAAACTGAATGCGGGGAGAAAGAAGGCAGAGTCAGTGAGACGCCATGTAGTCACTGCCAAAGGAGACAGACATCTGGGAACTTTACTCGTAAGCCACAAGTCTTGTGGTAAAATATAAAATAATGGAAATGGGTTAATTTAAGTTATAAGAGCTAGCTAGCAACACACTTAAGCTGTTGGCCAAGCAGTGTTTTAAATAATATAGTTTCTGTGATCTGGGCAGTTGGGAATGAACAAGCAGCCTCTGCTTACAAGAAGCCACTGCTCTTACATGTTTACACATGTCCTCAGCTCACATTGTAAAGTTTATCAGCTTTGCTGTAACTTCATATGCCATGTTTAGTTGATATTCATGGGAGACCTGTTCTTTCTTTAACAGAAATGAAGAAGAAATGAATTGGGGGAATGGGACACAGACAGAGGGCTGGGGAGGGACTAGGGGAGAGGATGATGTGGATGGGATATAAAATAAATGAATAAATAAATTTATAATTTTTAATTTATTTAATTGGCACAAAAGATTGAAAGTTACTCAGATTACTGGCATCCATTGTGATTTTTTAATATATGAATATAAGTTGTATAATGAGCTTAAACCTGTCAGTCAAACCTCACTACTTATGACAAGATCATTCTTAATCCTAGCTGTTGTTAAGTACTTTGTATTCATTTGTGTGGTTACTAGACTGAGCAAGAGCATACCAAAAATTCTTTCTTTTCTGTTGGCACCTAATAGTGACTTTCCATTATGAAAATATAAACCCAACTCCCTTCCTCCCATTTTTGTGGCTCTTTCCTCTCTTCTCATTTTTGCCTCCAATTTCATATCCAAGTGGAGGGAGTTGTTTGGATGATTTTGAGTTGCTATATTAGTTCAGTTAAAGTTATCAACCAGTGTATTGATAACTGATCTATCTAGCCCTTTGCAGGGTTTAGGAGGAGACAAGGCCTTTGTAGAGTAACTAATTATGTTTGATTTCATTTCCCAGCTATATGGCAAGTTTGAGGCCAGCCTGTACTACTTGAAACCCTACTTGAGGAGAGGCATGTAACCTTAAACCTCTAACTATAAATGATAGTATTGCCAATAAAAAGAAAAAGCAGGCAAATAATATTTCAATTTTTAAATTTCTGGCCCCAGTTTTTTTTTTTCATGTGGAAATATTATTGAAGTATAAACTGCCTGCTGAACACACATTAATTCTGGAGTATGTGCTGAATCCAATCACACACAACTGAATTGGTTGGGCCGAGTGCACAGGGCTTTTGACATTTGAGGCCAAATGTTCAAATCAGAAAGCTGAAGGTCGTGGCATGTATCAGACAGGAAGGAATTAACAAGATATACGGCCCCCACTATCTCCCACACAGTCCTTACAAACCTGTCACCATTCCAATACATTATTCATCGTATTAGGAGAAGGGCATGTTTGTTTATTTCTTTGTTTTTAAACCACGGCTTCGTTATGGGGCAAGGTGATGGCAGCTTGTGCTACCTGTCATGTAGGGAAATATCTTATTTCAAATCTGGACCCTTGCTCTGTTCTAATGAGCCTCCTGTTTTGATTCCTAACATGCTGTTGCTTATATTTTTAGCTTGGGTTTCTGCCATCGGACAACCCTTCTGTAACCAAAAAACATGTGCATGAACATGGCTCATTATGTATTTTTAGATCTGATATGACTTTTACATAAGTACAATTCAACCGCAGGGTTCCATGCTGTGCGATTTAACCTGACATCTCCTCACTTTTGGACAAGTAGAACACTCAGGAGTGCCAGCCAATGCATTAGAACAGTAGAGCCAATCCCTAAATAATCTGGAAACTTGCAATAAAAGTAAATAAATAAGCTTAATCTTACATGCACAGAGCCCACCTTCACCAACTCTGATTATCTCTTTTTATTGATTCCCAGAAAAATTAATCAGATTAATTGGGCTGTAACATGCCAGCTCTTTTCTCTGTTGCTTGCTGAGCTGTACGGAGGAAGGATTCTCTTTGTCATGAAGTTCCCCAGGCTTGCTTTCCCCACAAGAGGTTATCGTCTCCTTAGGGACACTTTCTTGACAGCTTGTGAGATACCAGAATAGAGCTTAACATCAGGATTCCACATGGAAATGTAGGCTAAAGCAAACTCCCCATCAGGAATCCATCCAGAGTCTGGAAAATGAAATGCAAAACCTGGACTTGTTCACTTGAAATCACACCAGGACCACAAAACCTCCACAGCACACAAGTCTTCATCAAATTACTCCCGATCCCCTGGGTAGGCAGGTTTTGCACTGAGGAAGTTCGGTGATGTGCAGTGGCTACCTTCCTAACCACAGCTCCAATTAATTTTTATTCATCGATTTTTGAGGACATGTTTTATTTATTAGGCCTGCGTCTTCCTCCCCCTTTTGTTTAGAATGTGATGCTGACTTCTCCAAGGATCTGCTAGCTGCCTGGAGCCTTTGCCTGTAGAGCCTGAGGAGACAGAGCTTCTTGTCTGTACCTTTCTGACTGATTTTCCCATTTCAGTTCCCCATTCTATACATTTGCCCCTTCTCTTCCCTTCACTGAATTTAGATGCTCATTTGTCTTCTCCATCACCAATAGTTTACAGCTTTTTTTTTCCTTCCCATTTAGTTGTCTGTTTATTTGGAAAGCAAAACAGGAAGAACAGTCTAGATGGTTTTATGAGCTCGTAAATGGAGCCCTGATTATTTTTGCATTATTTCATGTTAACATTTAGGAAAATGAAGATTGTATTTTTTTAGGGACTATTTATGTGGCACTGAAGTTTGAAGAAAAAAGTGGAGGGCTGGAGAGCCCATACTTCTAGATGTAGGCTGGAATGCTGTTGACAATGGGGGTCTTTAGAAAGCCCCCTTATACTATGGCCTTTAGTGAGGACAGTGGTAGGCAATGAGTTTAGCAAAGCTATCTGAAAGGCATCACTTTTTGAAAAGTGTGTGTCCATTGTTTCTACAGGTACACCCAGAGCATTTTCTCCCAGAATTTTCTGTCTGGATTTAGATCCCACACTCCTGCATTGTGAGTGTTGACACTCTCCTACTTTGTTGCTCTCATCTGGTGAGCAGGAGGCTTAGGGTCACATCTGGCAAGATTCTGGGAGCAGAAACCAGGGAGCTTGTGTACAGTTGATGAGAAAAGGGGGAAAAAAGGTGCTGGAAACACATCATAGTAGCAACACCAGTCCAGCTGGGGAAGAGATGTTTCCATCCCACTCCTTGAACATTGCTCCTGCATCCCATTTGACATCATAGGAGCAAACAAGAGAACACTGTTCTTTAAGTACCCTTGTAGACGTGAGATACCTCAACACTGCTTCATTAGTGCCCCCAGCATCTCAGCATCCGCATTTAGTCCTGGGGAGTCAACTTCACCAGGAGAAGGATGGATAACACTCTTAGGAAAGTAATATGCCTAAGGTCATAGCCGCTGTTCTATGATAAGAATCAAAATTAGACTAGGTTACCCTATGTACAAGGTTGAAAATAAGACCAGTGGTGTATAAAGGAACAAAGTACCCAGCTGGTGAGAAGCCTTCAGAAGACACGAACTGGAAGTGTTTTGGGAGGCCCTTTAATCCAGGCCTTTCATAATCCCTGAGGAGACATACACCCTGGGCAGCTGCATGCTATCTGTGTGAGCTTTTTGATGTCCTTAAAAGTGACTTTGGTCCTTAGATAAGATTATTTGAAGGGTATTTTCATTTTGAATATTAATATTCAATTTATTAAAGTTACAAATTCAAATACCCAGTTCTTTCTTAAGCCTTTAAATTCAATTTACAAGTCTAATTATTCTTTTACTAAACCTTGCAGCTTTAGCAATCATGTTAAAGAGGTTTTTCTCCTTTTTAATCAACCTAGTTAATTAAATCACTTCAATATTTTTAAGTGGACTTATAAATTTGTTATAGTCTGTTTTCTTTTTAAGTTCTTAAAATTCTTCAACAAATAAAAATTCTCATGTCCTTAAGAAATATTTGTAAATTTCATGCAATAAATTGTGGTCAGTCTTATAATTTACACAAGTCACACCGTTATTTACAAATTTAGAAAAAAAAATCTTCACTAAATTTAAACTAGTTTTAAAGATACCAAATGATGAATAATTTTTTATGTTATAATACTGAAGAATATATCCTAAATTCTCTAAAACAAGACAAATGGTGTATTTAAAATAGTAATTATGATCAGAATATTTTAAATCTGAAAGAGATAAATTCCAAAACTTATTTACTCCATTATTTCTGTAATTTGTCCTGAAGTTCCCCACAATTGACTAACATCTTCAGCAAACAAGACAAGGGGACATCATTCCAAGGTAGACGAGTTGAGATTTCTAGCACAGGACAGTCATTTGGCCCAGAAGAATAGGTGGAACAAACAACTGGAGATTTGTTGTCATTTACCCTGGTGTGGGCACCATGATGTGGATTTCAGAACTTCACAAGGAAGAGCTTGTCTATTTCCACCTCTAAATTTCAGTCCCCTGGAACTCGGCTTCTTATTTTCTTTTAGAGTAGCAGCCGCCTCTAACTCACACTTCAAAAGGCTTTTGCATTATCTGTGTTTACTTAAAGAAGTAGGATGCTAACGGCTCTTACATAATTCTTGGACAATCTGTCTCTATTGGATGCAGCTTGGATCTGTGTTACTGACGCATATTTCATTCCTGGAAGCATCGTACTTGCATACTGATTAATAGTGCCTCTAGAGGGATTTGGGTCTGTTCCCTGTTACCAGACTGATTCCCACAGACTGAACTTATGCCCCACTTCTCCCACACATATCACATCCTTTCTGTGTTGCTTGCTGAGCTCTGGGATGCATCTCATTTGGTTGGTATAGATATAGAATTCTGAGAAATTTGTTATAGGAGAGAAAGTTTGAAGGTAAATATGAGCATTTATCTAAATCTGGATAGTCCCTACAACTAGCGGGGAAATCCAACTAATTTAAAAAGACAGCACTTTTTCAGATGAGATGGGATGCATTCGGGATGGCATGACCATAGACAGTCCTTATTTTAACAAATGGTGATTATTATGTAGCATGAGAAACACACAAGACTTACAGCTAGGATACATGGTTTGCCTCCTGCTCTTATGTTTTCTGGCTATGTGGGCTTCCAGAAGTTAGGGATATCTGCTTCTTGAAACTCATCTTTAGAAATATCACAATCATAGCTGAATGCATTACATCCTCTCAATGGAAATCTGTAAGGATAACTCCATGTATGTGGCTATAGAGGGGTTTCCAGCACCTTGAAGAGTGTGTGGGTACTGTGTATGTTCAAAACACATTTGATTATGTAGCTGAATATAAAGATCTGAGACAAAGATGGCAATGACAGTGCTTTGGTTACGACTTGGTCAGTCACTTGCAAATTCCTGTCTTGTACCAGTTCATTTGACAATAGATGAGTAGTGGTCCCTATGCTATTAGTTTCATATCTGTATGATAGAAGTGTATGGTATTACTGAATATGTAATAAAACCCTTGTAGAGCTGAATTTCTGTAGTATTTGGTGCCAAGTATATTTGTACTTTGTGGGGGTATGATTATAGACCTTTTGTGGCTTTATTTGAACTCCTTCACTCCTTTCTTTTCTCTTTTCCCTAGTCATCTCTGATATTTGTAGCCTTTTATCATTGTCCCTCCTCCATTTCATTGCTCTTTAAATGTAGGCAGCCTTTGAAGGTCAATCCTTCGTTGTTTACTTTCATATTTCATTTAACCTTCCTAGGTGATCTTGTCGACTCCTATAACTTTAAGTAAACCTACTTTTATTTTTATGTCTGACCATTTCCCTCCGTCTGAGTAATAGTCATTGTGTTCTGAAATGATGATAACAGCAGTTGATTGAAATTTCCCATGATTGAAATTTGAGTATATTAAAATCTTCTGTATCCTTCAGAATCCTGAGCAGCCTAGATCTTGCCTACTCCACCTCAGTAAGCTTTTCCACACTTGGCTTTTTCTTAGAAGAATTGCCAAATAAATCTGGACATATCGATAAACACATGATTGGTGATATTCTTTCTAATTGATCACCTACTTTAAAGATATCTCCTCCTATCTACCCTAATAATTGCTGCCGGTATTATATGCTTTATAACAGTGGTTCTCAACCATCCTAATATGGCAATCTTTAATATAGTTCCTCATGTTGTAGTGAGCCCACAGCTATCATACTATTTTGTACCATTCCAGCTGTGTAAATGCAATGTCTTAAATCAGAGTAGAAACATGTAAATCCTGACTGGTGTAGGGTGTGTGACTGGAACACCTCAACTAGCAGCTTTGATATTGTTCTGGACGAATACAGAATTTCGAGGAAGCTGCAACAGAGGCATTCTGAGAAGCTGGATCACCTAGTATATCTGTCTTTATTGTTGTTTGGTTCTTCTGTTGTTTTTGAAAATACACAAACTATTAATGATAACATACATATCTGCATTAACACAAGTATGGAATATGCAGTATCTTCAAGCTAAAGGTGGTTGTTTTTGTTTTATGTTTGAGAGGGTAAAAGGTATCTGTCAACTTTATAAGTCCATTTGAACTCTATAACCAAATGTCTATCCATGCCATATGAAAGAATGGCATGTAATAATATGTCAAGAGGACTCTAGCCAACAAGATTTATTATGTCTCATTCAGTCTGAGAGCTAGTCTCATGTCGAAAATCAGCTTATACATCTTATAGTCCTTCTTAGCTTTTTCTCTCATGGCTGCAGCCAAGATCCGCAGGAGGTTTCCCCTAATTAAAGCTGATCTTTATTAATTTTGAAGAGAGGTACAATTTTTGTTTCCTGTGGAAACAAAGGCATAACCTCTTCCCCAATACAACATATTTTCTGACTTCCATTTTAAATTTAAGACATTCTTAAGATATATAGATTGGTTTAATTTAGCAGTTTCAATAATCCAATGTCTCTCATAAGCTATTATTTTGTACATTATCATTTAAATAGTTCAAAGTCAACAAAATACCACACAGGTTATAGACATCCTGTGTATTTTTCATCTTTCCATGACTTATTCATTTCTCTATATATTGCTTTATTATTTCTTTAAAGACTTTATTATTTTTAAACTTTTTTCTATCACTATATCTACTTTCTTTAACATCTGAGCACATTTTTAAGCATGCTATATCTGTTCAGAGGTTTTCCTGCTCTGGACCTGACTTTACTAAGTACCTACAGCTGCATACTTAAAGCATTCTCTGACACATCTTAAACTGCTAAGTCACCAGTGTGTGGTTCTGGTGATTGGCTTTTCCCCAATGTTGCCCTGTGGTCAGACATTAGATGGCATTACTGGATGGTGGAAAACTTCATTGACCACCCCAGCTTTGAGAATTTGCTGAGTCTGAGCAGCAGGCATTTTTCTCTAGAATGCTGGCTGCTCAAGTGCTTTTCTACAAAACAGGGCCTCTTAAAAGAGTCATGCCTTTGTATACTGCAAGCAGTGGGCTTTGTATATGTGCCCCACATTGGATGCCCTTTATAGTCTTTTTTCTTTAAATATTTATCTATTTATTATGTATACAATATTCTTGTCTGTGTATCTGCCTGCAGGCCAGAAGAGGCATCAGATCTCATTTCAGATGGTTGTGAAATGAGATGGTTGTGAGCCACCATGTGGTTGCTGGGAATTGAACTCAGGACCTTTGGAAGAGCAGGCAATGCTCTTAACCTCTGAGCCATCTCTCCAGCCCCCTTTTATAGTCTTTTTCTGTTCCTCCATCTCCCAAATATTGACATGGATATTTATTATTAATTATGAAACTCAACCTTAACCTAGACTTGTCTAACTAGCTTTTATAACTTACCTCATATTTTTATTAATCTCTTTCCTTTCATGTACCACCCATTGTGCTTTTCCATGTATTCTGGCATTTTTCACACACCTAGATTCAGCTCCTACTTCCTCTCTCTCTCTCTGCCTGGAAGTCCTGCTTATATCTCCTGTATGGCTTTGACTTTTCAGTTTTATTATTACACTAATCATAGCAATACATTTTCACACAGTTTATAAATATTCCCCAACTGTATGCTAAGGCATTAAATTTGTTACATCACTAATAGGAGACTAAGTTGTCTATTCTTCATATTTATTCATGCTAATTGCAACATTTAGAATATTTGTCCTACTCATATGAACTTGCTAAAGTTTTATGAGGCCTTCAAGGTCCAGAATCTTATCTACTCTAAGACTTTTCAGTTTCCTTTGGGCACGGTTCATCTCATAATACTCTACCATTCTTAGCTAAATCCTATGTCATCTATTGACACTTCGTATCTCATTTAGGTTTTTGTATGTACATGTGGGTCATCCATTGCATTATACATGTCCAGTAAATAGAACTCATATACCATCTATCCTTGCATCCTCCAACCAATGTTAACTTAAGATCCTGCCCTTCAGACCAATGCCATTTGAACCAGAACTATTAAAATGCAACACAATGGAACTGAAGTGAAATACATGAGTTCTAAATGCCCACAAGATGGAGATGTTTCCTTTGAAAAGTAAAGTCTATTATTATTCCCTGGAGACCTGTTCTTTGAGCCCTTTTCAAGATGGAAATTCAATTTTTAATTGAAAATGAGAGAATGTTGCTTTTAATAAGCCTGTTTACAATCATAATTTAGATTTTTAATTTTTTGCAGTTTACTTTTTATACAGGAAATGATGATCACGAAAAATAGAAAATTACACACATAAATTTTTGAACTAAATCAAAGTATTAATCTCCTAGGTCTTTTAGTGTGTTTGTTTCAGAAAAGCTTTTGATATATAGTTCATACTAGTCTTAAACTCATGATCCTCACCTAGGAAGTTTTGACATGTATGTCACTAGGTGCAACTTCCCATAGGACTTTACTAAACATAATGACTGTTTCTATAGAGCAGCTTTGGCTGGAGATATGATGGTGTTGCTGCCTTGAGCATTGGGCAAGAGTATGCTGGTGACTTTGCGTTGTGCATTGTCTGGGGATATGATAGTGTTGTTGCCTTGAGCATTGGCTGGGGATGTGATAGTATTGTTGCCTTGAGCACTGGCCAGGGGTATGATGGTGTTTTGGCCTTGGACATTGACTGGGGATATGATAGTGTTATTGCCTTGGGCATTGGCCAGGGGTATAATAGTGCAGTTCCTTGTGCATTGACTGGGGACATGATGGTGTTGCTGTCTTGTACATTGGCTGAGGATATTACGATGTTGTTGCCTTGAACACTGGCCAGGAATTTGATGATGTTCCCTTAAGTGTAACTGCACAGTGCATTACATTTCTGATTTCAGAGTAGGAGAAGTGGGGAACACTGTCTTGTTGCAAATGAATTTTATTCTTTCTGTTAGATTAGCAATTCTCAATCTGTGTGTCATGATGCCTTTGGGAGTCAAACAATCCTTTCACAGGGGTCACCTATGAACATCAGGGAAAACACAGATGTTTACATTACGATTCATAACAGTAGCAAAATAACAGTTATGAAGTAGCAACAAAAATAATTTTATGGTTGGAGGTCACTGTAAAATGAGGAACTGTGTTAAAGGGTCACAGCATTAGGGTGTTGAGAACCATGTTAGATTAAAAATTTACAATCAAGGATGCTGTCTGATAAGACGTGAAATTACAAGATGTGTTAAAATGGATGGATATGAAGTTAGTATGTGAAGTCAGGTTTAAATGCTTAAATCAAACAGGACCCTGTCCAGGTACCCCTTGTCTTTATATCAGCTAAAAAGCTCCCATAATTTCCAGTGCCTTCTGAGAACCCAGATTAAGCTACCTGTGTGCTTTTCTGTGCTACATTCAACATACACTTTGGGAAAATGAGAATAAGTAGTGGGAGGTGTGTGGACATACTGAGTTAGTTGGTTTCAAAGTAGGTGGATTGACAGTTTGAAAGCACAAATTAAGCTCTGAAGTCAGGGTGGAAGATAATTTAAATTCAGCCGAAATACGTGAAATTGTCAGATCCGTCCTCTTAGCTATGCAGCATTAATGTTCAGAGTTACCCAGGACCATTATTTTAAATCTGAAGCATCCATACCATGAGAAAACTATGACAGGCACATAAAAACACCACAGTAGTTTGAAGAACCTGTCAGTATCTGTCTCCAAATATTTTAAGAACTTGTAGGTATAAGGGAAAAATTGACTCATTAAGTGAACATGACAGGGCAAAACTTGAACGTCTGAATGGTCAGATGTTAGAGGAGGGAACTTAATCCATGTCATAAATGTTACTGTGTATAAACTATGTCACTGTTGTCCATATCTGATGACCAAAGCTTTATTCTAGAAGCCTATTGATTATCATTGCTTAATAGTAAATGGTTGCTGATACATCATAATTAATCATTGTTGTAATTCATTTCTTGAAAATTTTTGTACTGTATAATATAATAAGGATATATACAAATTCAGGCAGGGGTGGTGACATACACATGTAATCCTAACACTGGAGAGCCTGAGGCAGGAGGATCATGAGTTCTAGGTTAACCTGGCCTATACAAACTATGTCTAAATAAACAAATAAATAATTAAAAACAGGATGGACACATGTTTCCTTTATGAAAGCTTTAAATTTACTGTAAGAAAATTTAAATTGAGCCCCATTATTCCTCCTGAAGGACAGACAAGTTTTACGTTATTATTAGAACAGATGTTTTTCTTCTGTTGCCCTTAATTGGGTTAATCCCCCATATCAAGTCAGGTTAGCATTAAGAATGTGAGAGTAACGAAACCTTACTTGCACGAGTGTTTGCGGTATTGGACTTGTCAAATAGTGATGTGGTAAACACTACTGTGACATGTGACACAGAAGACTCAGACTTGGGAGAATTGAAAAGTAACAAGACCAAGTTCTATGTCTTGTCTTGTTGGATTAATTAGGGATTTGTTTTACCAGAACTCTGGCAATGTCAATTATTATTTATGCTGGTGTATTTTGGTCCCTTTTATCTTATTCTTTTTTAACCCTATAAAGGAGAAATTTTTATGTTGTGTTAGCTTCTTATTTATATATTAATAAAAAACTAAAACAAAAAAAGAGATAAAAAATAAATAGAACAACTTAATTTCTTTGTGTTTCTGTGGCTTCCATCCTATGATTTGATAACTTCCATTTGTTTTGGGATTCTGAAGCCCAGTAGCAGATGAAGAGAGATGAAGGCCTTACTGTCACCTTTGAGATGTGTCTGGTGTTCTGAAGATGGCCTGAAGTCCCAAAATCTTAAGATTCTCAGTACTTTCCAATAGTACACTCAAGGGATCAAGTGTTTAACATATGACCTTTGAGGAGTCTCATCTGCACAAAGCAGATAGGCAGCCCCCACACAGCTGCTAGGCCACGTTAGTAGTATCATCATCTGTGGCCTCTGTCACCTTCCATTATCATATTTATGCATAATTATGGAGGTCAAGAGTTTCTATTCTGTAAAGTTATGTCAAAACCCAGAATGGTTTCCAGTATTAAGTGGCTTATCAGTTAGCCAGTGTCAGCAAATTACTCTGGAACCTTTAATCTTGCAAAGTGATTGGAGTCACCTTTTGCTGACTCTCCTGAATTACAGTGTGTGGTGTCACTGCATATAGCTCCTGACAAAGAAAGTGTGATTTCTATGGGACAGTGCTAACGGTTTTTAAAATTAAGACTCCTCTCTTTACCTTGTTGTCTTACTAGGTGTGTTAGGAGAGAGCTAAAGGGGTAGACGTGCAGGAGAAAAGGGGAACGTCTGTGCTACTTGGAGCGAGAAATGGAGAAAAGTGGCCTAAGCAGAGTCTTGGAGAAGGTGGGGGTTATAGAGAGAGTCAGTGATGAGGGATGATCCTTCCTTACTCCGCAAGGAAAGCGTGCTCTTGTGATGTGGCAGGAGTCACTCACCTGTGCTGAGCAAAGAGAAAGCAAGATCCAGAAGCACCGGTTATCAGACCTGCGTGGAAAACATCATCCAATTATTGGCAGGATTTTTGTGTTCATTGTCTAAAATCAGGAATCCAGCTGATTGACTTAATCCAAATTATTTAGCCTCTCTGAATCTCATTTTCCTCGTCTTTAAAGAGAGGACAAAAACTCTTGCCTAGAATACTACTTTGCAAGTTCAAGCAATTGGAACAGTGCACAGAAAGCCTCATCTATATGTTTTAGAAAATATTCAATATTCAGTAAGAATCAAAGCTGAGGATCTGAGGTTCTCCAAAATGCTGTCCCCATTAGCCACAAGTCTATGCAATGTTTTCCCCTTGGAGGGTGTACACAACCTTGATTAGGTATCTTGCTTTAGAGTATTGATTTTATATTATTTCTGCGTCTTAATTTTGCCATCTTTTTAGGAGTCCGATAGCACTAATGACACACTTGTCTTGACAAATAGTAAGCAAGGTGGATATTAGAAATCTATGTAATATTTCAGTTTGACCAAAAAGGGGCATTTAAAGAAAGCTGCAGCCCATTTCTAAGAACACCCAAATGATCAATATGAAATTTCCAGCCCCAAAGCAGTCTTGTACTCCACATATATCATAGTTTTTGTATCTTATAGATAAAAGCAGACTGGACACAGTGCTAGGAGAACTTTAGGTATACAGTGGAAGTGTTTTCTGGATAGTAAGGATAAAGGTAAGATGCTAAAAGTCTCTACCCTCTGGAATGTGTCACCATGTCCTTGGTAGGTCCTGCCTTGTCCTTGGGGTATCATTAATAAAATACTGAGCAAGAAATTCATTCCAGAAAATCATTCAAAGTTTTGATTTCCAATCATTTTATCACAGAATGTATTCAAAATAATTCAGCTTTTAAAAAGTCTGTGAATAGAATTGTGAGCAAACATTTGGTCAGGTGCTACAAACAGAAAGAAATACATACATCTATTGTTAAAGAGACAATTGTATTGAAATAATTACAACAAACTTAGATGCACATTGATGTAGGTCTGAATAAGTTGGTTTGGAAACACAATAGGAAGCTTTGGAGGATTTTCTTCTACATATGATTTTTTTCCTACAACATAACTCAGTGTGGTTACTTTAATATAAAAAAAAAACCATTTAGGCCTAGATAGGAGGCTCAGAGGATAAAAGTACTTGATGTTCTTCCAGATTTGATATCTACACCTACATGGCACCTCACAGCTCTCTGTAACTCCGCTTCCCAGCAATTCTGTGCCCTCTTCAGCATTTCCATGCTCTTCCTGCTTCCTTGGACACTGCAAGCAGAAGGCGCATAGACGTGCATGCAGGTAAAGCACTCATATACAAAAAAGAAAACCAGATATGTTTTTAAAAAGAAACATTGATTGTGCATCGTCCCTTTCCTGTGTCTGCTGTTGTTACCTGTGGGGCATGGATTACTGAGCTCATAGGCTGACTAGTGAAGGATGGCAAACACACACTTGCTTAGTGCAGAGGGGCCCGTGCTGGAATGGTGCTGACTTACAGTAAGGCACACCTCGGGGTGAACCCACAGAGACATGGTGTTTTTGGTGTAACTATGGTGAAAACATGCTCACACAGACATTTCTGCTACGCTTGTTTGTGAACACTTCCCTGCTGGGGAAGGAGTATTCTATGACTTTGTATTATACCAGTTAGTGGAGAATGAACATTCCAGGAGACTTTGTAATACAGACCTCAGTTCATTTATACCACAGTAGGTTTAATTGAAACATCCCGCAAAAGAAGAGAATTAAGGAATCAGCCACAGTACAGTCACATCCCTGTAAGTAGAAAGTGCTACAGAAAGCTCAGAAAACATTGAATGAAATGTCTTATTACTGAAATGAATTTAATGCCTTACAAATCAACATGAGTGAAAATAGAGAAAAAAATAAGCTTTAAAAGTTTTCTTTTCTATATTAACTGCACATGTGGGTCTTAGTGAAGTTCATATCAAAGGAAAAGTCGTATAAACTTGTAACTTTTGTTTTATCATTTTCTGGGGTTTTGCATCTTTCCCTTGTTAGTGTCTTTGCTTGTTCTTTTAATCCTCAGTAGTTAAGACAATTAATATTCTAAGATCTGGCGGTGTTATTGTGATGCAGCAGCCCATGACCACTTTTGAATGTTTTCCTTAATGAATTAAACTAAAGTCATATGGGTAAAGACTTCTTTTGCCTGGTGGCTATTGTAGAATGTGGTAGTTATCTAAGTATCTAAAGACCCACTGAGTTATTAACAGAGAAAGCTGCCATTTCAATGAGATGGATTGATGCATATTGTACTTTACAACAAGCCATACAATAGCAACATAAATTAACAGAAAACAAGTGCTCTTTTTGGAATTCTCTCTGGACAGGTAAAATTGTTGGTGTGAATAGAGATCTCAAGATTTAGATTATAAATGAACTTTCTAGTCAAATAGATTTCAGAAGTCAAATCCAGTGTAGTACTACAAAGGATTTGAGATTTATGTATTTAGATTGGAAAAGTTTCTAGAAGTCTGTTATTTCCAAGGTGGGAAGAGTCCATAATAGAGAAGGCTGCATGTGCAGGTTTGTGGATCCTTACCAAGAGCCTGTCTTGAATGAACTGTGTATGGGATGGGGTGATAATCTTAATCTGGGAAGAATGGGGGAGTTGGGGACATCAGAACAGGGACTGGTTTTGAAAAGTGGGGGGAGAAAACTCTGCCAACTGTTTCTCTCAGTGCAAAATGCCCTGGAATCTTGCCAACCAGAGGAGCTCTGGCCATGTGTTTTACTGGAAATTGAGATCCAGTCTGACAAGGGGGATAGAATACTTACAGCAAGGTATTGGTAAGTACGTAACATTTTGTCAGGGGAGGTGATACAATGAGATACAGAGGCTCTACCATGATACAGTTCTTTGGTATATAACCAGGGATAGTGCTTTTGGCAAATTATATCTGAATTGAGAACTTACTGGAAGTACAAAGGCTATAAAATAACTTTCATTAAGGTAGGATAATACTCATTTTCTGAGCTGGATACAGACCCAGGTTTCCAAGGCATGTTACTAGCCCTGGCGTGGAGACTGCTGCATAGAAAATGGAAAAGACTTTGAGATGGAATATTGTGATTCTGGGAAGGAAAGCAGTGGTTACATGGAAGGCAGATTTTGCATGTGTGTTCAATGTATGTAACAAGCATGTCACAGGGGCAAACCAGAATTCAAGTCTTAGCCGACTGAAGGAGCAGTGAACCAAGTGAAATAGGAAGTGAAAATAATACTCAAGCTGTCAATTGGAGAACACACTTTTTCTTTAAATGTGATTACCCTGACAGTGGGTGACAGAACTTTCAAGAAATGAACAAGCTGATAACCTCGATTTAGTGAAAGTGCCAACTTTAGTTGACAGTGTGGAATGTGCGAAAGAGGGCATAGTAATTGGAAACAGGACAATTAAGGTCATCGCGAGATGATGGGATAGAGAAGACCCTGGGAAACAACCAAATCATTACCTAGTGAAGAATCCAGGCATATTCTATGGGACAAGCTCAAAAAATGAAGGGTTTTGTTAGTTTAATTTTCTGTTGTAATAACAACATTGCCAAAGTGTTCTCAATGTTAAATCAATCCCCTCCCAAAACATGGCACATTAGTAAGCACTTGTCCAGAACGAAGAGTACTTTTTCTTTCAACTGAAATAATTTTCTTTATAAACATAGTATCACCACAGCTCCAAGAAACAAACAACCACCACAGGCTATCAGTTGATACTTCTTGCCTGGAAAGATGAAATGGAAACCTACACGTGAATACAGAGTTGGTCACATACGAATGCTGTGTGTGTGTGTGTGTGTATAAATGCACATGGATGTGCATGTGTGTGTGTGTGTCCATGTGAATGTGTGTGCGCACACACGCATTATAGGGCACCTGCCTTCAGAAGCTGTATGTTTGTAGGTACAAAATCTATGACAATGGTATTCTATTCACAACTTTCCTATCTATCAATTCTTCCTTAATCTTATCTACTTCTTAGTCTTCCAATACATGAAATTAATAGAATAATATCTTTTTGTTGATTTTCTGTTTACTTTTCACAATTAATTTATTATCATTTCCTCAAGAATTCTGTGCCATGTATTTTTATCATATTCATCTTCTCAACTACTTTCCAGTCCATTTGATTTTGTGTTCTCATATTTGTAAAGCCCTAGTCCAATGTGTGCTACTCTTACACATCTGGGTATAGGAGCATTCACTGGTGCATTGTTCACCTACCAGGGGCCACACCCTTGAAGAAAACTAACTGATAAACAGTTATCAATTGCCAATGACTCCTGAGCTATGGTTGTTGCTTCATGTCCACCTGCCTTCTCCATGCTGAGATTGTTTCTGGATTGAGCTTATGCAGGTCTTGTGAATGCTGTCTCAAACACTGTCAGTTCAAACATACAACTACGCTGTTGTATCTGTAAATGCTGCCTTGTTGCTGTTGTTGTCGTTGTCATCATTGTCATCGCCATACACTACCTCTGGCTCTTATAGTCTTGTTTTCTCCCTGTTCTGCAATGATCTCTGAGCTTTGGGGGAACGGCATGATATGGATGCCCCATTTAGGGCAGAGCATTTCATAGTCTCTTATCATTTTCACCTTGATCATTTCCAGGACTGTGTTAATTGACATCTACTTCATAAAGAATTTTCTCTGATGTATATTAATAGATGTTCTGATCTATGGGTATTATGGTAAATCATCAAGAATCAGTTTAATATTGTGTCTGTTTACAGGGTAGCAGTAGTAAGCTTGTTCCTAGGGACTCTAGCCACAGGGTCTTGGTCACAATAACAGTGTCAGGTATTGGTTCCATCTTGTGGAGAAGCCCATGGTTACTCCCATGACATTTGTGCCACTACTGTACCAGTGGACATGTCTTGCAAGGAAAGTTATTTGTAACTCACAAGGCTCATGGTTGGATAAGACAGATGATTAATTCTTCCTCTTCAAGGAACAATGTAAGCTAACCAGTAGGGCTCCTTCTTTTAGGTGAGTACAAGCTTGGATTCATTTCTCCATATTTTATGACTCAAGTTTATGGGTGTCTTCACAATGGGCTGTTATCATCAAGATCTGGAGAGTACCAGGATCATTGAGAATAGCATGTATGAAATCCTTCAATATCTTAGACTTTATTGGTGGTAACTCCAATGTAGACATTCCATCTCCAGCACTGGGCTTTTTTTTTTTTTAACTTATGTTATCTAGTGGTGGCATTGTTCCCATTACAGGGTAATTTCATTTAAATTGTTTTTATATGTGTGTATGTATATATTTTAGTGGAACTTCTGCAGTAATAGGTTTCCATATGACTTTTTCAATATACCTGTAGTGTTAGCTATTCTTCCCTTAATCCCTCCTCTATTCTACTGTCCATCCCACTGGGTTTAACTCTTTTTCTTTAGCTGCATTTATTCCACTGTGTTCTGTCTCCCTCCCTTGAAAGCTAGTGTCCAGTTTGTCCCTGTACTTGGAGAAAATGAGAAAAGTATATGCTCTAATTATTAAAACCAAATAAAGATTATTGAAAAGTAGACTATGGAAAGAAGAAAAAAAGTGTAGATGCAGCAATTGTGCTAATTACTAGTAAACAAAAGTCACTGCTATTCCTCTCAGAGCAAAACAGCCCTTTGCTTGCTGCCACCTTATTCATTTATTTATTTATTTAATAGGCTGAAGTTGTAACTCTGTTTTGGCTTCAAGTTTAATATGTTGTTTCTGAGTGAAGTGGGTAGATACTAGCATGATTTATCACATCTTTGTCATTGCCTTTGAAACCTTAAAACCACATAGCAATGGTGATATCATAAAATATAAGAGGATGAGTCCCTGAGACCTAATGGATGACATGCGCATTGTGCTTCTGGGACTTTATGTATGCAAGGAAAAATCTTCTTTGGATGAAGATTATGGAGATTCCCTTGCTGGTTATAGGAGCTAAGTTAATTTTGCCTGGCTGATAAGGTTGAGTGGCAGAGAGAAAAATCTACCTGAGGAGTAAATTATAAAGGGCTCCTTCGATGAGTGAAGTCGATAACAACCAGAGTCTCATTGGGGGAGGTTATTCCCAGTATGAACTAAGGAACCAGGGAGATAGGGATGGGATTCAATGTTTTCCAAGAAGGAGTGGAAGTGGGCTTTTGGCACAGGGAATTCCTGAGTAGGAGGGAATATTAGGAAGAAAGGAAAAGAGTATTTGTATTTATTTGGTCTTAGGTTTCTGATATTTATATTCCATATGCTTTAATAAAGTTGTGAAATAACCAAGGAGCTTTAGCATATAAGCTCAGACTTGGACTCTTTATGACATTTAGTCAGAATTGAGGAACATGCTTAAACCTATGAGATCAGTGGGGCATGTTGCTAAATATCATGAGCTTGTGGATCTGTCATGGTGTGTTGGGCATCCATGCACTGAGTAATTCAAGAGAACCCACAGCAACCATTCTGAGCCTCTCTTCACCACCTGTTTGGCCATGCCAACTCTGTGTTCCTAGCTAGACTTCTGGTTTCACTGAATTTCTCTGTGGAGAATGCATGAACCTAAGACATTGAACCCAGCCATGGGGAAGAAATGCACGCTGAATTCAGTGTCTTCCCAGGAGAGTTAAGGGTTGTTTATTCTGGGTTTCTGGATACCAGGAGGTGAAGAGGGGATATTTAGAGGAAAGGAAAAGATGTTTCTATTCATTGAGCTGTTTGTTCTGGCTTTGTACTTGTGTTTGTGGTGTACATGGACTTCAGGTACTGCATGTTATCTTTTTCTCTACCTTTGTGCCTTTCTCTCTCTCTCAGGTGATGCTCCAAGGAATTCCATCCATTACACAGCTATTTTGGCCAAATCTTACCTCTTCAAACAACTGTGTAGAGACGTACAGGGTTTGATGCAAATTTTGGTCCTTTCTTCCAGAATTATCCATATTGCAAGCCTTCTGACATTTTTTTGCATTATTTTTAACAAGGGGGAGGGAGAAATTGACACAGATACAAATTTCTTGTTTTAGTGCAGCTTGTAGCATAGATACATGTTATTGATAATTTAGCACCAGAATGTTCTACTATGTCTCTTCTATGTGTCTGTGGGGATAATTTGATATCACAGATCATTTTATTAGTGGAGTTAGGATTTTTCTCCACTACCAAAAACATAAAATGTAACAGGCATCAGATCCAAGCATCACTTTTACACCTGATTTCAGAGTGCCCAGTGGGTGCATGGCCTAAACTAAGTGTTGCAGCTTCTGGATTCTCATTTGCTTTAAGCCAGTGATTTTATAGTCGCTGGCTCTGAATCATCCTGTTGCGCGCATCCAAAGACCTCGGTGTGAGTTGCCTTAATGTAAGGAAGTGCTGTGTGGGATTTGGAGTGGCCATTTTGTCTGGCTCACAGCTGCTTGGCATCTTGCTAGTGCTTTCGGATCACTCGTTCCGGGATTGTCTTTCATAAGCCTCCAAATGACTCTGGGACAAACCTGTTTTGGGGCCATTCACACTCATACATTTTCAGAATAAGCCAAGTGTCAATCTTGATGTCTACATTTTACTCGCAGCCTCTGCAGCTCTCCTGGTTTCCCTTTATCTAACAGTGAAGATAGATATCTATAACTTAGATCCATGTATATCTCTCTTAGGATCCTCTTTGTTGTCTAGGCTCTCTGGGATTGTGATTTGTGGGCTGTTTTCTTTGCTTTATGTCTAAAAACCACTTACATGTGAGTAAATATATTTGTCTTTCTGGGTCTGGGTTACTTCACTCAATATGATGTTTTGTGGATCCATCCATATGCCTACAAATTTCAAGATGTCATTATTTTTTTCTGCTGTGTAGTACTCCATTGTGTAAATGTATCACATTTTCCTTATCCATTCTTCAGTCGAGGGGCATTTAGCTTGTTTCCAATATTTGGCTATGACAAACAATGCTGCTATGAACATAGCTGAGCACATGTCCCTGTGGTATGATTGAGCATCCTTTAGCAGATTTCTGATCATTCCCTTCTCAGAGTGTTTTGCACAGGCAGATAAGGAGAAAAATGGCTGTCTTCTAGGACATAGGAAAAGAACCCCTCAGGCTTGACTGTGGACCACCTCAATAACCTTGAGACACAGTGGTCAGGTTCTCAGTATCCTAATGACAGGAACCTTTGCTTTGCTTGTTTATAGGCTGTTTTCCCTCTTTGCCCCACATTGTCATCTCTTTTCTCTGCTATAACTGTATTAGCCTCCAGTGACACTCAGGCTCCTTCTGAAAATTAACAACATCACTGACTACAGCAACTCTTCCTTGTTTTCTTGGAAAACTTGGATGGGGAAGGTAAAGGAGGGATTATGTATAACTGTACCTTTTCATTTCTTTTCTACCTCTGAGCATGGGTTCTGGATATTGAGCTGTAATGGCTTTGATCACCCAGTCTTGCATTAATATCAATTTCTATTCTGCCTCTACCTCCTACCCACATCCCATGCTCTTGGAATGGCATCTGCACCTCTCTCTTTCTTTGATCATTTTGGCAGGGTATTCAATTTGAATGCTCTACAATGTCCAGTGTATTTTCCAGGGAGCCACATTTGTGGGTCTTTTGTGTGTATCTGATGTTAGTGCACTTCGAAAGACTCCTCTGGGATCTGTGTGGGTCATTTTCTTTGTGCTTTAAGAAACAAAAAACAATGGTCTGTTTTCATAATTCATTTCACTCAATGCTGAAATTATTCCACGATCTTATTTTTAATGTGCTCAAAATTCAGAGTGTGGCTTTTCTCTATCTTTGATTAGCTTTAGAATTTCCTTTCCATTTTCTATAATTGTTCATAGAATTATCTGCTTAAGACCTGAGTGTTTTCTCTTATCTTGCTCTTCCCTTAGTCCTCCATCTCAGGTCATCTGAGTACAGACCTGTAGAATTCCCATCTATGCCACACAAGCTTGGCTTTAGCCTCTTCCCTGTTTCATCACAGACAGCTTCTCATGATGCTCATTATTTAAAGAGGTGTCTGCTCGTGATGCAGTTTTTCTCTGTGAAAAGAAATTCTTGAATGTGTATCTGTATAAAGGAAATATGCATGGAACAACATACAGAATGCTCTCACCCTCAGCATACGTTTAGTAGGCAGTGTGAAATGGAAGGAAATAGTATAAGTTGCTACTTTCTCTGGAGTCTAAGAGCCCCATATTATAATAGTGGTTTTTTTTTATTCTGTGCTTTTTTAAAATCATAACAATTATTTAATATTCTGTTTATATCTGGGTTCAGAGCAAAACTTTTAACAATCACATAGCTTTCATAGTGTCTTGAATGCTTGCCGGTAATCTCAACATACCAAAGTAATTACTACTTTTGTTGAGTTTTATTTTTAATACTTGGTCCTAAATGGTAATCATTTGTGCAGGAAGTTATCACTGGGCAGGATCCTCATAAGTTAAAGGAAATACTTACAAGGAATTTTGGATTTTATGCTAGGGACCTGGCACAACTCATCAAAACCGATAAAGGGCTTTTTATCAGTCATGAGGTAATTTCATTTTAAGCAAGGAAATCATCTGCAGGTTCATAATCCATGCATCTCCAGGTGTTGTACTGTCTTTACTACTTTCAAGGCTGGGGGGCTGGTATGTAGCCTTTACCTCACTATGAAATATTTTCCTGGGAAAATGTAGCACTTATAAAAAGTGAGCCTCTCATTGTATAGTGCACGATAGTATTCTGAAAAAGATGTTCAAGCAAATTTAGCTGTCCATATGTGCTCTCGCTAACATTGCTATTTCAAAAACCATGTGTTGACCTAGGCCTCACTGACTTGGTGATGATTACTTGTTTAAAGGAAACCCAGGTTTAAGCATTTGTCTTTGTTTTTGTTATTCCAGTAAGGGAAAGGCTGTGCTGTGTTCTCATCCTTAATTTGGATTTTACTTTGTATTTTAAATATTTTTGAATATCAGCTCTAAAGTGGTGATAGGAAAATATGTTAATAGCATTAAACTTCTTACACTTTTTGATCAAATGTGATGTATCTGAGGATGTAAATACTCAAGTGTAACATTCTTTAACATTTAATTAGATCATGAGGGATTCTGGGCACCGTTGGTTGAATTACATCATTGCACCTTTCCCTTAGCTATTGAATTTATTTAAATTACATTTCAAACCAGGCATTAGAAAAGAAGATTTCAGAAAAATTCCTAAGTGAAATAAAGGGCAAGCCTTTAGATGATGTCTTCTTTAGAGTGGAAGACTTAAATAAATGTTGCCTTTGATGTTACCTCAGGTGCTCAGATGTACAATATGATTTATAGAATCTAGTTCTTGACTTGGCTGATGTGTGTTGTGTGTATATCTCTTCCTGCCTTTCTGAGTCACGATGGAGACCCAGTGCTGTCTTTGTGTACTTCCATAGTACTGGGAAGCCTATGTTTTGCAAACCGGAAAAAAGTTACCTGGAGTTTTGTATGCATTAACCTATATCAGGCTTGCTTCTTTAGCTTCTTCATGGTGATATTCTCTTTCCTTTTACATTTAGGTGTGTGTGTGTGTGTGTGTGTGTGTGTGTGTGTGTGTATGCACATGTACAACAGAACACATGTCAAGATCAGAGAACATCTTGTAGGAGCTGGTTCATTCCTTCTACTACGTGAGTCTTAGAGATCAATCTCAGATTGCCAAGCTTAAGGACAAGCGCCTTTACCCATTGAGCCATCTTATTGGCTCTAATTTTCTTTTATTAGAGAAGGATTGTAAAGGAATCAGAAATCACTGATTGTTATTATTCATATTTATTTACTGGGACAAAGATATCAACTCTAGGACTGTGGAGCCTCCATTGACAAAATGTACATGGATGCATCCCTCAGTCCTCTAGATAGGATGCTTCCTTTTGGCATGTGCTCTTGACGGTGATACCACATCTACTACTTTGCTCTCTTCTGAACCTCCGATGATAAAACAAAAATAGCATATTTGAAGTAATTTAATTCCCCACAATGTTGTTGTACTATGAGTAATATGTTGGTGATGATTTAGAAATAGAATGTTAAGCATACCTTTTTTTGTAGATAATAAAGTTCCTATACTCAAACTTAAAAATGTATGATTACAATTATAATCCTCTTTTTCTGAGGAAAGACAAGAGTAAATTTATAAGCAGTAATACATAATCACATAAAATGCATGAAAATTCAAGTTATGGCAAGAATCTAAATGTAAATGAAATATAAACAACCAAAAATTTTTGACTTTTCTAAAAGAGAGTCTGCTTTGCTAGGCTCATTGTCAGCAAGATTAGGAACTCTGGATCCTGGGGATTACTTTATTTCAGTGTGGTGGATGATCTAACCCTTTTCTTGGTAGACTTCTAAAGTGGTTTCCTAGTAGAAGAGAAAGTCACTTATTTCCTTAATTCAAGACTCTTTAGTGTATGAAAACAAAACAAAGAAGAAATGTGAACCAATAGTTATCAAAAGGTCCATTATGTGTGAGGTTCTGTCCTAGGCTGATGGGTTATGTCTATGATTAGAATTGATCAGAATCTCTGTTTTTTGGCATTTACATCCAGGCAGAGCCTTTGGGCAAAGGGAAAAGCAAAGCAGAATATCTAACTTCGGGAAGTCAATAGCGTTGTAGACACTGAATACACCTTTGAAAGTAGCAAGAGACATGAACAAAAAATCACTAAAGGGGTCTGAGCAAAGAAAATACATCAGTTATTGTATTCATCATCTTTTTTGTGCTAACTATCTTCAGGACTTAAAACATTTTGGGTGAGCTTGTTGGTAGAAATGGATATAGAGATATGGGCTTTAACCTGACAATTAAGACTTATAATAGAGAGTGGAGTATAGAGATGCATCTAAACATCACCATACAGCAAGTGAGATGCTAATGGACTCTCGTAAATGTTTCTGCAGATAAAGCAGTGTTTGTTGAAGCCAAATGGCCTTATTGGCTTTTAACATGAAAAGCTGAGCACATATATCACTGGGCAAACATACTCCACCATAAAAGGGAGTCGTTGAGCTATTACAGAATAGATGTTCAACTTGCCTGATGGGCTTCCCAGAGAATGAGGGAGCAGAGACCAAGAGCCAATGCTTTTCTTCTTATCAGAGAGAGGTAGTAAGGATCCATATGCCGGAAAATGACTGCCAAATAAATTAACAAATAAAAGATCAAATAAACCCCAAATGCCATCTTATGCAGTGAGTTTGAATTCTCTCTCTAATCTCACATGCTTTGGCCTATGCATTTGCCTTTGATACTGTGTGTTATTAATCTCGACAATAAATACTCTAAAGTTCATGCTAGCTATACATGCTTACTGAGTTGAGGTTTTAAACAGTCTTTTGATATGTCTAATATTGAAAAATGGTTAAAACAATGGCCACAGAAAGACCACAATGCTTCTTAATTCCATCATCCCTTTCTGTCAAAGATATCTGTAGAAACAACTGTCATTAATTTTATGTCCAATAAGCAGATTGTCTTATTGGATTTTGTTCTAATATTATGGGCATAATTTTATATTCTTTATTTTCACTTAGCTGTATAATATCTTGGTATTCCTTTTAGTTGGGTTTTATTTTGGTTGGTTTTTTTTACTAGCCTACTTTGAGCTTTCTGCTTCCCAATATAACCAGTGATAGCACCCCGCCCTTCTAGCTCTCCACAGCATTGTTTATGGCATTGATATATATCACAGAGAAAGTCAAGACAGTTTACTGAAATGTTCAATGTGAAGTGTGAGGGAACCATATAGATAAATTATAGATGTATGGTACATAAGTAAAATTTGTGATCCTTTTAGAATTTTCTTAGGAATAGCTACTGACTTTCTTCTACAGTTAGAGTGACTGGAAACGGCCCCTCCAGGTCTTCAGATATGGGCAAATGCAGCACCTGCAATGCCTACATGGCGCTCCATGGATTATTACCAGGGTTTTAATTGTTTCCTTGTGGGGAGACAATCCAGTTGACCTTACTTTCCTCTCCCTTGCTGACTCCAGTGTGCATGAGCAGTGTCTGTACCAGTGTCTGGTACAGAATAAAGATACAATAGACGCTAGCTGGTAAAATTAGAAAATTTGATAGAGCTAATATGTGTTAGAGAAAAAAAACTGCATGTTTCTCTCTAGCCCGAGGCTATGGTCTAGCAAGGCTATTGCAAGGAATTCATTCCTTTCCCCACCTCAACCTTTTCCTCTTTCTTCTTCTCATTCTCTTTTCTCTTCCTCCCCATTTCCCCTCTTGCTCTTTCTCATCCACCCTTTTTTCATCTTCTTCCTGTATCCAGCACTCCCATTCATGATGTAAATTATAGCATTCCTTGAGTACTAATCCCTCCTCAATGAATCCAACACTCGTGTTTCACCTATGAGGATATTTAGACATTCATCCAAATGGATTTCATATTAACTTTTTGATTTCAAAATAATAGCTGGGTTTTTCCTCTGAAGCTAGTTGTCTCCTATGCTTGAACATGCAGAATCCTTGGGATTCCAGAGATGGCTCAGTGGGTAAAGTGATTGTTGGATATGCATGTAGACCTGACTTTGCTTCTCCCATGACAGCATTACCGGTTTGTTGTGCTATAGCTGGATTTTTACGTGGGTACTTGGAATTCAGAGACAGGAAGATTCCTGTGGCTTTGTTACTAACCAGTCTGAATAGGTTTACTGAAGAAAGGTGCTATGTGTTTACCTCTGGCCTATAAAGAGAAAGACTGAGGGTGGGGAGAAACAGAGAGGAGAGAGACCAGAGAGAACTTTCCTCTATTTTTGTCCCTTGAAGTTGGTATTTTAGTGTTTATTTATTTATCTTCTTGTTTATTTATTATTGTGTGTGTACATGTGTATGCCGAGTATTTGGTTTGTGGACACGCACACTGTAGTATGCATGGGATGATCAGAAGAGCAGAGAAAAATGTCGAGCTCAATAAAAAATAAAATAAAATAAAACAGAAAAAAAGACCATGTTGTGGAGTCAGTTGTTCCTTCCCTCTTTGTGTGCTGGGCTCAGGGAAACACCCTACCCCTTGAGCCATACTGCCAGCCCTTCCCATATCCTTTTAACACCTTCAATCCCACAAGCAGTTAATTACAGGAGTGTGCTCTTGGATTCTTTCTCTCCTATCCTTTATTTCTTACTTACACCTGCTTTCTCCATCCTTGTTAAAATGTTTATGACTTCAAACCTAATTATATGCGTTTGTCTTGCCCCATGAAATATATCTTCCATATGTCATTGTAAGTAGTTAGGACCTACTTTGTATATGTTACAAACAGGTAAGTCTAAATACATGTTTTGGTTCATGGTGAACAAAAGAATGAAGCCACTAAGCATGGTACTCATGGATGACATGGTCTGTCTTCTCGACCAATCCAAGGACATTCTGGGAGCTCTGATTTAGCTGTGGTCTGTCCTTGTGTTCTAATATCAGTCTTCATTCTTTGAAGTAATTTAGAATGTGAGCTCATGAAGCTTCCGTTTAGGATTAAATTGTGCCTTCCATTGCTATGTGTAGATTTTTCTTCTTTTTTTGGCCTTTTGATTAAATCTTGTTTCCCTTGAGTATCATAACTTATAAATTAACCACAGGCATGCCATAGCAACTCTTTGCTGACTCTGTTGCTTGTATAACAGAACTTCTACTCACTTTGCCACTATCTTAGCTAGTTCTGGAAACACTGAAAATCTCATTAAACTGGGGATGTGAAAGCAACATTGGTTATCAACATGAAACTCATCAAAAAGAATGTATTAAATTGTTTATACTTTTTACCTAGACAGAGTCTTAAGTTGTCCAAGTGGACCTAAAACTTGCCATCTGCTTGCCTCAGCCAACTATGTAACTGAGTTTTCAGTTTGGGCCACCAGGTTCAAACATGTGAATTTGTTTAAGGACTTATGTCGCTGAAGTTCCAGTAGTAGATATCAGACACATAATCATAAAGCAATCATAAAGCAAATAGTAAGCTTCTGACATTAAAAATTGGGAGAAACCAAAAGAAAATGGTAATGAATCGACACATTAGCTTTAAGTTTGACAGAATTTATTTTTTCCAATGTAACCTTAAAAAGATTCTTCCATTGTTGTTCAGTGTTGGGAATGAGCAAAATGACTAGGGTCAGGTCAGAGTGAGGGAAAGGGTGAATGCTAGTGGGTAGGGCTCCAGTTTCCAGCTGTTATGAGTGACAGCTAAATACAATTCCCACTTTGAGTACTTTGTACTTCCCCTTTTATAGGATCTTCCTGTTATTTTGATTTCTTACAAGGTTTGTGTGGGAGGGAGGGAAGGAAAGAGAGGGAAAGAGAGAGAGAAAGAGAGAGAGAGAGAGAGAGAGAGAGAGAGAGAGAACGCTAGATGAGGAGTTGCAGGACTCAGTTCTCTCCTACTATGTGGGTCCTGGGATTGGACTCAGGTCATCAAATTTGGTGACGTTAACCCATCTCAGTGGTTTTTCTACGATTTTTTTTATATACACTGATTAAAACCACAAAAGCATAAACCCAACTCACACAAGTACACAATTTGTGGAGACTTTACATTTCTTAGGCATAAGCTGAAGGATGTGTGCAGGGGGCTCAGTCAGAAGTTCTACTCTGTATTTTGAACCATGCAAGTTTTCCTGAAGCACAGTTTAGGGCTGCTCTGATCAAAGGAAAGGGAAGGTAGCATAGATTTTCAGGGGGTTTTAAATGACAGCTTTTCTTACATCGGGATCACACAGTGTGGTGAATATGGAGCTGCTGGAGTGCATAAGAATAAGAAGCTACAGAAAGTGCACGTTGCTTTAGGATGTGGGGTTAAGGGGAGGGGATTGTGAACAGGACTACCCAACCGACTTGCTGCCTCCAGGACCCAGCTTCCATTTATAATTTAATCATATCTAGAAAATGACTCTTGAGGGGAAGCTGAAATCTTTCTTCACTGCCTCTAATGAATTGTGCATATTTACATCCACCAGACAGACATCAGTGTCAAGCTCATTGTCAAAAGCCTGTTAAACTGGAGAAGGCAATGAATAAATAAGTAAGCTAACAGCTGCACCCCACATCAACCCCTGTTCCATTCGTGACCCAAGGACCCTGTGCTTAGCTTCCACTTTCCTCTATCCTGTGGTGTCTCTGGCATGATTAGCTGGCTGCTCAAGCCCAAATCCAACCTTCAACAGACCCTTGTTTCCTTACTGTTTCATATAGTAAGGAGGCCGCTAGTTAGTTCCCAGCCACTGAAATAATCATACAGAAACTATATTATTTAAATCACTGCTTGGCCCATTAGCTCTAATTTCTTATTGGCTAACTCTCACATCTTAATTTAACCCATTTCCATTAATCTATGTATCACCACATTGCAGTGGCTTCCCAGGAAATGTCCTAGCATCTGTGTCCGGCGGGGCTACATGGCTTCTCTCTGAGTCTGCCCTTCTTTCTCCCAGCATTCAGTTTAGTTTTCCCTGCCTACTTCTTTTCTACCCTGCTCTGCTATAGGCTCAAAGCATTCTTTATTAATCAATGGTCATCACAGCACAGAGGAGAGTCTCACATCAGTCTCCTTTCCCCTCAACTCTCCCCTGCGTGGCTGGCTTACATTTGCTACAAGAGCCTCCTCTGGAAGAATTCTTTGTTGGTTAGCTCCTTAGTTTCTTCATGTCTTGAACACTTAGCTTTCTCTTGCCTTAGGACCAGAGTGAATGTCCCAGTTTCCCTTGAGTGGGCCCAGTGATCTCCGTCTTGTCTTTCAGATCTCGGATTAAATGCCAGTTTGTGAGATGAGCCTCACAAAGCTCCTCAAATACCCATTCCTACCATGGTTGTCTTTCTTATTTGCAGCTTGCTTTCTTGTTTCTTCATGCCCCTTACTGTACACTGACGACTTACATGCCTTTGTTCATTCTGTATCTGCTCTCACAACAGAACATATTTTTGTAAGACCAGAGACCATCTTATTCATGTTTTTCTACCACTGCGTCTAAGGTCTGAGATAAGCATTGTTGATATAGCAATATTGCTTCTCAGTAATTAAATATTTATGGAACTACTAATATAACAGTCGGTATTTTCTATTCTGATAGTTATAAGTGCTGCTATAAAGACAGCATGTGGAATTTGATGTCCTTCTTGGATAGCTCAGAGATAGCCACACTACTAGAAGGAGAAATGATTTCTAATGCTTTCTTAAGAAAATGTTTTGTTCCCCACGTTTTGCTTTGACTTGTCTTATGAAAAATTAGTATGACTGTGTTGTGATTTTCAGAAAGGACAATCCAGTGCTCACAAAGACTCTCTGACTTAATGACATGGATTAAGATTCCTGCTCCAAGAACTAAATCAAATGTGTATACCATGAGTTGACCCTGTGCTTATCACATTTTCTTTCTATTTAAAACTCAGTAATAATTGGTAGAGGGCCTGGGCTAGCTCTGTGGGAGACGTCAAGGCAGGCCCAAGTAATGAAAAGGCTTTGAAAAGCTCCAACACTCCTTAATAATAAAAGTCTTGGAGAGAGCAGGAATACAAGAACATATCTAGGCACATTAAAGGCAATATATAGCAAACCAACAGCCAACATCAAACTAAATGGAGAGAAATGCAAAGCAATTCCACTGAAATCAGGAACAAGACAAGGTTGTCTACTCTTTCATATTAATTCAATATAGTTCTTGAGCTTCTAGCTAGAGCAAAAAGACAACAAAAGGAGATCACAGGGATAAAATTGGAAAAGAAGAAGTAAACTTCTCACTCTTTGCTGATGATATGATAGTATAAATATGTGACCCCAAAAATTCTGCCAGGAAACTCCTACAACTAATAAACACCTTCAGTAATGTTGCAGGATATGAGATTAACTGAAAAAAAATCAGTAACCCTTCTTTATATAGATGACAAATGGACTGAGAAGGAAATCAGAGAAGCATCACCCTTCACAATAGCCTCAAATAACATAAACTATGTTGGGGTAACTACCCAAACAAGTGAAAGACATATATGGCAAGAACTTTAAATCTTTGAAAAAAAGAAATTGAAGAATATACCAGAAAATGGAAAGATCTTCCATACTCTTGGGAAGATAAAGTTAACATAGTAAAAATGGCAATCTTACCAAAAGCAATCTACAGATTCAATGCAATGCCAATCAAAATCCTTGCAAAATTCTTCACAGATCTCTAAAGGACAGTACTCAAATTCATATGGAAAAACAACTCAGGATGGCCAAAACAATCCTGTACAATGAAGGAACTTCTGGAGGCATCGTAATCCCTGACTTCAAACTCTACTATAGAGCTACAGTATTGAAAACATCCTGGTATTGGCATAAAAAAATGACAAGTGGACCAATGGAATTGAAAATTCAGATATCAATCCACACACCTACGAACACCTGATTTTTGATTAAAAAGCTAAAAATATTAATGGAGAAAAGAAAACATCTTCAGCAAATGGTATTGGCATAATTGGATATCAACATGTAGAAGAATGCAAAGATCATATCTATCATAATGTACAAAACTCAAGTCCAAATGGATTAAAGACTTCAACATGAAACCAACCACACTGAAACTCACAGAAGAGAAAGTGGGAAGTACACTTGAACACACTGGCACAGGAGACCACTTCCTAAATATAACCCCAGTAGCACAGACACTGAGAGAAACAATAAATGGAACCTCCTGAAATTGAGAGGCTTGTGTAAAGCAAAGGGCATGATCAATAAGAAAAAATGACAGCCTACAGAATGAGAAAAAGTCTTTTCCAACCCCACTGATCTCCAAAATATACAAAGAAATCAAGAATTTGACATCAAAAGAACAAATAATCCAATAAAAAAAATGGAGTAAAGACCTAAACAAAATTTTCAGCAGACGATCTCAAAAAGCTAAAAGACACTTAAGGAAATCCTTAACATTATTAGCCATTAAAGAAATGAAAATCAAAACAACTCTGAGATTCCATCATGCACCTGTCAGAATGACCAAGATCAAAAAACACTGATGACAACTTATGCTGGAGAGGTTGTGTGGTAAAGGGAACACTCCTGCATTGCTGATGGGAGTGCAAACTGGTACAGCCCCTCTGGATATCAGTATGACGATTTCTCAGAAAATTCGGAAACACCCTTCCTCAGGACCCAGCAATAGCACTTTTGGGTATATTCCCAAAGGATATTCAATCATCCCACAAGGACATGTGCTCAGCTATGTTCATAGCAGCATTTTCATAATAACCAGAACCTGGAAACAACCTAAATGCTTCTCAGTGATAAAATGGATAAAGAAAACGTGGTATATTTACACAATGGAGCACTACATAGTGGTAAAAAAAATGATATATTAAAATTTGCAGATAAATGGATGGATCTAGGAAAAAAATATGTCGATTGAGACCCAGACCCTGAAATATAACTATAATATGTACTCACTTATAAGTGTTTTAGACATAAAATACAGAAATAAACAGCCTACAGTCTACAACTCTAGAGAACCTAGACTACAAAGAGGACCTTAAGAGAAACATACAGGAATCTACACAGAAAGGAGAAAAAGACTAGATTGCCTGAGTAAACTGGAACATGTGAGACATAGGAGAAGGTATAAAGGGAGAGGGGAAAAATGGAGGGGAACAGAGAAAAATGTAGAGCTTGATAAAAATAAATAAAAGAGAAAATAGAGTAATAAAAATTATAATAAGCCACATAAAAATGGGAAAAATGAATTTGATTTCAAGCAAAAAAGCAGGTTAGTGGAGGGTACTGTTAGTATTACCATCTTCAATATACAAAGATTAAGTTTACAGAGGATGCACAGATGGCTGACATTGATATAGCAAGCAGTGTTGAAAAAAAACTTTCTATCTTACTATATCTTTATAGTATATATTTTATTCTCAGACTTTTGTGGTGTATATCTCATTTAATCTCTATTATGGCGTTCCATAGGATAGATACTGCTCCACTGTATGATGGAAAAAAATGAAGGCATGGGGGGCTTTATGCAACTAACATGTCATATCCACGATGTTAACACACACAGCTGTTGTCTACTCAGGCTACCAAGCAACTTACATAGAGTGGAGACACAGAAAGTGACCTAGACTTGGATGCCAGGTAGACCTTACTTTTTGGTATTTATCCCCCACTTAATTAACACTGACCCCCTGAGCCCAGTGTTACATTTGCTCAGGTTTAGTTGTCTATGCTTTTATACAGACCTGATCAGATCATCAACATGTTATACACATCAAACAAAATAATGCTTGTAGAAGTATAGCAGACATGGGGTGGAATGTTTCCTTAGCAGGACTCTTTGTTAGCACTGGTATTTTAGACTTAAGTGGCATGTGACTCCCCTTCCACGCTTCCCCTCTGTGGTACTGAGTCCATGTATCCTTTTCTCTAACTTGATGATTCCACAGGGGACTAGCTGACTGTTTCTCAACGCTTTAAATGTCATGGTGCTTTTTTCTTCCTAGGCAGTAATTTACCTTTGACAATGATGGATTATTATTCATCTTTGATTCATAGCTGGGGTGACATATAAGGAGAGAGTGGCATATCAATGAAGAGGGTTGCTGTTTTAAATATGGGAAATATTTTCAGTCATTTCCTAATTAGCCTGAGTGGATGTAAAAGCCATTTCTGGGCTGCATGAGAAGTGCATGCTTATTGCTGCTATGTGTCCATATGGCTGATGCCTTCTGCGGTGGATTCAGCCAGCTTATGCTCTCTGATGGGGTCTCTCCCTGGAACATGTATGCAGGGGCCCTGTGTGATAACTTTGAGCTAAAGATCAATGACAGTGCTGATACTGGCTCAGATGGTCCCCAGGAAGGATCTGAAATCCTTCCCCTTCTGATAATTGTAAAAATCATCTTTGATCTCTTTTCCTCCATGGAAAACATAAGAGGATTAAATCTGAAAAAAAAGAATTAAACTTAGAGTCAAACTAAAATATAAAAAAACTTATTGCTAGCATTTTACTTGATTTTATTTTAATCGTAGAACCTTACTGGTTTTCTCCATAAGATCAAAGTCCTTGCCAGTCAGAATGCCTATGATATGTCCTAAGAGAATTAGGAAAGGAAGTAGGATTAAAGAATATGATTCTCTTTATAGCTCGGGGAGAGAAACAGACAAAATGAATACATACTTCAGTGAATTAAGTAGTACGGTTGTCCATATAAAAGAATCACTTAAGGAAGATTCCAGAAAATAGCAGAAGGGTAGTTTCATTTTGGAACCAGAAAAACCTGCCCTTGCAATGCTTCCAGTGGTTGAGCCTCAAGGGAGTCTTGAATAAGAGTCATGACACACGCTTTAAAATTATTTATGTGTGTGTGATATGCATGTGTATTTGTGTATGTATATGGCTATCTATGTATATGTGTTTGTCTATAGTGTCTAATTGTCAATGTTGAATATTGGTTTAGTCAATGTTCTGTTCTTTTGAAGGGACACTATGACCATTGCAACACTTACAAAGGAAAGCATTTAATTGGGGCTGGCTTATAGTTTCAGAAGTTTCATCAATTGTCATCCTGACTGGGAGTATGGTAGCATGAAGGCAGGCATGGTGTTGGAGAAGTAGCTGAGAGTTCTAGATCCATATACACAGGTAGCAGGAAGAGAGAGAGCCATGGGATATGACTTGGACTTCTGAAATCTCAAAGTGACATACTCTTTCAACAAGGTTAGGCCTACTCCTACAAGGTTGCATCTCCTAATCCCTCCCAGATGACTAAGCATTCAAACATTTGGGTCCATGGGGACCATTCTTATTTAATCCACCACTGATATCTTCTCTGATTACTGTCCACACTATATTTTGAGATGCAGTCTTTTACTTAATCCTGGAAGTTGCTAGTCCAGCTTGCCATCTTACAGATAAATCCCTTGCTGCTTTTCTGAGTGTGGCCATTACTGACAGGCTCCCACGCCTACCTATAGTATATGTGGGTGCTGAGGATCTGAACTCTGGCCCTTATGCTTGTGGGGCATGTGTTTTAACCAAAGAGTAATCTCCCCAGCCCAAGAAATATTTCTTGCTATGAAGTGTCTATGAAGTTCAGAGAATGAAAGGGTTGAACTAAACAGTAGCAGAATTCCAGGCTGTCCTCTCTGAGACCAGGTCATGGAGTTATAATGAAGATATGGTGGATGATCTTATTAGAGTAAGTAATTTGATTCTGTTTCTCTTCCTTGAAGGCCAAGATCAGTCTTTGGTACTCGCTCCATTACTAGTGGCGTAGAAGGTCATTGAATCCTCCTGATGAGACAAAAATTCTTTACATTAGAAATAGTTTATGTATAAAACTGACCATAAGATGGTACTCAGATATTTGGTCAGGTATTCTGGCTTGTCTGAAAAGGTAATTCTTTGGATGAGATTGACATTTAAGTCAGTTGACTTAGTAAAGATTTCCTTCCGTTTTGTAAATTCACCTCATCCAGTATATTGAACACCTGGTTAGGGCAATAACTAGGATGTGCCTTGGGCTTAAATTAGATCTCAACTTTGCCTGATTCCTTATGGATGTAGGAATGTTAGGCCTCCAAAGACTGTGTCCCCCAAAGATTGCTTCCTAGAATCAATGGTCCAGGGACCCAGATGATAGAGCCTCAAGGTCTGAAAGAACTTGCCCTGTTGGTACCAGACTCTCTTGACTTTACTTTGCCTTCTTTTATCCTCTTGAAAATGGAATGTATCGTGTGTCTTCTTTGGAAGCAGTTAACATGTCAGGTTTTCATAGACACACAGCTGGAGAGGAATTTGACTACAGAATGAATCATACCTCAGGTCCTACCCACGCTTGCCTTAGATATTTTGAGGAGAGCTAACCTTCAGATCCAATGCCGGAATTTTCTAAGACACTGGGGTTTGTGGATGAACACATTTTGCAGGTGATAGAAATATGGATTTAGGGAGCATGCACAGCATAGGGCCTTGGGCTCAGTCATGTCTGCCCCCAAGTTTCCCATTTTATTTACAATATTCAGTACCTCAGAATGTGATTATGTCCTAAGACAAAGCTTCTAAAATGTATTCTGAAGTTAAGCATGAGTCTGTTGGACATTACCTGATGACCTCTAACTCTAACAACTGCTATCCTGGTTGGTAAAGGATTAAAACCTTTGCCGCGTGGAAGAATGTTAGGGGTGACTATGCACATATCTATGATCCAGGGGGCTTTCCAAAAGTCTACACTGGCCCAGGCTTGGATAGTGGTTTTCCAGACTGAGAGAGAGAGAGAAAAAAATCTAAGTTACATAGTTTCTAAGATTTTTCAGTTTCACTCAGCACTAACAAACTAGTAAATGGGACCAACTTTTCCAATTGGTTCTCTCTAAACTTTTCTTTTATTAAAGAGTTTACAGTGTCCTTGCTGTCTACTCCTGTAAACATGGTCTTCTGGGGGTACTGCAATTTGTAAATTCTACAGTCTAGATTATTCTGACACAATTGCAATAATGAACCAACACTCCAGAGAGATTCACCCAAAGTTTTATGGACAGTTCCATGAATACCCACAGATGACTGATGCATTTTTATTGCTAGTGGTTTTTGTTTCCAGAGTTAATAAAAATGCACACACACACACACACACACACACACACACACACACACACACACACACACATTAACATGCACGTGTGGAGGAAGGTGATAGAGCACTGGAGAGAGACAGAGATAGAGAATATGGATATCATTCATATACAAACCTTAGCTTTGCTAAAATATAACTCAATGGAAAAGATTATACTATAAACACAGAAGCATGTTATTCCAATGTTTTTCTAATTTATTAGATTTAAAAAAATACCAATCCAAGTTCCCACTCCCTCCTCTCCTCCCATTCCTTCCACACACCCTCCCACCCCACCCCCTCCACTCCTCAGAGAGGGTAAGACACATTGCTTTGTGGAAGGTTCAAGGCCCTCCTTAATGTATCTAGCCGAGCAAGGTATACATCCAAAGAGAATAGCCAGTGTTTTATTTTTTTAAATTCTTAATTTTATTTTTTCTTTAAATAACCAATTAGTTCTTATTTAGCAATTTCATGTTCTCTCTTTTGGTAGGTACCAGAAATTTGAACTCAAAAAATGCTCCATTTATTTTGATTTATTAAGAATTATAAAATTTATGCCACAGATATTTCTAGAAAGCCAAAATCTCCACATATCTACCCAAACTGAAACAGATAGATGATTTTGGGTACAAGTGTCTCTATGTATGTTCTGTGATACCATTATTTAGAGATCCCACCCAACATTGGGAATGAACAAAATTATCTAGGGTATTGGAGGACCATTTTCAGCATCATACTGATACTGGCCATTGAAACAGGAACATAAAGCAATGCAGCATTAATCCACAATTGCTTCCCTCTGTTGCCTCAGGTTATTTTCTCTCTTGGATTCTTGGGAATAGTTTTGCAATATTTTTATGAAATTTTCTCAGTGTTATGACTGTTCGTTTTATTTACCCACTTATGGCGTTCCTTTATTCTATTGTTGACTTGTTTTTTTTCCTTGTATTTTAATTGACTTCTGTTTAGATAATTGATTTGGTAACGGCCATGAGTAGGTACCCATAGGATGTGGTTTAAAGCCTAATTCTTCACACATGGATTACAGCAATATGCTCTCAAAAGATGGCATTGAGTTGTGGACATAATGCCAAGGGAGCATTTCTCTTATAAGTGTCATTCAAGACCCCTCCTTCTAAGTGATCTCCCATCACCATCTTTGAAGACTTTGGAAAGGGAAATATACATGCTTCATTTGAGACGATTTGTGGTCATGTACTTACTATGTATAATAAAGCTTGAATACAAGCCTTATGGAATAGAGAGATGTGGACCTTTAGCACAACTGTTAATGTGTGAATATTTGCATCACATGACAGGCAGTGGTGGCACACACCTCTAATCCCAGCACTCTGGAAGCAGAGGCAGGTGATGTTCTGTGAGCTTGAGGCCAGCTTGATTTACAGAGCGAGTTCAAGGACAGTCTCCAAAGCTACAGAGAAACCCTGTCTCTGGGAAAAAAAAAAAAAGCATCACACAGTATTCCCTCATTTGGACAATGATACGCAACTTTAAGAGAGAGATCGCCCCCCCCAAAAAAATAACCTTTCTTCTGTATTACCCATGTGAAAAGCTGTGATTCAATGTGTTTCATGTCACAGGAAGCCCTAGTGTTATTTCCCTTCATCTCTGTTAACATAGCACTTAAAAATACACTACAGAGAGTAGACACAGCAGATCTTTAGAAATGATTGTTTTTTTTTTTCTTGTGAGAAAAAGGTCCACAGCTCAAAATGTTCCTGACTGTATTTGCAGCCTTCTTGAGTGCTCTTATGGAGTTAACAAAATGGTGCTACATGACGTCCACATCCTCCAGGCAGGTTCTTCCCCAGATTGCCCTGTGCTGCTTCCGTTTTCAGCAGTGTTTTCCTATATACCCCGTACTCAGCCCTTTGTATGCCAGAGACAGCATCTTTCAACCATGCCTATGAACGGCTTAGGCTATACAGAAATACTTATTTACATACCTCGTCATCCCCAGCTTTTTCTCCCTACACAGATTTTTCTTGTCACTTCTATAGTTCCGTAAGAAACAGGAGCATAGGTTGACTCATGTATGGTATATAGCTTAGCATCTCAAATGTTGGAGCATGCTCTCAAATGAGTTTCACTGTTTACTGAACACTGAACTTTTGAAAACTGTTTCTGCCTTTCCTTAGGCTGACGTGCATTCAGTATTCCCTCATCATTTCTTCTTTAAGCACTGGATGAGCTTTAGTTTCGGTAGAATGAATAGCCCTTCCTAGGGATGCATGACTGTAAACCCAGCACTTTGCCTCAGAGACCAGAGGAGCCCTCCAAGTCTGATGAGAGCGTGGACAGCAAAGGCGGTTTAAAACTGTTACAGCCACAGAATCTTGCCCATTCTCTAGAAACTGAAACAACAGAACATAGTCATGTTAGCCTCTGAGCTTGTGTTCTAGCTGAGACAGGGTGTAAATCAGGAGGACTAAGTGTCGCTGGAGCATGCTGCTGCTGTCAGCTCTGGGCAAGGAACATGTATATGCAGGGGACATTTGCTCACATTTGCATTTGTAACGGAGAAAAAGCTGGAGTCATTAGTGATTGAGATCATGGGTCCCTCAAGCTGTTGGATTCATAATGACACTTTAAATTTTCTCCTATCCATACTTTAATTTCATTAACAATTAAGATTTGCTTCAGCGAAGCCAGCCCAGAAACAGTTTTGCTTTGTGCTTAAGCATCTGCTCCTAGTCCTGGGAGCTGGAGCATGTGATCCATCTCCCTGGGAGGAAGTGTGTGTTGTGTGTATGTTCGGAAATGTTGTGGCAAGAGGGCTTGGCGACCGGCGGCTTTAAAATTCGATAGTAATTTCTTATGTCATGGGGTCTTTTTTATAATTGATTGAATTTGCTTTTCCAGTTGGCAACTAGTTAAAAGGTGACTTTAAGCTATTGGAATCACAAGACAAAATATAGCAAACAAACAAAAACGTCAAGTCCTCAATGAGGATTTAAAAAAAATCATTGGTTTTACAAATATGAAAGAAAATAATTCATGCCGAGTATTTGGCAGTTTTTAAAACTTAAAAAACTGTATCATCATTTGGTCTGTGGAATTCTTTAAAATGGCTGAAATGGATACTGTTTCTTAGTACTTGATAAATTATATGCATTGTAATAGGGATTCAACAGTTCTCGTTTTGTCTAGACTTTATCAGAGATACAAAATACAGAGAATAATTGATCTTCTTTGCATGAATCCATGAAAATATTTTGAAGCAAATTTGAACTTGATCCATTCTGCTTTCAAACCACTCACACTGGGGTAGAGCCAAGCTGGATTTAATAGCCTTCTGCTTGAGTTGAGTAGGCAGATGCTCTAGTGATGGATGCCACTGACGTCACCACGTTCACAGAAGATCTCTCCTGTCCTTCCTGTTCTTCCCGGCTCCCACCGTTTCATCATGCTTTCCGCTCTAACTCTCAATAAATATGCAGTGTACTTGCCTTATGAGATGACTGACAGTGTCATAGTTAAAACTTAAATAAATGATGTTATTCTGAGTAGCTCATTAAACCTTCGACATTTCTTCAGATCAGCCTCAAGACTTCAATTCGTAATGCTTCTAAAGAAAATAAGATACTGTATTATATATACTGATATTCTCAAGTCAATAACACTTTCTCATGTTTATTCTATCTTATTTATATTATATTAGGGTTATTGACATGGTACTACTTTCCTAGTCTCCTTAGTGACTTTTCTTATTCTAAAATGTTTTTGTTATTTTACTTCAAAGTATCCTATAATCAATACTAAGCATTGTTATGTTTGCTTTACAGATACAACGTTGAAAATTTCTGCACAAAGTTGATTTCATAAAAAATGACATGGTATGCCAGGAGTCTCCACTGAAAAACATTTTTTTTTAAGATTAGTTATCCAGAATAATCTGACAGAGCAAAAAATCCTTTTCTTTACTGTTTCCATTTGCCAGTTACAATCTTTCAGGAGCTCAGTGCTTCACCTGTCACAGGCACTGCCATTCTGTTTTGTGAGAAGGCCCCTCCTGTGCCTACCCCAAATACTGCTCATGTTACGCATCAGTGATAGAAGACATTCCCAAACATGGCTTTGGCATCTCTTCTGTCTTCTTCTTCAGATTTCTTCCTGTGCGTGTGTTCTATGAATGCTATGGGCTAGGGCCCTGAGGATGCCCAGGCTTTCTCTCACAATACGGAGCCTTTAGGGCTCTGCCAGAGACAAGAAGTTTGACATGCAGTGGCCTCATTGTCAAGTGATGGCTGGAGCTTCTTTCTAATCACAGAGGAAGGGAGAATAAAGACTTTAGACTTGCCAGAGGTGCTGGCGGGCCCCAGAAAGTCAACACTGGGGAAGCCAGTGTAGGCAGAGATAAGAAGGTATGTCAAAAAAATCTGTTTATCGGTAGGATTATGGAGGAATAGGAATCTTTTCATTTGTCTGTCAGAAACTTTCAATTAAATAAGAGGGCCAGAAATTAAGGCAATTTCGGTAGGTAATTTCTTCCCAAGGTGTGTGTGTGTGTGTGTGTGTGTGTGTGTGTGTGTATGTGGTGTGTGTGGTATGAAACTTGTCCTGTTCCATTCTGATGCAGTTCACTGGCTCTCCCAGGGAATAGCTACCATTCATTTATGCCCTCAGTTCATCTGTTTAAGGCAGGTAAATAGATGATTTCAATGACAGGTGTATGTATGAATAGGCATTTCATAGAACTACAGATTAGTACCAGCAAATGCCATAGACTTGGACTCTTCCTATAAGAAATGAATTTATTTCCTTATTTATTCATTATGATTTCTCTGTGTGTTGCTGTAGGTCCTTATGTATGCTAATTATTTTTTCTACAACTGAGTTACACCCTCAGCCAAAGAAAGGATTGGTTTTATTTACTAATAAAAGATATACATATTAAAATTTAGAGATATTGAAGTTTTTACTAGCAGAAAATCTGTTCTTTAAACACTAATTTGTGGTCAGGTCCAGGTACTGAAGATACAAATATACTAAAAAGGAACAGGATGTTGACTGTCTGACCTCAATACCTATGTGATAGGAAATATCTATAAGGTTCTCCATGTCCTCAAAACAGGGCATGGTTAGAAGCAAAATGGAGCTTGTTTCCTAAGTAGAATAACAGTGCTTTTCTGAGAGCAGTAATCAGTCTGACTTTTGTGAAGGATATGATTAATTCTTTTCTGAGAAATTATTGGGGTGTGTCATATAAATGTCGAGTCAGAATGAAAACGGTCAAGATAGTTCTGGGGAACATCACAGACAAGGAGTTGGGAGGTTGATGGGCCCTTTAGATCTCTTTAAGGAGTGTGGTCTTCCTTCAACAAAGAATTTTACCAGAAAATATCTTTCTGTCTGTGGTAGGAGTAGTTGTTTGTGAAAAGTGCCAGAGACAATGGAGAGGTCATTGAAAAGAGTGCATTATGAAAGTCATTGCTTTGTATAGTGACAATTCACTAATGAGTTTGAAAAACTTTTAAAGGACTTTAAAATAGGAGAAAACAATGTCATTTACATAAAGAGGAAGAAGATGAGGAAAATGGAATACTTGCAAACTTTCTTCTCAGTCTGATGTGGACCTCAGGGATGGGTTGAGATAGAGGATGAGGAAAAGAAGGAAGGAATCAAGCCTGCCTTCACTTAAGCATGATAAGGCAATTTTATTTAGATATAATCTGTATGTCATAACTCTCTCCGTCTTCACTGTACAACTCAAGATTTAGTAGAGTTTAGAGTTATGTGCTCTGCCATCTCCACAGTCCTGTTTCAAAGTATCCAGAACCAAAAAGTAAAATAGCCTTTCACAGGCACTGACTCCTCCTCTCCCAAACTCTAGGAAGTAACCAATTTACTAATGTGCTTCTTCTCCACATTTCGAACAAATGATAGTATGTGTTTTATTTGCCTGGATTCTTTCTTTTAGTGCAGTATTTCATGTTCACCAATACAGGAGGAAAATACACTTACCTCAAATGTTCTCTCTGTGGTTGAGGCCCCTGTAACAGAAGATAGATTAGCACTTAGGAGAAAATTAATATATATACTCCTTATAGTTTTACATATTTAATATGTTGACTTATGTTACTTCCACCCTATTCTCTCTAGAAGATTTATCATGAAAAGTTGTTAGATTTTTGTCGAAGTCTTTTCTTCATCTATTGAGATAATTGTGTAATTTCTTCCCATAAGTCCATCTATATGATTTATTACAATGTATTAATTTCTATCCGTTGAACCTGCATCTCTGGAATAAAGCCAGCTTGATTAAAGTGAATGTTTTTATTGTGCATTTGGTTTGCAATATTTTGTTGAATATTTTTCATTTATTTTCATCAAGAATATTGATCTGTAGTTATGATTTCCCCTTGTTTGGGTATTATAGTAATACTGATTTTGAAGAAGGAGGTGGGTAATGGTACTTCTGATTCTGTTTTGTGGCATGCTTGGAGAAGTATTGCTTGTAGTGCTTTATATGTTTGGTAGAACCCTTATGGAAATCTATTGGGAGCTGAGCTATTTTAATTTGGGAGAGTCTTTTATAACCACTTCAATATCTTGCTTGTTATCGGTTTGTATAAATTATTGATTTTATCTTGATTTAAATTTATATATATATATGTATATGTTTATATGTGTATATAAAATCATCCATTTTTTTAGGATTCTCAACTTAGTGAAATATAAGCTTTTAAACTATTTACTTACAGTGCTCTGGATTTCTTGGTATCCATTGTGATGTTGTCCTTTTCATCTCTAATTGGGCCGTCTTTTCTTTTTTTTTAGGTTATTTGGCAAATATGTTCTTAATTTCCTTAATGTTTACAAAGAAGCAACTCCTTGTACCACTGGATTTTTTGTGTGTGTTGTTTTGAATAGTTATTTCCATTTCATCCTGTTTTCTAATCCAATCATCAAGTCTGTTTTGGGGGGAGATGAATCCATTTCTATTCAGAGGTGTTATTAAAATATGTGTATTAACTGCTTTTTTTTTTAAAGAAACTTGGTGTTGATTTTTCTAATCCCCATTTTGCACAACGATGTTTCATTCCCTCTTCCTTAAGTAGCCTCTTAGGATAAAGCAAACATCTTTCTTCCGGTCTTGTCTGTAGGAGCTCATTTTGTGTTCAGGAATCCCTTGGCCTGTTGTTATCATGGGAAGATTTTCTTTCTATTTCAGTTATGATCGATAATTTTGCTGACTAAAGCAGTCTGAATTGGCATCTGTGTCGTTGCAGAACTTGAAGCCACTTTGCGTCAAGCTCTTCTGCCTTTTAGTTTCCATCCAGACATTTGTTGTCATTCTGCTAGAAACCTTCATGTGATGTGTATGTTTTCTCTTTTACAGTCTTCAGCACCTTCTTCATACCCCACTATTGGTGTTCCATGTGCCTATTGTACCCTAATGGGCATCTCTCTATTTTAATCTTAGAGGATACATTCTGGGCTTTTGTTCTAGATTTCTTTTACTTCTTCTATGTGGTTGATTTATAGATTTATTGTTCTCATAATATGACCCCATTGTTGAATATTGTGTGTGTGAAGTTTTGTTTAATTTTGCATTTTCTCTGACTGAGTGATCCATTGTGGAAGACTTTGGTTCAAAAACACAGATGAGTGTGGGAATTTCCCTTGAACAAAATGTCTTCTGAAAAAGGGGTCCCACAGGACAAGGCAGTTCTTTGTCCTGGTAAGATGTTGGGAGCCTGACATGGCCGTGTCTTTCATAGGACTGCCCAAAAATCACAGGAGGCCCTCAGCCTCTAAGGCAATGCCTTGGAAATGACATTTTATCCAGTCAAAACCGATCTTACCCTGGTGGAAAGCAGGTGCGGCGGAGGGGGTGGATCTTTTTCCAACGAACATGTGGCCCCAGGCCAGTGGCAGAAAAAGTTCCTCAGTGGAACCACCAGATGAAAAGTTTCTGTACCCAAATAAACCTCCCACCAATGCAATAATTCAAATCAGACCAAATCAAGCCAAATTAGAAAAAACCCAGGTGTAATGGATTAAAAACGCTCCCAGGTAGTCTTCCAGCCCCCTCCCCCTGAGAGAAAATGGGAAAGGAAGACTGAGAAAACCACCCTGTTTATGCTCTGGGGGATGGGAGCAGTTTAAATAGCCTGTGTGAGTGGTCTTGAGCATCTCTGAGTAGGGTTCATCGTTTAGCGGGCTTTCTCAGAGATGGAGTCTGGACTGAGGCAAGTCCCAGGGAAGAGGTTTTGGGGTTAAACTTCTACCCAAAAATTCTAGACTCTTTGGATATATGGATGCCAGGGTCTGGGGTGTGGCTTCCATCCAAACATTCCAGACTCTTTTGATACATGGATGCCAAGGCCTGAGGTGAAGCTTCCATCAGAACACTTTCCACTTCCCTAAACAAGTTTGTTTGACTCAGCTGCACCAGATGCCCTTGATCACTTAGGTGGGAGGTTCTTAGGCAGGAAGTTTGCCAGGATGTATGCTTGCCCCCATTGGACAAAGGAAGAAAGTCTTTAGCCTCGTGGGTTTGGCTTTATAAGCTTCTGGCCAAAGTAACTTGTTTTCATCTCTGGGAATCCTGGAATGGACCTGGCCAAAGTCCATCATCTGACCAGTATTTAATTAAAGCTTGCATTAAATTTGACTCAGAATTGTGGTAGTGGTCTTATTCTCCTATGGCGCAATAAACAAGATATGCTCAGGAGTTGCCCCTGATGGATTTATAACCTGATACAATAAAATCAGGAGCTGCTAGGGTTATGTCCTTTCCCGGTAACTCAGGGTTTCTGATGAGATTCCCAGAGGAAACTGCTCAGTGGATTGTTATACAGCTCAGGGAATAAGACTACAGAGACAATCAAAATAAACCCATTTATATAGAAAGGCCTAGTGTCAGAGATAAATTCTGCTTAAGAAGTTCTTCACCTCAGGTCCTGTGTGGTGGAGGTCAACCACAGAAAGACCCCTTTGGGCGGCCTTCTCTAAGCCCCCCTCCCTCAGGTTTTGCCTCTGTGGTTTTCTTTTGTATTGAAACAGTAGAAATTCTAAAGATTAAAGGGAGAGGCTTTCAAATATAGGCAAGTCAAGAAGTGAAGGAAGCCACTACCTTAAGACAGCTAGAAATAAGCTCACTTCAAGGGGAAGTCCCTCTGGCCACCTGGTGCCAAGGCTTAGCTGTGCCCTTCTCGGTTGAAATCTCCATCCAAGGGCAGGGCAGCACTTGTCATGAAATAAAGCACACCCAGGACCTCCCTGGGCTGAACAGTGCATACTTTTAACAACACAAAAAGACAGAATGAAGCCAGAGGGAAAAGGAAGTTCAAACATCCGGACTCATCTTTGGCAATGGCAATAAACGGTTTGGAGGAAAGCTCACCATTCGTAGCATCTAACGAGAGGGGGGATTCCCATGAGCCTCCAAGACACCTTGCTCTGGGATTTCACTCAAGACCAAAGTTAATTTGGAGCCTTGCCTGATGTGATAGCAAACAGAACTGTCTGTGTGTCTGGGAATTGTTTGCTGTCGGTCCAATGTAGTTTTCTTTTGTTGCCACAAAACATATAACCCTCAAACCAAAGGGAAAAAAGATAGTTTATTCTATTCTGGAGTCCAATATGGATAACTATAGTGGAAATACATAATTAGGTTATGGCACATATCCTGCTCCAGCATATAGTAGTTTTATGAAGTTTTCATCCTAACAAAGGAAAGGAATTCCTGATCAAGGTCCCTTTAAAAACACATAGGTCGGTTATATGGGTTTCAGCAAAAGTAGGTCATATATGTGCTGCAGATCTTAGATGTGACCAGATGACACTTTTAGCCTCCGGATTGGTGGAAAGTAGTTACTACACTCCAAAGGATTAATCAAGTCATCGCAAAAGTGTGAGTTCAAACTGGGAGTGGGAGGTGAGAAGTTGTACACGATCATTGGCTGTGTGCTGTAGAAAAGAGCTGGCAGGAGGGACAGAAAAATCTGCCTACAGCTGTGGACCTGCTGCATGTCAGCCTTGCAGAGCCCCCAAAAGTTGGAATCAGTCAATAAACTACACAGAATCTTTAACATGGTTACATCCTTTCTGACCCCCTGGGAACTTTAGTTCATTCTTTGTTTACTTTACCATTAAACAGATGTGATCTGGATGGTTGTTCATGACAACTTGCATTGTGCGTAATACATAAAGTCAGAGTATTTTATAAATATATACAAATTAAATGTGAGTCTCCATGGAGTGATAGATGACCTAGTCGTCTCAAGAACTGGCAAATGAGACCTCTGCTACTGGAGTTTTATGAACATATGGATGTAAATGGGTTAGTTGCTTAGAGCCATTTATTATCATATTTTACTAAAAGTAATCCACTTCATTTTCATGGCTTCTCACTGATGTGAGCATCTCCTGGCATTTTCTAAGCACAGAGCACAGGGACTCTATTGATAGGCTCAGTGTCAGGTGTCTGTTAGAACAGAGGGCTCAAATAAAATGGGCCTTCCTTCCTTCTTTATATCCAAAGCCTGTCTCCAACCCACATTCCCTGTGTCTTTTCCCTACAGGCCTCCATCTTTCCTTTATCTTCCGTGTCCCTGTAGTCCCCAGATATCTGTATTTATCCCATCTCCAGAGGGGCATAATCAACTTGTGGGGCTACCCTTACCACTAATGTATGTTGGTTGATGGAAGAATTTTCCTGAGTCTTGGCACTCCTGATACCACATAACTGACTTATAATGTGGACTTCCTCCAGGGACTCTGTAGTAAGCACTTCACAGACACCCCATGGTACCTACAGAAACCTGGTTCCGGTCAATGTACATGTCATGTATTCCTTCATATGTGCTTTAAAAAGATCTCTAGATTGTGTGAAGACACCTAGTGTGGAGCAGATGCTGCAGGAATCTTTGGTGCATTGTGATCTGTGGGGAGAAACTATCAGAAGTCCGCACATGCTGAGGACAGATACCATTTCCTCTCCGTGACTATTCCCAGGGCCTGGTCCAGGGCAATTACGGGTCTTTGAACTGTGGGTGGAGGACTGACTGTGCATGCTTCTCTCAGCTCATTTCAGATGCTGTACAGTCCGGATCCTACTACGTTCAGCTCTGTAACAGACAAGAAAACTATGCTTAGGCGAGTTGCCATTCCCCGTGTAGCCTGCCAACTATTAGTGTCAGGATTGCTCTGGAATTAACTAGAAATCTAAATACCATATTCCATGCCACCACTAAGTTTTTTTTTTTTTAAAAAAATCTTCATTTCAACAGGATCCTAGGGGACTTGAGGCATTCATTGCCATGGCTGGATTAGAATATGTACTGGAGACCATAACTCCCTTTCAGGAGATCTCCTGGCCCAGTATCGCAGAGCTGGCAATGTTCCTCAGTGGATCTGACCCTGTGCCAGCTCAGGACTGAGAGACTGAACCTGTTAGGCATGCATTTGTATTCTTTCCTGGAGAGGCAAAGAGTAATTAGTAGCATAAATTTCTGCTAATTGCCAGGGTTAAACACTGTGCTGGAAGTTTACTTAATGGGGAGGAAACTAGAATGCTAATCCCTACTCTTGTTGTTGTCCCCCCTTCCCGGTATCCCTCTTCAATGAGGAGGATTCAGAGTGGCTTCTTTTATGTAGTGAAATAGTAATCTACAGAAGTTGGGTTGCACAAAGACACAGAGGTCAACAGCCACCTTTTTGTGTTAGCTGCTGACGTTTAATGTGCAAGATTTCAATTAGAAGAAAGAAATCTGTGCTGCAAGGAAGATGACCTCCCATACTTTTATTCTTGAATTGATGGCCGGGTCTGGGTGATAAGAATGAGCTATAAGGCCTTGGTGGCCTTATATACACTTGCAGAAAAGCAAGTGTGTATAAGAATATTCCTATCAGGGGATGGCATTGGATATCATTCTAGGGGTGCCAATAGTCAATAGTCACTGCTTATCTGAATGGTGCCTCTCACTTCCTCTTGGTGCTATAGCAGTATTGCTGAGAAACATCAATTCTGGACCAAATCCTGGCACAAACCTTGAATTAGTATGGACCAACTATGTTACTTTGTTTTTGTAACAGGGAAAAAACAATAGTATTTAGTACCAGAATTTTTGGGGCCTGATAGTAGGTCTTCATGGACATAGACATTTCCTCTGAAGCCGCTCTGGGAATACCAGCAAGTATTAGTTACTCACACTAGAGTTGTACAGTGCTGTGTCAAGTCTGAGAACTCTGTCCTCTGATGAATTGTGTCTCTGCTCTGGCTTCTCTTCTGTAATGGTGACACAAATTCTAGTTTCCCTTTCTAGTACTCTGTTTCCATCCCAAAGTTACCTCTGCAAATTAATAAAAAACTAAAAAACTATACCAACTGCCAAGTTATACTCAGGAAAAAAGTCATTATCCTAGATCGTGTAGACTTACAAACCACGAGCACATATCGAGACTTCGATCAAATCCCATGGAAATGATGATGATGTCAGGAAATTACAGGTCTGTTTTAAGAACAGAATAAAGAGGATCATATTATGACTCATTGGCCAGAAGATTCTCTGCTAGGTGGGCTTGCAGCACTGTCCTTCAGAGAATCTGAGGATTGGCTAGAAAACACTGCCACCTAGGACAGAATGGCTGTCACTGGTGTCAGGACTGTGGTAGGGTGGGCATAATGAAGACCTTATTGTAAGATTGTGCTGAGAATTAGTATGCCTGAGAAACTCACATTTGAGGGTTACCAATTTCTTGGGTGAAGATACCTGTACTGTAGGAAGCAGTTGGAGAAGTTAACCACTGATGTGAAATCGCCACCATTTTCTGCTCCAACTTCTTTTTCTAAACTCTGGAGATAGCTTTATTTGGAAACCAAAGCCCAGTCCCCATATTCTACAGTTCGTATATATGAAGAAGCAATCCTGTCTGGTAGATAGTTCTGGAGGTCAGAAGGCCTTGATCAAATGCCCACATGGCTCCCTACTGGGCAAATGGAGCTGATACCCTACTTGTGGATGTCATTTCTTAACAGTCTCACTGCCATCAGAGTAGTCAAGTTTCTAATAAATACTCAATCCTGACCAACTTTGGTATTTAGCTTTGGATTACTATAACTGATACCTGAAATGACCTGCTTAAACAGAAAACACAAGTTTTGTGTTGGCTCACAATAGGAATACTTAGTGCATGGTCAACTGGCTTTGCTGCTTTGGGAATTGTGCGAAGGCAGTCCATTATGAGGAAGATAAATGGTAATGCAATGTTCTCAGTTGATGTAGGAAAGAGAAACAAAATCAGGGGAGAATGGTGGCCAGAATCCCATTAGCTCCTGCAAGTACACCCCACCCGCAGTTGTTCTACTAGGCACCGGCCTCTGAAGATCTTCTCACTTCATAGTACAGCCACATGCTAGTGTCCAAGCTATTCAAGACAGGGACCGTGTGAAGAGCATTTAAGACCCAAACATTAGAACCTAGATGTTGTCATTATTTTCTGTTATCGTGTCTTTCAGCTTTGGGGATGGGGGTAGGAGCTCTAGTTGAAAGGGCCTAAACAATAAAAATGTTTACCATTTTCTGAGCTACAGATGACTAATTTTACACTTCAGTTGAGGTTTTAGAAGCTCAAATACTCTTGACTTTTATGCTCTGAGTCTCAGCATGTTGAGTATCTTTTTAGGACGACTTTCCTTAGCATAGCAAAATTGCAACAGTGGTCCCTGCCATCACATTCAGGCACAGAATTAATTGCCCAGAATTTCTTTTTGAGTGCATCTTTTTTTTTTTTACTTTTAAGTATCATACATTCACCAGTAACATATTTTCATTCTTCTCACAATGGCTAATGATGTCTTCTCTTTCTACTCAGTGGGTGGCAAATGAAAGGAGAGTTATTCTCATTGGCAGATCAATTGCAGGACCTCTTGAAAGAAAATATTAGAGAGGTGTTGTCTCCAAAAGGGGCAGAGATGGTGTAAAAGAGTGTTTATCAGACTTTTAGGATTGCCCTCAGCACCAGAGATAAGAACCCTGAAGTTCAAAGGCTTAAACAGCCTAGAGTTTCTATCAGAAAATTAGGAGCAAAGTTTTGAGCTGTTTTGGCTTCCGAAGCTCATAATTTTAAATCCGTACTCTGCCGCATGATTCATAGGCTTGCTTGTCTTGGGTAGGGCACACATCTGTTGAGGAGCCTGGGACTACTGATTGCATCATTGTATAGATTATGATTTGAAGAGGGATTTGGAAGCTTGAAGTCATGGTGAATTGTTTTCATAAGGCAGATTCATATGCAAGGGGACAATTTCTTTCCAAGACAGGAAGCCAGGCACCAGCAGAGGGTACAGCTCTACTCTTTTCAAGAATGTTCTCACTCTGTGTGATAGTTCTGGTCTCATCAAAGGCACTCCCTTCCCATCCTTATCCAAAGTCTAAACTCCTCAAGGGTTAACACCTCTTAATGACATTCTGAGGACCAGCCCTTTAGTATGTACTCTTGGAGGATGAGTCAGTTCTGGCTCCTTTAAGAAACTGGACACCAATGGCAGCCTAGCTTGGCAGTTGGAGAAATATTTTTGGGTTTCGGTTATTGACAGAAGAGCCCAGGAGCAAAGAGGGTCAGGGCCCAGCAATCAGGACTGAGTAAGTTGTAAAAGCTGTGCTTTACTGGGGCACGGCTAGACCTGAAACCCTACAATGGCAGTCGTGGTGTTTTAGTTTTCTTCCTTGTTGAAGATGTATGTAATAGTCACAGTCATAGGATTAGTACAGCTGTGGACACTTTCATGTATGTTCATATGATTTGGAAGTTCTGCAACCTTCATGACAGCTCTCTGTGATGCTCACTTCTCCACACTGTTTGGATTTTGTCTGCATCCTATTCTGGTTTGGTTGGTTGGTTGGTTAGCTGGTGTGTGTGTGTGTTTTAAGTAACATCTCACATACTAGTCCAGACTGCCCTTGAATTTAAAATGTAGCATGTTACCTCAAGCACTTAGCAATTATTCTGCCTCAGTTTCCTGAATATTGTGATTACAGGCTTGAATAACCTCACCTGGTTTAGTGAATTCTTAAATGACTTCCTGGAGGAGGGGGTGTTTTTTGTTTATTTTATTGAAACTTACTGTTATTTTCAGTTATAACTGAAAAAATTAAAAATGACTGAGTATTTTATCATTTATATCCTTATTTTTAATAATCTTCTTGATTGTTAGATTTTATAAAAGGGAACCAGAGGTAGACAGGGCAAGATTTTAAGCAGGAAGCTCTTATCTGGGAGTCTTCGCTCCCATTTTCTAAATAGATATTGATGGGTGTACCCTCCACAGATCCAACATGGAGTACCAGTGGGAAGATTAAACTGGTTTTCTCTTGAAGCTTTCTGAGAAGAGGGTGGTAGAGAATAGGTTAGGGCGGCACGGAGAGACCAGCATCTTGGGGTGTGAGCTCAGCAGTGAGATATTCAAAACACGTGCGCGTGCATACACACACACACACACACACACACACACACACACACACACACATACACACACTGACTATGAGCTTCTGCACCTGTGGGAAGAACTGGGCAGTGAAGCTGTGGGGTTTCCTTCACAATCTAGAAATAGTCTGGAGATATTTCTAGGATTCTCATATGTACAGAAAATGAAGTTTAATGTGATCCATGCCAGGAGTTTGATTTAGTGATCACATCTTCAAAACTCAAGACATGGTTCAAATCAATATTAATAGCCAGTATCAAATGGAGATGAAAATTTAAAAGATTTTTTTGTTGACTCTTTTTCAAGTACAGCACAAGAAACTTTCTATGAACAGATAAGACAATATCAGGTAGGGTGCAGCATTTAGAGATTCATGTCCAAGTATGTCTGATTTGGACGTGTTCAAGTATGCCTGGCTGGAGACTGTTCTCTTCCTCTTTATAATTTACTATACAAATTGGAGATAAGTTACTCAGAAGCTGCAAGGATACAAAGTTGCCAAAATGCAAAGATGAGGTAATTCACCATCATCATACCGCTGACAGAACCAAAGAATGTATCAGATCTGAAAGGGAGCACTTCTCCATCTCCTGAGTGTTTTTCAAGGAAACTATGTGTGTTACTGTACCCAAGCAGTAGGGATCGGAGCCAGCAGGACCTCATCCCTTCCTGGGATATTTGGAGATGCAGAACAGGAATAGGAAGGAAAGAATACTGAGCATATTAAAGATTCCTGGGAAGATGTTTCTGGCTTATTTATTGCTGCTCTAGGGAAATGTATATTGTTTGTTTTTGCTTTTAGGACTGTAGAACACTCTACAGGCTCAGCTATTCAATGTGCATTCTTTTCCTTTCCTGAGTACTGATTCCATCCTTTCTCATGTAAACAATAAGAGAAAATGACAAAATAAACAGTGTTTTTTCCCATTATCAGTACAACAGAACACTTCTGTGACTGTCATCATCATTATATGGGAATTCTCAGTATATTCTTTAGTAGATCCCACTTTTCAATTCAAAATGCATAGTTAACTTAGATATATTACCAGACCCCAAAAGTCCAGGGCTCAGTTCTAAAAGATAACCTACATCAATGTCAATCAAAAGGCTTTTCATTAATAATTTCACACCATTTCTTGGTTTTTTTTTTGAGACAGGGTTTCTCTGTGGAGCCTGTCCTGGAACTTGCTCTGTATACCAGGGTGACCCCAAGTTCATAGAGATCCACCTGCCTCTGCCTCACAAGTGCTGAGATTAAAGGTGTGTGCTATCACCATTGGCTTCTTTAGAGTTTTTATGGATCTACCTTATGTAGCTAGTATTCACTACTTATCTACCATAGTAAAAAAATCAGCCTTGATCTCCCTCTCCTTTATCTGGAGGAGTGTTGAGGTCTCAAATGGCTCAACATTCTCACCATGCCCTAGGCTTTCTGGTGACTATTCTCCATTCTGAAGTTATCTAGGAGTTGCGGCTCTCCTCCCATATGTCTGTCTTTCTTTCCATTGTCCTTCCTTCCTTCTTTCCTTTCTTCTTCCTTCCTACCTTTATTAAGTAAGTCCTTTCCACTGATATTGACACAAATATCATTCTACAACTTCTGCTATATGATAAGCCACAGAAACATGAGATTCATAATCACTATACATTTGCCAGTTAGTTCAGGGCAGATTTGCTCAGTGTGGGACTTTTTACTGCCATGAGTGTAGTACCTAACAAAGCAACCGAGGAGAAAAGTTGATTGTACCTGACTATCAATGGTTTGCAATCCATCCCTGTGTGGAAGGTGTGTGATGGTGAGAACAGCCCTTCCCAATGTGGAAGGCGTGCTGGTGTGAACAGCCCAGCCCATCCCAATGTGGAAGGTATGATGGTGTGAATAGGAGATAGAAACTGGACATATGGGGCAGAGACCCCAGAGCAGTAGCCTGAATGTCTCAGGAATGCCAGAGAGAGTACTGGTTCCTGGTTCCTTGTTATCTCTTATTTCAGTTAGATGTGAGGATGTGATGAAGCTGAGAGAAGGCACTGGATGTCTTGTAGACTGACTAGATAACTCCCTTTCCTATACCTCTCCCAAGTTTGTGCCATTGCTCCTAAAAGGCCTCCGGACTATCACCTCTACGACATTCACTCCCAGGGACAGGGCATGCACTCCTGCTGTAGAGGAGCTCTGACTTGTTTCTTCTCTTAAGCTTCCTATAATAAAATATTCCTTTCTACAATTTAGTGTCTGTGGTCTATGTATTTCATTCTTTCTATTTGTGAGACAAGAACCCGAAAGCCTCCAGTCTTAGGTGCCTTTAGTGGCTGTCCAGTTTTGCCAGAACCTAGCTTCCTCCTCCCTTCCCTGCCCTTCAACTAAACCCATCAAGAGCTGAGAAAGACCTTGTCATTCTCCAAACCATGTCTAAGTGCCCTATATTAGTGGCTAAATGTTTTTTGCGATACCAGTAGCAAAAAGCTGAGGCTTCTTCTCATAGCTGTGGTCCAGCAAGCAGGGAGCACAGAACTTGGATCAGAAGCAAGTACAGCCTTCAGAAGCCCACGGCTAGTGACCTACTTTTCCCAGGGAGCCACCTTCTAGAGAGTTCTACTTTTCAAGGTAGAGTTTCCAGGTAGAGACTGTATGTTTAATGCATGAACCTGTGGAGGAATTTCAGATTCAAACCACAAGACTCAGCAATTCATCTTTGCCAGACATAGGAAGCGAACAGTCAGTCATTAAGCTGGGATCAATTGAAAGACTGTGGCTCACCCACATGAAGCAAAATTCCTCTAGACCCCCTTTCCTGCTGCTCTGTGCTCTTGCCACCATCAAGGACTTAAGAGGAAAATTGATGTTACTAAAGATGACACACATAAATCAATGTCTGGTATTTATATAATGTCACATGTAAATTATTAATTTTCTCTTGACAGGAACAAATGTACAGTAACATTTACTAATTTTATCTAATTAAAGGAGAGGGCAATTATGTACCGAAGCCTCCATTTCCTGGAATCTAAGTAACAAGACTTTTTGTTCTTCCCTGACCAGAAAGACATTGATAACTCTTAGGACCCTCAGACTTTCTGGGACTTTCCTTCTCAAAAGAAATTTATAGATTCTACTGCAGGATCAGACAAACACAGTTCCTGGTTCAAAGATTCTTCCAAATACCTAGCACCATGACCATGCTATAAAGTCATGGTGCTTCATCATAGCAATAGTAACGCAAACTAAGATAGTGTACAATGAGCATTCCTATTAAATGACTTATAAAGTATAAAAGATGGAGACTTCTAAAACATCAAATGATTCACTGAACTATCAATTTTGTTTATATTGTATATTTGCTTAGCATTTTATGACTGTTATGGAAATAAACTTCACTGATTGGAATTTTTTGGAGGAGGGGATGGTTTCCAAACAGAGTTTCTCTGTGAAACAGTCCTGGCTCTCCTAGAACTCACTCTGTAGACCAGGTGGACCAGGATGGCCTTGAATTCACAGAAATCTGCCTACCTCTACCTCCCGAGCACTGGGAATAAAATCATGTGCCTCCATCTCCTGACTTCAGTGATGGATTTTTAAAGAAACTTAACTAAGGAAATTAGAAGCAATTGGTTATCGTTGTATATCAGCCACCTGAGAAACCTGGTGATGGACATGGAAGAACGCATCCCCCAAATAAAAACAGTAGATTTAATTAAGTTGTGTTGTGTGATGTTTCAGTAGACCCCTTATCCTCTAGTCTCACAGTGGGGTCCATTATCTGTCTCAGCAACCATGCATGCTCTGTTTTTGCAGGCTCACGTACAGGAATGAATGGGCAAGCAGTTCACCAGCTAGTCGCAGATCCAGCCTGCTTAGGATGCAGTCTTCTCTCCATCATTAATTTGCAGCAGATCCTTGAAGCCTCCCCTTGTCACCTCCTACCCATCTGTCAGGCTTCTAGTATCGTGAATGAGTGAGCAAATGAGAGGTTTGGAGAGAATCTTTTATTAAAACACCTCCAGGAATGTCAGAATATTCCATCTCTGCTTTAGAAAGAACGTGGAAGTTGCTGTTCCCATCCCAGAATAATCCAGGCCTTCACACAGATTTGCAGTCAGCTCTGTGTCCAGCTTCCTAGTCCAAGGATATGACCCCATTCAAAGGATTCTTGGTTCCTGTATCCTGACCTGAAGGATTCTGCTACCCAGCTCTAGTCTTCAGCTCTGCTCTACTTTGTCAGAATTGAGTGTCTTTCTCTGGCATTGTATATCTTGAAATATTTTCCCATCCCTTAGTGGCATCTTAGACATAATGAGAAATCAACACTTTAAAATTCAGATGGGCAGAAGTTAGCTTATAGTTGGAGATTTTGGAGCGCACTGCTTTTGTGTGATAATATTTGAAATTTATTTCCACAAGTTATTGCACATTCATTTCTGGAGTTTTCATTGCAGAAAATTGCCAGAAGGAATGGATTTTGTCTTCTTCAGCTGGCAGAACAATTTCCCACCTGTCGCCCAAATATTTGATGAGAAGGATTATTGATGCCGCCTCTGAGAGTTTATGCTCTGGATCCTTCTGAAGTGGGAGGGGCTAATGAAACTAATAGTCTAGTATCAGAGTCCGACTTTCTAAAGGGTCTATGAAACAGGGGATGGATTTCCAGTGGGTAGGGCAATTTCTGACAGGCGAGTTTCTGTCACGCAAATAAACAGGCGCTTGGTTGTGAATCTGCAGCCTGGCAAATGATGGCTTTCATCTGTTATGCTGTAGCTGTGTTCTTGTGTTCAACAAGACTCAAGCAGCCTTGCTCAGGATCTCGATTAATTGTGTGAAATTATAACTGTTGATGTTGGTAAATGGGAGAGAGAGAGAGAGAGAGAGAGAGAGAGAGAGAGAGAGAGAGAGAGAGAGGAGCTCGTACATGGGTATAGATGAAACTGTCATTTGATTCAGGTTCTAGTAATTGACTACCCCCTCTTGAGTTTTCTATTTCCTGTGTAGTTTGTTACCACAGGGCCGCCCTATTCACTGCAATCAACAAATAACATTTCAAAAATCCATGCATAATGGCAGCAACCTTTTAAACTGTCAGAGTAAATATAAAACTGTTTTTCTCCCTTGTTTCTTTGAACGCTTTATGGACATCATAAGTAATAATAATATTGCTGCTGTCAGAAGAATGTTCCTGAAGCATGGATTTCACCAGGCACATTAGGATCCTTCAGCTGGCTCGGCGCAAGGGCGGGGCTAGTTGTGCTCCCAGACACATCCCTGGGTAATGACGCCTGCCTGTGGCTTTTCTCCCTTTCTCCTACCCCATGTATATTCTACACAGTTCATCTCTCCCCCACTGAAGAGTCCTTGAAAGTCATCCCATCTCGTGTTTTTGCTTGTTTGTTTGTTTGTTTGTTTTCGTTTTACATGCCACTTTCCATCCTTTGTGTGGGTTGTTTAAAATTAGCTTGAACATCAAGGACCCAGTGCAGAAATGAATAATCTGCTAAGACTTTCCATGAAACACATCCCAGGAAACAGGGGCTTCCTTTCTGAACTGAGACCACTCTGTCACTTTTGTTTGTGGAATTTTTCACTTTATTTATTTATTTATTTATTTGTTTGTTATCGGTTGAATACTAATCTTGAACAAGACAGACTCTGTCATGAAGAGCAATGTTGTTATGGTCTCTTTAATGTGGAAATAATAGCCTTGTTTCAAACTCATTTGTCTGTTTTTCTCATGAAAACCTGCCCTGCTTCCATTAGCCTTTTGTGTTTTCTGTGGTTCCTGACACCTGGCTCCTCATTTAATTCATCCATACCAAAGGCTTGCATCTTCGCTGAGGCTTTTAGTACTCATGCCGAAGTTTTTATCATAATTTGTGCTGCTTTGTGTCATTAACCCACGGAAGACGAGCAACTCCCACCTTTGCATTGCCCGTCTTAGAGGAAGGAACAGGACAGGATGCCATTCCATTCCTCACAGTCCCTCTCCTCTCTGCTCGGGCCTGGTCCTTTAGCCTCTGATTTCCTCTTCTCTCAGCACAAACATATCATAAGACGGTGAAATTCACCTGGATTCTAAGCCTAAAGCTACAGTCAAATACCAGTACCGTATTCACGGCTGAGCAGTCCTTTTCCCTCCCCACTCCCCGTCCTTCCGCCACTCCTAAGAAGTCTGTATTCATTGTTCTCAGCCTAAAGATACCTTACTCAGGGTTCTTCAGTTCTCTAGCCCTTTCCAGTTTCTACATTTTCTTTGCTTTCTTTGTCTTCCTTTCTGAGATCTGCCTTTTAGGGCTCTTCTCCCCAACACCAAGCATGCTAAGTCGTGTTTGAAAAGACAATGTATTTCTCGTGGATGTCTGTCCTGGGCAGCTTGGAGGATTAGGAGGACTTCCACGACAGGGGGCTTCTCACGCATAGATTTAGACAACTTCAGGGAAAACATATTCTCAGAAAACTCTATCTGTTCCAAACATGCACAGACATCTTCCCTTTGTCAGCATTCCTAAGTCTAACGACCATTGGCATGGCATTGGTACTGATTATTTTTTTAAAAATACGGAGATGATTAACATATGCACCTGCAAAGGTTATATACAAATTATACATCATTTTCTATGAAGAATTTGAACATTTGGATTTTGGTATTCTAGTGGGCCCTTATATCAGATCTGAGGGACAACTGTCTATGTCCTATAGGCGCTAATGGAATTCTGTTTCAGAAAGGTGGGGGCAGACATATAAGAACAAAAGAACAGAAGAGGTAGGAAGCGTGTCTTCCTGTGAGATGGCAGCTCCGAGGCCAAATACATGCTCATGTGGTACAGCTGAGATCTGGTGTTATTTTCTTCACTGTTTCCTGTGCTCCTAGTGAGGGAAATGAAATTGTAAGTGAACCCACAATCGGGAGATGCCTTTCCTGATTTGTGTGTAGACCTCTGTTGCACTATACCTGGGGAGTATGTTACTGGGTTTGACTTTGGGTCCTGCAGCTCCTTAGACTTGTGAACAGTTGGGGTGCACCTTGGACTTGTGAACAGTTGCGGGGAGGTTTCTGTGTGTGATCTGCAGAGCGTCACAAAGTGTGATGTACCAGGTACGTTGTCTCATTGTGCTGTAATTCAGTTTGGACTGGAGCTCTTGCAGTTTTGTAGATTACATTGGCAGTGATGAATGAGTTGGTTGATTACACTGATATAAAATACAGTTTTCCAGCTGTTGAAACAACAGAAATTTATGTTGCATGGCAGTGTGGAGGCTGGAAGTTCAAGATCGAGGAACAAGAAGATCCCATGTCTGTTGAAAAATGACTATGACCGTGTCCTCATTGTCCTCAGGGCAGTCCCCTGGAGAAGGGACTTCACCCTCTCACTTCATTGAGTATCCATTCTTTGTAACTGAAGCCCCTGACCCAGTCAACTTCTCAAGGCCCTATCTCTCTACATCACCATATCTAAGGTCAGGATCTGTTTTTGTCTTTTCTCAGTTTGGAGAAACAGGACATCACAGTAGTCCACGCCATCTTGGAACTCTGTGTCTCAGGCTAGCCTCTAACTTAGGTTTGTCCTGCCTCAGCCTTCTTTATTTTTTAACTTTTCATTGTTTGTATTTTATTTTTTTAATTTAATTTGATTTTTAAAAAGCTTTTTATTGTTTTTATTGAGCTATATATTTTTCTCTGCTTTCCTCCCTTCCTCTCTCCTCCCCTTCTACCCTCTCCCATGGCTCCCATGCTCCCAATTTACTCAGAAGTTTGAGTTACAGACATAAACAGAGAACTCTCAACAGATGAATCTAAAGTGGCTGAAAGACACTTAAGGAAATGTTTAACACCCTTAGCCACCAGAGAAATGCAAATCAAAACAACTCTGAGATTTCATCTTACACATGCAAGAATGACCAAGATCAAAGACACTGATGACAACTTATGCTGGGGAGGCTGTGGGATAAAGGGAACACTACTGCATTGCTGGTGGGAGTGCAAGCTGGTACAACCACTTTGGATATCAGTATGGCAATTTCTCAGAAACTTAGGAAGCAACCTTCCTCAAGACCCAGTAATACCACTTTTGGGTATATACCCAAAGGATGCTTGGGTATATACCCAAAGTTGTACCAAAAGGACAAGTGCTCAGCTATATTTACAGCAGTATTGCTTGTCATAGCCAGAACCTGGAAACAACCTAAACACCCGTTAACTGGAGAATGGACAAGGAAAATGTGTTACATTTACACAATGGAGTACTACACAGCAGAAAAACATACATCTTGAAATTTGCAGGCAAATGGATGAATCTAGAAAACATCATATTGAGTGAGGTAACCCAGACCCAGAAAGACAAATACCAGACTGTTTTCAGTACTGATCTAGAAAACATCATATTGAGTGAGGTAACTCAGAACCAGAAAGACAAATATCATATGTACTTACTCATAAGTGGCTTTTAGACATAAAACAAAGTAAAACCAGCCTATAATTCACAATCCCAGAGAATCTAGACAACAATGAGAACCCCAAGAGAGACATACATGGATCTAATCTACATGGGAAGTAGAAAAAGACAAGATCACCTAAGCCTTCTGAGTGCTGGAATGGGACACCCAGCGAGAAGGAGAGTTTCAGCAGGGACATTGATGGGGGAGATAAGCATTCAGTTCCAATGGATTAATCATGCTTTACAGTGCTTCAAATATGAAAATCTAATACTTTTGTTCCTGTTTCTAACCCTGATGATTATGTTTTTTGTCTAAGTATTACGTAGTGTGGTTTGTCTACTTTCTCTGCTATGTTATACTGTTTTGTTTTTTTTTTTAAGTACTCTCACTACAGAACCCAGGCATTCCAGGCAATCACTCTACCACTGAGTTATACCCTGCCCTGGATGTACTTTTAACAGAGGCATCATCACTAAAGAAAACATCAAAGTTCTTCTTTGCTTCTTGTGTATATCTTCTTTTTCCATGTCCTCTTCAAAATAGCTCTACTCTATGGTGTAATATCCTTGCATATCATCTTTATGTCTTTGCAGATGTTCACAGTCACATAACTGCATTGTTTTGTGACTGATTCATAAGCATGTACAGATGCCCTTTGATTTCTTCTGTGCAACATGGACTTGGACTTCTCCACATAAGTAAAGGAAACACAGTGTCCAGGCTGTAGCATGTAGGCATAGGCCTTATTGCATTAGGCACCTTGTACATCAGTAGTAGAGAGTAGACATCATTTTCCTTTTTTCTCTGGAAAATATCAAACATGCTTTGCCTATTATTCTTTGTGTTCTATAATGTTGGGTGTGTCTCCCATTAGGAGGCATTGGTGGGGTAATTTCTAGCAAATGCTGTTCGGTTAACTGAAGCCTTAAACATATGGGCTTCTAAGGAAACATGGCCAAAAAATAAAATTGTATGTCATGGATCTCTCTGCTTGTGACCAGGGATGAACTTAGTTCATGCTAAAACTCTACCCTTTGAAAACATAAAACATACCAGAGGATGCATAGCATACACACACACGCACACACACGCACACACACACACCTCCCAATGCTACAGTGGAGAAATTTTAAGCCTTTGATTTGAACTCCCACTTTGGTAAAGGACGCAGCCTTTGTTCATGTCCTCACCAGGAACTGCCTAGATTAGCAGATCAACTCCACTATGAGCACCTTTTAAGTCATTAATTTAGCCTCAGCCTATAGACGCTTAATACCTTTGGCCTTTCTTCTAGGACTTCTTCCTTCAACCCATCTGGGTAATTCTAGTAAAGAATTTTTTGTCCTTACCTATACCATACTTAATTTTTGAAATGTAAAACTAGGAAAAAGTAAAAGCTGTTTTAAATGACACCCTTTGGCTCAGCGGTTAAGGTCACAGGCCACCCTTCCAGAGGTCCTGAGTTCAGTTCCCAGCACCCATATGGTGGCTCACAGCCATCCAAAGTAGGATCTGATGCTTTCTTCTGCCATGCAGAACACTCACACATAAAATATAAAATTTAAAAACAGATATCCTTGTACAAGTTATCAGGATCGCTGCATAGATTTTATATATGAGTTTCTATATTTAGGCTTCTATAAAAGCCTGACTGTAACCATGCTTTATTCAGGAAACTGGATTGGATCCTTGTGCTTAACTGTTTTCATGCATTTTATGAAAAGCTCACACATGCACAGGTAGTACTAGCTGGGTAGAATGGTATACAGCACAGTATGATGGAGACTTTTGCTTTTTGAAATGTTGTACAAGGTCAATATTTGATGCTTATTTAGTTGATAGCAAATAAAAGGGCTCATTTAAAATGTAGTAGTACTAGGAGATATGTAAAGAATGTTCAAAACATGGTTTCTAGCTGAAAAATAAAAAGGTAAGCAAACTGAAAGCCCATTAACAGAAAAAAAAAAAAAACACGTAAGTCATGATATGCACACAGACCTGCTACAGAAAAAAAAGAAAATGTTTGGACTCTAAGCCCATGCTTTGGCAAAGATGAATTTCAGAATTACCACTGAATTTATAAACAAATCAAAAGAATATAAATAGTCCACATGCCATTCTTGACTACTAAGGAAATTTGAGTCTAAGTCAAACTAAGTTCTCACATACCCAACCAGGGTATGTAATAATAAAATGAGAGATAACAACCAGTGTGTCAAGGACGTGGTGCATTGCTGGTAGAAAAAAAGGAGTTTGTTCCTCAAAATTAAGCATACACATACACTGTGACTTAGCAATTTCCCTCCTGTGTTAGATAATAAAAATGAAGACACATACTCACGCAAAAATATGTTCCTGGGTGTTCATAGCACCATCACCTCTTAACTATTTTGTGACACCAAAGAAAGAATTCAGAGGACTCCATGGAATTTTGGAAGGTTGTCATGTGCTGTGAATCTCTCCTAGGAGAGAACAGGCCATTCCATGGTCACAAGCAGTGTTCTTGTTTACGCATGTGCATGGTAAAGAGAAGCTCGATCTTGGCATTTAGGGCTCTGTTGGCTTCCAGTGGGAACATTCCACTTGTTGCCCAGACTCATTTTTTCCTCCTGTTTCACCATCTAGAAAGTAGAGAAATGGCCAGTGGTCCTTCTCCCACACAAGAACACACTTTTACAATCAGCCTGCAAGGGCACGGTCGCTGTGACTCTGTCAAACAATGTTTCCCACACTTCTAATCGAAAATGATCCCAAATTCCATCATCATGAATGGATAAACTGTATCACTATGGAAAACTGCTTTGCAATAAATGGGGAGAAAGCATCAAGGCAGGCCACAAATTAGACAGAGCTTGAAAGCGTTACACTAAGTGAAAGTAGTTATCACAAATGATCACATTTTATAGAATTCCATTTATATGAAAAGTCCAGAATGAGTAAATCCTTATAGAAAATGTAGATTAACGGTTTGCGGGAGCTGCCATAGCATAGCAGCTGATAATGGGCTAGAGATTTCTTTGTGTGAGGGAAAGAAAAAGTTAAAAACTTGTACTGTGATGGGAGCCGATCACTCTGGCTAATATAAGACTATTTAATCTTATACTTTAAATTGAACAAATTTAATGGCGTGTAAGTTATCTTTGTGCTTTTCCAAAGGAACACAGGCTGGGAGGAGGGTGGGAAAGATAAAGGAACAGTGTTCTGCAACAGTTTTTAGAAAATTCAATACACGTCGTCTAGTGTTACAGATTCGTAGGTTACACCGTGAATGTTAAGGAGAAAATTCATGTTATGTACGTAGGATAAAGTAGCAACAATATGCATTTGTGAGCCTGCCATGGAGGTTCTAAGAATGTATCTCATCTAACTTAAGAAATGGAAGGCTCTGGGAATGACTGTTTTCTCTTATTCTGATGTTCCATCTCCAACAGTTACAATATGTATACTGGTCACAGCAATGGTTGTCATGAAAGCAGCAGGAAGCCACCACTTCGCAATGACTTCTGAATGTAGCCCTCTTGACTTGTGCGCTTTGCATTAGAGGACCCCTCTGTGTTGATGCCTTTTGTTTCCTGGAGAGATTGCTAGGAAGAGACAGAGGATGTCACTGCCTAGTGACAGCACGGGGTTCACCGAGTGCATGAGTGGCTGGAGAATCCTTACGTGTTTCATTTTAGAAAAGGAAGATCATGCAGTTTCGTTCTCTGAAAATAAAGTTTCCCCCCTTCTTTGAAAGAAAATAAATAGAATACAGTTAAAATGCGGGAGAAAGGGGAAAACAACATAGTGCAGTGGAGCAAGGACATTTTTAAAAATGAATAGTGGACTCCCAGTGTTATCCAGGCTTTCCTACACTAGAAATGCCCACTAATTCTGTGAAACTTACGTTTTCTAACCAAATGAAGACTTTTATATTATCAAGATGTTTCTTTATTATTTTGAAAATGCATGAAAAGTTCTATGATATAGGAGTAGCTGATGTGATGGAGAGGATGGCAAGAATGACATAAAAGTATATCTCAACATCTTAGCCAATGCCATGGATGATATAAAAATATGACTCATTAGCCTTCCCAGTCACAGGAATAATCTAAGTGTGTGACTCAACAGCTGAGCCAATGGCAGGAGAACAATTGCTGTAGATGTCCATCTTCTCGTCTTCCATCCCATAAGCATTCCCATGGCATGTGATTACCAGCTCCCTGGATGTTTTAGTTGGTGTGAATTCCATGAAACCCTACTAGAATGTGATTTCATATTACTTCTATTATTCTATTAATATTAACATTGATTCTAAAGTAAATATTTGAAACATTCTGCTCTGAGAAAGTTCTCAGGATGAATTATTGATGAGGCATAAGAATTCTCCCATCATACCTTGAGGTATGTAATGGCATTTGAGAAACGATGTTCCTGCTAAGGTGTGTTCCCAGTTGGCAGCAGTCTGGTTCAAATATAATTCCCCCAGTTCCTGAGAAACTGTCCTGTGGGGCCAGACCCTTAATTCCCTTGAGGAGAGATGCTTCTGTTGCCCTGTGATCAGCAGCCTTCATCAAGCTCCAGGAGCCTGTGAAGATGCCCACAATGACCTTGGCATCTCAACCCTTCTGGGAATGTCCTGGGATATTATTTTTCCATGAGCTGTTTGTGCAGAGAGTAAATTTCACCATGAAAGAAATAGTTTCAGGAGACTTTGAGTTTAAATGTGTGACATTTAAATATCTTTTGTTTGGTTGGTTTTTTGTTTTGTTTTGTTTTTCCACTTAAATCTTGGTATTACATGGTAGACAGAATTCTATTAGGAAATGTGTTTCTAATCGGCTATCTTCAACTCTACAATTAACCGCAAAATCCACATGGATCCTGATAGGTGCATACACTGTCTACACAATATCTGGTAACGTTAATATACATTGGTTCCAAAGATAGGATGGCAGTACAGAGACCCTGTCTGCTTTTCCATAGCAGACGCCATGTGGCCCTGAAAACCTTATCATAGCAAGCCCTGTACAGCCTAACTTTGAACTGCACCCCTGCTCTGAAGGCTTTCCTAAACAAACTTGATTGATAATGCCCACCAACTTCCGATGAACTTTGGCACCTGCCAATCTGGCATAGTCAGCAAACTAATTTGATCGACACGAGTATTTCTTCAGGTATTTCTGTGTTTTCATTCCCATTTTCATTCAAAATTGCAGTACAGACAACTCATCTGGAGCTTACCAAATCTGTCTCTAAAAAGACCCCACTTTGTAAGGAGTTAGGTTTTAGACAATGAAAGGTGTGTCTATTTAAGAGAGGGGCACCTGGATCAGGTACAGCTAGAGCAATTAAATTTCTTTGGAACCTCTGAAACCAAGAGAGTATTCTGTCGACTTTTTAACTATTTTTTTAAAATTGGGTAGAATAGGAATATGTTACTTCAAAGATATTTAGTTATAGTGAAATCAGTTCAGCTATTTAAAAAAAGAATATCTCCTTTTTTCTCTCTCTGCCCTGGAGTGTTCATAAAGTCTGCAAACACTGTCTGTTATTTTGCAGGTTTCCCAAATATAACTTGGATAATTATCCTCATATTTGGCTCATTAAGCATTACATGCTTTTGTGAATCGCTGAAGTATGACAGCAGCCCTGGAGTTGAATGGTTTCCTAAAACACAGGGAGAAAGCATGCCTGACTGTGTTCTAGTAGTTTTACCTTTGAGTCTATAGTTGACAATTGAGGATATGCTGACATGTAATTAATCTAACTGAAGTCTGGTAGATTCTGCCTGCTAATAGAAAAAAATTCACAGTCTCATTTGCAACAAGCCCAGACCTTCAACCAAGTCCAGGGTCCACATTTATCTTTGAGGTTGGTGGTGTATCCTGAAGTCACAGACAAAGCAGAACATTCTTCAGAAAGTGGTTCCCGAGTGCTTGGATACAGGAGTTATAATACATTAGGGGACTACCTCATCAATCTCTCCTGGTTCCCCAGTACGGACTCTGGCCCCAGACAGGCAGTGTGAAGCTACATGGATCCCATCAGCAGTGGATTCTTCTGCCAGCGTGGCAAGTGTTTTCGCCAGGCTTAGTGTGAGGACAGGACTACATATTTTGCCTGTGCAGCCTTTACCTTTAATCTCTGAAAAATCATCTACCATAAATTTAAATTTCAAAAAAAATTTGTACGCAGAAACCTTTTTGCTTTCTAATAAAATAGAATTAATAAAGAGGGACAGGTGATTTTATTTTATCTGTAGTGGTTTCCTGGGAGTATTCGGTTCTTTCCACTCTTTCCCACCAAGTCAAAATGTAGCATATGATTGACGAACTGGCTTCAGTGGTATTGCATATTGATGGTGCTCACCTCCTGATGGCCAGCCACTTCCTCTGCTTCAGTTTCTGGTTTTCTCTGCCCCACTTGAATGAACACATATGAGGTTATTTATATCAGTCATTGGTCTGCTTCCACTTCTACTTTGGTGGCATCTTATATTAGCTTTCACTCTGTATTGGAGTATTACCTGGAATATTAATTAGTAAAAGAAAAAAAACTGAGCCTGGCAATATGGTTCACCGGTTAATAATATTTGCTGTGCTTCTGGAGAACCTGTGTTTGGTTCCCAGCACTTAAACTATGGCTCACAGTTTTCTGTAGCTCCAGTTCGAAAGGTTCTGATGGCTTCTTGTGGTCTTCATGAGCACCAGGCACACATGTGTTATACAGATATAAATGTGCATATGTATGTGTGTGTATATAGAAAGAGATGCACAAAAATCACCCATACACATGAAATAATAATAAAAACAGAATTAGACCGCAGCTTGTAAGTTGTACTCTGATACATTACATAGCCAAAACTATACACTGATTCCTGATCCCTTCATTACATTTTCCCCCCTTTCAAACTGCTCCTCCTAGGGTCCTCCAAAAGTATCCCTTGCTTGTTGGTGACTTTTGTGGCAGATAAGCAAGTGATATTATTGTCCTTTAGATTCTTTACATGTGATGAAAATTGTATCTAGCCATATAAAACAAATGACTTTTATGTTTAGATGTGTAAAGGGTTTTTCCCCCCAAACATAGATGCAATCTCCTCAGCCAGCTTGAGCTTAAACAGCAGTAAATCTCCTCCGTTCTGGAAGCTGGGATGTCCAACCACAGTGGGTCAGAAGGATCACTAACAGGCCCTGCTTGCTGCCTTGCAGGTTGGCATCTTCTTGTGTCCTCAGTGGTGGAGAGTACAGACAGTTAGGAAGCTCCTATCATCTTCCAATGAGGACACTATCTCCATTGCTGAGATAGTCACCCTCCTGACCTAGTCCTGTTCTAGAGGTCATACCTCTGGATGTTGGACTTTCAGCATATAAAGTTCAGTTCATATTATTCAATAATATTTTACTAAGACTTTGCAGAAAACAGAATATCTAAGTGTCAACTTCTCCTCCCTCCTTTTCATCCCAGAATTTGTTTCACAGCTATGAAGCAGTTAGATGATGTGTCTCTGCATGTGCTTTCTTCATGGTGATCTACTTATTCGTTTTCTCTGTCTCTGAGGCTGTTGGGTAGGTAGCCTGCACAGTTGTGGGCTTCACAGGAACCTGGGAAAGAGGGGAGTGGTAGCCAGACACTCAAGACTCTGGATTAACTTCAAGAATGAACCAACAATAATTTTCCCACTGCTGTTTGCATATTGTTTAGCTGGCTACAAGATTTAGCATTGCAAGCAAAGCTTGATCAAACAGTATCTTTGACTCCCTCTTCTGAATTCCTCCTTCAGCACTTCCCCCAAAACAGGATCTTTACTCCCTTATATGAGAGTCCCCTTTGGTTTGCCCTGGAGGACATTTCTCCTAAAATTTTACTAGCTCCTATAGTTTTCTGTAGCCCTATCAGGTTCAAGATTTTGCTTGAGAAAGAAATTGCAGGTTATCTGGACCCCAATACTTGTCAGGGACCTCCGAATGCCAGTCTCAGTGTCCAGAAGAAGACTTAAACAAGCGCAGGACTTAGATCTGAAGGAGAAATGAACTCTCCACTACGTACTGTTCTATGTCAGTATCTTTATTCTTCTCCTGCTGTTCTCCCCTGTTCTGTAAAATTTCCAGTTTATATATACACACACAAACAAAGGCAATTCTCTGAGCTTGGACATCCCTTTATCTATGAAGTTCCCAAATGTGATCTGTATGAAGGACTCCTTTCCTGGCCACATGTCTTGCTAAATGGAAGATAGTTGCAGGGAGGTGACTTCTAATGTATCTCAGGGAACAAAGCAGAGATTAGATTGTGGGAACCAAGGTTATTGAAAGTGTGAATAAATTTCTCACTGGAAGTCCCACAGAGTTGGGGGTATGACCCAATATACCAGTGCATGGCGAAAAGTGGTGCCCACATGTCCACACTCTGCTGAGTCTTGCACTAAGGGAGAGTACTTATGGTGGGTTTGCCTCCATCAGAATGCGTTTGTTCTGGTGGGTCAGCCTTCTGCCTTATCAGCTGAAATCTCACTGTGTGATTCCCGCGGATTACAGCAAACACTGTTGTACACTGTTGTACCATTGCACACTATTAACTTTGAGTTGTCTAAACAGTGGTTCTTAGGGTCTTCCTGCTGTGTTACAGTCTCCAGATGTAGGTACTAAGCACACTAATTTTTGGTTTTTGGTTAAATCAGAGCGCCTGCACCTCCTCTGAGGTCAATCATGAATTCTGTCATTAGTCTTCCCTTTGGTATCTAGTTCTAGATTATTTGAAAATAAAGACCATGAAAATAAGCTTACATATTTATGTAGACTCATGTTTAGACACTATCTAGTCTCATTTTTAAGTCATTATACCTGAGATTTCTGTACTGTTTTTGTTTCTCTAATTTAATATTGAGCATGATCACAAGAACTTCATCCGACAAGTAGAGCATTGGGTCACATTCAAAAACAAATTGGAGATGCAAAATAATGCAGTCATATCAACATTCATTATTTTGTCTTCCTTCCTGCTTACAGAACAAGTTCACACTTAACTAGGAAATCTGAGGATTCTCTGGCCTTACCACACACTTGTTCCGAAAGTCACCTCTAGATGTTAGCAAACGTTCCATTTCTCCTGGGGCACACATTGACCCATTTGATTGATGGTTTAATATCTTCCTTCAAACTACCAACTAGTGCTGGCTGTTTCTTTTAATTTCAAAAACTGTTCAGTAGTAACACAGGTCATTACTGATCTCCTGACCCAGACCCTGAATGCCAACAAAATTAAGCGCTTGCTCTGAGTTAGAGATAACCTGCAGGCGACCGACCTACTGGTGATAAATGGCAAATTGTAACGACCCAGCAATATGCACATGATTGTCTGATTCATATTCATTTGTACATGAAGGAAGGGTGCTGAGACAGCTAAATAATTAAATCACATAATGCAATTAAACTTACTCTATTAGAGTGCTCTTTTACCTTCATTCTTCTTGCTGACACGATGCACAGCAGACCTCGCCCCTGTGCAATTAAACTCATTAGCTAATACTAAGCTACTGGAGTATGTAGGAGGCCCCTTGTTGTTGTTGCTCTTACAACTTTTTATTTGAATGCTCTGTAAGTCAAATGTCACATTCTCAAGATACAAGTGCAGGGCTTCAACTGATGTACATAAAGCTCATTACTGAACACATTATAGCAGACACAAGTAGCCTTAATTGTCTAAGAGTCTCCAGGGCCCCAGAATTGGTCATTGGGTTATCAGGCTAAATATTACTTTTTAAAGAACAAGTAACATTTTCATGCATGCAGAGTGCTCCTGAGTACACTGGGTTTTTAGCGGTTTCTTTCCTACAAACAAAACAATAATGTGCAGAAAGCAACTCTACCTGTGATCCTCTGTTTACTAATCTCTTCCTTTATCTTTAATGATTAATATGCTAATGATAATTCCTATTAGAGATGAATGGCTATAAGGCACACCTTATAGCCTACAGTATATGAGTTCTTTTCTAGTGACATGCACAAAATTACACAGCAGTCTACAACATAGATGATTCTATTTATTCTTGTAGACCAGGCTGGCCTCGAACTCACAAAGATCTACCCGCGTCTGCCTGGGATTAAAGGCGTGCACCACCACTACCCGGCCCAGATGATTCCTTTTGTCTCGGAGAACATAGAGGCTAAGTTTGGTTAGGAATCTTATCCAAGATCACAAAAGAAAGTCTGGATTTAGTAACTTTTAACTCCAAAGCCTACATTCCCCTGTAACCCGGCTACATGTGGATAAAAGATTTTAGAAGGAGCAGTATTCTTTTTTTTTCCAATACAAATTGGTGTAAATCTGTTTCTGAGAACATCTAGCATATTTTATAAAGAAAAGTAAAGAATTAAGCCCCTTCTATTGTACAAGTTCTCCATTCCAATCATATAACTGTCGAATCAGAACACAGCTTCTATTATGGGACACTTATGCCATGCAGTATTGTCAGTTTTTAAAGAATACTACATCCCAAAAGGTTCAACTGTATCTGTGTTTTCAGAAAAAATAACAAAGGAATTAAAAGATTTCTTATGAGTTTCAAATCTCCATTGTCATAGCGAAATCTTAGGTGACTTTTTAGAAGTGACTTTGCTGTGCTAAGAAGGACATCTCATTAAGGAAGGATAGGCAGACACTGCTTTTTTTTTTTTTTTTACAAAATGCCCATATAAAACATTGATTTCTTTTTTAAGAAATTTATACTAGTCTTTGTGTAGAACATCCTTTTTGTCTAGAACTAGCAATCTGTTTAAAATCCTGTGACAGTGCACCTGAATGCCTAATTGTGATAATGTGATAACATAGATTTTCTTTTCTATTGTTAAGTATGGTAGCAAATGGATTAATGGATGATATAATATAGCTAGGTGTCACTGCAGTCAAGTGCCAAGTCTCATTCTCCCTGGTTTTTAGGTTATATAAAATAGAACATTTAAAGGTAAAAATTTTCCAACATCCAAAAGAAAGTAAATGATCGTTGTTGTTAGATATTTGACTCTTTAATGTAGCATGTAGTCAAGAGTTTATTAAATGATTAATATTGCTTTTGCATATTAACTATTATATATCCCAAAAAGGATAACGATTAAAGCTAGTGAGAATGAAGAAACTTTGAAACTACTGTTCTGTTGGGGTCTATGAAATCTTATTGTCTTCTTGGAAATAAAGTGAACAGTGTGTCCTTCATTTTTACTATCTTATGTTGCAATGATGATGGTCTCATGGCTTCCTCACATTTTCATTGATTTTTTTAATTATAATTTTAAAAATTTATTCAACAAGTTTGTGTTGAGTCTCAGAGCTGTTTGGCCACTTGGGATATGAATAATGAACACCATTCTCACATCCTTGGTTTTCACAGAACTTATTGTCTAGACTGGAGGAAGATGGAGCCACACACATGAATAATTAAAGAGTTTTGTAAAGTATAGCAGAAGGAAAGATAAGAGTGATGTAGCCAATACCAAATTTTTTGAAATTCAAGTAGAGTGTCACATAAAGATGTTCAGTTAAACTGAACTTGACATATGTGAATGAGAAATAATCAAAAGAGACAAAATAATATTATGGGCAGAAGTAAAAGCATATATGCATGGTAGAGGTTAAGTGTGCTTAAATCCTGAAGAGCGAAAACAGTCTCTATAGTTTTAATTTAGTGAAGACTGATTTAGCACGAACTTGAAAACCTGTGGGCAACGTAGGAGATACCCACAAGAAGCTATTCCTGAAAGACTTAATCATTTATTGGAAAATAAGAATGTTAACCAAAAGGTGGTAGTGTTTAAAGAAAGAGGGGTGTGTCTGAGTTACAACTTTTGCACAGTTCAGGCTGCTTTGAGGTTTGTTGAAGGATTAACGGGGCCAACAGGAACGATGAGAGGAGATAATTACTCCAACTAGAGTAACTGAAGACAATGATGGTGGTAAGCAGGGAGAGAAGAGAAGGGGATGGAGAGCCGATGCTGAGTCTGAATGATGCTTGGGAAGGGGAATCACTAAAGTTTGGGGTGAATAAAGGAAGGAGCAATGTAGACAATGATAGCCATTTTCTATAAGTAGTCACATAAATATGGCAAACTACTCGTATGTAATTTAGTATCTTCTAGTAGGTCATAATTTTCAGTGCAAACCATATCATCAAATATTAACTACTGTACTTGATTTTGCTAAAATATTTTAGATCATCACTTTCTGGGCAAATTTTTTCAGTATCTGCTATTATTATACTTTGTATCACACCATCAGAGTTGGCTCTGTGAAGTACCGAAATTTCTATTTCAGTTTGCAGAGAGATTTTTGCAATGGCTCTGCATCATGGAAGTCTTTGACAAATGGCCTCAAGCCTGGGACTTAGATTGCTTCTAAAATAAAGCAGATGTTGCAGGTTTTATCTAAGACCACCTGCTAGTTTATTTTTCCCCATCTAGGTGGCATTCAAAACATTCTTTTGAACCATGTTGCAGTCACCTCATCCTAGAGCTCATTCATTTCCAAACTGTGGGACTCAGTGGTCACAATCTGTGTTTGTGTGATGGGACCTGACCTTTGATGGAAGCAGATTTATTTCAATAGAAGTTTAGTATTTGTTCCTTACACTTCAGCTTTCCCCCGTTTGTTTCTTTTTGTCATTATAAGATTGAAAGTCCCTGCTGTATTAGTGCACAGAACATAAAACATGAAGCTCTCCTTGAAAGGTAATTTTCCAAGAACAACAACAAAAAAAAAATGTAAGCGTGCTGTTGATTGTTTGGTTTTCTGTCATTCAATGTTGCATTAAAACAGCATTTTTTCCATAACTATAAATGGCCTTTCCCTTAAAAACTGGCAGATATAAATGCAACACAGTAATGCTATGAAAGCCAAAGCTTCCCTCCAAGCCCCACTAGGTTTCCAGATGAAGCTGCGTACTAGTCAACTGCACAGAGGAATGTGCAAACAGTATTCATTGTTGGAGAGGGGAGTAACCAGTTAATATATTCTCCTGCCTTTCTTATGTTTACTCATCTGAAGTGATGATGATTCTTACAAACCACTTAATCTGATTACTTTTCTGTATTTCATTAAGGCAGATTTATTTACTTCATCCTTGATTCACGGAATGTACAACTCTAAATACCGTTATCATTCTTATTGTTGTTCTGCAATTCTTTCTCATTACTCTACTCCCCTCGATGAGATCATTATAAAAAGTTGCTATGTCTTGATTTGAATGCTCAGAACCTAGACCGCTGATTGATCTTGATAGGAATGTCAATAGTTGTCTTTTGAGGAAATAGAGGGTTTTTTTTTAATAATTTAAGAGATAGTGTGTCATTTAGGAAATTTTGAGTATATCTTTATCAACTCTGAATTTGAGTTTCCTTATTTCAGAAACTGATAATGGCCTTGGTGATCTCCTTGCCCTCTGCAGAGTTGAAGATCGGTTCAATCTGCAATGTTGGGTTGACAGTGTATGAGATGAGCTGCAATGCCATGCAGAAACCACAAAGATACACCCATTCACATCATTTCCATTTTTATGAGACCCTGAGAAGCAGGTACTGGTTTATGAATTAAAAACGAAGTTAGGAGCAACAGCCTGTGACTGAAGAGATGGCTCAATAGTGAGAGCCCTAGCTGCTCTTCGGAGAAACTGGGGCCACTCCGAACCATCTGCAACTCCAGTTCCCGGGGATCTGATGCTGTCTTCTGACCTCCACATGCATCAAGCAGGCACACACATGGGAAACTTTCATACATGCAAACAAGACACACACACACACCACACACACACTATTCCTTTAAAATCAATCTTGGATTTGAGTCTAGGAAAAATCCATTTCATAGTTTGCATTAAATATTTGCTACATAAAATTCTAGTTGTCCCTATCTGATTAACCATATGAGAACAAGACACATTTATATAAACAAAATGGAAAACCTAACCCTACTCTATCATCTTAAATTATGTAGCCTGGTATCCCTAGTATGGCTTTCTGGTCTGGTTTGCATACTGCCAAGGTCCAATATACTTGCAAACCATGAAGAGAATTTAAAGTTAATTCTAACGTAGTTTGCTCCATTTCAGAGAAAAGGGTTCTTGATTTTATAAAATTTCTTATTTATTTTTTGCCTAGGGAAGCCAATAGTTTTGAAATCTGACCAACAGGATTTTGTTTGTGCTTACCGAGAATTTGCAGGACCCCCATGAGCCTGGTGTGTTGTAATACTGTGTGTTTATTTAATGTTTTACAGTGTTTTCAGAGTTTTTTATTTAAAATAATCATATTGATGTGTTTACATATAAGTAGGAAAGGGTAGGAAAATTAAATAAGCATTAAGCAAGCTTTTTGTATAAACAATCTTATGAGGACTCAGATGAAAACTGAAATACTATTTACAAAGAAAACTGAAATAGTATTTACAAAATGAAAGCATAAGCATCCAGATACATTCAGGAATTGACATCAAGGGGTTATAATTTTAATTATCTTTCCTTTTTCTGGCGGTGGTTATGATGGAAGCGATAGAAGGGGGGCTGGAGAGATGGCTCAGTTGATGGAAGCACTGGCTGCTTTTGCAGAGGAGCTGGGTTTGGTTCCCCACACCCACATGGTAATTCACAACCATCTGTAATCCCAGGGTATCCTATGGCTTCTTCTGGCCTCCTCAGGCACCAAAGATGCACATGGTGCACAGACATACATACATGCAAAGCTTATACACACATAAAATAAACATTTTATATTTTAAAAGTGATAGAACTGACACATAATGTTTATGAAACACTTAATTATTTATAACATTATGTATAAAATCTCATTTTTCTCTTTCAAAGAACATGTTTAAGAATGAGAAAATAGAACCTCAGCCAGATGACACATGCAACGTCAGAGTTGCCCAGATGTGATTGGGTGGTTTCACCCTAAAATCCTTTTGTTGGTAAGACTGCTCATTGCACTCTGAAACTGCTACCAAAATGGTGTAAAGACAAACATGTTTCTGAGAAAGAAAATAAAAATAGGAAATATATTTAAATTTAATACTGTTTTAGAGAAAGTGAATAATACCAGTTAAGAGTTTCTCCAACTTCACAAGCTCTGTTTGATGTATAATCTATAGATAGTGGCCCAATGCTTCTTCTGTCCTTGTTGGTGATATCTGTGTCCTGATGTGTGTCCAATTCTATTACTTTGTATTTTAAGAAAGGTGTTACATAGCTCAGGCTGGGTTCAAACTCATTATTTTGCTAAGGATGGTTTTAAAATCTGTTCTTCTGAATCTCTCTCCTCAGGGCTTGGATAACAGATGTAGTCTAATGCACGCACTAGTCTATGTAGTACCTGGGATCAAGAAGCAGGGCTTCCTGCTTCATGAATGCTAGGCAAGCATTACTATATCCAAGGCTCCAATTCCATTAGTAATGACACAACACATGAATGGCTCAAACTGTTACTAGGATGATAATGCTGTTGTCCCCACCTTTTTCTGACGTTCACCAACTTTTTAACAAAACTCATGTTTTAATTGAAACTTAGTAATTAACTATTACTGCTTTAAAAGGAATATTTGTTTCTAAGTGATAAATTGGAAATCTTTTCCTAATATTGTTTTCATAGGGTGGGTGTTTCTGTGTATGCAAATGTGTGTGATGATGGGGAGGGAACCCAAGGCCCTGCCTGCGTTGAGTGAGTTCTCTGCCATTTGACTGCACCCCAACTCCTGACTGCATCATCTCTAGGTCTGGTGAGGGTGACTCATAAAGTAAATACATTTGGGTGATTACTTAGTTTTTTTCTTGATTTTTTTTTCTTATAACATTTTCTCAACTGCATCCATAATAGCCATCCTGACTTTCACTCCCTGATCAACTGACAGGCTAAGTTTCATCATTGAAGTTAACGGTGAAGGACATACAGATGATGTCTGCTTTCATATCAACTTCTTTAGATTTTGAAAATTGTATAAAGTCCCCCTAGGGCTGGCAAACACTAAATGACAATATGAGAATTGAACTGAAATGGAATTATTATTGGTTAGAGCTGGATTCCCGAGTTCAAATTCTGAGTTCAACATTTTCTGACTGGATGACCTCAGACAAGACATTCATGCCAAGCATTCTTGCAAATGCAAATTGGAGTAATCTGTTGTGAGATATTTGATTATATTGTGATTGGTTTAATAAAAAACCTAAGCAGCCAATAGCTAGGCAAGAGGTATAGCAAGGATTTCTGGACAGAGAGAGCTCTAGGAAAAAAAAAGGCAGAGTTGCTGGCCAGATGGAGAAGGAACAGGATGGTCAGTACAGAATAAAGCTAACTGAGCCACCTGAAAGAATGGAGATTAGTAAAAGTGAGTTAATTTGAGTTAGGCTAAAAACAAGCCTAAGCTATCGGTTCAGCTTTCATAATTAATAATAAGTTGCTGTGTTGTGATTTAGAAACTGGCTGGCAGGCCAGAGAAAGACACATTACAGTAACCCTATCCCGCTTGGGAGATCTATCATGAAGGTTCCTATGATCACTGGAAACAGGCCTTATTTTTGCTTCCTGCTCATAGTGTCTAAGTTTCTTAGCTTATCATACAGATAACAAGCTATAACTTCGTAGCTTTCAAAATGCTATCTTCTGTTTCTGGGGATGATGCCTGCGGGTGTTGGACGAGCTGTTTGCCACTTCTGTTCAGACATCTGTGGTCCTCTTTGATTTTCCTTGTGGCCTTCCCCACAGGGAGCAAAGGGAGAAGGGCTGGTAGGAACCACAGCTTTTGTCAGAGAAAAGAAGGATTTTTTTCAGAAGTTTCTGTTTGTGGCTCTTTGGCTAGACCAGTGTCTTACCATGCAAGCATTCCCAAGTATCAACAAAGCGGCATGACTTCCAACATTTATCATACCTCAGATGTTGAGGTTAGCAATTGGTTGGCATTCGATACCGGTATTTGACATATCGAATCTTAACATTTTTCTCTTATACACATACAGAAAAAAATGAAAGAAGATATACCAAGATCGCAAGTAGATTTGCTCTGAAGCAGAAATGTATTGTTTCAGTTTCTATAGAATCATTTACTAAAGTAAATGACCTATCCCACTCTCCCTCAGAACACAATCAATAAACTTCCGAGACCCTAAAATAATTTACACTTCCTTTCCATTCTTAATCATTTTCTTCCCTCCCGTAGTTTGATGTATACGTATGTGTATGGTTGTGTGCGTGAGTATGAAAGCTTGCATATATGTAAGTACGAGTGCATTGCATTTATGCCTGCATGTAGAGGCCATTAGTCAATCATGTATTATTCCTAAATAGCTGTCCAGTTTGTTTCTGGAGACAGGCTTTCTCAGTGGACTCTGGAGATCACTGATTTAAGGGCAGCTAGCCAGAGATCTGCCAGATGCTGCCTCCCAAACACATTGTAAATGTGCAACACTTTTCAGTGTGCATTCTAGGCGCATGCATAGCAAGCATTTTATCAGTTGAACCATCTTCCCAGCCCCTTCCCTTTTACTTAAAGAATCCCCAGGTAAATTCCTAAGGAATTTTTCCAGACTTGTAGTAGTGCTGATCAGGTGGGTCCCCATGGATCTAAGAGAGACAGCTAGGGCACCACGCCATCTGCTGGAAGATATTAACAGGCAGGTTCTTCTTGAACCTGGTCAAGTGAGGAAATGAGAAATGGAGAGGCCTGGGGGTCATTCAAAGGGCAGGCAAGGTCCAACAGCAGTCCCAGCTCTCTCAATATGCAAAGCAAGGGAAGAGGATATAGCTTATACTCCACTCTCATTTGCTCCTGTTATTTTGTGGAATAATGCTGATAATTGGTAAAAATACACAAATCTATACTTGTGATCTCTCAAGTATAGATCTATAACTGCTACTTTCACAGTTGTTCTGTGTATTCAAGGATCCTAGCTTTTTCCATTTCCTATGTAGGGCATGAATTGCACAATGTTTCAATAATTACAGTCTACCTCCCTTTTCTGTCTCCTCTAAACATTGGATCTACTGATTCTTAAAGGAGATCTGTGCAGAGCCAGAACATTTACCCTCAGGCTCCTTCATGTACTCCCCTGCTCCTTACCTCTGATGCAGGCTCAACTGGTTTCTTTATCCAGAGGGCCTCGATTAAAATGGAAGGAGGGAAACCTAAGAGTTTTTAGATCTCCCTATGTCTTGTGAGTTAGATGGTTAAAACATGATTCATTGTATAATCTCTTGCCTCTTTGTTTTTTGACATTTTACAAATGTGTTCTTAGTATTTGTTTTGAGTTTGTAACATTTCCAGTAACACCCCTTGTAGTTCCTTCAAATATTCATACATTGTTATCAGGCAAAAGTGCGCTGGTACAAATGTATCTCTGTGTCTGTCTATTCATGCCCCCACTCTAGGTGGGGGAATGCTGTGTGTTCTTATCAATTACCCTTTCGTGAGCAATGAATTATTTCGAACAGAGCTCAAGCCCCTTGTGGTAGTGGAAACATTTGATGTCCATATAAAACGTTTTAATAACTTTATCAGTTCCTCTAATGTGTGGATTTACAAAAGCCTGCAGGGACTTGGTATTTATTGAGAATGGAAATTGGCATGATCAGTCAGTAATAAAATTAATTAATACATGATCTATTTTATGAAGACCATTGTAAATATAATTTAATATAACACACAGACATATACACACCCTTCTGATATTCTATTCTAGGAAGGCTCTCTCCACCTGTGATATGATATGATATATATGTGTGTGTGTGTGTGTGTGTGTGTAATTTATAGATATAAAGATAAAATCAGTGACTTTAATTTAATGAAATAAAATGCTTGTTCCCTTTTTGAATACTTGTTTTATTATTTTTATTGTTTCTTATTGCTCATGTAGAAATTGGCCCCTCTTTTTTTTACAAAAAAAAAAGCTTTTAGTACCCTAAAAGCTTTGTTTAAGGCTGCCCCCTTAAGTTGACATATTTAACAGAAAACAGTCATGTTTAGGAGAATCGAGCTATTATTAACTTTGACTTATCTCTGTGACAAACTTTGTTTATATGTTACCATGGCAAGGAGTCATTTTCATAACTCACAGTCATTTGTTTGGATCCTTACCTAAAAGAATTCCTGAAGTACAGGCCTTTCTTTACATTTTTATATGTGTGTGCCTATTTGATAATTTATATATGTTCTTAAAACAGAACATTAGTTATGTTTACCTCTAACAGTGCTTCCTAATTTTGGTTTTGACTTCAGTGTGAATCAAAATCAATGACATGGGGAAGGACAGGCTCGACTGTGAGGGGCTCATCCATCACTCGATGCTCTCCTAGGCATTGGATTTGATGAGAGAGACAGCTCTAAAGACCCTGCTGGCCTCCAGCCTCTTCCAGCAAAGACTTGCCCTTGGTGTTGAAACGGTTGCCTCTTTGTTCTTCTGTTGGACTGCTCTTTGAAATCCAGGAGATCATCTCATCCTTCCATCTCCTCTTGAATGGCGCCCACTCCTGACCTTCATTTTGTGGTGCTTGCCTGGGACTTCAGTCCACGCTAAATGTAGTGTTGAGACATGAAGGCAGCCTGTACTGTGGCTTTTCCTTTCCCAGGACCTGCGTGAGCACTCCCTACAGTTAGTGAGGAGCCATAACTATTTGCTCTCTGAGTAGTTGTCATTATCACTGTTTATCAGAGTTAGTTTGACAATTTATTTCTTCTGTCAGCCTTGTTAGTATAATGCTCCTCTGATAGAGTATTATAAGGGGGCAGAGAGTGAGTAGAAAGGAGTGCCCCCTTTTCTAAACGTGCTAAGTTGGTAAATTATCAAAAAGTATTATACAAATAGGCAGTTTCATAAGTAAACCAAGCAGAGAATTGGAACTTTGAGAAATTAGGAAGCTCCACTCTCATTACATATGCCAGGAAACCACGCATACATTCTGCGTTTATTACCAAGGTTTAGTGCAGTTTGACATCCTCATTGACTATGAAGTAGCCGTTTAACGGAATAAGTTAGAGGTTTGGCCCCAAAGTTGCTCATCTCGGTTCTTTCCTCCGACACTCAGATTCTAATTGAATCTGGGAGTTCTCACATTCATGGTTTCCATTGTTCAGCAATATGTAGGTGCATCCCCCTGGAGGTTCCATTTTTGCGAGGCCAGCTTTTATTGGATAACCCCTTATGCATATCTTACAATCATGGTATATTGACAGTGTTTTGGCTCAGTTTTTTTTTTTTAAACTGGTGTGGAGTCATCACTGTGATCTGACTTGTGAGTCCTTGCTGCAGGCTGTGTACTGATGTCCTCTTCAATTTTCCAGGAGCTGACAACAGTGAAGTTCTTCCCGATTCCATCCCATCTGCCCCAGGAACACTGCCTCATTTCATAGAGGAGCCTGAAGATGCCTACATCATCAAGAGCAACCCTATTGCGCTCCGATGCAAAGCAAGGCCAGCCATGCAGATATTCTTCAAGTGCAATGGCGAGTGGGTTCATCAGAATGAGCACGTGTCAGAGGAAAGTCTGGATGAGAGCTCAGGTAAGAGGCACAACAAACAGAAGAAAGGCCCCTGAGAAACCCCCTAAGACCCTCACCTTGCGACTTAAGTCAGGGGAGGGGAAGGTGGCGCTAACCACGGGCCATCTTCTTATGTGAAGCTAACGTTGCATCATTTTAGACTCATAAGACAAATGATCTCATCTTTTGGCGACCTGACAGCCCCCTTTGTTGTTTATTCCAGTATAGTTCAGAGCCATTTTTCATGCTCTGTATAACTTCAAACATTCTATGAAGTTAATATTCCCATTAGAAATAAAAGCAGACAGTTGCTGTTTCCATTTTACAAATTCTAAATAATTTTGGAACAAATATTAAATCTTTCATCAAAGCCATTTTAAGCAGCATAATTTCAGTCACTTTTATCTTTCCTCCTGAATGTTACTTTAATGTCTTTATTCTCCACAGCTGGTGGTTTCTGATTTTTTTTTCTCTGAAGTTGTTTTGATTATTCAATAGTGATATATCCAGAACTAGAGTGTCTTGTTCCAGTGGGATTTCAGTAGGAATAGGGTTTAGAATTGTCTTTATTAGTATGGTTAAATTTTGCCATAAATTTATACATGATAAATGATGAGACTATGAACACAGTCAGCTAAGGTTTGCTGAGTGCTCAAGCTATTGAGACCTTATCTAGACAGGCATTATTTCTGTATTTACAATCATTTATTGAGGTATAAAAGATTATTGACTTCTAACAGTTACGAAATTTTAGGTCCAAAGAGATCTTAAACATACTTGAAGTGCTTGTGTTATGTCTCAATATAATATTTTTAAAAGTTTAGATTTACTTATTTTATTTTATTTGAATGTTTTGCTTACACGTATGTAGACATATTGTGTGCATGCCTAGTACGTCAGCAAAGGGCATCAGATCCTCTGAAACTGGAGCTCAGGATGGTTTTGAACCACATTGTGGGTGATGAGACCCAAACCAGGGTCCTCTGTAAGAGTGATAAGTAACCACAACCACTGAGTCATTACTCCAGCACACTATTAGAGATTTCTTTGGCCTGGTCTTGAGACTCTTTTCCATCTATTGAATTGCCTTGTCCAGCCTCTGTATAAGGGTTTTGCCTTTTTTTTTTATTTTATCCTGTGTTGTTGTTACCTCTTGGAGACCTGCTCTTTTCTGAAGGGAAATGGAGGGAGCTTAGATCTGGAAGAGAGGAGATGTGGGGGGGGGGAGCTAGGAAGAGTAGAGGGAGTAAAAACTGAGGTTGAAATGTAGTGTATGAGAAAAGAATCTATTTCAATATTAATAAAAAAGAAATCAATGATGAATAAAAATTAAGCATGCCTTTTTAAAAATAAGTTTTTATATCTCTGCATATAACAGAATATATATGCTTTTGAACCTTATTTTCTCCTCAAACAAATTTCAATTTCTCCTGACCTTAGGTTATTCTTTTTTATGGGTCCTTATTTGGTCAGTTAGCCACATACTAGATTTTGAGTAAGTCAGAAGGCCTCAGTAGAGTTAGAAAGTTTCAAATGAGCTCATTGTGTTAAATGTAACACTGGTAGTCTGGACATTTTAGACATTTCAGAATATTTAATAACAGGAAACATATAGCTCATGTAGATGTGTTGTAAACATATGGAATTGACAACACAAATATTCTAACAAATATGATATAAATAAAGTTTAAGTGTTTTCAGAGAGCTTTGTGACATTGTTGGTTCACAGAATCTGCACGGGGAATGTTATGGAAGGGACATTGCTGACACAAACAGGCATCCGAGATGATGTACTCTGTAGAGGTGTGACGTTTATTTATGTTGTAAAGGTCATTGTCATTAACCAGTGAACACAAGCTTCATGTGTGCACAATAAGAAATTTAGTTTGTTTAAAATGTAATGCTGCTAGTGTAAGAGAGTGGCATTGATCAAGAATGCAACCAGTGATGGAGAAGGCCTCAGAGTTCTTTGGGATGAGATCTGCACTTGGGTGGATGTGTTAGTGGTTGTGATTGTGTTACATTGCAGAAGTGCTGTGACTAGAACAGGCTTTCCAGGACTAATCCTGAAGAAAGGAGAAGCATAAATGAGGAATTTTGGATATATGGATATCCATGGTATAAGCAAAACAAGTCAGAAGCTCGAGTAGGAACTGGATGCCCAGTATAACAAGCACTGTATGTAGTAGCTATGAGTTTAGGACTATTTAATAACGTAGGACTTGAGAACTGATTGGGTAAATAAATGGTGACAGATTAACATCAATTAACCTTTTGCTAGGAGGGTGATATAATTAATCCAAATTACATTGATAAGGAGACTTGTCCATCCAGAGATGGTTGTTGGATGAGCACATTTTGAAGAGCTAATGCGTTCCAGTAAAGAGATAGAGGTCTGAGTGTCAACATAGTTCAGAGGCACGTGAATACATTAGACAATTATCAATGAAGAATGAAGGTATAGAGATGGAGGAGTTGTCAAGGCAAAAGGCTGTGTGAATAAGAAAAGTGTCTAAGAGCCTGTCATCTGAAGCCAGAGGAAGAGAGCGCCCAATCTGACAGAGAATTGACTGGATTATGCAGAGTTCAAAAGGAAAAGAGGAGTTTGCTCAAAATGCTCTTCAGCTAATATTGTGTCAATACCTGTCAAAGGACAAAAATGAAAACATACACACACACACACACACACACACACACACACACACACGAATGAATGAGGAACTGAAGGAGGAAGGGCAATTATCCTCATGCAATTAACCTAATTTACTTGGGACAGAGAGATTAAAATGCAAAATTCTGACTAGTAGAGAAGTACCAGAAGCACATTCCTATGCTTTTGGGATTTGATGAGAGGAGAAGAAAGAAACTGCCTGTCTTGGATGCATATTTCTCAAGAACCTAGCATGCTTGGTAGAATTGTGGGATATGTGTGAGGAACTGGATAGCACCTTGGAGATCATTTAATAGCTTTATATCTAAATGTCTGGTTCTAAGAGGTACAGGTCATTTGTGACATAATTATGTCTAGATAATTATGTGTTCTCTTCTGGTATATTCTTAAACACTTTGAGCCATTTTTCCTACACATTTATCTATTCTTCTAATCAAAATGTCTACAAGTTCTCTTTATTATACAAGGGTGAATTCCATAGTGAGTCATAGTTTTCTATCATTAATTTGCTTAGGTGTTTGTCCCCCAATAGTAAAGCATCATATGTACTGCACTAGGATTGGTATTCCTGACCATATCTATGATCTCCTCAAGGGTGATTTCTTATTCTATGTCAAGTTTCTTATATCACTCATCAGATTCCAGGATTGTGGGTATATTTCCCTGAAGGTGTATTCGACCAGTATGCTAAAATAACCAGACCAGCTCAAAACAACAGATATAATTTAATAATTGAAAATGGGGAAACTCATGGGACTGGAGTAACAGTTCCAATGTCCAAATAGGTCAGGCAAACACCTGCGCTCAGAGGGCGAGTGCACCTGGATCTCCAGATTTTCTTCCCTGGGGCCCAGGTCACCACACCCCCAATTCAGTGTGATTGGTTAACAGAGTTTCCCCATCATTTCCCCATTTTGTCTAAACAACACGATCCAAATCCAATACAACTATATACAATAGGAACAGATACCAAATATAAAATTACAAACAATAAACAATATTAAGCAAGAAATGCATAACAAAAGTTTTACTAAGCATTTTATTTCAAGGAGTCTAAATAATGTATTGAAATTAAGTTTAGCTAAATCATGAGGAGGGTAACTACAATTATCTAATCTTCAACTCCATCAAAGATCTAAGAAAGGAAGTAATATTACTTGAGTCAACAGGAACTACAATCAAGAAACTTCCAAAATGTGCAACAAATGACAGAGACAACTGACTACCTGGGAAATCACCCAAAGTCTCATTTGCAATGCTGAGGCAACCAACTTTGGCTAAGGCCTAACGTAAATGACATACCATTTTCAAAAGTCATATAATTCAAAGTTACCATGTAGAGCAGAAATTCATAAATGACAAAACTAGGAGAGATTATACATGCTAGTTTTTTAAAAATACCAATGGAAAAGAATTTAAATCTTAACAGTTGCTTCTCTGAAAAAAATTTAATAAGCACAACCTTTTTTGTCCATGTCATTTGGGTTGAATAAATAGGAAATAATTATCTCTCTTTAAATATTTTTCACATGTTGTTAATGAAAGTGGCCATTTTCCATATTCTGTGATTATATTTTCTCAGCTCTGTATTAATACAAGGATGGTGTGAAGAGCAGCAAGAAGCTTGTAGATATTTATCCCAAATCAATACATGAGTACGATTAAGCTTAGAAACAAAATAGCCATAGGTATTGAAAAGCAGAAGATGCATTATCTCCACGGGGTTCTCCACAAGAAGAAGATGCTGCGACTGGATTATCCTTACAGACTTAATGGCTTTTGATGAGATCTGTAAAATAATCCCTTACAATTCAGCAAGACTGAATGGTATTGAAAGGACAAGGACAAGAGACACCATTTGACCAGAGGCACAACAGGAATGGTCCATGTTCTGTTAAATCCATGTAAGAAGTCCCTCTTGACCCATCTTTGAACATGTTACTCAGTTCCTAACTACTAGAATTAATATACTTTTTGGCATATGGGCCTTATTTCTTCAACAATATGATGGGAATGCATAGGGCCTGATAGTACTGCAACTCACCCAATCTTTAGTGTTCTGAATTGGAAGCAATAAGTCCTTTCAGTTGTTAAAAGCTGCAAACTGCCTTTGGTCTTTCTGGTAATTTGGACCCGTCATCAACTGTTCAAATAAGAAGAAAAAGGATTGTGTGTTTTCACGCAATTTAGCTCGGAAAACCCTGAGCTAGAGTTCTTTCCTGCAAAAAAATACCATTTGTTTGACATGAGTTACTGTGTTTTCCCAGACATGGCTATACCTCTCCGTAATGTACACTCTTGGTTCTCTGCACGAGCCCAGGGATCCTCGCTCATTTGTTCTGCCTCATTTCATCTGGAAATATGGGACTCCTCTTCCTTGTGTTTTGCTTCTGTTAATATCTGGAAGCTTCGTAAAGGAGTAATCCCAACCCAGGAATCACGCCTTGTGAAATGGGAGGTAGATTCAAGTAATACAGCAATTAAGGGTCTTAGTATATCAGGTGCACATGTGCCGCACAACACCACAAACCCCAAAACAAATAAGCAACACATATCATCTTCAACATTATGTTGAAGGAAATGCCTGTTTGCAGGAAATGTCTGTTACCAATAAGTTGAATCATTTCTTTATTGCCCAGCAAAAACAAAGACGTTTTTGTTATCGTCTAATTTTTTTTAAATAATATTTTGTGCCTCTTTCTTTTTTGGCCCTAGCGGCATCGAACTTGACTGTGTGGGTTGCTTTGTATTCTAGTGTGTCTAGAAAGGAGTCTCAACTTGGCGAACTTTTGTTTTTTAAAGAATATAATTTCAAGCACTCCACTTTATGTTATTCCTTTTTGCACAACTGGAACCTTTCTCTTGGGATAAAAGGTAGTGGATTGCACTGAGAAATGGCTGAGGAGTAGAAATAAAAGTGTATTAAATCTTTGAGTTCATATCTCAGAACTTCAACGCTCTGGTGATGAGGATTTGAATATAGTATCTTCCAGGAAAACCATCAATGTGCAGTTGCCTCCAATGAGTCACAAATCACCAAGGCACCTTAGGGAAACATACATTTTAGCCCACAGAACAGAGAACTAATCAATCTCCAGAGTGTTTTGCTGACATCTGTGGGTTTAGAGCTCACTTTTATAGAAACGCCCTTACTCACCACTCTGTACTTCATCTTGTTCATCATTGCTTCTCAGGGAAGACTGACACATTCTTAAAAGGTTTGTAGACAATCATTACTAATTCCATCCATAACATGTAGCAGACTCTGAAGGACTTGTCTCCAGGGTCTAGTTTAACCTTTCTTACAACAGCAAAGTTTGAACACCATTTCCCTCCAATCTATCTTTGACAGGCCTAGAAGCAGACTCTTACTTCCTGACACTGGCCAAAACTACTTAGGACAGGGTCTCTCTGTGTAGCCTAGGCTGGCCTAAGCTTGCCCTGCAGCCTTTGATCATCTTGATCTCCTAATATCCCATCTACCTTCTTTTAGATGCTAAATTCTTGAACAATGATTTTGGGATAATTTTTTAGTTTTTTCTGTTCACATAACATTAAGTTTATTTTTTTGAAAAAAAATAAAGTTTGAATTATAAAGATCTCAAACAAAATGAAACACAAACAGTGAAGATAATCTTATGGTCAAGAATGTGGGTATGGATGTTTGGTGACACCTAGATGTGTTTGGGATATAACTTTCCTTTAAACAAAGGTCTCTATTAGATGGTGAGTCTCATAGCTCACATGGCTACTCTTCATGTTTCTCTTGATGTAAAATAGAGTAATAAATACATTTATCACCACTTCTTTGAAAGTTAAAGAACATAATACATGTGACTTGTCTTTAGCCTAGTACTTTGTATATAGTAACATTAACTTAAAATGATGAAAATGTGGTATTTTAAAACATTTTAAAAATGTAGCAAGTCTCTGATGATTCAAAAACTTACTGTCACCCTTTGACAAATCAAAAAAGATTAATTTATTAATTATTTGACTTCATTGGATAATAGTTTACTCTTTGCATATTGACATGACTAACACATATCAAATAACATGTGTTCTGAACTTAGGCTACAAAGAGGCAATTTACATGGATGTAGGAAGAGAAAATCATTGACTAGGACATTGGAATCATGATTGTCTTTGTCAGAATGTAATATGGCATAGAAGCAAGTCATGTATGAGATGGAGTCCTTTAAGTGACCCCACGTAGTCCATTTCTGTCTCTGAAAGTTTCTCCTTCTTGCTATTAAAAAACAACACTGTCAAGTTAATTTGCTTGCCTGTGCCAGATACCTCTGAATTGATTGATTCTAATCTCTGGTGTAGAAGAAACGAGAGCCTGGGTATATTCTTTGTTTCTGTACTTAAGTCTGAATTTGGGGTGCTTCACCAGAACATGTGAAGTACTTATTATCTTGGGGAAACTAAAGAGAATTCATTAAGTATACTGCACACACACATTCAAAGGACGGAGGTGTGTGTGTGTGTGTATGTGTGTGTGTGTGTGTGTGTGGTATGTGTCAGAATATATTTTAATCTTGTTGCTAGGATGAGGAGGCAAAAGACATTTAGCCCTAATTAATCATCTGCCAGTAAAATGAAATATGGCTCTACCTTTTAATTATCTATATTTAATTTGCTATTTTTAAGTAGCAAACTCTCCTGAAGACAGCTAACTAAGTCCACCCAAGATATGGAATTATATTTTCATGACATTTCCCTCTACCCAGAGATTTGTAATTCCATATACACGGAGGTACCATGCATTCTTAGTGAGCAGTGGAGTCCTGCCATACAAAGTAAGCTTCACAATGAGCATATTTGGAGCATTCGAGAAGCCTTTTCTTCCCCAATATATGATCTGGTAATATTCTGCAGTTCTGATGTCATAGGAGATGCCAGACTGAATTATAGGCGGGATGGCTTAAAGATCTGATCTTCTTTCGCTGGCAGCACATTAATAGCTGCAGTCTTTATAGGCTGTTTGCCATGGTGCTCTCAACACCTGTGACAAGGACAGACCTGGATGAGGCATTCCATATGTTTGTTTTTCGAGTCAATACCTGTCACTGATTTTTTATAGAATCTTTGATTAATTTCTTATAATATGCTGCTTAAAACAAAATTAGTTTCAAAGCCTTATTATAATAGTAAATAGTAATGTAATAATAAAATGGCAAAGGGAATGGGCATAGTGCCATTATAACAACTAAAAATGGAAATAAGTGATATATTATTCAAAATATGAGGAAACGTTCTATGGCTCATGAACATTTTGAGGCTCTAAACTTGGACCCATATGAGATAAAAAGAAAGTGTTGCCTTGTGTAAGTGATGAAGGCAATTCTTCCAGGAGAGTGGATGATTTACTGACTGCTCAGAATAAGGAGGAAGGAAATGAGGCCACCACAGAGCAAAAATTGTCTATCTGAAAAACTGAGTTCCCTAAGGGCTTGAGGATCAGAAGAGCAAGCTCGTGGATGCCAGAGGCTAATGTCTTTAGTGGAGAACTGGGTTCTTCCCCCCTCTCTAAGAGCTGAGCAAGGCCTTATTACTCATGAAATTGTTTTGCTGTGATCTTTTGGAATTTTTTCTACAGAAAGCGAAATAATCATTCACCTGGTTAGTCATTCCATATACTTGTGAAATATCACCATCTGGAAAAGAAAGCATAGAGTATGTGGAATGCGGCTAAAAAAGATCCAAGAAAACAGGTCCAGAGTTCCCCATAAGAAGAAAAAGTGCCACTCAAATCAAGGTTACTAGGCAATCGCCAATTGCATGTGGTTTGGAAAACTGGAAACGTATTAAAGGACAGAGAAGGATGCTGTCTTCCTTCTTGGAGGTGCTTAGTCTGTATAATAAGCTGAGCATCCTACCCAAGAAAAAGTCAAGTGAGAGAGGGAAAACTGCGAGGGTGGTGAGCCCATGGGAGCCATTTCGCATCCCTCCCCCAGCGCCCATCACCAGGTGCATCCATGCCCTGGCTACAACAATAACCAGGGCAGGATGCTAGTGCTGAGCTTTGTGCAAGTGTGATAATGAGCTGTAGAGAAAAGGCAGGAGGACAGCTGTTAGTAGGCACCAGGCTGTCGTCGGCGTGGCTCTGAATGCTAAATACTACTCCGAGGTGCTTTATGTTCTCCTCACCAAGTTTGGGTCTTACAGTATGGCTGTGTGGCCTGCCCGTTTATTGAAATTTTGCCAAATATAAATCATTTTGATTCTTTCCTCTTCACTGTTTTCTTCCTCCCTCTTCAGCCTTGAGTTCTGAAACATCTACCTTCAATTAGTTTGAAATTCTCTAACTCTGTGTCTCGCAGCAGGATTAAACCTGTTAAAAGTAACTAGTGTTTTCCTACCTGATAAATAAGGGGATTAGCGCAGTAACTGCTGTCAGCATTTTTCTCATTTAAACAAATAAAGCTGACAGATGATGAAGCTCTGTGCTGCTCTGTTATGTTTAGAACATGCAGAGTGATTATTCATTTGCTACCAGCATTAGTCTATCCTCAACTAAGCCGTCCCTGAGCTCGGGAAGCTTATTAGCATATCAGTACCATAGTTATATGTTTATATTCTGTGAGACTCTCCTCCATCGCAAAGGCTGATGGGCATAATTTGCACAATAACTTTAAAGTATTGGGCTTTTCCATACTTAAGAGTTACGCAAGCTATTAGGTACCATGCTACTCTTCTTTATGGGATGCCAACTTTCATTAGCGTAGAACTTTTGTACTACTGTAACGTTTCCTACAATCTCGTGAGCTGCCATCTCTGGAGGTAAAATGAAGTAGATAGCAGTGTCTGCTTGCAGCATAGGTGGGTGAACTTCAGTGGAGATGGTAGGAGCAGTTCCCTTAAATAGAGACGCTCTGCTGAGACGTTTCTCAAGTGTGGATGCAGCTTCGCATACATACGTGTGTGTGTGTGTGTGTGTGTGTTTGTGTTTGTGTGTATGTATGTAAATGTGTACATATGTGTGTATCATAAAAGAACTGAAGATTTGATAATGAATGTTCTACTTTTTGAGAAAGAGGCCCTATTAAAGTACCATTATTTTGTTTTTATGGGGAAAACACCATAGATATAAAGAAATCGTAATTATTTTTTTAAAGATTCTCTTAGAAGGAATGGTCTGATCAACCAAAAACCTCATGTTAGAAGGAGGCCTCATCAAGACAATTCATATGCATTTGTATGTATGTGCGGTGTGGTGTGTGTGTGTGTGTGTGTGTGTGTGTATCATTTGTGACCTGCCACCTTGATGATGCTGACTGGGAGACTACACTGTGCTCAGGAGCAGTGATTTGTGTTTGCTTTGCTTTGTGGCCCCTGAAAGAGCGTCCAAAGTGGAGCAGTGGCTGAACTGTGCTGATGCTGAATTCACAACCTAAGGCTTTTCCTCTCGATATTGGATGGAAGTTGGCAGAGAAGGAAAGAAACAATAGGGCAACCTAAGTCTGCTCTCCGTGGTGATGAGGACTGCTTTTCTCTTCGATCTCCCCAAAAAACCCTGTAAATGTCTCTGTGTGTAATGGTCACACAGGGTTCAGGCCTTGCTGATCCTATGGGTACCGCTCTGGTGATTGTGCCTGTGTTTGCAAACCAGTGCAGACTTTGTGCCCATCCTTGATATAGCTCCTGTGCTCCAGACCTGTGTTCCCAGCCCTAACCCCAGAACTATGTGCCACCTAGAGATGAGATAGGTAACCCTTGTGTCACCAGGACCCGCTGTCATTACTCGAATTAGTCAATCCCAGGTTTCACCACTCTGCCTTTTCAATTCCTTTTCATGGGAACCAAAGTAGGAAAGCTCTTGTCCAGTTTCCCGCACCCTTCTGCCTGCTGTTTGCCCTGGTGCTTGCTTCTCTGTGTCGCTGAGTGTGGCATGCTGGGCCTGTTTCTTGCTAGCTATGTACACTTCTTCCTTCATGACAGGCATTTCCATGTCTGCATGTCTAAACACACTTGATTAAAAGAGATTTGAGGTATCCTTGGTTGGGGGAGGATAACAAACGGGTGGTCTGGATGTCGGCTCTCCGTGTTCTCGGACTTGCAGATGTGACCCTTCTGAGCCATTCTGAGGTGGATTAGAGAGACTCACAAGATGGACAATGGGAGAATGGAAGAGTGGCTTGACCGCATGTTTGCATTTCAAACTTATCATATGCTGCTTTAAAATGTTAGATATATTTTTGTACAAAACACTGGGGCTTTGTGGCATTGTTTTATAGGCACATAGTGTCATTTGACCCTATCCACCCACCTCCACCCCCTCATCACCCTTCTTCCATTTATTCCTCTCACCCAATATAGCCCGCTCCTACTTTGCTATTTGTCTTTGTTATGTTTGGCAGTTTGTTTAATGTGATGATCTCTGGTTCCATCCATTCTCTTATAAATAAATAACATAATTTTGTTCTTAATGGCTAGGTAATAACCTATTGTGAATATATAGCACATGTTATTTATCCATTCATCTGTTGGCGGTTCCCTGAGCTAATTTCATGACAGCTATTATGAGCAGTGCCACAGTGAACACGAGGTATAGCTGTCTCCATTGCATGCTGAGTTTAATTCCTTCGGGTATATACCTAGGAATGGTATTAGCTGGTTCATATATCAGTTCTGTGTTTTGCAAAACCTGCATACCGATTTCCATATTAGCTGCACAAATTCCCATTCCCATCAGCAGTGAGGGGCCTGTTTCACAAAGTATGATGTATTCTGTATCAGTAAGTGTCCCGGAAGCAGGGCCATAGCACACTACCACTGCTCGGTCTCTCATCTGTGCCATTGGTACGATTCTTTCTTCTCTACTTAATGTTCAAAACAGGTTATCTGAAATGAAGAACAAGATGGAAGCAAGCCCTCTTCTGTAACCTTACTCCTCTCAACTCCTCCACCTCCTGTAACAATAGTGTGCCCACTCTTTGCCAATTTCTAAGGAAACAGCTGGGGGTTTTTGTTTGTTTGCTTGCTTGTTTGTTTTGTTTTTCAATGTGCTTTATTTTTAATTCCTGTTCTCTCTTTCCCCCTTTGCTAAGCCACGCTTCCATTTCCATCCCCTGGCCCTACTATGTTTTCTTTTTTTTTTTTTCTCTTCTGGAATGAGACTTGGACTCGTCACATAGTAGGCAAATGCTGTCACTCCCCGAGCCCTTTGCCTATGTGCAAGGATGGTGGAAATGCAACAGTAACATCACCTCTAAAAGTTAATGGTTCTCAGCTTTGGAGAAATCCACAGATTTTAGGACACGATCTTTTAAAAAGAAAAATGCAATGTACATAGGATCTTCCCACAAGAAGGAATGTGGATTGTCAGTAGACAAGGAGATGAGTGCTGTATGGTTCCTCCTCTAACCTTAGGAAGCTGACCTGAAATTATATGTAATGCTTTATGTGTCTCTTATTGCATATCATGAATAATATGTAATTGATTGTGTGGCAAGATGTTTTTCTCCATGGGACTAATTCACCTCCATTCTTACTTAAACTTTGCCATGAGCAGTGGCAGGACTGCGGTCTACTTCTTCCATCCATAGTCTTTGGCTCATTTTAATTATTTCAGGGTGGTTGGTTGGTTTGTTGCTTTTCTTGAGTTTCCTTTTTTTGCTACTTTTTCTCCTTGTATTATTGAAAATAGATTCTTCTCCCAAACAGTAGACGCCGTTTCTGTTCCTCTACCCCTCCCAGTTCTCACCACCTCCCCTCGTCCCCAAATCTACTCCATCTTTATTTCCCTTCAGAAAACAGAAGACCTTCAAGAGATAACACTCAATCATAACAAAATAGAATGCAGTAAGACAAGGCAAATTCATCTGCTGTCTGGATTCCTTTTTAATTTAAAGCCAAATTAGGCATTTAATTTTTCTTCAATTCTTTTACATGTTTGTCTTGTATCTATAATTAAGAACATGAAATTCAGTACAGGGACAGGCATTTCATTGTTAAAAGGCACAGTGTTGGGGAGGAACTTGGACTTCCCACAGGGCAGGAGACCCTGACTTCCCTAGGGGACAAAGAGGGAGGAGGAGAGGGAGGGGGGGAGTGGGAGGGCGTTGGGAGGAGGGGCGTAAATGGAAACTTTTTATAATTTAATAAAATTACAAAAAAAAAAAAGCACAGTGTTAGTTTGTAAGGCCGAAGCAGGAACAACCACCAGCTCCTCCATCTATAAGCTGTAAATGTAAATAGATGACTGTCTCTCTAAGTCTTGCAGTTGGGGGGGGGGGGTTGTCTACATCTCTGGGATAGAAGAGCATCTTCCATACTTTGGTGATATTCAGGTATAGTGAGGAAAGATGCAGAGTTTCCTGTGGTGCTGGGCCTTCATACTAAAGCTTTGACTAAGTCCTCCTATCATGAAGCCCAGCGTCAGCCAAGTGTCTGTAGACAGAAAGGTTTGTGACCTCAAAAGATAGCCCCTTGTTCATCATTAGTTAACTGATGTTAACTAAGTTGGCTAGAAAGAATATCCCATTTCATCCCTGACACTCCATGAAGATTGGCTAAGTCTCCCAAAGAAAGAGCCCAGTAGTCCTTGATCAGAAGCCTGAAGATACTTTAACTCCCAAGTTAGAAGTACCAAGCAGATTTCTACTGACTAGAAGGAAAATGAAAATTCATAAAAATCTCACTGAAAGATTAAAAGTCTTCAACTTTATCCCAGCTCACAGGTATATCTTTTTTGTTGTTTCAACATCTGCCCCAAGTCCACTAAAGCTACTACTCTTAGAATTTTCCTTGGTTCCTTGCCAAGGTTGTTAGACATCTATCAACTTGTCTGATTCCATTTGCCTTGAGTCCCATTGGCTTCGTTGTCCTCAACCTTTAATACCACTGTTTGGGCCATTGCTTGGAATCTTGGCCTGTTTATACTATCTCTCACCCACACTGTGTTTTGCCCTTCAAGCCACACTATTACAGTGACCCTTGGCTACAAAACCCCGTAACCTCTCTAAGAACGACCTGGCACTGTGTCCCTGAGCTTGGTATGTGGAGATGATTAAGTTCTAGACATTACCTTTGGTAATGCATTTCTCATAGTGTATTTTGTACAAAGACTGAGAGCACCAGGTTAATGTAAGAGGAATGCTGTTCTATTGCATGGCACGTGTTGGCTGATAATACTTTGTGTATGCACTTTACAGCCTACTCAGTTCATGGAATTTAATTAGCAGTAATATATTACTGTCGCTGTAATTAAAACCTTGCCTTGATTAAAAACAGAATTGTTTAATTAAAAAGAAAAGGTTTGACTAACCTTAACTTTGTGATTGAGCAATACAGTGGCCTTACCTAATGTTCTCTGTCTCCGCAACAGGCTTGAAGGTCCGGGAAGTGTTCATCAATGTCACCAGGCAGCAGGTGGAGGATTTCCATGGGCCAGAGGACTATTGGTGCCAGTGTGTGGCATGGAGCCACCTGGGAACATCCAAGAGTAGGAAAGCTTCTGTACGCATAGCCTGTAAGTACCTTTGGGCATGACCTTGGAGTGTAGGAATATGCACAAGAGGTAAATACAGTTGATGAGGCCATAGGCTTCTGGAGAATGTAGATGAGAGGGAAGCAAGATGAGCCTTCCTATTTCCAATCAATTTAGTGTTTAAAATATCATTCGAAATGCTTGATCATTTTCTCCAGACAACAATCAGCACATCAGTGTGCCTAAGAGATTCTGCCTGAATTTTCAGAGCTCCAGTGTCTTAACAATGCCAGGAGAACATGTTCCAGAGAATAAGAAGCCAACACAAATGAACTCTGCTTCTCCCCATTCATGAAGAAGCTCAGGGGGTGTACACGGGGAGAGCTGAGCAATGACTGTTTATTCTACTTTCCAGCCAGTCCGCAAAAATAAGGCATTAAAGACATTAAGGGATTTTTATAGCCTGCTGTTAAATCTTTTCTTGGCACATCTTAAAACATGGAAATGGGTTTTAAAGCTGCATTTGTTTGACCCATGTTTTAAAAAAATAAAGCATAGTTGAAAAATGATGAGGAAACAAGAAAGAAGGAATCCGCTTGTCTGGGGAATTCCAAGATTTCTCTATCATATTTCAGCATCAATGTCTTTATAATCTAAGCATGATTTGGTAATACAAAAACCTGCCCCCTACTAAATGGTCTTATTCCTCCCATTCCCATTACTCTACCTCTAGCAACAAGCTGGGAGGTGTGGAACAGAGTTGCAGATACCCTTATTGTTGTTATATTCAAATACTCTCTTTAGAGTGCCATAAAGAATATAGGACAAGAGGGATTTATGTGAGGACTGAAGGAATTCTTCATAGCAGATGTTGATGGTTTGGGGAATAAGAATAAGAGAGAAATGCTACTTGCAGAGACATTTATGCTTCCTCTGAACTGAAATCTTCCCCTTAAAATATGCATTTCACCTTCACAATACTGGTGATTTGGGAGGCCGCTCCTGGATGCCATGTGGGTCCTCATTGACCAAGAAGAGGTCACCTCATAAGCCATCTTCAGTGTGACAGTCTTGGGAAATATTGTCCTGTAGTTATTTAGTTGATTAAAATTAGCTAAGCAATATTTTAAAACTTCTAAGCAGCAGGTCAACTGAGAGTGGGAGTGTGCAGGAGTCTGTGTGCATTCATTTGCCCCTTAATAAATCCAGGCCAGTGTTCCCTGTGGCCTCAATCAGGCTAACCAGAACATTCAACCCTAGTCAAGGCAAGGTGTATATCTATAGTGCTCAAGTCAAAGAGAGTACAAGAAACAGCATGAAAGATTTCAACACTGGCTCACTCAGTTTCTTTCTTCTGAGCTTCAATTTTCTTCCTCACCTTACCTTCCTTCTCCGAAGTAGATGCCACCTATTCTTTGAACTATTACAAATATAGTCACTCTTGTCCACATCTGGCGTCTGTTTCCATCCTCCTCACTTAATTCTGATTGCTTTGTGCCTCTTAAAACTCCATGTTTTTTGTTTATCAACTTCATCAAAAAAATGCTTTAAAACTATCTATTCTAATTTTCCACTACCTTGACTGTACCCATTACACTTCATTCTTCCAAATACCTCGTTGTTGCATGTGGCAACTTTGCCTTTCTGACGCATGCGATCTGCAGTCAGTTCTACATGTTTATTCGAGCAGGAAAGAAGACATGGCATCCCTGCTCCATGTCAATTTTTTTTCTGCTTCATCTTTATTTTGTACAAGCAGACAGCATAGCTCATTGTCCTGGGTCTCAGTATCCCCTGATGTGAATTGGTGCCTATTTCATGGTACTCACGAGAACTAATTATTTAAACTAGATGTCCCAGAGAACACTCTTTGACCACCGTCTGCTGCCTGGTGGCATGCCTGAGCCTCTCCAGAACTATTATGTGTGCTGATCTTTGAAGAATTTAATTGAATGAGTGTTCTAAGTTAGCCTTTACTATGCTGCTCTTCTAAGCAGGACAGAAGCAGAGAATAGAGAATATTAATAATGGAAAAGGCATGTCACATTCTGTCACTTTCTTTTTAATCATTTGACCTTTGAAGACTTCTGAGATACTTTTCTGATAATAATCCTGGGATTCTCCCTGGAGATTTAGAAAAAAAGTGTGTCTTTTTCATATGATAGGATCATTTGTATATAAAATAATTTTTCAGGCAAAAATTGCCAGAATATCATTATAGCCCATATTATACAACTTATTTAATGTGTTCCCTAAGAGTGTTTGCAGCATATTTTTAATTTCTTCCTATGTAGCAAGTTAGAGGCTCTTTAATTTATTTAAAATTATTTATGCAAGCCAAGACATGATTTGTCATTAAATATTGCATTTGACTTGGGGACCAATGTGCATTAAAATGTAAATTGAAATTTAACTAGTGTCGTGGCATCAAAAGTGTACGTGGAGGTGCCTTCAGCATCTTCCTTGGATGTTTTATTTGCTGCCAGGAAAAACACTTTAAAAATAATTTACCACTTTTATTAGACTGAGAAAGAAGAGTTCTGACTTTTATGTGTAAGTACTTCTTAGCAAATAGCACATTGCACATGAGAATCGTCTTCATTCTCAATAAATGAATAGGCAAATTAAATACAATTGTTACCATGTTTCTTCTTTTTAAGATGGCTTTTTTAAGTAATAGAGGCATCTTAATGTGCTAAATAATTATTGATGGATGAATGGAATTTATGAGCGTGAGAGCTATCATCCGAAGGGACTTTACAATTTACTGTCATTTTCATAATATTCAGTAAACACTTCTATTTCAACATCTGAGCTCCTTAGGCTTCCTGCATTGAGCCAATGAGCCATTAAGGATTTAACAAATTTTAAATTGCACTGGGCAAAAGCGTCCAAGGCAACTGGGAAGTTGAGCTGAGGGACATATTGACAGGAGCATCTTGATGTGATCATGGTTACTAATCTCTTGGAAAACATCAGGAGGCTCTCTGGATGATGTTGCTTAGAGATTGATAGATTTTACAGGGAAGCAATGGGAAGAAAAATCTTCCCTTGATTTTTATGACTCATATGTTCTTCAAAACGGACCCTCTTGGGGGTAAAACTTACAAATGCAGAGCAGTGTTTTCTCCAATAGATCTTCTGGATCAGGCTATGGAAGAAGGCCCAGGCAACTGTACATATTTGTTATGGATTTTGTGATTCAGTGCACAGATATCATTGGGATGTCTAGCCTAGGAACAATAGTCCCAAAGCATCAACATACACCATCATGCCAGTCATTAACCAATGTAGTCCTCCAATAAGGCTAGAATTTCAGTTCAAATAATACAGTAATCCCATAAGGTTTCTAATTGGGAATTTCTAATAATCTTCCTAGACTTGAGTTCTGCTAGTCAGTTTCTGCCCTGTAGTTTGAATAACAAAGCTGAGAATGCCTTTATGGAACATTGTTTGAGGAGTTTTTATTTACCCACTTGGCCTGGTATACACCTTCTTCGTTCAATTTGTTGCAATACGTTAGACAGTTTGACTAAAGAGGATGGTCACTTAGCAGAGTACAACAGAGAACCTTCCATCCATCCATTGCTTGGGTACTTTTATTGTTAAGCCCTCTGAGTTGTCTTCTGCTGAATAGCACCTTGAGAATCATAATAGAAAACGTGATGAGCACTTGAGTGTTTTCTTGAGGAATGTGACAGTTGTCCCCCCTTCTCTTTCATTTATGAGTCAGTTGTGAGCATCCTCATGGTCAAGCTCTAGCGTACACACTTGTTGGGAGCCAGTGTGCCTGACATCCCTCTGAACTGTTTTCCTGTAGTTGTTCTATTTTATAACAGGGAGAAGTTGGCTGGCCATCAACTACTGGGGGCTGGAAATAGCTGAGACCTAGTTACCAAAGTGAGTTTCAGAAGGTAAAAATAGATAAATAAAGCCAGCCTACATTGACCGCCACCAAGCTGGCAGAAGTCTGTCTCTTGGGAACAACTCCCACAAGCCCTCCCTCATCCGTCTGGTTCAGCTGGACTGGAGAAGACAGCACGCTGTGGCATCTGCTGCTGGACCTTTGTCAAAACTAGGAATACTCAATTATCCGTAGTTGTTTATTTTCATGGGTGAACATTTGGCAGCTTAGTGTTATCTTTTTTCCTTGTTTTTCTTTCTCTCCTTCAGCTGCTTTTGAGATGTTGTACCTGTGGCATTAAACCTTGGTCAAGCAAACCCTTCTTGACACTTGGGTACTTTTCCTAATTTGGGACTGGGAACTAAAGGAAATATTTCTATGTTTTATTTGAGTCTTTTCTAGCAAGTTGATCACTTGGGAGAATACTCAGTAGGAAACCACTATTTTGTTGATTTAAAAAAAAACATAATTTGATCCATGCTGAAAAAATGTAAATACGATGTTTTTTGAGATGCCTCTAAAATATCTATGCAATTGTGCCAAGAATGAATGAAGAAATTAGGAAAATCTTATTTGCAGCCATGGGGTGCTCTATACTTACAGGCTGTGGTGAAAACAGGATTGTTTCCCCTTGCTTCTGGGGGATGGCTTCCTTTAGAAAATTGAAGGAAAGTAAAAAACATTAAGTTGTCTCAATTGTGCATCTCAGCTTTCGGACTTAAATAGTTTCATATGCTGAGAACTGCCAATGTCCCTGCTTCCTGCCTGAAAAATTAAATATGGGGATAAATAAATGCTCATACACTTTTCAGATGTATCTTCTTATATCTTTCTTTTCCCATGACATCCTTACAGGTGTACTGCCACCTGAGTGAGTGATACTACATAGAATAGTGATTTTCAACCTGTGTAAGTCGTGACCCTTTTGGGGGATCGAATAACCTTTCACAAGGGTCACGTATCAGATATCCTGCATATAAGATATCCTGCATATCAGATATTTGCATTATGGTTCATAACAGTAGTAATGTTATAGTTATGAAGTAACAACAAAAATAATTTTATGCTTGGAACTCATCACAACATAAAGAACCATATTACAGGGGCACAGTATTACGAGGGTTGAGAACCTCTGGCTTATATGCTTGGAAGCAAATGCTTAGGTTCAGAGGTGTGAGGCTTGCTTTCCTTGTCTTTGCTTTGCCTGTGTTCATTGTTCTCCCTGGAACACATGCATAGCCCCAATCTCTTCATCTTTATTTGAGAACTATTGTATTTGCTGCCTTATTCATAGAAGCCAGCTTAACTAGTCTCTTAACCCTGATGATCTCACCAGCCTCATAAGCCAATTTGGACATCAAAAAGCTGATTCTCTAGTATCCTCAGCTTCCAAATTTCACAAATTAAAGTGTCCATCTCTGTCTTTCCTGTTTTTTTCTCTTCCCACAGCTATTTTTGAACTGTTTTTATGATATCTACAATCGAAGTTACTTTTATTTTTGAAATCATTTCCCTTTTTAGATTATGAACTTCCTCAAGGTTCCAACATTTCTTTCTGAGTCTCTTACAGACCATATATATCAACTTTGTAGTAGATATTTCCTTGGATAGAGATGCCATTCACACAAAGCCTGACTCCTTTTCATGAAAGGGCACTTGTTGGTTGGTTATGATGATGATGCCCAGCTGTCTGGCTTCCTTGTGAGTCTGTCGCTAAGGAGAAAATGGGAGAATCATCTTTGGCTTCCCTTGCCTGGAGCTGACCACTAATCATGAGCGCTGTAGTAAAGCAGAGGTCAAAGGAAAAAGGAAGTAGTGAAGCATCATAACCATGTTAGCCTATGACTTACATATGTGACCTCAGCGGCTTACACCGCCAGCTCTACTCCAACACTCTTTAGCAGCATACACCTCCATTATGGAAACCAGTCTTTAATACCTAGTATAAACTGCACAAAAGCTTGAAACCTTATTTTTTCTATCTGTGGAAAAATGTCCATAAGTTAAGAAAGACAATATTATATTTTTCTTCCAAAAGTCAATCATTTCCTATAGCCTCATATTAACTTAAAGGGTATTATTGAAGGATGTGAGAGTCTTAGCCTCTGAATAATGTTGTAAACTATGTAAAATCATCTAGTCATGGGAAGAATGATTGTTGAAATACAGCTGCAGTCCTGTAGCTAAGCTGCACACCAAGGGATGGAGCTGTATCCACCTGAAGCCACTCGGATGCCATTTTCTTGCCAAGTCCTGCCCTAATGAGTATCAGGGCTGCACAAAGGTACCACATGCGCCTACAGAAGCAGAACTGCAGGCATACTTTCTGAGCCCCAGTGCACAAAGAACAAAGTTCCGTGTTTAAAAGTTAAGAGTTTAGACCATGAAAGCAGTCTATTAAACCATGCATGGAGCCCTGTGCAATTACATGGAACATAACCTCTGTGAAGCCAGCTCTGAAACATCAGTCGTATGTGTAGCAGTTGTATAAGAAAGGAAATAACTGGTCCTGGAAGCCTAGGGAAACCCTGAAATTGTATCATAGAAGATTTTGGAGAGGGCCATTTTTCCTACAAAGCCAGCAGCAGTATCACTGGATCTTGGTACTAAGGCAAAAAGTTTTGAGTAGTGCTGGGAAATAGACGGGACCAATATTGAATCAGTGTTCTTGCTATAGCAGTGCCCTGTGCAGTACACATGGAGAAGAAAGGTGCATGTGTCTGGCGATGACATTTGAGAATATATAGTTATGTTAAATGTCTAGATAAGATGGATAGTAGGGTTGTTTATGCATTTTGAGATAGCAAGAGTGAAGGGTCTTGCTCTATTGGTAGAGTGCTAATCTAGCATTCAAGAGGTTCTAAATTCACTCTCTCACACTCCATAATCTTAGTACTCTGAAAGTAAATACAGGTTCTAGGTCATCTAGCTAAATGGAGAGCCATGTCAACATTAAAAATTATCTCAAACAAATTTTTCACATATTAGACTTCAATAAACTTTACAGCTTGCTACCTAGAATTTTCTTAAGCTATTTACTGAGAATCTTCATGTTGACACTGATGCTGGTTACTGACACCACTCATTCTGCATTTATCTCTATGATCTTGTCCCACTCAACAGTTGGATTTAACTAGAGAAGTGCATCATTAGACTGTTTTGTATGTTTTGTACTTCTTGAGCCAAGTGGCAAAGAGCAGTCATCCCATGGGAAACGTTGATAGGTGGAGATACTGTCAACCTAGCCTGGGAAGCAGTTCTAAAGCACTTACATTTTTAACAGATAGGAACTCACTTTAAAATTATGATAACAAGGATAAAACAGTAAGACTACAGTCACCTGCTAATGTGATTACACGTCATGTGCAAGACAACTATGTCTAAATGTTTGCACAACTGACCTTATAACAGACCTATTTATAGAAATCATTCAGATACCTGGAGCTGTGGGTGCATAACAACATTGATGTCAGTGGCAACATGAATTCTACAGTTCCATTATAATTTTCTATAATGTGTACTGTACACACTGTCCTTTAGTGATATATTTCATATCACTATATACATTAGATGCATACATTTGTAGAATTATTTTTATGGTACCTTTTATTCCTTCATCTTCCTTATTAAGCACATTTATGACATTGCTATAGTGTAATTATATGAAATTATTGATAGAATACTATATCCAACTTAAATAACTATTCCTTCTGCACCAATGTACAGAAATGTTGTTTTGTAACAGAACTCTAGTAATCATAATACAGTTGGGTGTGATGCCTCCTTTGCTTCTTGGAACCCAGTTGATTCTTTAGTCTTCTTTTGTTCTTGTGACAGAGTTTGGAAGCATAACAGTCAGTTATTTTGTCTATTGTCCCTCAGTATATTCTTTTTCATGGTACAAGATAAAAGTAGCCACACAAAAGGGAGATATCTTTGTCTGAATTGTTTAACGTAGAAATAAATGATAGTAAAGAATTAAAACTCATTAAGAATTCACATTGATTATGAATAGCCCATTGAAGCAGTTGCGGGGAGCGATGCTAAGTAAAGCATGTGTTGCCCAGGCATGAGAACTGAAGTTCAGATACCCAGCAGCCCCATAAAAATCTGACCCTGGAGGTGTGCATTCTGGATTATATTCCAGAAATCTAAAGGCAAAGGCAAGAGGATCTTTGGAGTTTACTGGCTAGCCTGTGTAGCCACTTGGAGAGCTCCAAGTTTAGTGAGAGAGCCTGACTCAAAACTTAAGGTCAAGAACTGTTGAAGGAGGCTGCTTGTTTGTTCCTGGCTGCCTGGCTAGCTTAGACTCAAAATAATCACACAGAAACTGTATTAATTAAATCACTGCTTAGCCCATTAGCTCTAGCTTCTTATTGGTTAATTCTTACATATTAATTTGACCCATTTCTATTAGTTTGTGTATCACCACATGGCAGTGGCTTACCGGCAAAGTTTCAGCATATCTGACTCTGGTGGCTTCATGGTTTCTCTCGGACTCTGCCCTTCTTTCTCTCAGCATTCATTTCTGTCTTCCTCTGCCTTCCTAAGTTCTGCCCTGCTATGGGCCCAAAGCAGTTTCTTTTTTCATTAATGGTAATCACAGCATACAGAGGAAAATCCCACATCAAAGAACTACCAAGGAAGATACCTAATGTCAACTTTTGACATGTTAGATCATTTTCAACTATGTCCTCAAAAATGCTATCTGAATGACAGGCACTACTAAAGCCACAAGATCAGTGTTGTCCATCTGTCTGAAGCCCTCATTATCCATAGGATTTTAGGGTCCTGCAGTACTAACCCTTGGTGGCTCAAGTGGCTTATGATAAATTGTACTGGCACCTCCTACCATATTCTGAAAGTCACCTTTGGATTGCTTATAGTTCCGTGAATATATTGAACAAATGTTTTCTGAAAGGCTTAGGACCAGAAATTTTCAAGTTTGAGAGTCTATTAGATGTTAGGGTAACTGCATATACTTTATTCATTGAACATCTCCAACCCATACGTTCAAAATCAGAAAGGCTCCAAACAAATCACAATTTTTTTGATTAGCAGATATAGGATTATTTTGTACTGGAAATTCTTTTGTTGTTGCTGGAGCTGTTCAACCTTTCTTATGTGAGTCTCTATAAATTATTGTATTCTGCTTTATTGTTTAAACTTTAGGGAATAACAATGAAAATGTGTATATTCTATACAGATACAATTTATTTTTAGTAATTTTTTTAGTAATTTCAAACCTACTTACATTTACTTTGCAAATGTGAAGCCCATGAATATAGCATGGTGAATACTTCTCTTAGGCAATATAAATAATTAGGTATGGGACAAGATACTAAATTTGAATGAATTTTTAGGCTAGAATTGTAAAGATCATAGGCACTTGGTGTGACACATCTTAGATGTCACCCATGGTTGGGTCTGTCTCCCTTTCCAGTAGATACTCTTGAGCATGAAAAAATGAAACCTCTCAGAAACTGTGTTTCTGTGAACAAAGAGCAACACTTTCTACAATACTAATAGAAATTTGTCTTCTTTTTCTTAACAGATGCATGTTTATGAAAGACAACCTTAAATATGGGGTCTACTGAAAAGAAATGTGTTGGGGATAAATGAAATTTCCTTAGATAATATTCTTTTATGCTATTTATTGCCAGTTATTATTTTACCAGAAAGAGTTTGCAGAAACGTAGTCACTGCTTTTCAATGAAATCTCAGGTTAATTCTGTCTGCTATTCCTTTAGTGAAATTCACCTTGAATTTCTCAAAGATGGCCATTTCTTTAAAAACTTGAGTAAAGCCTTATTGCAAGGAGAATATAGATTTTACTTCAGTCAATATTCGATCTTTCCACTAAGTAAACCTTCCAGCAAACCAGCAGTTAGAAAACAAAACAACCAAACAATAACAACACAAAGAAATGAAGTCTCTTCATCTTTGCATACTTTTGTGCGTAGTGATTCTTCTTACACAGTGTCACATCTTTTTCTGCCTAAGTAGGGAAAGCCAAGATTGTATTCCAGGAATTTCTGAAATAGCAGCTTAGGTTGCTGACATAAGGGAAGAATTGAGCATCTGTGAATAGTTCAGGAACTGAATGTTCTAGGTATCCCAAGAAGAAAATATTGTTTCTTTCTTTGAAGAGTTCATAGTGTAATGAGAGAGATAAACTTATAAATAAAGATTTTCAGTAGTGCCTGACTACTGCTATATTCAGTGTGCATGAGGAGTCTGCCAGGACAGCTGCTGATCTCAGGGTCCCAAGATATACTTCTTGAGTTACTAAGAAACATAATTCTTGAAGAAGAAACTAATTTTTGAGGAAGACTGAGATTTATCTGGAAAATAATTAACATGAGTGTGTGGCTACTGAAATATGAAATTGAAGAGGTAAAGTAGGGAATTTTAGATACATTAGGTATGGGACGTTTTCTGATTAGGTTTCTGGATTAAGTAGCTGAATTTCTAGCTATTCTATTAAGTATAATTATGAATATAGCAGAAGAAATTATTTTCAGGAACTAAGTATGACATTTAGTGTTTGATTATAGTGTGTAAAGATGTGCATGACCCATGTGATAACCAAAGAACTATTTTTAGCCATGTAGTTTATTTGAGTCTGAAGCCCATGGTATAAGATAAACATCAAAGCCCTAACTTGGAGACCTTGGAACATGAGTAATTTGGATAATTTCCTACTGGAAATATAGGAGAAACAGTTTTCAGTAGGAACTCTTAAGGTACTTTTCCATTCTATGTGTTCTCCAGCTCTCAAACTGCTGGTGAGAAGAGAAAGGATGGTGAGCTGTGAGTGAAATTCCCTAAGAGGAGAGGGGAGAAAGAGAGAAGCCGATGAGGAAGGTAAAGATAAAAGCAGAAGAGAAGATAAGAGGTCCATGGCAAAGTGGAGATGGTTATGAGGAACAAATGGTCAAGATCAGTGTTATCTAAAGATTATGGAAAGATGTATCTATTGGTTTTGACATGAGAGCTGCTATTGAGAACAACCAATGAGAGAAGTGATATGAGATGTGTAGACTTAGGAATTAGCACAAAGATGTAAAGTTCAGAGGCTAGAGATGGGTGACTCTTTCCAAAAAGTTGGACTATGTAGGATAGGCTAGAGGTAACCACTTCAGGGCTAGATGATGCTCTAAGGTCAAAGTGAAGATTGTCTTTGTAAACATTTGCAGAGAAGGAATAGGAACAAAAGAGGAATGAAGAAATCAAATCAGAAAACCTGGACTAGACTTCTGGGCTCAGCCAACCAGCTTCAATTCTACTGATTGCTGAGACCCACCACAGATGATACTGACAGGGCAAACTCAGAAGCTCATTAATGCCCCAGTTTTCTTGCTTCTGTAATAGCTTCTCATGTGCTTTTAATAAGACATGAAAACTATTTTTGACTCTTCTTTCCTTCCATCACATAGCATTTAGCAACAAGTTTGGATAAATATGCCTCTTAAACATACTATAGATCTGTCTGTCTTATAATCACTGTTACTCTGGTCGACTTCCTCTTCTCCCCACTTCCACTCTATTGCCATAAGATTTATTTCCTACACAAAACCCGGAATGAGTTCTTTTAAACTCCAGTTAGTCATCTGTATCAACCCTCACCAAGGTCAGGGGCCGTTACAGAGGAGGAACAGAAAGATTTTAAGGGACAGAGTTTGATGGGAACAAAGTAAAACAGCATCTTTTGAACATGACTAGCTCGTTGCTCTCAAGAACTCACAGAAGTTGTGATTGCCTGCATAAGAACTGCACAAGATCGCACCAATTGGCAGTCTATCATGGAGGCAGGAAGAATGCTTTAGTCTCCACCCCAACTGAGAAGCTGTGCACAGCTGATAACTTTGGAGAAAGGGAGAGTCTGTTTCCCCTAAGAGCACAGTCCCTGGTAGGTCCACCATGCTCCAGTGGATTGTACCATCCTTGAGTACATGAGTAGCACAAATTGTCCTCATTAATTTATTCTCAAAAAAGATATAAAGTTGAGAAAGAGGGTGTAGGGATGGAGTTAGGGGCAATAGTGTATGTGAATGTGATCAAATTGCAGTCTGTAAAATTCTTAAAGAATCACTGTACCTTAGAAAAAAAATAAAGGACTGGATTATGCTATTCCTGCATCTCAACTCCCCCAAATGATTCTCCAAATGTACCACTGACTCTTGGAGAATTAACTCCACTTCTATACTTCAGCATTTCCTCTCTCTATGTGGATTTTTTTCTTCTTCTTCAGCTTTCTACAGTTGATCCTGTTTCAGAGCTGTTTTTTATTCTCTTTTCCTGGAAATTATCCACAAGAGCAAGTAGTTGGCTTTCTCTGTAGCTTTTATTTTATGGGTAATATTTAGTAGGTCTTCTTATAACATTTACTAGCAACTGTAGGTGTGGTTCTAACAAGTTTTGGTCTAAATGATTACTTGGATGCGCCATGATGTGGTAGCATAGGGTTAAGGAAAGCAAATGGGTTTCCTTCTTCCCACAGATGTATTATGGGGCCAGGCCTGGTGCTAAGTACTCAGTGGATATTCTGCTGTCTCAATACTCATGACACTTGCCAAATGTTGTCCTAGCTGACCTTTCTCGCCTCAGAGAGATTCGGGGTGAGTGAAAAATCAAAGATCGAACAATGCAGTTAAAATATATTTCTTCTTGCTGCAGGGTTGACTTTTCCTCTTTTGCCTCTTTCTTCCTTTTTTTTATTCCCTCTCTCTGCAGTCACGGTACTGAATCATAATGAGGAGGTGAGCATTGAATGCTTGGGGTTATTTTTAGGTCATTTCTTTTGAAACTCATCCCAAGTTCATAGCTCTCTAATTTCCTGTGGAGGGCTATGGAGGTCATGGAGGAAAGTCAGAGATGATTCTTCATGTCTGTGTCATTCTTAAAACTTGGTTCCATCAGCCATGGAGTTCATTGTGTATTGCAATGCTCATCAGGATGCCAGGCTGCAAGCCAGTGCTTGTAGGTGTGAATAAAGCACCTTCAAGTTGGGAATTCTAACAGGAGAAAGATGAACTGTGCATGGACTGCTTGGGAATTGAGTAGCCCAGAAAAGCTGATGATTTTGCCACTGTATCTGGTTTTTGTCTTGTTTCATCAAAAGTGCTTTGATTTGGTGGTTATCTGTATTCACCTAGAACTCAATTTTGCCATTAGCATTGCAAAAAGAGCAATCATGCTAACATGTGGAATATGGGACTTATCGGCAAGTTCTCCCTATAACATTCCACAAGGCATGATAAAAGAATATATAAAATATTCAATTACATTTACCTATTTTATTTAAACCCTAAAACATGCTATATTTTCACCTAATAACTTCTGAAGATTTTCGTATATTTTTCTGTCAATGATTGTTAAAAAGTTTTAGTATAATTCAGTGAAGCTTCAACTATCTTTCATGTATTGACTCAAATAATCAGTGTAACCAAGACTCAGAAATTCATTCCTTGTCACTTGGAGACAAAGCAAACACAAGAAACCCTTAACCTGTGTGTTTTATTAGTGTAGTGCTCCCACCTGTAACTGCCTCCTGGGGGAAAATAGTGCTGAGTGTTTCTTCAGTCACGTTGGTCATGCTGTGCACAGCACGTATACTACATATACCCACTAGACCAAGAAGATGTACCCATAAGCAGCTCCATACAGTGACCATTATGGAGTCTCATTCATAAGAATAAAGACCCCGAACTTATGTCGTATTGCTTGTCTGGGTACAACCTGATGCTAAAAAGAAGTAATCGGTACTGATAAGAGACAGGGAAAAGCACAAGAGAAACAAGCACTCGTGGCCATGGACAAGCTGAGATCACCCTGACAGAGTGCTGAGAGGAGACTGGCAGAGGTGGGGCAACATTATAGATGCAGAGCATGTGCTGGAAGGACTTAGAAGCCACCCAGATGATGGAGTTATGCTGCATCTCTTCCCGGCCATTTTACATGTGGTCATTATCTCATTCTCTTTCTTGAGATATGGTTCTCTGAAGACGGATTCATTCATTGAAGTCACAAGGTGAGGCATATTTGATTTCCACTTGTCTTAGATCTATAATTAAGATTTCTAGTTTCATACTTGTCACCCTATTCTCAGGTTTTGATGACTTCCTAACGCACTTCTATTTTTTATTTATTTATTTTTTTGCCCTTGTAAATAAGAGAAGTCAAACATATGTGCCAAACAATGTTCATTGCTGGGAGCAGCTCAGTCAAAAACAGGCAAAATTTTCAAAGTGCTTTCCCAAGCTGGCTACTCTTTCCAGCCACCACCAGGATCCCTACCGCTGGCAAAGCCAGACCTATTCTCCTCCATTGCCATTGCTACCTATTATTCTGTGCTACTGCAGAGGAAAGTAATGACACACAATGCTAGTGATAAAATGTTTTATGAATGACAGCCACCTCCCAGAAGGATGACATGGCACAAAGTTTCTCAAAGCCCTGAAATTATTTTACAAGCATGGCATCATCCTTGAGGAGCCTCTGTGGGCCGGGACTCCTTGCACTGGCCATGCCTCCCAGGGTGTCAGTAGGCAAAGTCAGCAGACTGTCGTGCTCTGGGGCGGAAGTCACATGGAGAATATGGAGAGTACCATGTTGACTCATCTGTGACAGACATGCTCTTCTTCTATTGCTGCTACTGAGTTTTCTAACAGAAGTCGGTTATAGCTGTAATACTCAGGGGGTTTCAGATAGACAGGGGAATGCCTCATCTATGCTGATGGCATGCAAGAATCTCTGTGTGGACGTCTGTCTTATGATCAGCTATCACTTGAGAACTCCTAAGAGCAGCAATTAGACCTGGAATAGCCAAGACAAGGTGACCTGAGTGGTGTGAATAGCCTGTGATAGATATGAGTCATCAGAACCTAAAGCAAAGCAGAAAGGTCTTAGCCAAGCTGGCCAGAGAGGCACAGAGCGTGTGCTGTCACCTGGCAGGGCGCTTGTCATATGCATCTCTGGGGACCTGGAGTCAGTAACGGACTTCTCAGGTCATTAGTGTTTAGGGCCCGAAGACTGCGGCAGAATCAAATAGAGGCACTGGGCCCTGACTTCCATTTTTACTGGGCATTTGCTATGTGTTTGAATCAGGTCTTTTATTACAACACAAGTCCTGCATTTGGCTGGGTTGCAAATTCCCTTTATGTATGACAAATGTGGTTTGTTGTTCCTTCTGAAAAAACAGGGTGGGAAAGATTCAAACCCGATTTGAAGCCAGTGTAGTTGGACAACTAATGGGACACCGTGTCATCCTCCTGCGTCTTAAAAAATGGCTTTGACTATGACCATTAAAAAATGGCTATGATTTTTCACTGGCTGATTTGGTTTGAATGAGTAAATTATTTTTATTTCATTGCATTAACTGCCAGAACAGTGAATGAGCCGATAAGTCCCTGGTGTTGCCGAGCAGCAGAGAACTATTATTCGGAATTGAATTTTTATTGATTTTCGTGTGCTACAATGACTTTTCTAACATAGTAGCATGAAAGGAAAATGAGAAAAAGGCCAAATAGGGCATGGGGTGAGGAAGAGGTGGCTGTTGTGTCCTATGGCCCAGCCTAAAATATGCCACTTTGGGGCAGGGGCGACTGACTCTGGATGACTCATTGCTGATTTATATGATTTATAAACAAGACACGTGCCTGGCTTCCTCACCTCCTGCTTCTCTTCCCTACCCCTCTTACTGTGGTTCTAGTCATCTTGAGACTTGTTGACATTCAGCTCTAGAAATAGACAGGGTAACAGAGCGCAGGGTAAAGTTACAGGAACAGAAAATGCAGTGACTTGGTTTATACTGATGGTCTCACACATGGGAATATCACGCACACACACACTTGCACACGCATGTGAAAAAGACAGTGAATAAGTACATCATTTTAACAACAGTCTTGTTATTAAAGATGTGTTATTAAACACATCTGCCCATGTTTTCTTCATCCTCTTCACTTCTGAGAACGTTATCAAGTGACAAGAGCTGAAATGGAAACTTATAAATAACTTAATTAATTCATCCTGTCATTTAACAAATACTCATCAGGAGACAGTAAATGCCATTCCAGGTACCAAGGTGTATTGCCTTCCTTACTGGAACAAAATGCCTACAGACAGATTTATTTTAGCTCTATTTTAAGGCAAGAAAGGAGTGGTGACTGAGGCCCAATTGTGTCTGGGAATTAGGAAGCAGAGAGAGACTTGAACTATTACTCTGAAACTCCACCTTTAGGACTTCTGCCCAGAAGATCTCACATCCTTTCTAGAGAAGATCTCACATCCAGCTAGAGTCTATGTGTTCAAAGACATGAACCTGGAGTAGGGGGCGTCCTGCATCTAAAGCAAAACACAGTTATGCGACAGTAAGTGAAAACAGATGAAAAGATTTCCCCCAGCCCCACCACTAAACTAAAATTGGAGGAGTGCTTGAATTCACGGGTCACTGAGTTTTGAAGGCAGTAGTGAAAGTGAGTGTGTGTGTGTGTGGTGTATGTGTGTATATCCATGCATGTATGAGCTGTAAGCATACATATATGTAGAAATCAGAGGATAGCCACAGATCATGTCCCTTCTGTGTCTTCTGACTTTGATTGGAAACAGGCTCTCTAGATGACATGGGACTTTGCCAAACAGTGTAGGCTAGTTTGCTGGCTTCTCTTCCGTCTCACTGTCCCTGGGATTATAAACTCGTGCCCCAGGCCAGGAATTTCCTGTGGGTTCTGCAGATCAGCACTCAGATCCTCCCACTTTCAGGGCCAAGCACTTGATGACTGAGACATCTCTCCAACCCCGGAGAACCACAATTTAAATCAGTGAAAACCAGACACTATCAATTCAGCCTAGAGTGTATTCTGTAAGATGGTGAGATCCTCCCTTTTAGCTTAAATCCTTTTCAGTGAAACGTCCCTCCAGGCACTCAGTTGAGTCACTGGGCTGCCTTTGAGGACCCTCTTCTTCCTTTGCCTCTTTTTCCTCATTCTACCTCTTAATTGCTTGTGTACTGTCTACCTTTGCTGTGAGAGCATGTGCAGTAAGTGAGCCAGGATGTGTATGGCACTTCCTCTTAAATACCTTCACTGTTTGACAGGGTCCAGTCCCTACTCAACACTGTGAAGGAAATGGCTGTAGCACATTTCTATGAACACTGATGTCACACAAAGGGAAGGGCTACCCAAGAAACAGTTTTACTTTTCAATTTTGTACTGTCATGTGGAAGTAGGCATATTCTGTAACAAGTACATATTTGCCTAGTGATTTTTCTCCAATATTAATAAATATATACTATATAATTTATGTATATATATATTATTGAGATACTATGCTATATTGTTTAGCATTTCATTGTCTATAAATTAAATCTTAAATACCATGACATTTGAATCTTTCATTTCTGCATAATATTCCATTGTATGAATGCACTAAATGATATTAACTATTACCACACTATTAAAGATTCAAAATTAACCTGTGATTCAGTGAGGGTTTGAGGCACTATTAACCTACACACATTTTTCTCCACATAGTTCTCTAATCATTTTCATAGCTATACTTGTAGGATTATAGAGTTGTATCAGTGAAACTTTAAAAATTATAGTGCTACTGCAATATCCATAGAACATGCGATTCTCTTAAATATAGAAATCAATAGTCATGAGTACAGTCACAGATCTATAACCATCATCCAGGGCAATTTTAGGTGTTTTTTTATATTAACCAAACGGTTATTATTAGTCTTCTTCCCTCACTCTAATTCAGCCTCATCTGACTCTTAACCTATTTATTTACTTTCCAACATTAGCACCTATTGTGGCTATTTCAAATAAATGGAATCATACAATATATAGCCTTTGGTGAATAGCTATATTCAATTAATATGGATTATGCATTTAAATTTAAGCCATGTCATATCATGAATTTAGTATTTTGCTTTTATTGAAAAAATAATCTATTATAGGTCACATATTGTGTATCTGTTTATCAGATAATTTCTTTTAATTGGACCTTGAAAAATAATTTGATCCATTTACAACTTGTTCTTCACATATACCTGGTCTTTTCTTCTAGTAATATTCAAGACTAGTGCAGCCAGATTTTATTTCTAACCAGGGAATTAAAATGAAGAAACAAATAAACAAAACTGTTTCACTTGAAAGAGGAAAGAGATATGTTGATAGTTGCTAAGCTAGCATTTCTGAAATAACTGTTTATACTGTCCCGTTGCTTATCTTTAGCCATTTGTGTCTTCTCTTTTATAAATGGTTTTCAACCCCTTTGTCATTTTATCTCAGCATATCTGTAATTTTCATTGTGCTTCATAAGAAATTTTTTAAGTTATTAAAGCCATTAACTTCACAGTGTTCTGCTTACAATGCTTTAGGAAAAATAATTTTATTTTTAACTAAATACCTGTCAATCATTTTCTTGATGGCTTGTTATTCAAGTTATAAGAAATTTCCCTTTTCTTGAGGTTCTGGAGATATTTTATTACTGCTGCTAAAATGTTTTTATTACTATGGCATGTATTTTAGTATAAAGCAAGACATAGACCTACATTTTTTTCTTCAGAAAGGTAATGACTCATTTTAATACCTTTCCCCACTTTATTTATCATGTACTAAATTATACTTTTTATTTGAGTGCCTCTGAAAATGCTCCACTTTATAATTAATTTGTATCTGATTTATGATAAAATCATCCCATATTAATCATCATAGCTTTATCACAGGCTGTAGTAATATATAAGACCTTAACCCTGTTGTATAGCCATTGCGCTTGAGACGGGTTTTTATGTATTCATATTTAATCTTTATAAAAACTATTTATAGCCAGGTTTGGTTACACATGCCTTTAGTCTCACAAAACAGTAGGCAGAGGCAGCTGGGTCTCTGTGAGTTCAAGGTTATCCAGGTCCATAAAGAGAATGACAGACCACACAGGGCTACATAGTGAGACCCTGACTCTAAAAATAAAACGCTATGTTCAGCAATGATCGTGCCTGCCTTTAATTCCAGCATTCGGGAGGCAGAGACAGTTGGGTCTTTGTGAGTTCGAGCCCAACCTTGACTATAGAGTGAGTCCCATGGCAGGCTCCAAAGCTACAGGGAAACTCTATCTCAGGAAGAAAGGCAGGCAGGCAGGCAGGCAGGAAGGAAGGAAGGAAGGAAGGAAGGAAGGAAGGAAGGAAGGAAGGAAGGAAGGAAGGAGAAAAGAAATTCATGTAGTATGAATTATTATCCTATTACAGGTTCAGAGACTAAGGCAAAGAGAATTTAAGGTATTTGTTGAATGAAGGTGTTCATAGTGTCATGTTAGATTCGAACACAATTGTTTGATCTCAAATTTTAATGTATCCTCAATGCCCTATTTTAGCTTCTTAGTTGTTATTTCCTTTTGATGTCACAGAACTTGAATTAGAAATTCTTAAAGACGGATATTGCTTCTGGACCTTCTGGTCCGTCAGTTCTACAGTTCCCTTATTCTGTGCAGCCATCCATTTGTTTATATGTCTGGAGATAGCTTGCCCATTATTAGAACGTGTGTGGGTCCCTGTGTGTGTGCTTATAGATCTAGAAAAACTGCTGTTACTTAGATTGTCTATTCAGAAACTAATTAGTTTGCATGGCCTGGCGTGAGAGTCCTAGATAGAACAGGAGGCATTGGCTGCTGTATCAAAGAGTCTATTTCTGTAATTTTGAATATGTTCAGGGACTAAATGGGATCTATATGTGGGCTCCTTTTTTTAATATTCACAGATGCAACCTCCTTGGGAGGACAGGCCAAGCCCCAGACTTGGGTTTGAATCAGAAAAAAACTAAAGTCAGGGGTTTTCTTATGTGAAGTGATATCTGTCTCTTGATGGGGTACCTGTTAATACTGATGGATTCATCCTTGTAGACTTTATCTGCCCTTCCCCCATGTTCCTCCATCTTTAGTTTTTTTTTCTCTATACCTTGAAGAATGATAATGCATTTCCTGATGAACTCTTCAAATGATTCCAAGTATTATTGGGATGCAAAAGCAGGATAACTTGGTCCTCACTTGGATCTGATTCTTCCATATGAAATCTACTAGAGATCCCCCAATACCTTCTTTGTAGAAAATAAACAGATCCCAGTGTCAGTAAAGGGTATTCCATTTGAGGAAAAATGGCCTCACTGAGGGTGTTTTTCTGCCTGTTGATGCAGTTAGTATAAAGTAAGGGTAACCATTTATTACTGTCATAGTTAGGATTGTATTGCTGTAAAGAGACACCATGAACAGGCAACTCTTAAAAAAGAAAACATTTTAATGAGGCTGGCTTACAGCTTCACAGGTTTAGACCATTATCCTTTTGGCGGTATGCAGGCAGACATGGCGCTGGAGAAGGAACTGAGAGTTCTAAATCTAGATCTGCCACCCTACCTAATAGTGCCACTCACTGTGGGCCAAGTGTTCAAACACATGCATCATCGGGAGCCATTTCTGTTCAAACACCACAATTACCATTTTCATTTGTGCTGGGTAAAGACAAGAATCATTATCCGAAGAATGTGTTGAAATTCCTGCTGTTATATTTTTGTGGCTTACTTGGTTAAACACAGAGAATTAACGGTCGCAAAACTGAGATGATCATTTGCTTGCACTGGGTAAGACGCCTGTCAGCAGCGAAATTGACCAAGGAGGTAGAAAGCAATGGGGAGGACAACACAGAAATCATGCCATCCACCTGACAGTCCTTTCCAGTACCACCCTGGCGTCTTCCTGTTGAACTCCATTTTGTTCCCGTAGATGAGTTTGAAATAATTCCGATCAGTGAGGCCCTTCTTCTTGAAAGAGAGTTTCAACTCAGCTCTCTCTTGAATGACAGCAAAACATGTCCTGCAGTGGGCTTGTGCTTCGAACAGACTTCCAGCTCTGGACTTTATTCACTCCCTTTGTGCCTTGCTTTTGTTGGCAGTTTTGCGAGTCCATTACATGGAGAGTCAGGAGATCTGAGCCACTAGGACAATTTAAAGACTTTGGACAGAAGGAAGGTGCCTCTAGAACTCAATTCTGGACAGCAACGAATGAGAAGGTGGATTTACATTCCAGAGACGTGAAAAGCGCTCTGAATATACAGATATTGTTCATCTCTGGGAGCAAAAGCATTCAGAGAGACGTGAATATGTGCATGGCTGAACTAGTTATTCATCGAGTGTTTTTGACTTGCTAAAAGCAAGTTTAATGTATTTATACAATTTATAAAGATGCAACTGTTTCTGGAGCTCTGCTCTTTACAGAGGACATATTTCATGTGACTGTAAGCACCGAAGAAAATTAAATCAATAAATCCACAGCCTATAATTTGAGATACTCCATTGGAAGAAAGAATACGTTGTCAAGGAGGGAGGAGACAATGCTTTTCATGGAGGAGGGATTGTAGACCAGCTTCCCTGGCTCGGCTGTCCTGCACGTCCAGGTGACAGGAGAATTACCTTGTTCAGGAAGAGCATCAGAGTGTTGTGCTGACACCTCCCGAGGAGCCAGGGCCAGCTGCCTACCCTTTACAAAGGCAGAGGAGAAAGCTATGCAAATGAAGCTGGCGCTCTCCTGGCTGCACTGGCCTCTTCTCCTAGCAGCCTTGCTGGTTGGCAGTCGGGCTGAGTGTCAGGAAGCAGATGAGTTTTCCCCTCTCGCTGGCACTGATGCGTTCTGTGACCACTGGCAAGCCAATTAACCTCCGCAAGTGTCACCTCTCCATGTGTAAAAGGTTAATAGTGCGGCTTGTTTGCAAAGTGCCCGGAGCCCTGTGTGAAGGGCACTGCCCGGCGTACCCAGCATGGCTGCTTGACTAGAGGGTCTTGCGTTTCTTAATTATATGTCCGGTTGGGTAGGTTATGGATTTTTGTTGTGACTGGCGATGGCCCTTTCTCCCTTGTTACAAATAAAAAGACTAATAGGTGATCTCACTCTATTACTGTCTTCTACAGCTCCCCAGAGGGTTAAAGGAATGACAGAGGTTACAGATTAATAATGTATTCTTCAGCGAACAAGAAAAAAAATCATGCGCATCTCAACTTCATAATGGCTGAGGACAGTAATTTATTAGGCCAAGTGTTTCATTGGATGCTTAACAGATAATGCTGGCAAACACTCATGAAATTATGAGGCTGTTTTTTCTTGTCTCCTTGTAGTTTTTCTTCCTTCATATCCACATGAAGTGGCAAAACTGTTTTGTTAAGGTATGCTGCAGATGCGTTCATGAGTATTGGCAAAGCGAGACTCTCAAGTGTCAGAGAGTGACATATCTGTGTGTATCTAACTTTTGACATGAATCTCACTATTTTATTGTATTGGGGCCATGTGTGAATAACGCCAGTCCTAGCTCAAAGTGGCCTACACATTGTCTTGTGCTTCTTTGCAGATTTGCGGAAAAATTTTGAACAAGATCCACAAGGCAGGGAGGTGCCTATTGAAGGCATGATCGTGCTGCATTGCCGCCCGCCAGAGGGAGTCCCTGCAGCAGAGGTAAGAAGGACTCCACTATGAGGAGTCATGCCTGTCCTCAATGAGAGGACAGAAACCCATGTGGCCAAGAGGAATGAAAGAACCTAGGCCTGCCATTCTTGCTGTCTGGTCTCCCTTGCAAGACATAGTGAAGAAATCATGGTGGGGAAAACTGGGGATGAAACTTGTCTCTTGGCAACATTCTGATTGACATACAGTTGTTGCTAGGCTATGCTCTGGATTCCGAGGACCAACCTTGGTGGCATCTGCCCTGTTTTGTGTTAGGACTGCCTGTTTTGTACAGTGGCTATGGGACCCCTCTGTGCATTAACAGGCAGCACTGCCTTGAAATGTGCCTGGAGAAGGGAAGGGTTAGTGTCTGTTCATTCCTTGCTTGCTTACAGACCAAGCATCTTCTGAACATCTGGTATGCTACAGCCTCTCTGTGGCTATGGTATACAGTGCAGCCACTGTGAGCATCTAGAATCCAGAGTCACCATGGCTTTGGAGTTCAGACATGTTTCCTAGACCCCTCCCCCAGCATACTAAGAAACATATGTTTGACCAGGAGTGGCCTGGGGTCACACTGAAGGCTTTCTGAATCCTTGATCACTCTTAATACATGTTCTAATTGTTAACTGATTAGTAATTTAATTACTGGGAGCAAACCTAAGAGTGAGCAGGAAGGCTATTGTTCACAGGATTTTAGAAAATAAATGTATACCATTATCCTGTATTCAGCAGTAACTGTTCCAGCCATGGCTCTTCAGTGTGAATCTAGGAACCTGGAATTCCTTCGGTGAGAAGCAGAAAGACTTATAGAAGAAAAACAGAAACAAAGAAAAAGAAAATCAGAAACATCTGTCATCTGTCTTTGCTAAATAAAATACCTGTATTATTTGTACTGGGAAAGAACAAAGGAAGAGAGGGAATGAACACACATGCGCACACGCACACATACCCACACACACACTTACATATTTAGGCAGAAATCCTGCTGGGTGGATGCTACTCAGGCTCAGATGGTTTGCAGAAACGAAGTAAACGGACTTGAAAATTGAAGTGAGCACACCATGCATGATATGAAATAATTAGAAACCAAAGTGCTTATTTTTAAATTTTTACTTAATGTAGAACAAAAAGATATTAATCTTCTGCCACTTTCTTACATCCAGCAATGTTGTGTGTCCCATCTCCTAAGCAGGGCACTCCATTCATAAGAGACTGTGTCATGCTGCTTAGGGCTTCCTGTGTTCCCATGGGTCTGCCCACCATACATATCATCCTTCTCTGCAGCTCCCTTGACCACCTTTGGGAATCCCACCTTACAAATGATTTAGCACAGATGCATGCAGCCTCTGAAGACCCTGCAAATAGAATATAGGTCCAGGTGGGAAAGAGGCTGATGCCCACTGTTAGCAATCTATCTGCAAGAAGTTGTATATTTAGATGTCTAGGAGTCAATTTTTATGGCCGGGGGAAGCTTAGTTGTTTTCCTGATACAGCCTTGACCTTTGAGAGGCAGGAAAACCAATATCAGATCAATGACCTTACAAAGGCCTCACAGCCGTATATGGTCTCTCTTCCACATTTCTTAGGGGGTCTCTGAAGTACTCGTGGGAAATGCACATGTTTCTGCCTTACAAGGTCCTGCAAAATGGTCCTTCTGTTATCACATCCACTGTTTTGTATATACCTCTCGACAGCCGCCCCTTCTGCTTCTCGTTTTCCCAGATGTACCTGCCACGCTTCCCCCTCAGGTTCTTTGCATGTGTTGGGTTCAGCAGTGACCGTCGCAATGTCTCAATAATTCTCCCTTTAGGGCCTACACAAACATCACCTGCTTAATGTAGATTGCTGTGGACATTTTGGAAAATGTCACCCTCGCCCTCCACACGTACCCTTCTCAGTCCCTCTCCCTTCCTTTTGTCTCTTTATCTCTTGTCACTCATACTGTCACTCATACTGTATCAAACAGCCTTGATTGTTCTCTTTTGTTCTACTGGAACTGAACTTGTATAAGGAGATCTTGTGTGTGATTCACCCATCCCTGTCTCACCAGAAAATGAAATGTACTCACCTGGCTGTTACCAAAAGGAAGGAAGTGACAGATAATGGCAAAGATGTAAAGAAAATGGATTCCTTGCATACTGGTGGTAAAGATGTAAATTTAGTCCAGCTACTAGGAAAAACACTGAAGAGGTTACTCAACATTATAGATAGATATAGATATAGATATAGATGATAGATGATAGAGAGAGAGAGATGTAGATGTAGATATAGATATAGATGATATAGATATAGATATAGATAGATATATATGATAGAGATAGAGATAGATGATATAGATATAGATCTGAGACTGCTGTGGGACCCAGAATTTCGCTATGGGGCATATATATAAAAATAAAGTCAGGATACCTACAAAGCATCTACACCTCTTCATTTTCTGAACTCTAGTCATAGTCACAGATATATGGAGTCAGTCTGTGTCTGTCGGCAAACGAACAGAGAGAGGTAATACGGTTCGTGTAATGTGACATCAGTACTCTTCAGCCTTTAGAACGATGTCATTCTATTCCTGAAAAACATGCATGAGCCTCTCTGACATGTCACATGAAGTGAACAGGGGATAGGATGATTAGTTAATGTATGATTTTGTTTCCCTGTAGAGACCCAGAACATAAAGCTCACTGTAGAGTTGGTGGGAAGTCAAAGGATACAGGATTTCATTTGAGAGGAATAGGTTCAAAAGCTCTGTTGGGCAGCATGGCTACTGCAGTTAATAACAATGATTGTGCTCTTGAAAATTGATATAATAGACTTTAAGTGTTCTCATAAGAACATAATAAGCATGTTAGCTAATGGACATATTAGCTCAGTTTAGCCATGCCACTATAAATACACATTTCTTAACAACATGCACATGCGCATATGCACATGCAATGGTACATACATACATTTTATTTGTCAAGAAAAAAGTTACACCATAAAGACTCAAAATGGCTTCTCTCACCAAGATGCTCAATATTTATTGGATAGGAGTGAGCCTAGCTTCTTATCTCTGTCAATGGGAATTGGAGTGCCTGTCAGACGCATAAATAGATTGTTGTTTGTTTCTTTTTTTTGTTTGGTACTATGTACTAGCAGCCAATGACTAGAACATTCCCCATCTATATTTGGAAGGCATGGATCAAAACAGAAAAAAGAAATGGAACCAAACAGGGTAAATAATCTAATAAGGTGACATCCCCAGGCAAAGTCTCCGCATCCACCCTCACACATGGCTGAAGCACCTTCATAGACAAGGCAGGCTCCTACACTGTGCAGGCTTGGTGGAGGATTTCTGCGCAGGAGGCTGCCATCTAGATGCAAGCAGCTCCCCTGTCTGGTTGTATGCTTAAAAATATTAGACTTGACTCAATGTTGCAGTACATACCCCTCCATCTTCCTGACCTAAGCCCTGTCTGCAAGTGAAATAAGGTGTATCCTGTAGCCAGGGCTCAGTCCGTTCTCTCCCTTCATTTGCTTCAGTTGGTGCTTTTCAGCTGCAACCCCAATGAGCAAAGCCGGGCTACTCAAGGCCATTAAGAAGAGTGTTTGGAAGAGGTAAAAAGGAAGGGAGAATATGTAGTTTCTTTCATGGTACTTACCTTCCTGTCCATCTGAAAACCAGAGCCATTCACTTCCTTAATTAATTTCCCACAATTCCTGTCACAAATAACCACAACCCAGAAAGCTGAGAATGATAGTGTTTTGAGGTAGGAGTTGGAACTTCACGTTGGCAGGTCATTTTCTCCTGGAAATGCTAAAAGTAAATCTGTCGTAGGCTTGTCTTCTAACTTCTGTGGCTTTCAAACAATCCCTAGTCTTTTTAGCTTGTTGATACATCACTTCAGTCTCTGCCTCTACCTCTATGTGACCTCCTTTCTGTATCACTGGGGATCTGAATATTCTTGTCTTTATATAAACACCACCCAGTAGACTGTGTTCTGCTCCAAATCCACTAGAGCCTTATGTTAATTTTATGGGTCACAATCATTTGTAAAGACTCAACTTTCATATGAAAAGAGAAATGGAATCATTATTCAGCCCAGTATGCTTTCCTCTTTTTGTTTGAATAATATAGAGTTTGTAAAATATATTTTAGAGTTAAGGCAGCTGAAACTAGTTACGAGTCTGTTTTAAGAAGTAGTGTGGTCTGGTGGATGATTACAAACTGATTCTGGACTAAGAGGGGCCAGAGCTTTTGTTTCCTTGGTATGGTATTGCAGGTGGCTACGGGGAAGTTTCTGTTGTGGGTAAGTGGACTGATGCACAGTTCAGGCCATTATTTCTAGCATCACCTTGATGAAGCGAGGCGTCCCCCTTGACTTATGGAAATGACAGTTGAACTACAGGATTCTCAGCCCAGCACTCACAGCTCCTTTGATTTTCATTAGTTATACAGGTAGATGTTATTGTCTCATATGTCTGTATTTTTTGTGTGTAGAAGGGAGTCTGGAAGAAGAAAGATGGCAAAGGGAAAAAATGATGACTCTGTCTGTTTATCTGCATTGCTCTCGTCTCCCAGGGTGGACATCTCTGCCAGTGTCTGTTGAGTGGTCTTCAGATCAGAGAGTATACTTGTTGATCTCATAGTGAAAAGAGGGTCTTATAGTGAACGCTAGGGTACTGTGCTTGGAAACTGGTCAGTCATGTGATTAACATTGTGAAATATTGTTATAGTTATTGTCTTAGTATTCTATGGCAGTGAACAAACACCATGACCACAGCAACTCTCCTAAAAGATAAGCATTAATTGGGGCTTTTCTTAGTTTCAGAGGTTTAAGTCCATTGTCATCATGTGGGAGACCAGGCAGCATGCAGATGGATATCATACTAGAAAAGTAACTGAGAGTTCTACATCCACAGACAGCAGGAAGAGAGAGACTCTGGGCTTGGAATGGTCTATTTTGGAACCTCAAAGTCCACCCTCAGGGACACACTTCCTCCAACAAAGCCACACCTTGTAATCCTTTCAAATAATTTTACTTTTGGTGACGAAGTATTCATATCTATGAGGCTATGGGGGCCATTCTCATTCAAAGCACCACAGTTTTTGACCCACAGCAGGCCAGGTGCTATCTCACACCAACAGGTGGTTTCTGTCCTGAGGCTGCTGCAGGACATGTGATGTCTTCACTGAAGGAAAGTGTGTTTTCTGGGATACTGGCCCATCATGGGAATTTGTCCCTTAGTGGCCTAAGTAATCTCCCACTGAGTTTACTGCAAGCCACTCTGGGGCATGGCTAAGTCTCGCTTGCAGAAGACATATATTAATACAATGACCTTTCTTGAGAAAGTCTTTGCAGCCAACTCATCTACTTGATCAAAATATGTAGTTTGTTTTAGACTATAAAGCCTCCACTAATGGGGGCACGTTCCTATTCCAAACAATGTGTTTAAAGATTTTGAATTATTAGAACGGTACAGGATTTTCAAGACTGTCTTATAATAACTGCGCCAGACCTTTCAGATTAGTCAAGACTTGACACTAATGCCAAAATTCATACCTGAGCTGTCCTTCCTGGAATTGTTTTTGCTGTTCCAGTTTTCTGTGGGTTTCTTTTGTTGCTGTTGTTTGGTTCTTGGGGCCATATACTTAAGAGGGAGGTTTCCCTAAGCCTTTCTGAAGCCTGAGAGCCCTGAGTCAATGAGAGCAGAACTACCTACTGTGTTCTCGGACATTCTACCAATGACCCTGGATCTGCTGTGCATGCGCTGTGTCTCTGTAACAGTAACCTGGGAGTGAATCAAAGACCAGAGTACAGAGAGGTGGAAGGTCTGAAACTGAGGGTCAAGGAGCCAGGGACATCACACGGTAGGAACCTTTGTCGGTGGAAGGAGATAAGGTGATGCTATAATAGGCTGTAGGAAGGAATAGAATGCCCATGGTGAGCTTGAACAGGCATTGAAGGAGAAGAAGAACTTGTAGAGTGACTTCCATACTCATTGTTGTTTTCCTGTAGGGTCATGCCCTCAACAAAAGGAGTTATCAGAAAAGACTGCCATTTGCTCTAAGGGGCACAATGTGTAGTCTGGATCAGAGGGTTCTGGTCCTGGTGTTCGTAGATGTGCTGTGGAACTGGTAGGACAGATCAAAGACTCTCAGCATGGTACAGCAATGGGGAGCAGCATGGCCCTTGGACTCGAATGTTTACTTGACTCTCTCACACTGACCGATTGCTGTGACAGGTCACCAGCTACCCGCAAGCTCAGAATCATCACTGGGAAAAAACAAAACAAAACAATATTTCTTTGTAGGATTGCTAGGAGTCAAAAAAGAAAAAAAAATTGCAAACTATTTAGTGCAATTTCTAAAACTAAATTAGCAGCAAACATTGTGGTTTGTGGTTCTTTTTTATTTATATCTTATTATTGATTTGTGTTGTATGTGCATGTGTTTATATGTATATGCAAATATACATAAATGTGGAGAACAGGGATGTTGTTTCTCAGGTGCTCACTATTTTTTGAGACAGGGTCTCTCACTGGCCTGGCCCTGCCTGGGTAGTGTGATTGTCAGCAAGCTCCAAAGAGCTCCCCATTTCTACCTCCATACACTGGAAAGACAAGTGTTGTGCCACCACAACCAGCTTATGTTTACACACGTTCTGTGCATGAAGCTCAGCTTTGCACCCTTGTGTGGCAAACACTGTGTCTACAACCTTTCTCCTCAGTTCCCACTTCATTGCTTTTCCTTGAACCACAGAAAGGGAAGTAGAGTCCTGCTGTAGTCAGGGAACAAGATCCAAGTTGCAGTCTCCTGCAATAAACTGCTTTGAGCATTAATAAGGATTGTTGAGAAACCCCTCATTCTAAGTTGTCACAGACTTGGCATTTCCCAGTAGAAGGGCACCTTGAATAGTTTCCCTTCTTCCTTCTTTTGTTATGTAGCCCATAGAGAAATTAAATGTTTACTATCGAAGGCCACTTTGTTTACTACCCCTCCCCTGCAATGTATTAGGGGTAGTGATTTACTGTTAGTAAAACGCTATTCAACAATTGCTTACTGTAAACTTGAAAGCCATCACCAGGCTTATGTAGACCTGACTTGAATGAAATTATTACATTGACCATACGAAGTTCTTAGGAAATACCTGAAAAGTGAACTGATGATACCTTTTGCTATCCCAGATTTTAGGATTTCATCCTAATTGCTGCATGGATTAGAACATATATAACCATCACAATTACTTCTAACATTAACCTTGGGCCAGTTCTGACTAAAGATAGCAACTTTAGTGGTGGACACTTGTTGTTTTGTTCTTTTCAAAAACAATTCATTACCCCACACTGCACTTTTTTTATACTGCCCAATTAAATGAAAAATCTATCTTTCATAAAAGTAAGAAATTATGTCCAATGAAAATCCGACATTTTAATGGTTTTCTACAGATTAAAATTGTAGAGTTCTCAATAAACCCTGATTTACTGATGTTGGCTATAAAATGGTTATTGCTGTTAATAAATCCTATAAATCTTAACAGGTTATATTTGCCTTGGACAATAAAACTTGCCATAAAGGCTTAGTGTCTGGGGCTAATTCTGTTCGCATCAAGGTAAACAGCCTGCTCAAAATAATTCAATGTCTTTGAGAATTAAGGCTCTAAAGGTAAGGAGCAGACAGATTCTAGCCCTGAGGCATTGCCTGCCAGGAACTATTTTTGATTTTTAATCTCATCAAGGGGTCAAAATGATATTGGGATTAGAAAAGTCAAGGTCAAGAGGCTTGCTGAAGCCTTGACATCAATTCTATGTTGAGGAGGGGGATTTGTAATTTGGGCCCAGCACCAAGCGGGGTCTGCCATTGACTGGTGGCCATGAACAAAATGAACTGCTTCTCTTTGATAAAGTCCTATTGAGCTGGGCAGGAGAGAGACACCAGACTAAGCAGATGGGGTAGAAAGGAGTTAAAGACAGGAAATTGTTTTCGAACTGCCTTTCTAGAAATCAAGGATGGCTTATGTAGTCTTGTTAAGCACAATCTCCTCGGACTTTGGGAAGTGTTGCTGGTGTTTGGGATTTCATTTTAAGTTTCACTTATCTGAAATAAAACTCAAGAAAGTGGTCATCTAGTCATGTTTATGGTCAGCTTTCAATCTTGGGAGGATGAGATGGAGAGGTGACAAGTGGGGAGTGGAATTTCTCACTGGAGTATGTGGTCTACGTTCCCAGCTTTTCAAAGATCCAGACGAATGCACATCTCACAAGTCTCCTGGTGCTGTTATGTGCCATGTACTCAAACTCTGTGCTGTTGCTAACTGTCCTTACCCCATGATGCGTTCACTTGTTGCTTCTGTCTGCGTAGCAACCTAGCCTGGCTCTTTAACCGTCCTGAAGGTTCTGGGCAGAACCAACATTTTTAGATCATGTCCTTTTCAGAAGAATTGACGAGCATAACAAAGAACCTGAGCATTTCCCTATGTGTCTTGCCTTATTAGTTTAAGGATGCTATCAGAAGGACGAGTTTGAAAAAATCACAAGTATCTGGATCAAAGGCTAATTGCTGAATATCTCTTACTTTGTTAAAAAATTAGGGGGTAAGGTACTGAAAACTCATAATGTTCCTTTTCATATTTTTCATTATTCCTGATGCATACTTGTGAAGATCTGTGCATTATCTGTGGTTTCCCATCGTCTTAATAATTCTACACAGATTGGCACCCAGTCGATTATAAGTGAGGAGCCCCTGTGAGAATATTCTGGTTGAATGGGTCCTTTGTTACTAATGTGTTCGCCATCATAAAACCCAAAAGAGAAGCTATGATATTGGGCTTTTTTTAAGACAAGAGTTGCCAGACTTATGTTTAATCTCAATCAAACAGACTATGAAATGAGGATTTTATTTAAAGAGACAGAGAGAGAGAGAGAGAGAGAGAGAGAGAGAGAGAGAGAGAGAGAGAGAGAGAGAGAGAGAGAGAAATAAGACTCTTAATAATTGACTAGGGACGTGTGAACTGAGGTGCCCACATGCTGAAGCAGTAAGCCTCAGGTATAAATAATTAATCTAATTTGGTGCAACCAGAGCACGGAGAATGTCTAATAGTCCAGATAAACTTTGCTTTGAGGAGACTGACAATGAGGACCTTTTCAGAAAACCGCAATTGATTAGAATTTATAATATTGTAATAGAAGCCTAATGGCCATTAAAGGAAAAAAAAAACTGTTGAATTGGTTAAATACTAGTAATTAAGTGCCAAGAAATTACACCTCTGAAAACATTCCTGGAAAGAGAGAGAGAGAGAGAGAGAGAGAGAGAGAGAGAGAGAGACAGACAGACAGACAGACAGACAGACATGAGGTTAATATAAGTTGTTTTAAAAGTGAATGTCTGCAGCCCGGATACCCTCAGCATTAGACAAATACTCATGCAAACCTTGTTGCTGCACTGAATCTGAATCTGGGCTCTGAATCTCCCTACTCTTGCTAAAGAAAATGCCAGGCCCCTGTTTTGTTTTGTTTTGTTTTGTTTTTGTTTTGTTTTGTTTTGTTTTTTCTGGTTTATAGCTGTTTTCCCTGTCCTTTGTGTTTTAGATCCCTTGGGGAAGGGGCTTAAACATGGTCATTAAGATGACCGCAGTCATAGACAAAGAGTGAAGCCAAAGATTGCTGGTCTGCCTCCATTTCCTTGAGCTCTCCAGAAGCCACAGTGAGATCTACCTCGTCAGCCTTCTTTGTTCTCACATGTTGCTTTCTCTTGGGCTGCTGTCCCTGTGTGACATGTGTGTCTCGTTACTTCCTGTACCCTTGTCCTCCTGCTCATCTCTGACTTCCACAATCTTGGGTGGATTCTTATCTACGGCCTCCTAGTTCTTTTCCACCCATCGCAGGGAACAGCCTGTGGGTCGTTCATTAGTTACTGGGACAGAAACCAGACGTTAAAAGAGGGAAGGATTTGACTTGGTTTGGGCTCCTAGATCCAGAAGCTGTAGTCAGCTGTCAGCTAGCCTCATCACCATGATCTTGAGTGAGGCAGAGCAGTGTGGCAGCTGGAATATGGAATAGACCCTGGCTACTTGCTTATGGGTGCTGTAAACAGGGACTAGGAAAAAGATTTCGAAGGCCTGCTCTTGGTGACTCCTTTCCTCAGTCAGACTCCAACTTCCCGAGTTTTCACAGCTTCAAGAGGCTCTGCTCATTTCTCACTCTGACAATGCATTAATCCATCTATATAATGCAGTATGCTTCAATATAATCATTTTCCCAGAGTCCCACCTAAACATTCTGTCAGTCAAGGCTTCAGCACGTCAGCCTTTGGAGGATACTTTCAATCAGTATCATACCCCGATTGGTCTTTCATAGACATATGTAATTTAGCTGGTGTGAACCACTCAAGCATTTTCTTCCTCTCTCTATAGGATTTTATGACATATCGATTTGAATACTTTTTTCATTATATTCCTCACGATTGTATTTAATTTTTCATCCCAATGTGTCGTGGTTGCTCAAAATGTCATTTGGGGGTAGGAATTAAAAATCACTGTTTTCAGGAACGCCTCCCACCCACTCCATAGATAATGCAAACAGTAGGCATGTGGGCTAGACGAGGTCAAGCAGATGAATTACTGCCAGATTGTGCAGACAGCAATAAATGTTGAAATCTGAGCAGAACTTTACAGTTAGTGTTTTCCTGGTATCAGCTTCTTTGATCCTTAAAGCTCAGCACATATAGTGATAGCTCTGCTTTGTGGAATAATGAATTTAGATTGGGCAGCAGGAGATCCCTTTATTCAAAATACTTGAAACGAAAATGGTTTCTGATTTTAAAGATTTGGGTATATTTATGTATTATTGCTATTGTTATTATTATTGAAGTATATAATGAGATATCGTGGAGATGGGAACCAAGTTAAATATGAAAATCACCTATGTTTCCTATTTATCCTATAGCCTAAGATAATTTTGTACATTATCTTTAATGTTTTTATACGAATTTTTGCTTGCCATATCAGTATTTATAAAGTCCTCTACTAAAGTGTCTGGAGAGAGCCCAGTAGATCATTTTCACAGCGTGGGTGGCCCTGGTTTCAGTTCCCAGTCCACAAAGATGGTTTGCAGTTTGGATCATTTTGATTTTTAGAGTTGGAGATTATGCCGCTGACTGTATATTCTCACTGCAAACCTGCAATGCAGCTCGCCAGGCTAATCTTCCCAACAGTTCTCTGAGGGAGGCATGGCAGTTTTATAGATAAGGAAACTTACATGTTCACAAGGTATTAGGCAATTACTCAAGCGCATGGTTACTGAGTGAGCCAGTATTGGAGCCAGGATTGGACAGCCTGACTTCAGAGCCTCTAGCTACAACAGCCTCTTTGTTGGCCAGACATTCTGTTTTGTGCATCAGCTAGATAGCCCGTTTGCCAGTCCTTGCCTGGCTCAAAGTCTCATTAAAGGTACATAGCTAAGCACCGTGGTGGTTGCTTGAAGGCATGTGTTTCCAAGTCCTGTACACAATTTATTTTCCTATATACATAACTAAGAGAAACCTTAGTTTATAAATTAGACCTGGTAAGAAATTAACAAAACCTGCTAAAAATAAATTAGAACAATTTTAACAATATGCAGTTGTAAAAATTACATAAATATGGCCTTGTTCTCGTTCTCAAAAAAAGAAACCCCACTTATTTGACAATAGATCTTAGTGACATCATTATTCATTTATTTTCTTTTCCTAGTTAGTTGAGCGCTTCCTTCCTTTTCACTCGAGGAAGTGTGCCTTACGGGGTCTCTTTGGCACATCCAAATTGTAACATCAGTATCCCTGTGCTTTGAGTCTGTTGCTAATGGTTTACAAAACAGTAGCTCCACACTCCTGTGATGGTTGATCTGGTAACTGAGATAACTTCCGGGTGCTGAATGGGCAGGTGGCGTGTACAGCATGGATACCCTAGACGCAGGACTTCACTCTCTCCTAGGAACACAGCTGGAACACCAAGCTTTCATCACTCAGTTTGAAACTCAAGGAATATTTATTTTGGGAGTTGTCCATTGAATATTTTTGTGCCACATCAAAGCATGAGCAACGAAAACTATGTAAAGCAAAAACACTGGCCACGGGAGAACTATTAGAGACGAATATCTATGCATATGTAGACTAACTGCATTCCCTCTGTCTTATTGGGCTGGGGTGTAGCTCAGGGGTAGAACCCTTGCTTAGCATTGCCAGATTCTTCATTTGATCTCTAGTACCACAAAAGAAGTAAAATATTAAATACCTAAATTCTCTTGCTCATATTCATGATTCAAGGTGTAACCCTAAGTGCTCCATTAACAATTATTTCTGCAGTTTGATGGCACTGGATTGTGCCTGCCTTGGGTTGTTAAGGATGACAGGGAACGACTGCTTAGTGGCAAGGATGGGCATGAAGCCGGCTTTAGTAGCAAGGCAGACAACTCACAACCAACCAGCCAGTACTACGATATTTTTTAAAGCCATTCATAAAGAAAGCAAACGTCCTTTTTTTTGTCTTTTTCGAGATTTTCATAATGAAGGTATAGAACTATTTCTCCATCCTAGGTCTTCTTACACAGTTTAGCCGCAATAAAATGTCTTTATATCTTGAATTATGCAAAAGTAAGGACAGCCCAGGAGGCCTCCCCACACACAGCCACAGATCTGTAACTCAGCAGTAATGTTCCACGGGTGTGAATCAAGAGCTGCATCCTGGTCCTGCTGAGACAGCACGGGTTTTAATGTTTCTGGGCAGCACACCCCACACCACCCTGATTCTCTTTGCAAATGCAGGCTGCCTGTGTTTTTCAGCTCATTAAAATGGAAATACGCAATCTCATCCACATCAGCAGCTTCTCCTGGCAATCCTTTGCCATGGGGTCCTCGGGTCCTCACTATTCTCTACAGTCTGCTCTGGAAGACATGGGACCTGCAGCTACCCCCTTTTGCTTTTAGTTAATTGTGGGCGACAATAATGAGAACCAGCCCTGTGGACATTTTTTCACATAACTGCCAGTAAAATAGAGTGTGCCCATTTGTCCTTCATGGGTGGTTTAGACACCTGCAGAATAAGCACCTGCCTACAGGTGCCATTGAGATGCATCCAGCTGATCTTATTACAGGTAGGCTATAATTCTAGAACCTGCTGCTGAAGGAACCCTAGGTGGCCGCTCATTATACCACAAGTCCTCAAGTTTTCTCGGCCCCGTAAAATCTTACAGAGTCATGGTGATTGTCCCTGGGAGCCACCTAGATTCAGCACCACAGTAAGCACATCAAGTGATAAAGTGACTTCCTGCAAGTCCCTAGGCTTTGGTTTGCACAAATTGCAATGGCTTCCACCCCGCAGATGACAGGCAAACCATCCCAGCCTTGCAATTGCACAGCTCACTTCCCATATAACTCAGGCTCACTTGGCTCTCTCAGCTAACTTTCCAAGAAAAACATCCAACACTCAAAGCCGAACAGCTGATAATCCCCCGCTGTGGTGAATTTTGATTCAAATATAACCCAGTCTCTGTTGGCTCTGTTTTAACTGAGTTGGAACTGTTCTTTTCATTGTTGATTCAGTATTGGCTTGCAGCTCTGGCTTCCTGTTCCCCTGCCTGATTCTCTATGGATGTATTTATTAGTTATATGCAGTATCCCTGAGCCTCTATGGACCACTAACAGTGACCCTTGCTAGTCACAGTGACAGCTTAAACCTCCATTGCTGTCTAGAGGATGTTGAGCTGATGGTTGACTTGCTGGCTCAAATGGTTCACTTGGAGCTCACTCTTAGAGGCAAGAAGCTCACTCTTAGAGGCAAGAATGGTGGGTACCGCAGGGGAGCAAGAACTGCTTCCTTATCATTGTACCGTCATTGACAGGAGTTGGCACTGTGCTATGAGAATTATATACTGAGCTAGATGACTAGCCTAGCCCTGCCCTTCAATATTATTATCATCTCTGCGCTGTTGGAAATGCCTCAGTTGTAGTATCTGGGTCCATTTAGAAGGAACAGGGTGCTATTATACATTTCTGTAGAAAAACATTTGTCTCACATTCTCATGAACTTGGTCCAAGAATAGGAATCATGGAATGGTGTTGGAGGCATATATTGGGAATGAAAGAGAAGGAAATTAATACATCTAGTAGGGAGAAGAGGCTTTGGTATAGATATGGATGCTGACAAAGGCTAAACTTGCTTATGTAATATTTTCTTTGGTACTATGATCCACTAGAGTGATGCAGTCCTCACTAATGTTGGTTCTCATTGCTCATAGTAGTTTGAGGACGACATGCCAGGCTTTCTGCAAAGCCTTTAATGAGGAAAGTCCTATTTAGTTCTTTCCACCCACTTCCTGTTTTTTATTTTATAGATAGGGTAATTGAGACTGAGGATAAGGAACATTGGAAGGAGTCTCCCAGAATGTAAGATCCCTGGCTCCCTTTGACTTTGAGTGTTGTTTTTGGTGTAGTTCTGTACTGTCTTTGGTAATTTCCTGTAGACCAGAAAGTTGTCAAGTAAGAAAAGAGATTGTGCAGACATATAAATGCCACCCATGGTTTCTTGGCACCATACACCTCAGCATTCCTCACTAATGTGAGTCTGTTCTCCATTTGCAGTATTAGAGCTTGGATTAATGACTATCCATAGCCAGTTAGGTGGTTCATTCCTAAAACTGTAATTCTTATCACCACAGATTTCAATTTATTTAATAAATGAGTTCTTTGCCTCCAAGTATTTGGCAATGAATGAGATACTTTCTCTGTCCTTAATCAGATCAAGTATCGAATGAATGAGATAAATATGTAAATAAGGATCTAAGAGAGGGCTGGAGAGATGGCTTAGTGGATAAAGTGTGTTCTGCTTTTGCAGAGGATCTGAATTCAGTTCCTAGCATCCACTAGAGGCAGCACACAAATACCTGTAACTTCTGCTCCAGAAGCTCTGACTCCTTTCTTTGGCCTGTGAAGGCACATACATGCACATACCCATGTACAAACACAAATACATACACATAATTAAAAACAAATTCTTAAGAAATGAATCTGATAAGGACTGTTACCTATAAAGATAGTAACAGTAAGATGGAAGGGATATGTCAATTTCTACTGACCAAGACTTCTCAGAATAGCATTCTCATGCATGTTTTGGAGGACTGATTATAAGCCTTATGGGCAGTGGGATTATATTTAATGAGAGGTGAAATTATATAAGTGTGAAATGACATGATTGGTTAGGAAGTACTATTTAGCCATGGCCTAAAGAGCTACCACAGTGAAAAGTTAAGGGAGTAACAGGGGAAACATTAGAGAATCTTCTGTGCTAAAAGCCTAGATCTCCCTCCAAGGGCTAACGAGATATTGAAGGATGTGCATCAGAGAAGTGACTGCCTCGTGAACTTTTTGTCCCTTAGTTTGCTTCAAGGACAATGTTGTTTCTCACTTCCAGAACCTAAACAGAGTTAGACTAAGTAGCAAGCTGGTAGGAAGGTTTAAATTGGGTGTAAACGTCTCAATACCACTGATGGAAGTAGCATTCAAAAAAATGACTTATTTTTAAATTACTTCAAATTTGCATTAAATGCTCAAAAATAAGAGTGAAAGTGAGTGCAGCACTTCTAGGAGTACCCTAGGAAGTCCCACACAAATGCTGTGACAGTTGACTTCCCTCCCAAACCATAGCAAGTAGTAGATCTGTCTTTGAAGCCCTTTAGTTAGGTCTGCCGTGCCTGTCCTGTGGAGCAGATGGAAGGCTAGGTAGACCTGTGGCTGCTTTGTACTCCTGACCTAGGGCAGCATGTCCCAGCCCCAGCCCCGCTGCCACTGCCTCTGAACATCATTGTCTAGACTCCATTTTATCCATTCTGCACCGCCAATGGGTGTGCTCCTGTCCTCTGACTCAGAACAAGCATTGCAGCTGGTGAGAGGGTGACCAAGCTTTATATCCTCTGATGCCCTTGAATGAGCTCTTCGCCTCCGCATTCAGTGTGGACGCCCAGAACTCTCTGATAGAGCCTTTGAAGGTGTCCTTTCTCTTCTCTGTACTTGCTCCACATTCTGCTCTGAGGACACAGGGAGCCTCTCATTTCCCAGTGCCTTTGATCCCATTAGAGCCTTGTAGGAGACCCTGGCTTCTCAGGCTACACTGAGTTGTTCAACTATTTCACTAAAACTTGTGCCCAGGGCAGCCCAAGACTTGTGGAGTGCTGTCATGATTGCTTCCATGCGGCAGGACACTTTCAGCCACACAGTGATGCTATCCGCTCAATGTTCCTTTGGTCCAACAGCATGGCAGATCACTCCCATGCCTTCGAGTGTGAAGGGAGTTTCTGCCTACCTCAGAGCCCCACCCCACTGTCTGAGCTACCTTGTGCCTTTGCTTTTTCCTGTATGCATTGCTTTCTCGGGTTTTACTCTGCCAGGCTCTATCACACCCTTAGGTCTGGTTAACCTCACTAGCTGCAGCCAAAGTTCCTGTGTTGCAGCTTCTTTCATTTGCTTTCATTAAAGCTTGAAATTTAGCTCAGACTCACTTCTCTACCTGTTCAACTCATGCTCTTGTTGTTCAGTTTGTGTGCCTCAGTTTCCTGCTTTCCGTTAATTACTTAGCCATTGTAACGATTATGGACTCCTGAGGCAACCAAGGACAGCTTCTGTAAAGGCTAGACTCCGTTCCCTGTCTGATACTCACCAGTTCATCCTTGACCCTGACTCATATGAAAAAAAAAAATGTAAGGATAAAAATCTCAACCTTAATAATACTGATATATTTAGTGAGCTACTTCTTGATTTAAAGGGATGCCTTGGTTAGTGTAAGCCATTGCACAACATCCTTGGCCTCTATCTACTGTTTAATGTTAAGCCAGCAACACCCTAGCCAACACAAGTGTAATTATTCAAAACTGTGCCCAGGCATTGCCAAACATCTGTTGCTAAAACTCTGGCAAAGTTATTGGCTTTCAGAGAGTTTAGAGTTTTATTCAGATACTGTAATGATGGGATGTAGCTCAGTTAGAGAATGCTAGCTTAGGAGAGAGAGAGAGGGAGAGAGAGAGAGAGAGAGAGAGAGAGAGAGAGAGAGAGAGAGAAATTGGAGAGAGAATGTCTAGGGTTTTAGCTCATTGTGTTGTATACTCACCTCTCACCCACAGAACCCTGGGTTTTGCCCCTAGCATCACATGAACCCAGGCTTAATGGCACATGGGGAGATTAAGGCAAGAGGTATACAGGTTTGACGTCACCCTCAGCTACACAGCATAATTAAGGACAGCCTAGGCTACATTAGACTGTTTCTGTCACAAACGAAGAATGATGAGAGGAGAGGGAATCTACATTATACAGTGTCTAACATCGGGACTGCTGTGTCATTTGGGTTCACTCCCTCATATTGAACAGAGTTCAACATTAACCAGCAACATGTTCCCACTGGCCTGTGGTAACTTCAAGTCAGTGGGTACAATATTATATTCACCTCTTCATAAGCTGTCCTTAAGCCTTAGTAGAGTATCTGACACGTAATAGATACTCAGAAAAAAATATATCGAGGCAGTGCGCAATGATAAGTTCAAATGTGAATGATTGAGCTGAGTTTTGTGATAGATCAAAGAGGTGCATGTATTACATAGGAATAAACTACATGGCAAATGGTGAGTTGGGTGTGCATAAGAATTGGATGAGGAGGAAGTGCAAAGCACGGTGTGTCAGAAAGATGCAAGTTGTCCCCAAAGCATGGTCACTGTCTGTGCTAAGTTCCTACTCCCAGGTGGTCCACAGGCTTCACATGACGAAAACAAGCAAGCAAAGCCCACACTGGACAGCTATAAACTGCAACTCTGTCCTTGAACTGGTGCTTAAAGCTGTTGTGGAACAGAACGCGGAGAGTGGATGCTTGTTATGTCTGGAGGTGGCCCTGCAGAGCAAATGACCACAGCCTTCCCATAGACAGTCAGTTTTCCACAGACAGAAACCAGTAGTTACACAGTGAAGAACAGAGCATTCAACCAAAGCATATGCCTCAGTCTTCAATAAAATCTCTAAGAAAAAAAAAAAATACCTGAGCGGGACCAATGACTCCAATGGCTGTACGTGATTAGATTTCAAAGAATGTGTGACATGTGTTCAGGAGACCTGGGTGGCTGGTCCAGTCTTCATTCTTAGAAAACTTACAATTCCTTAAATGAGGACATTACAAGCTCTCCTGTATAAAAGTCAGAGGCACAAGAAGACAACTGGGGGGCACTCAAAATCATTCAGAAGGTGTAACTTATTATATAACTTATTACAAGTCTGCCCTTTGAAAAACTCGGATCTTGAGCCAGAAGAAGTGACACACACCCGAAGTCTCAGTGTGGAGGCTGAAGTGGGCAGAACAGTTGAGCCCAAGGACGTGAGACCAACCTAGGCAGCATGGTAACAGGCATCTCGTTAAAAGAGGCAAGGTGTGAACTCAACAAGGTGTGTGTGTATGTGTGTGTGTGTGTGTGTGTGTGTGTGTGTGTGTGTGCGAGAGAGAGAGAGAGAGAGAGAGAGAGAGAGAGAGAGAAGGTGTATAATAATAATCAAAGAGAAAAAGACTATCAATTTGATTGTGGGAGGAACATGGAGGAGGCTTGAGGTAGGGTAACTGGGATGGGATAAAGGAAAGGAAAAGTGGAGAAAATGAAGTAATTCTATTTCAACGTAAAAAAAAAAAACCCACATTTTTAAGAGGCAGGGTGAGATAGAGAGAGGGGGCCTGTGGAGCCAGCCAGGTGCAGTCCAAACTCCTCCTAGTAATCTTATAGTCTTAATGCTGTCCTCTTTGAACTAGTTTCCTCATATGAAAAATAAGATAATGTTGCGCGATGATGTTGTAAGTGAAACTACAGTAGGAATATCATTAGAGTATTTCCTTTGGTCCATGGCGCACCAAATGTTTATGATTAGAAGTGGTAGTAGATAATAAATCCATTAGGGATTTCAGAGAGGAGCTAGGGCTAGGGATCCAATTCAATGCCTGGTGCCTGCCAGGTGAGCAAGCACTCTGTGGTCATGGGAAAAAAGCTCTGCCCCGGTGCTATGCTTTCCTGGCACCTGGTTGTTGAGGCTCAGTGTGTTCCACTTTTGTTCATTATTCCTACCTTCTCAAATGATTTTTGACCCCCTTCATATCTGCTTTTGTTATCCTGGAATATTTTAGCACATTCCAGGCAGGGCATATGCATTCTTCACCTGTGGGCATAATCTCTCAGCTTTGGGGACTGAGCCGCTCCTGGGGGCATGTTTTCTCTGTGACAAATCCATTTACTTTCAGAGTAATACAATGAAGGATGCGAACAACTTGATTTTGTCATTGGAAGTGCTCGGTACGAGTCAGGGTGGAAGATCTAGGATCAATATGACTAATGGATCCCAAGTCCAAGTGATAGACTCAGCAAAAAGGATAAATTATCACTTTGCCATGCCTCTCAGATGATAATTTCTTCTCGCTGTCTGATCCGATAGCCGTGACTGTGTTCCCTTACCGGCCGTCAGCCCCATCATAAGCCAGGCCAGGGAGCACGTGGTCAGTACATCAGGGTGTAGGGCTCTGACTCATTTTTATGTTTGTTTGTCCTTATTACTTTCTTTGCCTGAGTAAAATCTCTATTACTTTGGGCGCAGGAGCAGAGAATGTGCTCTGAACACCCGAGGCGTACATTTTATTTTATTTTTATTATTTTTTGTGATGACTTCATTATTCCCTCACGCCAAAGTTTTTGCCAAAATTGTTTCTCTGTCTCCTCTTTCTTTAGAGCCCTCTTTTTTGCCTTCTCCCTTTATTTACTGCACATTTATAAACGTATACTACTGCTCTCCCCTTTCTGCCATCTGTGTGGTAAATGGCCTCTGGACTTCTGGATTTCATAGTTCAGTAAGATGTCCTTCTCCGTAAGACAAGGAACTGGGCAAGTGTTGCCAAGTTCTCATTCCTTTCCCAGGAAGGGACTTCATGACAAAGACTATTTTGCTCAACAACCCTTATTCATTTAGGATAGGCCAACTAATAATGCCACACAGTCTCATAATGAGAAATTTTAAGTAAATTTACATTTATAATGAATTCAATATGTTGTTCATTTTTTTCCTATTTCTCTGCGAAGCTTCAATAAAGGTCATTGTAGATCATATATATTCTGGCAGAATACCAAGTTCGAAGGTCCATCATCTTCATGCCTGTGATGCTCGTGCATTAGAGAGATGTGTTTTCTGATTACTGTAATGGGAGCAGAAGTCTCTTTAACCCATTCCTGTGTGTATTTCTCACATTCAGGAAGAGCTTTCCTCGTGTTCTGTTCATGGGTTTGCAGTGTCATCAGCATGGTGAGGAGAGGTCATCCCCTATTTCTCCTCAAAGCTGCAGTAGGAAATGAAGTGTCTGAGGATGTGCAGATAGCCACAGAACATGGTGGGGACCCTGTTCAAGGGCCAGCCCTATGTGTGACAGTAGGCTGAGAGTGAAGTGGGCTGGCCTTTAAGATGGAAGCCGTTCATCACTTAATCACAGCGTGCACAGCCTCTGGCTCTGGTCTGCATTCCTCTTGCACATTCATCCCCCAAAGGCTTGAACTCTGGTATCAACAGACAGGATATTTAGGCTCTGCATTTGGTGGCCATTGATCTTGGACAGATTCCTCTCTGCCTTCAAAACTCGTGTCCTCACTTACAGAAATAAAAGTGATAACGAAACCCCATCTCTATTTGGTTCAAATATCCGTGAAAAGAGGAATGCATTAATAGCGTGTATTCTCATGGGGGTAGGCACACTTTCCCTTCTTTCTTTTCACTTAACTGTAGCTCCCAAAGGATAATCTAAGTGAACATCTCCAAATCATTCACAGTGTCTCCGTAAATTAACAAATTGCTATGGTTTTCCCCTCTCTACAACAAGCCAGCCATAGCGAGTCACATTGCATAGATGTCCCTGCCTATAAACCACCTTGCTAATTCAGCCTTTAAAAAAGAGCCCCGTTCAATTATGGGAATGTTAATTATTATTTATCACCCCTTAATTATTGTAATCTACTCCAGATCTATTTTGTGTGGATGTGTGTGTGTGTGTGTGTGTGTGTGTGTGTGAACTGTGTGTTTGCTTACCCAGCAGTCTATGTGCACACCGGTCTCCAGTCTTTTATCTACTTGCCAATCTCACCATTTCACGTGAGCTCTGGCAGGGTGTTCTGTAGTGATGGGCTGCGTAGCTGCTTTACTGAGAAACATAAACTTCACTTTCCTTTTGACTGCTCTGCAGAGGTTGGTACAGCATTATAAAATCTCTTTAAAACTCTATCACTTGAAAAAAATCCTAGAAGTGTACCTTATAGGTGGTCTTTTATCAAATGCTTAACACGGGGTTTGGCACTTTAATGGGCTCCCCTCAATGTTTTCGTGGATATCTACATAAACTCCATGGTTTATTTACTACTGTAGCTTTTAATGGAAATGTAAAATAATTTTTCTTCTGGGCAGTAGTGACTTCATTGCAAACATCAACAAAATGTGAAATTCACATAAAACACCAACTTGCAACTATCGCTGAATCCGGGTTGCTCTTTCGTATTTTAGATGGGTAGTGTATTTACAGGTCTCATACACATACTGTAAAATGTAATGTGGCAGGATTGCTGTATTCTAATAAAACAATGTGCTGCTTGTTGAAGAAAAAAGGGGGCTGGTGAATTATTGTAGTCATTGTACCTTGTTTCCCGTTATTGAAAATGGAATATGATTATTAAATGCGTGCAGTGTGCATTTTACACACTTAGCTATAGATCTTGGTTTTTATGTGTGCCCAGAATATCAATATTTGCTTTGCTTTTAGGGAACATTAGTTACAAATACAATAAGTGTGTTTCATTTTTCATTTAGGACACCCTGACTTCAGTGCTCAAGTCAGAGTATGCAATATATGTCTCAGTGATTATTGATCTGAAAACCCACTGAAAGTAACCAAGGCTGCTTTTGTAATAAGCAAACACGGCAGCGGCGGCTGCTCTTGGAAACCTATGAAACTGGAGGGAATAGCAATAAATAAGAGTTTAATTAAATTGCTCCTTGACAGATAGCAGGGCTGTCTTTCAACTGTGGTTTAGAACCTGTGGGGTCTTTTTTCCCTCTTGAAATATGTGTAGCATTCTCATTAATGCTAATGAGAAGTGTATGCAGTAGAGGGGCAGCTGACCTCCTGTTTCATTGTGTCTGAAAAGTACCTCATAGATTTTCTTTTTTTTTCCTTCCCTGAGGCTCTTCAGGTTATTTTTGTTCTAATGCAACGAAAGAAAGCTCTCGGTGTATAAGGAAGTTTCAGTGGCTAAGTTCTACATTATTTTCAAAGTACCTTAAAAATTCAAGTGTAATAATCATGGTATCTTAGAAAGTCAGAAAGATTAGCCATTTATGTTTTGTTCCAGTCTTAGTTTCAAATTGTAATTATAACCAAAAGATTAAAATATAGCCTCCCCTTAGAATTTAGCTCTCTGATTAGCTATGTGCATATATGTGATTATCGTGCTTGGTAAACCATGGAAACCATGCTCCCAGGCTAAAAAAAATGAATGAAAATGATTAATTAGATTCTGTAAGGTGTTGCGTTTATAGCTGGGCACATGTAGCCTTCAGCTCATTTGGGTTCAAAGCTGTCTGCCAGATACGAGTGCTTGAAAATGATTAAAGCAGAACTAGCAAGGTACAATTTCCACTTGCTGTGTTGCTATTACTTTCCCTGCAGCACAGGCTGGGAATATGTATTATCCAGGCCTCCTCAGCGCTCCAGCAAAAGAGCTCTTTCATTATTTCTTTGTATAAGTTCAAACCTTTTCCAGGTAATACTACCCAGCAAAGCTCCGTATACATGTGCAATCCAAGTCTTATCTGTGAAGCTGCCCTGCTGAGTTGTGCTTGCTTCTGTTTTCTCTACGACACCCGACTTGTCGGTAGTCAAGGGTGGTGTGTCTGTTTTTTAAAAGTCTAAAATGCTGTGGTGATGCTAGTAGTTTGGGAAGTAGTTACTACTGGGAAGAGAAAAAAGATTCTTAAACTACATTTTGGTGAACATTCAGTACCCATAACTTGGGACATGCTAACTCAACATCCAGAGAAAGACTTACTGTTCACACCCGGCTATTAAGAAGTAGTTAAAAGGCAGGTTAATTGATCTTGCTACATTAAGCACAGATGCAAACAAAACTGCTACCTGGGTTTTTTTTTTTTTTTTGAACTTCTACAGAACCACGGAGAAGCAGCCTCCTACCTTCCCATCCTAGGCGCTGCAGCTCCTGCCTTTCTCATGTGGTTCATCCACACCTTCCAGGACAGCCCAGCGACCTTTAAAGCAGCCTCACACATTTTGACCAACGATGTCCAAACATAATGGCCAGACTTAATGAATCATACAATTTATGCTCAGATCTGTTTGATTCAGCTCCTTGTGGGGACAGGGGACAGGGCTTGCCGAGCCTGAGTCCATTCAAGGCATCTGTACTGTATTAATCTGTCACAATTCCCCTCAGAGCAGTCATGCGGTCTTTTGCTCTGGTAAATAATTTATACTACATGGGTCTTCTCTGTCTGAGAATGCAGACATATTAGCAAAATTCAGCCTTTTGTTTCTATGGAAAAATGACCTAAGATTTTCAAATATTCATCAGCACAGAAGACTCCAAATGCCATCCTCTCTCCTAACGTGCCATTGGTGCATTATTTAAAAGGGACTAACGCTCTTCCTTCTGTGCTCACGTTCATTGTCCATGGATATTATTTCAATGTTTCATTGCATTCTTGTGTATGTGACAGATAAAACCATATTTCATAGACTTAAAGACATCATCTCTCCTAGACACATGACTTTGAATGCCACTTCCAAAGGGTGCTTTTGCATTTTAAGGTGTCATTCACTAAGAAAAGAAACCCTGATTTAAATTATATTAACAAAGAAAATCATTTGTACATCAGAATCTTTATAAAAAAATGCTCTCTACTGCTTTCTCAATGATGTTACCAAAGTATCATAACTTGAAACGCAACTCAGCAAATAATTGTCTTTCAAAAATACTCTGATATTAATGTTTTCTAGATATTAATTACATGTACTGTGTTAGGGATAAGATAATCCAAGGAGAGTTTTATAACGTCCTCTAAAAGACGGCAGATGGAGATAAAGTAAAGTTTGCTCTCAGAGACACTGTGAGGAGCTAGCTCATCCTTAGTAAAGCAATCCAAGATTTCCTAGTGTATAGCCCTGTTGGGAAGACTTGTGCTTTTTCGTTTCCCACTTTTGTTATTTTATATCTTCTACCTGGAAACTTGTTTTTATTTTACCTTAAAATATTTCATAGATACTTCCATATACAAAAAGGTTTTATTTGAGTCATTTTGGGAACTAAAATGGACAGATCCAATGTAATAAGTTCATGAGATTTCCTGGCAGCAGCTAAGTTCTGAGATGTTCGCACTAAACTCTACCTAGTTTTATAGACAATGTTGTTGGGGTGGAATTGTCTGGCATCCCGCTTAATTTTGTTGTCAAGTTAACATACCTGGGACGAGGGAAACGCAATTGAAGAATTGCCTCCAGGTGGCCTCTAAGGATGTCTGTGTGGTGTTTTCTTAATTTCTGATTGATGTAAGAGGATTCATTCCACTGTGGATGGCACTATCCCTAGGCAGGTAGGCCTCGGCTATATAAGAAAAGGAACTGAACACGGGTTTAGGACTCTGCCAGCAAGCAACATTCCTCTGAGGTTTCTGCTTCCAGCTCCTGCCTTGAGTTCCTATCCTGGGTATCTTCATGATAGATAGTAACCTATCAGATGGGGAACAAAACAAAACAAAAGAAATCTTTAATCTCCCCAGGTTGCTTTTGGTTAGAGCTGTTTATCAGAGCAATGGAAATTCTCACTAAAACACCTGGCACAGGTTCTATTTCAAGATCACAACCCATTAATATTCAACTTTGTTTCTTTTCCTGCAGAATTTCTTTGGTCCTTGTTTGAACTCTGGATATTTTGATCCTGGAGAACTGATTGCCTGGGTAGTTTAATGTCTCTGCCATGAGGTGAATCTCCCACTGTGCGCTGTGTCTAGAGTAGAGAGAGAGGGAAACCTGAATCTCACCCTGCAGTAGATGTGCTTTGCTTTGTTTTAATATGCATCAGGCCAGGGATGAACAGGGAAGCATGTAGGACAATGGTCTGCCTCTCTCTACAAGCTACATTGCAAATTTTTCTCTTGAAATAAAGTTCCATTATTTCTCAACAAACTTAGAACCACATCATCTCATTATTTCCCCTCTATGTAGGGATTCCTAGAGTGGAGCAAATCTTCACTGATCTAATGAGTCTCTCTAGTTAACATATTACCAAAGTAAATTGGGTAGACTTTCATCACAGGGATACACATAGTGAGAACAAAATGAAGGATACAGGATTTGTTTGTGGGGGGGGAGTCTCAGCTTCAGAAGTTTAGGTTCATGCTGTTCCCCTCCAATAGTTCTGGATCTCTTTTGAAGCAAGAGCATCATGAGGATAAAATCATTTCACTGCTGCCCAGAAGCAGAAAGAGGAACCAATTCTTGAACAGGTGTTAGTACTCAAGCACCCTCCCCTGCTTCCTCCTGAAATTTCCAAAACATTCCTCAGATAGCATTGCGACAAGGGACCAAGCATTCAAAACTTTAGTTGATCGGAGACATCCAAACCATAACACAAAGATATCCGTTGAGAACTAGAATAATTATGGGAAGGAAAAAAAAATCTGTTCTTAGACACCACAGCTCATCCTCACTGTAAGCTAGACTTCCAACACACATGGGCATAATTTGGGGCTTTAAGGACTCAAGACAGTGTACACTGATGCCTCTGGGTGGGGGCCATCATCACCTGAAAACCGTCTCTAGATGCTTGGTTTCTTTCTGCTTCACCATGAACATACAGTTCTTGAGCTAGAAGTCTTAGAAATCATTTGCTCTGGGGCTAGAGAGATGTCTCACTGGTTAAGTGTATGTACTACATTAACAGAGGACCAAAGTTTACTTGTAAATAATCACAAATGTTAGCTTGTAGCTGCTAGTAGTAACTCCAGCTATAGGGAGATCCAATACAATACACAGCTGGCTTCAGCGGGGTCCTACATTCACATACACATGCATAGACATAATTAAAAATAAATCTTTAAAAAGTAGTTTTGCTTGCATATAATAGCATTTTGAAGGTTGTATGAGACTTAGAGAGGCCTTCAAATTTCCCCAAACTCACATAGCTCCTCAGACTCCTGTTCAAAATTTCCTTCAGCTGTAGCCTGTGCTGCTGGACATCTCTAAAAGGCTGTTTTTAGAAAGGTGTTGACTCAGTCCTCTCTCTTTGATGGATGCCGTCTCTTTTGTCTTGTCACCATATGACATGTATAGAAGAAGGAGATACGAATTTATTGAAGCAGAAAAAAACCTAAGGTGTTCACTTCTGTGGCAGATAGGATGAACAGAGCAGGTAAATAAAGAGCTTATTTGTGATTAGACTTCTTAGGAAATATGCATATTTGCCCCTTGGTACATAGGTTCCTTGCCTGTAAAATGAGGACATGGACTTTCATAATACATGGGGCTGGTGTGTGGCCACATGTAAGAATTAGTCATTGGTCCTGATATGATAGTGCACACTGTTAATTCCAGTATTTGGGAGGCAAATTTGGCAAATCTCTAGCCTGATCTACAATCAGGGCTACACAAAGAAACCATGTCCCCCCCCCCACTCCCCAAAAAACCGAATAAATTAAAAAAGAATTATTGGCAAATACTAGAGAGCTAATCTGCATCCTAAAGCCTACTTCTGCATCCCACTGTTACTATTGTTTCTCAAAGTTTATTGTAGCATTACTTTGGCCTGGTTCTTTTATTATTAATTATGATCTCATATGAGCCAGAAAAACCTGAACATCATTTATCCAAGACCCAAATGGCTAGATAGATTTCTAACAGGGATCTGTATAGATATCTGTTCTCTCTCTCTCTCTCTCTCTCTCTCTCTCTCTCTCTCTCTCTCTCTCTGTGTGTGTGTGTGTGTGTGTGTGTGTGTGTGTGTGTGTGTGTGTGTTGTATTTTGCACTATCCTTCAGGCTTCTGAAAAAAAACCATGTCATGCTTTACAACTCCAGCACAAAAGTCAACTGAATTCCCAAAGAGCAAATCAAAACCCTCTTTCACTTAAGGCCAAGAAGCAGCCATAATTAAACTAGTACACCTGCATGTTAAGATGACACCAGTGTCAGACTTGTAAGCTACTAGCACTGGACTTGCATTCATTTTGGGCAGCAAAGTCTCCATTCTCTCTATTTAGGATGAGTTTAGGACTCTTTTCCACTCAGGTTTCCTTGTTGAGGCTGAAGTGCAAAATCCTGCAGTATTTAGAAAATGAATCTTCTTAACAAGGCATTGATTCTTTCTCTAACCTGCAGCTGAAATAGCTACTTTTATTTTGCCCATTACATGAATGACATAAAAATCTCTTCTTTGTGACTGGCAGTGATTACCATTGTTAGAAAGTCTAAGGAAGGGGGCCTAGGATTCCTGAAGCGCCAGTGTTATTTGACCTCAAATCCATCTGATTGCCCTCCAATCCAGGTCACCTCTTTTCTAAAAGAATCAAAGAACATTCAGTCAGCAAGTCTCCATCCCTTGTTGTTGTAGATATATTCAGGTGTAAGGAGGGAAATGAGAGTCTGTCTGGAAGATCACATGTCTGAAGCCAAGGCATGTCTATCATTGCTCTTTCTTCTGCATTGCTGGAAAGTATTCATGGTAAAGTCAAGGTCAGTCTTTGACCTTGCTCTGGTTACCCAGATCCACGAGAGTACTGCACTTATCTTGACTTTGTTTTTGTTGTTTGCCTGTTTGTTTAATTTTCAGACCAATGGGGCTAAGGAAAGATAGGAGATTTGGATAACTCATGGGGGTATATATATATATATATATATATATATATATATATATATATGGATTAATTTCATCCAGCCACCTCAGTTTGTACACATGATGGTAGATCATAAGGGCCTGTCTTAGTGACTGTTTTATTTCTGTGAAGAGATACCATAACTAAGGCAACTTATAGAAGGAAGTAAGATGGAGACTTGTTGTAAGAGGGTTGCTAGTTAATTTCCTGACCCTGCAGCTCAGATCTGAAATAAGCACACAGAAACTTTATTATTTAAAACACTGCCTGGCCAATGACTCTAGCATATTTCTAGAAAGCTCTTGCATATTAACTTATTAAACTAACCCGTTTCTATTATTTTATATTTTACCACGAGGCTCGTGGCTTACTGGCAAGGTTCTGGCTGGCGGCTTGTGTCTTTCTCCTCTGGAGGCTCCATGGCATCTCACTGACACTGCCTCCTTTCTCCCAGCATTCAGTTTAGTTTTCCCCACCTAGTTCTCTTCTACTCTGCTATAGGTTTAAAGTAGTTTCTTTATTCATTAACCAATAAAAGCAACACATGTATAGAAGGACTTCCCACACCACATTCCCTGCCACCTAGACGTGAAAAAATTACACAGAAACCATATTAATTATAATACTGCTTGGCCTATAGCTTAGGCTTCTTATTAACTAACTCTTACATCTTAAATTAGCCCATTCCTATTATTTCATATTATACCACAAAGCTCATCATTTACCGATAAGGTTCTGGCATCTGTCGCCTTCAGCAATCACATGGCGTCTCTCTGACTCCACCTCTTTTTCTCCTCTTGCTCTGCTTAGAATTCCTGCCTTGCCCTATTCCGCACTGTCATAGGCCCAAAGCAACTTCTTTATTAATCAATGGTAATAAAATATATTCACAGCACACAGAGGAGAATCCCACATCAAGGAAGCCTTCAACTGAGTGCTTCCGTGAGGGCTTGCTGACAGTTTCAGAGGGTTAGTTCATGGTCATCATGGAGGGATGGTGACAGACAGGCATGGCACTGGAACATAGTTGAGAAGGCAGAGTAAGAATGACACTGGGCCTGGCACGGCCTTTTGAAACCTCAAATTCCACTTACAATGTCACATCTCCTGTAACAACACCACACCTTCTAATCCTCCTTAAACAGCACCAACCAAGGATCAAAAATTCAAATATGTGAGCCTATGAGGACAAACCTCATTTAGATCACTACGGGACCTGTTTCCTCATGCAAACTTTCCTTGCCATCCAACATTTCTACAAATGGCCTGTCCATGTGATATCGTCTTCTTTGGACTAAAGCCATATTATTTAGTCACTATTTTATTTAAGAAGAGTTGTGCTAACTCATGCCTCCATCTTTCTAGGTCCCAAGAAGTTCCCCTCAATTTTTGTGGAGGATTGGTTCTTGAACCCCTATTGTCAAAGTCCTAACACCTATAGAAACCCAACTTGCTTACCTGAAATAGTAGAGTTTGCCTGTTGTACATACACAACCCCGCCTACTTTAACCCTCTCTATTTTTTAATGATGTCCATAGAATATAATGACTGCACTACTAACTAAGACAGTGTTTAGAGAATGACAAGGATGATGTCTCTCCATTTTCAATAAATGTGAAGTTTTGCCTTGAATATTTTCAATTCATAGTTGGTCGAATCTATGAATTCTATATCTACCAAGAGAGAAGGCCAACTATAACTTTCTCTCAGTTGGTGTGCTGGAGACCACTTCTTTTTTTGCTTTCCCTCAGTAATCAGGATTGACTGTAGAGCCTGTACCCTGCTGTGTGTGGTATTTTTAATTAATTTTTTTTATAAATCTGTATGTGATAAATAGAAACCTAGCCCTGACAGCCCATTCATGCAAGTTTGGCGAAAAGTACAGAAACTTGCTAGTCAAATCAAATAATACCCCTATAAACCTGACAATTGATTTGTAGCTGGGACACATTGGCTCATGTGATTTATTTATTTATTTGTTTGTTTGTCTACATACAAATCCCAGTTCCCCCTCCCTCTTTGCCTCCCACTCCCCCCAACTTCCTTTCACCTCACCTCCAGTCTGCTTCTCAGAGTGTAAGGCCTCCCCTGGGAAGTCAATTAAGTTTGTCCCATCACCTCATTGACGCAGGACTAAGCCTCTAACCCCCGTGCCTACACTGAGTAAAGTGTCTCTCTATAGAGAATGGACTTCACAAAGTCACTTTATGCTCAGCATTAGATCCTGGTCCCACTGCCAGTGGCTCCACATACTACCCATGTCACATACACCATTGTCACCTGCATTGAGTCGGTCTAGTTCTTATGCAGGTTACCCAGATGTCAGTCACGAGTCGGAGATTTCCCACTAACTCAGGTCAGCTGATTCTGTGGGTTTCCCCATCGTGGTTTTGACAGCTTTGCTCATATTATTGCTCTTCCCTCTCTTCAATTGTACACCAAAAGTTGGCCCAGTGGTTAATTGTGGATCTCTGTATCTGCTTCCATCTGTCTTTGGATGAGGGTTCTAGCTTCTCTGGGGTTGTGGACTGTAGGCTGCTTATCCTTTTCTTTACGTCTGGTATCCACTTATGAGTGAGTACATGCTATATTTGTCTTTCTGGGTCTGGGTTACCTCACTCAGGATGTTTTTTTTTTCTAGTTCCATCCATTTGCCTGCAGATTTCACAATGTCATTTTTTTTAACATACCTCGAGGCCTGTTTATTCATGTAAACGTTCCTTGCCAGCCAACATCTCTGCAAATGGCCTGTCTGTGCAGTATTGTCTTTCCACGTGCTAGTAGTACTCCATTGTGCAAATGTACCAAAGTTTCTTTATCCATTGTTTGGTTGAAAGTCATCTTGTCGCCTCATTGAGCCCAGGTCACAGATGACCACTGCCCGCCATGGAGTTGTTGCCTAGGCAATGTGGCTGCCGAACTCCTGGGTCTCTCCAATCTTAAGATTGTTTAAACATCAATTGAGATGATCAGTTCCCCTATTTGTTAAAATTTTAAATCGGGTGTCTGTAGAAAACATGTTGAAAACTCCTAAATAATATGAAACTTTGGTCATTTCGTTTGCATTGCATTCCTAAGCATTTTCTGGAATCTTTAAAATCGCTGTTCAATCAAGACAACTGAACATGGTAGTCACTTTCCCAGAAAACTAAGAAGCTAGCACATTTCCAGTCCAGAGGTGAACTGTAAAATACACAAAGCAATATGCACAGTAGAAGCAAGCAAAGGTCGCAGAATGGGAACAATGGAGTGGAACCCATCTTCCAATGGGAGCAGTAGTGCGGAGGGGAGGGTTACAGGCAGTGTGCACGGCCTCTCACTGTCTCTCTAGGTAGCTCCAGTTAGAGCTTTGTGAATTCATTTAGCAGGCCTCTGGTGACCTACGTGCATCCATTTGATAGACTTAAGAACATTTAGCAGCATTACACTGAGTTCTCAGGAACAGAGAAGCAAGTTATTTAGTTTTGAAAGGTTACGAACACTGATGCACAGGGAAAAACAGACAATGCCGGTGCACATATTGATTTTCAAGTGCTTTCTATGCAATTAGAAGGTAAGTAAGGGACCAATTTGTATGGTTGTTTTCCTCTCTCGTGGTTTGCCTGCAAAGTTGTACAAATTGCATACAAACTTCTTAGAAGATTTCATTAATATTTCTCTCAGTTCGCTCTTCAGCACCATCATCTGCCTCTGGTTTGGGGAAAACTATGATGGATTCTTTCTTCCCTGACTTACTCTTCATCTCTTTTTCGTTCGGTGGTAAAGGGATACCTCTGTCACTGTCACCTCCCCAGTGTGCGTGAGGAATCTGAAGATGCTGGAAGGGAGGCACATTTTCCCTTTAACCCATTGCTTGTTTGTCCTCTTCCTTCTCTGTCTTTCGGCCAAGGTCTCTTTCTTCTGCAGAAAAAGCAGCCCAGGCTCTGAGGAGGTTCCATTGTTAATAAGAAGTTGAGCAGAAGTTATAATAACTCATTGCCTTGCCTGCTTGGAAAGCATGATAATGCTCCTTAGTCGTAAGAAATCATTTTAACAACACTGACTGGTGGCAGTTCATTGATGAGGCCTCTGTGAAACCTGCTATAAATAGCACGTGATGCATGCAGGAAAGGCTTCTTCGGGGTGGCTTTTATTTATTTGTAATTTATACTCTGCCTCCTTTCCCCAAAAAGATTTGAGCCGGCTAACAATAAAAGACACATACACAATAAGGTTGTTATGTATGTAGAAATTGAAGATCAAAAATCATATGGAACGGAGAAGGGGAGAGAGTTATGTTCGCCATTTGCTCTTGTTCCTCCTCATCAAGGCAATAGAATGTTATGCTGCACCCAACCCTCTCTCAGGCTCACCATGGCATGCTTAGCGGGAATATGCAATTTTTCCCTCGTTGATATCAAATCATTCAAACCATGGTGGGCACAAGGCAGGAAACTCAGTTTTGGAAGAATCAGAAGCCTTGAAAACTCTTGTTTCGGGGCAGGAGGTGTAGGATAAACGCCCCAAAGCAAGCAAAACTACAGACTGATTAAATTTCTCTAATCACTTAGAGCCCTCATTACCTATTGCCCAATTCTTCATTGTACCTGCTTGGAATTATGCAGGAACTATTGATTTGTCCTAAACATGTTTGTGCAAATCAATTTCATAGAGAAGAAGAAAGAGTAGACAGAGTCGAACAATGGTTTTTGTGCCTGGCTGTAATAGTTTTAGTAACTGAGCATTAGTCACTGAGCTGATGGTGAGTGACATAGAATTAAATCAGTGTGTATTACCTGCTTTTAATTTAGTGCAGGTTGTCTGGACCTCGGCACAGATGGCATTCAAGGACCCAACATTCTTGTGTTGTGACACTGTGATTTGCATTGTGCTAGGTAAGAATCTTAGTTCTTCATAGACTTTACAAAGAGCTGCCCTGACAATTGTTTGTCCAGATGCTGATGGGCAGACTCCTGTCCCCACACTGGATGTAGTGTGGCTTTCTGGAGAAGCCACTAACTGACATAGAGTAGGAGGAAGTCTGTCTACAGAACAAATGACACCATGGATCTGTCAAAGCTTGGATCTAATATTCAGAAGCTCCTGTATTCAAGGTTTTCTTGCCAACTGATAGGCTTTGAGGAATAGTTGGATAGTGAAAACTTGGACCTAATCTACCGATGAATCCACTGGTGGATTTGTCCTTTTAAACCATAAGAGATATTGGCACAGAGTAGGAACTGGGAAGGGGGCAATAGAGAGAAATGAGTCCTTTGGGTCACATTTTGAAGAGTCTATCTTTGTAAAAAATATTTTTAAATTTAATTTTAAATTAAAAGAATGAAAACATTTGCAAGCAATATCTTTTGATAATGCCCTCTTCCCTCCACAAAACTCATCTGAGATCCTTCCTACCCACTCAACTTCCTTCTGTCTTTCCATCCCCTCAAAAGTGACCTATAAAATAAGAAACAAAGGTCAAAACAAACACACAAAAAACCAATAAGACACAAAAGTAAAGAGTGTGTGCATACACACACACACAACCATGGAGCATATTTTCTGTTTCGCACAAGCCTAAACATGGAGCCCATTTTTTATTGCCCATTTATTCTAGGACCTAGAGCCTTCCCTCGAGTGTGGTTGAGATACAAAGTGATTGAATAAAACTAGTTTTCCCTTTCCCAGTAGGACCAATTGCTAATAGGTTAGGGGAGGGACTTATGTCTACTTCACCAACTCCATGCTGGGATTTGTCTGCTCCGAAATTAGATAGGTCTTGTGAATGCTATCACAGTCTCTGTGAGTTTATGTGTATCAGTCTGCTGTGTCTGGTGTTTTGGAGTTATCCACCACCTCTTCCTTTTATAATCCTTTCACTTTTCTTTTCCGTAAATTCCTAACCCTTGGTGGGAGGAGTTTGATAATGAAATTCCTTTTAGAGCCAAATAACTCCAAAGTCTCTTGCTCTCTGCCCATTGTCCAGTTGTAGGTCTCTGCGCTAATTACCATCACAGTGACAGAAAAGTGCTAGTATACTGTCATCTCCAAGGAGGCAAAACTATCTGCCAACAGAGAGCCCCATCAGAGCTCCAGGGCATGTCCTTTCTACCTATGCTCATGGATACCCTCTTGCCATCCAAAAATGTTGGAAAATCTGGCTGCATTCCTTGTCACTCAATGGATGAAAGTCACCCTAGTAACTCTGAGAAAGACTCCAGCAAGGGTCTCGTATATTGAACCAGCAGATTAAAAAGTAAAAGCTAGCCATAGAGATCCCATTACTTAGAGAAACTGATCCTTCATGCCTATCTGAAGTCTGTCCTGCAGGCATCCTGACTTCTGCTGAGTAGCACTGAGCGTCTCTTCCTTTTTCAGTCTGTGAAGAAGAAATGACTGAAATGTGGCAAGCGGAATCTCTGCTTGCTTATGGTAAAGCATGTGGTGTTTTGAAAGAGAACTGTCCCCCATCGAGTCCTATATTTGGACACTTAGTTCCCAGTTGGCGGTGCTGTGTTAGGAGGGTATGGAGCCTGGCAGGATAATGTAAGTGACTGTAAGATTCATATAAGCTACATGCATGAAATATCAAGAACATGGCTTCTTAAATATGGCCTACACAAAAATGCTACCAGTATACAAGGTAGTCTGGAAAGGATAAATCTCATCTACACACAAATATATATATATTGCAACACACATATAGGAATTAATAAACAATTAAGAAAAGAGGCCATGAATTTGAAAGAAAATAAGAAAGTAAACATGAACTTGGAGGGAAGAAAGTGAAGGGAGAAATTATGTATTAATAATATCAAAAATAAAAAGCTTATAATAAATTATTGGCCTGGTATTTGCTCAGAGGTAGATCACTTGCCTACCATGTACAATTACAGGCCTGGGTTAGACCCCCAACACTGAAAAATAGTTACAATAATAGTCATAATAATGTTCATCTTATTTGGGTGTCATATGGAAACTAAAGTTCCCAGTGCTTGGAATAAATTGGCTTATTTGTGCTTTTACTTAAAAGTTTCCAATGTAACTGTGGAGTATCTCTTTAGTCTTTATTATACCTCTGTCATATTGAGAGGGAGCCAGTGGTAATGAGCCCATTTTAGGGAAGGCTATGAGTTATGGCCTCTCTAATTGGTCTGTGGTAGTCTAGAATTGGATAGTATCAGTATATTAAACTCTGGTGATAAAATAAACACGTAGTGAAGAAAATTCTCTTTAACAAGAGAATCCAGCCTGCTGTATTGGTACTGGCATCTCCTGTTGTTAATTGGATTTTTTTCACATTTAAATCAAAGGGGAAATGCTGTGCTCCATTTCCAAGGACAGGGCTTCTTCATGCTCGCCTCGTAATGAGGCAAGATGCTTTTGGGAGATGCTCGGCCTCTGATATTATTCAAGAACTGCTTTTTGAACTTGATTTTTGCTGACCCTGCCTTATAATCCCCATCACCAGTCGAGGAGTGGCACAAGGGACCGGCACAGCCTATTGTGCTTCTGGCTCCAGACTGGCTGTCACTCTCAGGCCTCACCGCAGATCAGCAGTCTCCCGAAAGGTTCTCTCTGTCTCAAGAAGAACAGAGAGCAAAACAGTGAAAACCCCTGTGATTTTAGCATGTATTTTTATTCCAGGAGCAACACATATTTCAATTACTCCATTTTTCTTCTCCGTGAAAACATGTGTATTTATAAGTACTTTTTTCTTCATTCACAGCCAAGATAGAAGACATTTTACCTACATTTTCTACATTTTTGCAGAATGCTTTTTCTCATAGCAATGAATCGTAATATATAGTAGCTTAAATGCAGTGCTCTCACAGAGATGTTAATGGAATCAACTAGAATTGATGGAGTGGATGATGTGAAATCTTGTTAGGTCAGAAATCGTTACTTGAATAAGAATCCAATTCCTATTCCAGTATCTTCTACATAGAGGTTCATTTTGACTATAGCAGTGGTAACCAGAAGAACCTTCCATATCTTTGTTAATTTTTGTGTGTGATTGGTTAATGTCTATAAGGTAAGGAGTAAAGGTTAATCCTGATACAAGCCTTAGGCACAGACTGAATAAGAGGTGCAGGAACTAGGGAGATGGTTTACTAGATTAAGTACGTGCTCTATAATCAGGAGGATGTGAGTTCTCAACAGCCAAGTAAGAAGCCTAGGTTGATGGTCCATGCCTGTAACACCAGTGCTGAGAAGTCAGAGGATCCATAGAGTCTATTCTCCATCCAGTGTATCACAGTCGCTGGGGTCAGACTCTGTCTGCAATTCGAGGTGGAGAGCAGGAAAGGAAAACACTGAATATAGATCCCAAGCCTCCAAATGCACATACACACTTACTTATACTCTCATGAACACATGCATTTTTATTCCACAGCATACATGTATAGATAAAATTAAAAACAGATACTTGTAAAAGGAGACTACACTTTGGTTTCCCAGCTGACCAGACCCAAATAATCATACAGAAACTATATGAATTACAACACTGGTTGGCCTATTAGCTTAGGCTTCTGATTAACTAACTTACATCTTAAATTAACCCATTTCTATCAGTCTGTGTATTATCATGAGGCTGTGGCTTACTGGTAAATTCCCTGCGTTTTTCTCCATTGACAGCTACATGACATCATCCTGACTCTGCCTTCTTTCTATCTTCATTCAGTTTAGTTTTCCTCCCTAGCTCTATTATTCCCTGTGATAGGCCAAAGAAGCTTCTTTATTAACCAATGGTAATAAAACATATTCATAGCATACAAAAGGGAATCCCACATCAGGCACTTAATTAATATTAATATGTAGTTAAGACTCCAGTAAAAGCAAAAGAAGTAAGATCAGTTTTGCTATCTATGATTCATTTCATTTGCCTTCTACTCAGAAAGCCTCCTGGAAGTCTGTTTTAGGAGTGCAATAGACACAATGATAACTCTTTCCCGCATTGAACTGCCCAAAGCAAACCTCAAGTGCGATGGAAAATAAAAGATTTTCAAAGATACATTGAACTCAACATAAGAAGAAAATGAATGAAATTCTGAGAATGAAGGCCAATGAGACACTAAACACCATGGCTACTTAAACTGGCCTGAAGAGCAGGTATTCCTGATGGGAACAGAGGTACAATGAAATCCAGAAGAAGTACTTCAGAGAAAAGAGTAAGCTGATAAGATGATATGATATCTAATGTACTTGTGTGTGTATATATATATACATACACATACTTGTATATATATACAAGTACATTAGATATGTATATATATATATCTAATACACATTAGATATATATTAATTATATATTAATATATTATTAATTAATTATGTTGTGTAATTAATATGTATATTAATATCTAATATTATATAATAATAATATATATATACACCCTGATGGTTCTTTTGGGGGTTTTACATTTATCAAACATGAATACAAGTATTAACTACAGGAGCAAAAAAAAAGCTAAGAAGGCAGAAAAGTGAGAACGAAAATAACTATAATAAATGTTAATGATACCAGGTTGAAATAACACTATAAATTCCAAATATTGATTTAACTAAATGTAAAATGTATCATGTGGGGTGATGATATGAAATTGTTTTGCTGAGGGAAATAAAATGCTAGTTCTTTATCTTCCATATGAGGAATAGGTTGTAGTTGGTTGTTTTACTTTACTCTTTGCTATTTGGGGGCCCGCCACTCACCTTCCCCCAAAATAGTTTGAATGCCTGGCCTTAGCTTGGCTTGTTTCTAGCCAGTTTTTTAGCTTAAATTTATCCTGTTTGTCTTTTTCCTCTATACTTTTACCTTTCTCTATTCAATACATCTTTCTTTACCTCTTCATTGCTGGCTGGGTGACTTAGTGACTGGGTAGCTGGTCTTGCTCCTTTTCTCTCTCTCTCCCTCCCTCCCTCCCTCCCTCTGCCTTCCTCCCTTACCCTGTCTCTCTTCTTATTTATTCTCTCTGCATGCCAGCCCTGCCTATCCTTTCTCCTGCCTTGCTATTGGCCATTTAGCTCTTTACTAGACCATCAAGAGTTTTAGACAGGCAAGTAACATAACATTGTAGAGTTAAACAATTCAAACAGAAAAGAATGCAACATATCTTTGCATCATTAAACAAATATTCCACAGTATAAATGAATGTAACACACCTTCAACTACTATTCCACAACAGTAGATATTTAATAATCTAGTTACTAGGACGTATTGTTCTAGAATATTAATATAAGTTCTGAAAGAAAAAAATCTCAAAGGGAAAATCAGAGTGGCAAACTATTTTTCTCAAATAAGTCATATATTCATGTTCTTAGTTTTATTAAGGTTAAAAATAATGGCTCTTAATATGTTCTTATATGCACACATACTATATGTTTATTTTACATAGGCATAGTAGTATATGCCTGTGATTCCAAAATTTGTGAGGCTGAGTCTGCAAGATGGTGTTCAAGGCTATTGTAGTCACAGGACCTTGTATTAGAAAACAATTCAATATTTTCCCTTTCTAATTTTTTAATGGGCATGGCTTATTATTCATTTTAGGAATATTTAAATTTTTCCTTTGAGTCTTCATAAAATTGACAAAGTGAAAATAGTGATTTTACCAATGATGAAGCTCTATTTGGGGGCTTAGGTAATTGGTCAATTGTCAGACTACTTACCTAGTATTCGTAAGTCCCTGGGTTCAGGTACACACATACACACACACACACACACACACACACACACACACACACTGGGAGAGGGGGAGATCATGAGCTCAGGTTTAGTTTTATCAACTACCAATTCATTATTCATGACAAGATTAAAACCAGAACAGTTACATTAATTCCTTGTCTTTAGACTTCTTATAACCTAGCAGTTATAATGGCCCACACTCAGTATAAGAAGAAAATGCATATACTCCTTTAAATAGTCATGTATCCACAAAATGAAACACAGAATTACAATATGATCAAAACTATTCTTTATACCCAGATATAATAGTTTATGAAGTGGAATAGCTTAAATTTAGAGTCTGGAGGTTGACTTTGGGGGCATGTCATAAGCTGTCATGAGTAACTCCCTGTGATCAGGACTCTCTGGAGTAATGAATCACAGGCATGGCCCATCGTCAGAGGTCTACCATGGGGAAGGTAGGCCAGGAAGAGTTTGGAGTTGAAGGTTAAGACTGCCCTGATTCCAAAAATTATATCTTCTAAAAGCTAACATCCCTGAAAACCCAGAGAGGCTTTTCACATTTCTGATCTTAACTATTTTGTCATTTGAATTTCTATCTGCTGTAAAGTTCCTATATAATGGATTGTAAATTTTTAATGTGTCCAGCTCTGTCTATAGGAAGAAGAAAGTACTCCCTGTGAAGTACATTCTTGAGAAAAATTCTTCCTCTTTGTATCTTCCATCCTTAGATTAGTTGCTTTCTTTCCATCTCTGGTACAAAATACCCAAAAGTATTAAAAGAGGAAGGGTTTGTTTGGGTTCTCTTTAAGAGATCTTGTTTCCTGGTTGCTTGTCTCCATGAACTTGGGCAGAACATCACATCAGTGGCAGACAAAGCTGTTCCACCTTTTATTGGGAAAGAAGTAGAAAACAGGACTGGAGGGATCCAGGAAAAACATACCCCAGAATTCTGTCCGTGACCTGTACCTCCAGCAAGGATCCACCTTCTAGAGTTCCCAGGAATTCCCAAAGTGCCATCTTCAGTTGTGGACTAAGTATTCAATGAGCCTGTGGGGTTATTTCATATTTAGAGCATAGTCGTACCTGAATCTACCACTGTCCTATTGCCTTCACTTCTCATTTCTTAATTTTCACAACCTAAAACATGTCTTTTTTCTCTTTTGGCGATTCGTTTCCACTTTTAAGACTTTTTTTTTTTGAGATATGAAGTTGGATTAGATTTGAGTCCAACCAAAGCCCAGAACTGCAAATAGGTTAATGGAAACTTTAATGAAATCTAAGTAGGTTTGGTTTATAATGTTTTCCAATGAGAAAAGTATCTCTCACTGCTGGAAATGATAACAATGGAAATGAGAATATTCTTGTGTTCCCATACATTCCCTTCCATGATAATGAGGCAAACTTAGTGTGCAATATTGGACTTTCCTTTCAGTTTTAAACCAACAGAATTGTGGTTTATGCCAAGCAGGAAAAAAGGACAAAAACCTAGTCTATGATACTTAGGAAGTCAGTGATTTCCGAAATGGGGGATCTGATCAGGTCTGTGTTGTTTTCTTTGATGCCCTTCTAGGAAATCATTACCCTCCCTTAGAGAGAATGTGTATGGCCTTAACTATAAAAGCAATATTAACCTGCTTTAGAGATTGAGTAATATTCCACAATTTTTTAAATATTTTTCAACAGCTATTTATATACCTATGCTAAGTTCCAGTCAACATATACAAAATGATTCTAATTTTATGTTATTTCAAAAGTGGAAAGAGAAGAAAGTGAAAACTGTGGTTCAAGTCTTGGACTCCATTGATAAAACCTATGCAAAAAATTATGTTTCTATTCCAGTATGTCATGGGGATATTAAAATACAAGCCCTTAAGCAGATGAAGTTTTGTTGACTGAGACTCTTTATCTCAGGGTCATGGGTTTTAGTCCCATTTTGGGTACCATTTTGTTGATAGAGGTTTCTGTCTTGTTTGATTCCACAGCCATTCAGTCCCAAAGAAACACACAGAGGCCTACATTAATTATATACTGGACAGAAACCACTGTCAACAGAATGGTGCCAACGTGAACAACCGAATCTACTTAAAATCTGAGAGAGCTTGGGAAGTAATTCTAGACATAAACGAACAGAGTTAAGCATGGCTTCTTTTTAGTAGCATTTCTCAGGTGGGCTCTGTTTGCAGGAGGCAAGTGCATCTCATTTAAGAGAGGATTCCTGACTCAGTGGTATCTGCAAATACTTGCAGCTCTTTTAAGAGGCCCTATCACCAAACACTGAAATGGTGTTGGTGAAGAGCCAACAGCATGCTTTTTGGTGGTGGCAGGGCACTAGAAACTCCAAAGAGTTGTGACAATAAACAGCTCTGGCTGGTACCTCTGCCATAAGGGCAGACTCTCAGAAAGCTCAGGAATGGGCTGGATCCTTCCATCAAAGCCACAGCGTTAATCTTACCATATCGCGTAGCAAATTAAAGACTCATGTGATCAGAAAAAGAGATATACAGTAAAGATAGATTCAACAACAAAGAAAACCTCTAGGTGGTTTGCAGTGTGTTTAAAAATATTTGTAGGCTTGAGAGAGAAAAGAAAAAGGATGAACTCCTTAAAATAAAAAGAAAGAAAGAGTAGTTGGGTGTGGTGGTACACATCTTTAATCCCAACATTTGGAAACCAGAGGCAGGCAGATCTCTGTGAGTTCAAGGTGTGGTGGCACACACCTTTAATTCCAGCATTTGGGAGGCAGAGGCAGAGGCAGGCCTATCATTGTGAGTTCAAGGACAGCCTGGTCTACAGAGTGAGTTCCAGGACAGCCAAAGATACACAGAGAAACCCTGGTTCAAAAAGACAAAATTTAAAAATAAAAAATAAAATAAATAGAGTTTAAAATAAAGCCATGTAAAGATGAAAAATAAACAGAGAGTCTGGATACTGTATGTTATTGCATTGTCTTTAAATTGTTTGATGGCTGAGTGAGGACCAAAAGCTGCTAAAAGATATTTGATTATAAATGCTGCTGAATTAATCTAACATATATATTTTGAAAATGCCTTGACTTTAAAATTTAAGTGAAAAGGTATGTTACATTGGAGAATACGTTTTGTTTTTGTTTCCATAGGAAATGAGGGGCTGTGGATTCATTTTGGGTTAAGAAAAATCAGGTTTGATCAAGGAAGACCCCCCTGAAGAATCTCCAGTAGGAGCAGATGGTTCAAATGATCCAACATTTCAGAGGACCTCCATTGAAGTTTCCTTTTAGTTCTGCATCCAGAACAGTTTCAAGACTGCTGGCTGAGATGATCAAGCCTCACAAAATATTCCATTTAGTACTTCACCATAATTCAAAGTTTTCTTTTGGTCCCCATAAGATCATCAGTGCCCCCAATAATCAGGAAGTAGCCTGGAAAACTATGCCCACATTCCCCAAAAAAATGGATTATGGATGTTTTTCTTTGTTTAGAGTGTTGGTTACAAGTTGTATGGATAATGGTCAGAAAGAAAGCTAAACAAGTGAGATTTGATTCAACATTCTTGTTTTGAAAAAAAGCAGGGGGAAGTGCTATGGGACAATGGTTTTACCTTGCAAAGATTCATCTCTTATACTTGTTTGATAAAATGCTGATTAGCCAGTAGCAAGGCAGGAAATATAGGCGGGGCAATTAGAACAAGAGAATTCTGGGAAGAGAAAAGCTCAGTCTACAGTTGTGACCCAGCCACAGAGGAAGTAAGATGAAAATGCCTCACTGATAAAAGGTACCATGCCACATGACTAGCATAGGCAAGAATTATAGGCTAATTTAAGATGCCAGAATTAGTTAATAAGAAGCCTAAGCTAATAGGCTAACCAGTTTATAATTAACGTAGGCCTCAGTGCGTTTCTTTGGGACTAAATGGCTGCAGGATTGGGCAGGACAAAAAACCTCTGTCAACAGACTTTTCCATCTTCAGGTTCATAAATCCTAAATGCAAATCATCTCCCCTCCTTTCAGGATGTAAAAAGATCTGACTATAACAGGTTGATACAACTGCATTGGAACAGGGTTTTCTCAGAATCTTTGTCTTGGTCTTGCAGTGACACTCTGTTCTAACCAGATAACCCCAAAATTTCTCTAACAAGCCCTAGACAGGCTGCCAGAAGGAAGGTGCTGAGATTCAGGACTGCGGCGCAATACCACCAAACAGCTCACAATTTCTGTCAGAGATTCACCAAGTTCCCATACTCGCTGAGTTGCTTCAGCGAGCAAGGATTCTGTTCTCCTAGTTCATTCTGCAGTTATGATCAAGAAAGATGGGAAGTCACAAAGCACCATTCTTACATTAATGTGAGAGGCATTAGCATGAAAATGGATGGCTACCTTTCACCTCATTCCATAGATACACAATTGGTCACAGCATGGGTGTGGCCAGATGTTAATGCAAAGAGCAACTAGGTTTCAGTTCCAAAAACCAAGAGATTTTGATTGTTGGTTTCTCTGTTTTGTCCACTGTATCCTTTGTTTTTGCACATGTTTTACCAAGGCAGCATTCTGTATCACATTTCTAATCGCTATAAAATCCAGAGGAATAATTCAATGCAATGTTTTAGGAGGTACTTTTGTTTCTTTGTTTTTTTTCTAATTTCTTTCTTACTCATCTAGACAACAGACAAGCTGTACTTTGTACATCTAGCTTTAAACTCAGGCTTTGACTAGTAGTAAGTATAAACATTTTGTGGTAAACTATATGGTACTGGTTAATGGTGCTTTTCTCAACCCTGGTTAACTTCAAATCAGTTCATGATACTTGTAGAATTACCTGGGGGAGGTAGCATATCAACAGATTGCTTTCCTTGCTATGTTCCTACCTAATCTTAAGGTGTTTGCTAAATTTAATTGGTCAATACACTAAAGATTACTGGGAAGTACTCCTTTTTGACAGGTACAAATTTAATTTTACCAGGACATTAAAGACCTATAAGACATTTTAATGATGCACTAAACACACTCTAGACATATTTTTTAAATAAATGCAAACTTCTATTTGGTTACTAGACATGTTTTTACCTTTTCTGTCTGATTCATATCTAGCAGAGTATTGATCTTTCTTTGAACAGTGTTAGTTCACCATCCAGGTGACAGCTCACTACCACCTTTAATTCCAATTACAGAGGCTCGGAAACCTTCTTCTGACCTCCAAGGGCACCAGGAAAACAAATGCTATACATACATGCAGATACAACAGGCGTAACAATTTTTGAATTAAAAAAAAATAAAGTAGAAATAAAGAACAAAACACTAACATCAGTCAATAACCCAAGAACTTCATCTTTCCCTAAATTGAGAAAGAGCTCCTTGTCCTACCTGAAATAAAGAAGTAAGGAATAAACATGTCTGAGTGTTGAGCAATGAACCATTTCTTACCAGTTGGGTCATCTGCTCACAGCTTCCCTGCACACGTTCCATGTTTGCCCCTCCACAAAATAATGTAGGACATCATATCATCAGATTTAAATTGCTGTCTAGCAGTCACAATTCTAAGCTTTGTTTGGTTAAAGTAAGACTTGCACTGGGTCAAGATATCTGATCTCCTGATACTTTAAATAAATGCAGAAAGGACAGAGATATACTAGCTAACAAAGAAATAGAAAATAGAAATTTCCAAAGGACACTTGGATCTATGATAATGCTTGAGACATTTAATATATACTCTTGGTTTTCATTCCTAAAGCTCATGTTACAGAGTAGGAAATCAAGTTTATACTACCTGTGGTTGATTGGTGCTGATTCTATAGCTCCCCTGTATCTCTATTTCCCCCAGATATTTATAAGCCCTTGCAAACTAACGAAGAAAGAAAGAGAAGTTGGGTGTCTGTTTTCCAAGTTGCTTGAGACCAAAGGACTTGGGAATAATTGGATAAACATTACCTGGTTGTACATCCTTAAACTGCAAAATTTGAGATGTTCCAATATCCAAGCCTTTGGAGCATTGGCTTTTAAAATATTCCAATATTATGATTTTCAGATTTGGGGTACTCAACTTTTACTAAGTATTGTAAAACCATATCATGCTTAATATTTGTCTGTGATATCCTAGGGGAAAACTTCGAATGATAGTTTTATATCCTTAAAGACTATAACTTGTATTTGGAAATCCACCTCTATCATTGCAATACGTATTTCTAATTTGTCTTTATTTATAAGTAACCAGGAAGTAGCTACATATTGCCAATAAATAATGTATTCAAAGAGCAATTGTAGATAAGGATGCAGGTGGTTATGTTTTATATTATCTGCTAAGATGTCATTAGTTCCTAGAGCATTCATTTCAAACATTAGAGTCTAGCAAATAATCCCAAAAACTAATGACAATCACAGTTCTATGTGTACATTCAAGGGAGCAAGCTATGAAGTATAGTCACCAAAATGATAACACTGTTTGCTCTTGAGTTATGAGATCATTGCTGATAATTTTTCTTTATTTTAATATTCCTTAGAGTAAACAAGTTATCAGTGGGAAAAAACAGTGTTAATTTCCAAAGAAGAAGTGTGATTTGATCGGTCTAGTATAACAATACAAATGTGTGTCTGCTTTCACAACAATAGAATGTTGCCAGTGATATACTGTATGTTCCAGCATAACAGATTCAATGCTTGTTTACCTGCTTCTAGTTAGTATTCATAGAGCCCTACTGCCTAAATGTAACACGTTTGTTCACCAATAATTGTATTGCCTCAAATACAGAAGCAACATTGAGTTCAAACACTGGTTCTCAGTGCAAGTAAGAGGATGATTCGTTAGCACATCTTAATGATGTTTCTATCTGTTTGACTTCACCTGAACCTTATAAACAAACAAAAACCACCCTCTATGATAGTAACTGTTCATCAAAAGAAAATGCCTTCTATGTGAGGCTTCCTGCTTAGCTATAACTCTGAACATAATCCCATATAAACTCCATTACGTTTAGACACGGTGCAGAAATATTCAAGTTGCTGTTGTAATCAAAAGTAAGCACCACACAAGCCAGAGTGGAAAACAATTTATTACTTGGGGACATGGGACATTTATCAAGATGCTTTGTTACTATTAAGAATCCTGGCCTTGAGACTCTCCAAATTGTGTGTGCATGTGTGTGTGTGCGTGTGTATGCATGAGAAAAAGTGTGTGTTTATATATAATTATGTGTCAGCATTACACAAGTATTTCACGTATTTCTAATGTGTAATCATTCTTTTTAATGCTTATTCTTTGTACTAGAGAATAGGAGATAGTCAAGGGGGAGTTTATTGGCTCATGGCATTAGTTTTCTGCATTTATTGTCTAGATTCTAATCTTTGAAATTAATGCTCTAGGGACCGATGGCATCTTAGCAGATAATATATAAGTACAATCACTCACATTCTTATCTACTATTGCTCTTTGAACACTTTTATCTATTGACAATGTGCACACTTCCTGGTTAATTATAAATGAAGACAAATTTATACACAATGGTTTGGACTCTATCTTTTGATCTAAATCCATGGAATCTGCTCAGAGAGCATTTCAGATAACAAGCCTACGCAATTTTGGCATTTTACTTCCAAAATCAGCAATAAAAATAATGTAATATTCCATATAATTGTGCAGTTTGCTGCTCATTCCCAAGACTATAGTCAAGAGAAACAGTTTTAGAAACAAGTCACATCGATGTCAACAGATACCTGTGCTGTGCCTCTGTGAAAAGGTATACCATGGACAACTGAGTCTTCTTCAGACAGTGATCACAGCATAGCATCTACAGGAAGGGAAGAATGTATGAGGTTTTTCTCTCAACGCAGCAGCAATCACTCTTCCTTATGTAGTACCATCTTTCATTGTGAATTTTACTCAGTTTTCAGGCACAAAGTGACTATGTAATTTTGTGGCCTATCTTTATTTCCAGAATGTTGTACCTTTCAACAATGATCTTCTTACATTGTTGACATCATTAGCAGTTAGAACAAATGTACCAGCTTTCACAATTTCCTCCCAGGTCCAGATGCTAAAATTAAAAAATATTTTTTAAAAAATGAATATCCTCAACTACCTCTGCAGCCAATAGTGAGACAAGTTAAAGTATGAACTCTTGGTAATATTCAGGTTGGGATCTGATAATGTAGTCATGGCACTGATAAATGGAGTTCGTTATGCTTTGGCATGATGTTATAGTAAGGAAGTGCACTGGGCAAGTTAAATATTCACTCTAAAGCCTAAACAATATAATCGAAAACGCATAACACTGACTTATCCATCCATAAAAATTACAAGCAACTGCACAGGGCCTACTGAGGCAATATAACGTCAAGAACAAAAGCAATCAGAAGGAGATGAAGTTGCATTTCTGTCATGTACTATGATTTAGCATGTCTTTGAGCTTAGGTTCCTAGAGAAAGGGCTTTGTCACGTTGCCTTGATCACATTTGTAAATCAGATTTCAACAATTGTTAGATTACGATACTCCTAAGATGGGAAAAATTTCTCAAAGTAATGTGTACAGGAATTGTTGTACTGAGTGACAAGGGATATTGCAAAGCTTCCATTCAGACCAAGACAGCCAAGTAAAAAAGGCAACATTTAGCCCACATCTGAAAATTTACTTCACAGTACCAGAAACTTGGCATAGACTATTACAATTGTCAGTGACGGCTGAGTCTTTGGCTTCTATTCCCCACTACCACTATCTTTGTGTGCATCCTCTAAGCATCTTGCATCTAATATGGTTGTGTTTTGTTGTTGTCATTGTTGTTTGTAATGATATTTCATTTGTGTTTTAATAAATAAAGCTTGCCTGAAGATCAAAAATTAAAACAGTCGCCCTGGTCAGTCATTCAGACCAGGCAGTGGTGGTACACACCTTTAATCCCAGTTGCCACACTAGTTTGCCATAGAAACTGGGTGGTAGTGGTGCATGCCTTTAATACCAGCACTAGAGAGGAACATAAGACAGGAGAAGACAGTTCTCACAGTCTTATTCTGAGATTCCAGGAGGCAGGATCACCATTTCAGACTGAGGTAGAAGTAAGAACCAGTGGCTGGCTGGTTGTTGTTGTTGTTGTTGTTGTTGCTGTTGTTGTTGTTCAGGCTGAACCCCAATATCTGTCTCTGGGTTTATATTAACCATGCTATAGTTGCTATTGTTTTTTCTGGAGCTCTTATGTACCATGTGAAGCCATGCTAATATGACAGATTATACAGAGCAAAACGTGGGCACACTGTAGAGAAGAATAACTACCCTCTCCATAGAGATCTAGGCCAGCAGTCTTTTGAAAAGAGCCAACAAGCTACAATTTCCCATGCTCTGACTAAGAAACTCTGGCCACTTATCATGAGTTTCAACAAGAAAAAGACATCTTCTTAAGAAATGTGCATATTTGTATTTGATATGTTAGGTGCTTTCAGCATCTAATATTATCATCTGATTGTGTGATGAACTCTGCTTATATAATGTCCTTTATGTATTTATCAGGAAGGATGAGACATTCATATAGTCTATTGCATCTATTTGGTTACATAATAGAACTGAGTAAGGATGAGGTCAAGGAGATATCCGTAGTGAGGAGTGAAGATAAACAACATTATGTTTTTCAGGATAGAAATATAATAATATAATCAGCTCTGACTGACTATGAGAGCATATGCATGTACACACACACACAAACACACACACATGCACGCGCACACACATACATACATAGAGGATTGTTGGAGAAGGCCACTTAGCCTCAAAATAATCACATAGAAACTGTATTATTTAAATCACTGCTTGGCCCATTAGCTCTAGCTTCTTAATGGCTAACTCTTACATCTCAATTTAACCCATCTTCATTAATCTGTGCATCACCACTAGGTTGTGGGCACGTCTGTCTCCAGTGATCGTTCAATGGTTTCTCCCTGACTCTGCCTCCTTTCTCCCAGCATTCAGAGTTTTCCCAGCCTAGCCCTGTTTCCCTCTAGCTCTGCTATAGGTCCAAAGCAGTTCCTTTATTAACCAATGAAATTCACAGCATACAGAGGGGGAATCCCACATCAGAGGATACCAAAACTAAGACTGCTCAGGTACCTTATTTAAAGTGCTACACATGTGTTTTATACAGAGCTACTTATAATAGTTACTATAGTACATATGCTGCATATATACTTATTATACTCTTTCCTTCAGAATGATGGCCAAAGTAATCAGTGTACATATTCAGTATACACAGTTATTAGAGTAGTTTATAACACTTTATTGTGTGTTTTATAAAGAAATGGTAGATGGGACTTTGACACACCCAGTGTATAGAGATGATAAAATGTTTAAGAATGAAAATCTTACCCTGGAGAGATCATTACATATCTTACTTATTTATCCACTTAACATGCTGTTCTCTATGAATATGCACAATACTTGTGTCTTCATTAAAATGTAAAACAAAATAATTTTCAAAGAAATATTACAAATAAACATAATGAGTCAAAATGGGTAAAGTAATAAAAATCAAAACAGTCATAATGTTCTGTTTTTTAGTAGTGATGGATGAGCTCATAAAATAACACTTATAGATAGTAATGATAAAATATGGCTGAAACATAATATACAGAATATAGAAACACTCATAAAGAGGGTTACAGAGATGGCTCATTGGTTAAGAGCATTTGCTACTCTTCTAGAGGATGCAGATTCAATACCTAGATCTACATGGTGTTCACAACCATCTATAACTCCATTTCCATGGGTTTCAGTGTTCTCTCCTGGCCTCAGGCAGTACCAGACATGCATTTAGTATATAGACATACATTCAGGCATAATACCGATACTCATAAAATGAATATTAAAAATTTTACTGAATACACAATAGATACATGACAGGTATATAAGACCTAAATTAGAATTTCAGTTCAACCCTCTCATAGAGTGACAATTATTACAGGTTTAATTCAGTTCTAGAATCTCTTTAAGAAATAATACTCTTCAGTGCATTGATGGAACCCAGTCTTCTTATCATTTGCACACGTGAGTACCCAACTTTATATTCAAGAGATGGGTTAAGTGTCCTGAGAGTGTAATTCATACACATACTCAAATATCTATCGCCCAAATATCCAGGATATTTTAGTTAGCAGGTAGGCATTAAAATCAGTGTAATATTTTAAGTTCTTTTCCCCCAATGGATAATGAGCTGGCGTCAGGATATAGAACCCATGTATACAAAAGACAGGGTGCATAAGCTGACTCACTTAACAAAGCTTGTGAAAAGAATTCCCAAGTACTGGGAATTGTATATGCCAGGAACAAGACATATGTGACTGGAGGGAGGTAGAACCCAGAGCCTGGCATCATCCCAGAGAAAAAAGGCTGGAGGTGGAGAGAAAGTGCAGCAATACTGGGAATGGTTGGGAGAGCACTGGGTTGCGATAGGATCTAGGGGCAGAGATGTGACAGCTTGCAAAAGTCTCAGATTCTGTGCATGTGGCCTAACTCAGGCCATGATTTCCCTTTTTGTTCATTTTGTTTTGAAACTGGAAGTCTGAACAAAAGAGTATGGATAGCGTCTATTTTCAGTTTCAAGATAACAAAACAGCAAATGGCTTAAGAAAGAAAACTCTGCTATGTGACTTCTCAGGATGTGGTTCGTTTTCACTGAAATTGCCTCCAACTGAAAACTTAGAAGAGTGCCTCTTTGCTGTAATTTTTTTCATTTCTGTTTTTATTGTAAATTTTTTGAGAATTTCATAGATGAATACTAGCTGTATATTGTTTCCATCTACCTTCATAGAACTTACAACTCTGACAACTTACAACTAATTATCTTCTCCCATATTCCTCATTGTTTATACTTATTATTGTTACATTATCATTGTTACACACAAACACACACACACACACACACACATATATATATCTATATTACACACACATACAACATACAGAGTTCATCTAGTGTTATCTGTATATGCATATCTTTAAGTCTGATCACATGGAATTGGATACCATATCAGAGGGCTCATCCCTTGGGAAAATTGATTCTTGATTCTCCCTCTCTCATATAAACTGATTACCTGTGGTTATTCCTGTAGGAGTGGGACCTTGTGAAATTTCTTCTCTCCGAGGTTGGCAACTAGTGTTGTTATTGCTCACATCTTGTTTAGTCAACCATATAGTTAAGATTTCATGGGTGTAGCAAGCCTGCCATTTTCTGGAAGACATTACTTAGCAGCAGGTATTCTGGTCCTCTGGCTCCTAACAGTCTTTCTGTCCTCCCTTCAATGATATCCCTTGAGACTAGGTGTAGGGTTTGCAATCTTGAGATAAAGATTGGTACTGGATGGTCACCTATACTTGGCCTGTTGACCATTGTGGATCTCCATAGCAGACTCTGCTAAAATAAGTAAAGAAATACATTTTTTGCAAAGCATCTTTTATAAGGGTTGAGAGTTACACTTCTCTGTGAGTATAAGGATAAGCATTTATAAAACAGAAATTAAGAATGACTTGAACTCCTGAACCTCCTGCCTTTATCTACATAAAAGGCACTGGCATACTGGTGATAAAAGTCTTTCAAATTGCTATTAAAAAAATAAAGAAAAAGAAAACAGAAATTATAGCAATTTCAGAAAATGACAGTAATGGGTTCTCCTCTTGGATCTATGGCCTCTCTGTCCACAGGTAGTTGCTAGGTTTGAATATCAGACATGAATTCCTTTATACTGAGCAGGCTATAAGTATAGAAAGTTGCTAGTTATTCCCGAGATAATAGTGTCACTATTGTACAATCGTATTCTCTTGTCTGGATAATCATTGTTGTGGTTCATAGGCTTACAGCAAGGTGAGAATATTGATTGCTATTATTTCGTGGTAACTTGCATAGTTACTTCCAGTATTGTTAGAACTGCTCTCCAGGGAAGAGATTTCCTGGTCAGTTCTAGCTTAATTCCCCCAAGTCTTTGTACAAAGTATGTGCTGTCTCCAGCAATTACAGCTTAGCTTCAAGTTCCAGAAGGCAAGCAAAGGCAATGGCAGTAACCTATATTATTTTGAGAATCTCTTATACTCACTGCTCCCATAGACAATGCAAAGGGAGGTTTTCCATGCCTGCCTCTAAACTTTGTTATGTTTCTTAGGGGAGAATTATTACCTAACATGGTGTAATTATACTTAATCCATCTACACACACATACACACACACATACACACACACACATACACACACACACACACACATGCACGCATGCACGCACATACCAAACTTATAAAATAGTTTTACCCAATGATATTTTCAAACATTCTTATTGTTATCTCTTCCTTCTTTCATCTCTTCTGTATTATCCCCCCATTTCCTTCCCAGTTAGAGACCATCCACCCATTTTGTTCTTTCCTCCTTCATAACACCTGTGTATTACCCTCCTTTCTGTGATTCCTTCTTTCCCATTCCCTATAGTCCTTTGCTACTCTTCTGGCTTCTGATGTTACCTCAGGTTACATACTCAAATCTAAAGACTTCGAATTAGGATTCATAAATAAGAGAGATCATGTGTTGTTTGTCTTTCTGGGTATACATTACTTCATTCTGTATAATATTTTTCAGTACTATCCAATAATAAAGATAATTTCAATTATTTTTATAGAAATCTACAAAAAATACACATTTATCAAAGTGGCAGAAGACAAAATCAACTTCTAAAACTCAATACCTTTCTATGTACCAAAGCCAAGCATGCTCAGAAAGAGAACACTCTCATTTACAATGACTTCAAAGGCAATGAAATAGTAATGAAAGCCAAACCATTAGGTGAAAAACCTACAATGAAAACTTTAATTTCTGAACAAAGAAATTGAGGACCCTAGATGATGGAAAGATCTCCCATGCTCTTTGGTAGATGGACTTGATATGAAAGGAGTAGCCTACTTCACATATTCATGAATTCCCAATCCAAACCTTATGACATTCTTCAGAGAAATAGAGAAAGAATCCTATAATTCATATGGAAGCACAAAAGAATACACCAAAGTAATCTTGTGCAAAAAAAAAAAAAAAGAAAAATTCCTTTTTTGTGATTGCTATCCTGGATGGTTTAGCATACCAGATTAACATACTAGCTATCTTTACAGGCCTATAGTGATTTAAAAATTCTTTTTAAAAAAGCATGAAGCTGAAACTGGTGCTACAGTTCCACCATTGTTCACAGAGGTTTCTATCCTGCCCAGTCCCAAAGCTGTTCAGTCCCAAAGAAACACACAGAGGCTTACATTAATTATAAACTGGTTGACCTATTCACTCAGGCTTCTTATTAACTCTTATATCTTGCATTAACCAATAATTCTTGTCTGAGTTAACCACATGGCTTGGTACCTTTTATCAGTGAGGCATTCTCATCTTGCTTCCTCTGTGTTTGGGTGACGACTACAGACTGAGACTTTCCTCTTCCCAGAATTTTCCTATTCTGGTTGCCCTGCCTACACTTCCTGCCTGGCTACTGGTTAATCCGCATTTTATTAAAAATCTTTACAGGACACAAGATCATTGTCCCACAGCACTTCCCCTTAAAAAAAAATTCTGAATCTAATCTCCTTTGTTTAGCTTTCTTCCTGATCATTATCCATAACTACTTGTAACCAACACCCTAAACAAAGAAAAACATCCATAATCCATGTTTTTGGGGAGGATGGGAATAGTTTTCTAGTCTATTTCCTGCTGATAGGGGGCACTGATAATCTTATGGTGACCTAGAGAAAATTTAAGGTTATGGTCAAGTCCTGGCTGGAATGTTCTGTGAGGCTTGATCATTTCAGTAAACAGTCTTGAGGCTGTTCTGAATGTAGAACTCAGAGGAAACTCCAATAGAGGTCCTCTGAAATGTTGAATCATCTAGACCATGTGTTTCTATCAGAGGTTTTTTTTCAGGGGCTCTTCCTTGATCAAACCTGATTCTTCTTAACCCAGAATAAATCCACAGTCCCTCATTTTCTGTGGAAACAAAAGCAAACAAAACCTCTTCTCCAAAATAACATATCTTTTGACTTAAACTTTGAAGTCAAAACATTATCAAAATATAGTTAGATTAGTTCAGCAACATTTATAATCAAATGTCTTTTAGCAGTTATTGCTCAGTCATCAAACAATTAAAAGACAACACAATAACATACAGCATCCCAATTCTCTGTGTATTTTTCATCTTTATGTGCCCTTATTTTAAGCTCTGTTTCTTTTATTTTTATTTTTAATTTTTTTTGAGACAGGATTTCTCTGTATATCTTTGACTGTCCTGGTATTCACTCTGTAGACCAGGCTGTCACTGAATTCACAGAGATCTGCCTCCTCTGCCTCCCAAGTGCTGGGATTAATGGTGTGTGCCACCACACCAACTACTCTCTTTCTTTTCTTTTCTTTTTTTAGGACTTTATCTTTTTTTCTTTTCTCTCCCAAGCCTACATATATTTTTAAACAAACTGTAAACCATTTAGAGGGTTTTTTTTTCCCTCTGAATATATCTTTTCTGTATATTTTTCTTTTTCTGGTATGGGAGAATTGTCTGTATTCTGTCAATCATGTTTTAAATAAATGCTGATTGACTAGGCAGGAGGTGTAGGCGGGGAAACCAGACAGGAAGTGGAAATGATGCAAGGAGAGCAGGAGAATTCTGAGAAGGAGGAAGATGATTCCTCCCACTCCTGCCCAGATCACCGAAGCCGCAGGATGTGAGCTGCCCCACTAAAAAAGGTACTGAGCCACATGGCTAAAATAGATCAGAAAAATGGGTTAATCAAGATGTGAGAGTTAGCCAGTAAGAAGCCTGACCTAATGGGCCAATCAGCTTTATAATTTACAGAGATCTATGTGTGGTTTTTCTCTGGGACTAAATGGCTGGGGGGGGTGGGCAGGACAGAAATACAAACAAGCCGCCCCCCCCCCATGTTACAGAATGGCGCCCACGTGGATAACTGCATCCACAGAAAGCCTGAGAAAGCTTGGGAAAGACTAGAGTAAAGCATTTCGGTTTTCAACCATGGCAGGAAAAAAAGCTGCGCTGTTTTAAAATGTCGACTTTCTGGGCCATCCTGCCAGGGAAAACTCTATTCTTTCAAGGAGGCAGTCTGGACTATGGAAACACTGTTGCAGCTTGCTTCCTGGCAAGGACCTTGAAACGCCTTAAGAGCTTTAGACTGTTGTTTTCTCCATATTCCTTAGCAAATTAAAGACCCATGTGGTCAGAAAAAGAGAGAAATACAGTAAAGAGAGATTCAAAGAGTAAGAAAACCTCTAAATGGTTTACATTGTGTTAAAAATATATACAAGCTAAAGGTTAAAGTTCTCAAAATAAAAAAGAAAGAAAGAAAGTAGCCTGGGAGGCAGAGACAGGCGGATCTCTGGGAATTCAAAGATAGCATGGTCTACAGAGGGAGTACCAGGACAAAGATATGCAGAGAACCTGCCTCAAAAAGCCAAAAGTTAAAAATAAAAATAAAAGAAATAGAGGTTAAAATAAAGCTGCATAAAGATGGAAAATACACAGAGAATCTTGATACTGTATGCTATCATGCTCTCTTTGAATTGTTTAAATACTGAGGAAGGAAGAACAGCTGCTAAAAGATATCTGCTTATGAATGCTGCAGAATTAATACAAGATAGGTATTTTGAAAATACCTTGGCTTCAAAATTGAAGTCAAAAGGTATGTTACTTTGGAGAAGAGATTTTGCTTTTGTTTCCACAGAAAATGAGAGACTCTGGATTTATTCAGAGTTAAGAAAAATCATCGTTGAACAAGGGAGACCGCCTGAGCAATCTCCGGTAGGAATTGGTGGCCCAGATGTCTGAGTTCTTCATCCACAACAGGTTCAAGACTGTTGCCTGAGATGATCAAGACTCACAGGATACTTCAGTCAGGACTTGATCATAACTCTACATTTTCTTTAGGTCCCCATAAGATTATCAGTGCCCCCAACCAGCTGGAAGTAGCCTGGAATCCTATGCCCACATTCTCAAAAATGGACTATGGATATTTTCCTTTGCTTTTTTTTTTAAAAAAAAAAAAAGAGGGGGAAGTGGTGCGGGAGAATTGTCTGTATTCTGTCAATCATGTTTTAAATAAATGCTGATTGACCAGGCAGGAGATGTAGGCGGGGAAACCAGACAGGAAGTGGAAATGATGCAAGGAGAGCAGGAGAATTCTGGGAAGGAGGAAGATGATTCCTCCCACTCCTGCCCAGATCACCGAAGTCACAGGATGTGAGCTGCCCCACTGAAAAAGGTACTGAGCCACATGGCTAAAATAGATCAGAAAAATGGGTTAATCAAGATGCGAGAGTTAGCCAGTAAGAAGCCTGACCTAATGGTCCAATCAGCTTTATAATTTACAGAGATCTATGTGTGGTTTTTTTCTCTGGGACTAAACAACTGGGGGAACAGGGCAGGACGAAAACCCCCAACAAACAGGCCCTTTCATGTTACATTTTTCTAATCACATGAGTCTTTAATTTGCTAAGTGATGTGGCTAGGATTAAAGACCTGACTTTGATGGCTGGATTCACCCTATTCCTTTGCTTTCTGAGAGTCTAGTTTCATGGCAGAGGTACTGGTAGGAGCCGTGTTTATTGCCACAACTCTATGGAGTTTCAAGGTCCCTGCCACCACCAAGAAGCATGTTGTTGGCTCTTTATAAACACCGTTTAAGTGTTTGGTGACAGGGCTTTTTGCAAGATGAGAATGCCTCACTGATAAAAGGTACCAAGCCATGTGTCTAACACAGACAAGAATTATGGTTTAATATAAGATATAAGAGTTAATAAGAAGCCTGAGCTAATAGGCCAACCAGTATTTTATTAAATGAATACAAGTGACAAATATTCACAGGGTACAAGACCATAGTCCCACAGCATGCCACAGCCTAGGTTCAGGTCCTGAGACAGGAAGGGGTATAGGTGAGAAAAAAAATGAACTGTCCTACAAGCAGATAAGTTTACATAAGTGGCCATCACTGAATAGCTCCTGCTATCTTTCTTTATACATCAAAAACAAGCGTGTTTTTCCATACAAACAAACAAGATTTTACCATCCCCTAATGTTAGCCTCTGTCAAAAATGAACATGTCAAATATGTTTTTCCCAACTTTTACATCAAAACATCTTTAAATAACACATCATTTTGCTACCTTGGCCAAAAATCAAGCCAGGTACATCCTGTCTTTACAAAACTTAAAGATGATTGACAACATTTTCATTCAAAACATACTTACAGAAATAGGGGTGATCTGCATCCAATCCTGTCGACTCTGATTCAGGACAGCTCGCAGGATGTGAAATGACAGCTGGCATCTCCTAACAAGAAACCTGAGAAGCATTAGCTTCCAAAGAAATTTAGAGGAGAATATTTGAGAAAAAATGGGGTTTCCAGGAATGATCACATCTTTCCTATGCATGATTGATAAAATGATACTAAAAACACCAAGAGCATCATCAATATTATGAGAGAGAAGACAGAATGCGGACTGTATAGTCCCAGCAGTATTTTCCACTTTCCCGAAGTCCACTGGTCATTGCCAATTAAGACTGCCACCATGGGCTTTTGTTCTATCTGGAGAGCCATTGGACAAGTATTCATTTACTGGCCCAAAACTAGGGTGCATGACTCCCAACAAACTGGCACAAAAACAGACAGAAGACCTAATCATAAATTCATGTACTACAGCCGTATGATATTTGATAAAGATGCCAAAAATTCACATGGAAGAAAAGAGAGCATTTTCAACAAATGGTATTGGGAAAAAATACAGTTTTTCATGTAGAAGAATGAAATCAGAACTGTATCCATCATCCTGCACAAAATTTAACTCCCAGTGTATCAAAGGCCTCACGATGAAAACTGAAATGCTAAAACTATTAGCAAAATACAATGTCTTACAGACCTCTCGGGATAGGCTTCCATTTGTTCCAGAATTAAAGCCAATGCCTGACAAATGGGACCTCAAAAAGCAAGCAAGTTTCCATACAGCAAAGGAAACAATCAGTCAAGTAGAGAAATCCCACACAGTGAGAGAGAATCTTTGCCAGCTGCCTCAAACAGTGGATTAATATCCAGAACATACAGAGAACAAACAATCAAGTTAACAAACAACCCAACTTAAAAATTGGGCTGTGGGTCTGAACTAAGAGTTCCCAAAAGTGGCAACAAAATGACTAAGAAAAATCTCAAAAATACTCAACAAACTTAGAAATCTATCTAAGGGAAATGCAAATTAAAACAGCTTTCTCTTTTCACCCACTCTGAATGATGGTAGTCAAAGAAACAACTTACAAGAAATACTGGTGAGGGTATGGGGAAAAGGGAGCCCTCATTCCCTGTTGGTATGTGCATAAACTGGTATAGCCACTGTGTAAATGAGTGTGCAGAATCCTGAAAAGGTTAAAAAATTAGCATATGAATCCAGATATTCATCCAATTTCTTAGCACATACATATTTTTTTTCAAAGAACTTCATACCCTACTATAGAGACAATTGCTCAGCAATGTTCAAGACTGTCAATCTTCAATAGCTAGTTTTCTACTCTTATACTTTATGAAACCTCCCTAAACAATATGTTGCTCAGTTTTGGATACTGTCTTGCATATTCTCTACAACTGTATATGTTAGAGATTCAATCAAGTTGATGTACATTATTTTAATTGGTTATGCCCCTGCTATATACTCTCTTAATAGATGCCTCTTTTCATTCAGTGTTTGTAGCCATTCTTTTGTTCAGTAATCTTTGGCTAGGTTCAGTCCCTAGCATTGGAAGGTCCTTTGATTTGTTTCCAGACTTTGGACATACACACACAATGGAATGCTCCATTTCTATCTCTGTTTACTGGTGTAGAGAATAAGGATTTCCCCAGAGCATGCTCACAAAGATGGCTTAGGTGACAGACCTTGTGCATACTTGTATTTTCTAAGAGACATCAAATTGAGCTAGAAGTATGGTCTCCAGCTATTGAGCAAAGGGATTGAATGATGTTTTATGCAGATGAAATATGCCTAAATATAAAGGGTCAGCAGGGTCATAAAATCTTGCTAAAACATTAAACCACTCACCCGCTTCTCAGAATCAAGTTTTAAAAGTCGTTTTAGCAAAAGAAAAGAAAGACACTTCCATCCGTGCTGCTCGGTTTTGAGTCACTGTATTAACACAGTGCTAACTGTACTACTCAGGGAAAATGAAGATTCCTTTTCCTCTGTGTCTCTATCACTGAGCCTCCAGCTTCTCAAATCTGTCGAGACATTCTGATGAAATGATTATTGGTACTCACATGGCAATATACAAACTATTTCCCAATTGGTAACTTTTTCTCCCTGGTGAGTAATTATTAGATTTAAATTGTTTTCCTAATTTTCTATCTGGTTGTCATTCAGTGAAGCCCTGCAGTTTTTCAAAGTATGTAGATCTTTGATTTGTATAAGGAGACCATCACGGTGTGAACTGTCATTTTAAATCTTCACATGCTCTGAACTGAACTGACTTCTCTCTAGGCTATATTCTTATTAACTCTTTTGACTATGGCCTGAATTTCCCTTTGTATCTTTTATGATCTTATGGTCTTTATGTTCTTTACCATCTGTATAAATGACCTTTTCCTTCTATTCATTCTCTTGAGAGCTATCCATAGCTTCCTAAATCTGAAGTTAAGTATTAATTGTAGTAATTGTAAATTATTTTTTTCCTTGTTACAATTCTAATCATTTACATATTCTGTGTCAGAACCCAGACTGGAGTTAAATGAGACTAATATTTCTCAAAGCACAGATTAAAAGATTCAGTAGGAGGGTTTGTAATTAATGCAGCTTGCTGTGCTATGCTACACCCTCATACACTGCTTCTTGGTTCTCACCGCCTTGTCTTTTTCTGCCTAAGTACTGCTCCACCTCAGTGCTACTCTTGACCATGCTTAAGCTTACCAACTTTGCAACAGTGGCTTTTAAATTCTGAGTTTTATTCATTAATATTTTAATCATTATGCTTTTGCTCCTAGAAGTTCTGAAGTTTTATACTTTATGTAGACCAATTTTAATGCATTAAGCTGTGCAGTCTAAGCTATTCTTGAACTTATTACATAGCCCAAACTAGCCTCAAAATCTCAATACTCCTGCTTTAGTCTCTCTAATGCTACAATTATAGATGTGTGCTGCCGTGCTTAGCATGGGCCATAATTTCATACATTCTTGTTTTAAAAGTATTTTATATTCTGCTACAGTTCATTATAATGTCATCAGTCTATGAAAATCAGATCCTTTGTCTGCCTTTTACGAGAACATTTAAAGCATTTGTTTCTTTATGTACTTGGCAAGTTTCTTTTGTGTGTAGCAAGCTTGTGTTTATTGAAATCCATCTGCCAGAAATCTTTATAGTCTATTATGATAGTTAATATTGATCATTGACTTGACAAGATGGAGAAATGCCTAGGAGATAAAACTTTGAGGCATGTCTTTGAGGGACTGTCTAGATTGGGTTCATTGAATTGAAAAGATCTGCTCTAAATGTGGGACAGCATCAGTCCATCTGAAGATCCTGGGCTACTTTAAAAGGAGAAAGGAAGCTGACACCAGCATTCACTTCTCTGTTTCCTTTCTTCAGATACACTCTGACCTGATGCCACAAGCTTATTCCCCACCACCATGCTCCCACATGGTGATGGACTGTATCTTCCAGCTATGAGCCAAAACAAAAACAAAAACCTTCATTCTTTATGATGCTTCTTGTCTGTATGTGGTCTCATTGATGAGGAAAGTAACTAAAATACTTATGCTTCTAGAAATGTTTTCTCTAGAATTAACTTGTAAATTACTTTTGCTAGGTATTCTGATACTTCCATTTTTTTCCCTCTCAGTTTCCCTACTGTATAAATTCTTTTTAAAATGGACTTTTGATGGAGGAGGGTCATCTGTCTATGTGTTACTTTCATTGGTTAATAAAGAGACTGCCTTGGCCTTTTTGATATGTCAGCACTTAGGTGGGTGGAGTAGACAGAACAGAATGCTGGGAAGAAGTCGCCATGACTCTCCTCTCTGAGGCAGACGCAGGTTAGGATCTTTCCTGGTAAGCCACCACCTCGTGGTGCTACACAGATTACTAAATATGGGTTAAAGCAGGATGTGAGAATTAGCCAATAAGAGGCTGAAACTAATGGGCCAGGCAGTGTTTAAAGAATACAATTTGTGTGTTGTTATTTCGGGTAAAGCTAGCCGGATGGGCGTCGGGAAGCTGCCCGCCGTTCCATCTACAGACTTTGTGTAAGGTAATCTCAAGAGAAACTTGGGTTTTGGGGGAGCAGGGTTTTCACTTTTCCACTTAATGCCAACATTAAATAAAACCTATTTTTCTGAGGACTGTTTATTCCTCTTTCACCACTGAGCGTATGCCTGTCATTCATCTTTTGTGAGGTTCTGGCTTTTGTTGTTACTGGCTTTTTGTAGGGTTGCCTGGAGCTGATCTTGTATCGAACTTGGGGGGAAGGGTTTTATCCCCTATTTTATGTTCAGGACCAATTCCCCTGAGGATTAGAGGATACTGAGTGGGAAGTTCTGGCTCTTAGACAAGCCCTAGAGATTCCAGATCTCTTGTTACATGTTATTTGTTTTGTTTTGTTTTGTTTGCCATGATCCTGAGGTTTTATCTATTTTGTTTAGGATATAGTTACTCTCTCTGCTCATCCATGCCTTCACATATCTACAAACAACACTCCCATGTATTATTCTTCTATTTTCTTTCTTATAGTCAGACCATGGAAGCTCTTTCCATAGTGTGAGTGGGTAACCAGTTTGTCAGCTCAGAAACTACAAATTAGTTGTGTGATTTCAAGTGATCCGCATCACTCCTCCACCTTAGAGGAAAAACAAAGGGCTATGAGGTAGACAGATCCCAAATTCCTGACATTTTTAAGTTCCTGTGACCTGAGAGCCGTAAATGTGGTGCATGTACCAAGACATACAGTTGAAATTTGTGGACATGTGTATTATACATGTGTAAACAGAGACTGTTCTTTTGTTCCCAACTGTTCAGATCCCAATAATCACATGGAGATTATATTAATTGCGACACTGTTTGGCCAATAGCTTAGGCATATTCCTTGCTTGCGTTTACACTTAAATCATCCCATTTCTATTAATCTTTATATCACCATGAGACTGTGGCTAACCAGTAAAGTTCCAGTGCCCTTCTCCTTAGGCAGGTACATGGCGTCACTCTGACTCCATCTACTATCTCTCTATTTCTCTTCTAGTCTGACTATATTTTTGCCCTACCATAGGTTGATGCAGCTTCTTTATTAACCAATTGTAACAAAACATATTCATAGCATACAGATGGGAATCCTACATCATATGTGCTCATCATACGTGAAAGTCAACCATTCAGTTTTTCTTTCTCCTAACAAGATCATAATAACATTACAGAACTAATTTTTTCCCAGCCTGTTTGAGAGAGGATGTTTTGGGGATTTTATTGGATTGTAACTTGTTTTACATGGGTCCTAAAAATGCTCAAGACATGTTTCTTTCTATAATTAAGTTTTTCAGTGTCATCTGGTTTTAGCCAATTATTACATGGATGGCAGCCAAAAAGTATTATCTTCTTTTCCTGAGATGAAATTCTCCTGCTACAAATAACAAGCATTTGTACACATGGTCCCCTCCGATGATGACACTGGGCAAGTGCCCATTTCTTTAAATTATTTAATTGGCATTTAAGGAGCTTATATGGACACAAGGAACTTTATAACTATCTGTAGCTCCTTTTTTCAGTGGCATATTAAAATAGCATTTATCATGTCTGCTGGTATTCATCAGAAAAATCTCTGCCCATCATTTCAATAGTGACTTTTTCATGACAAACACAAGTAGACATTAGAGACAACAAAGGCAGTTTGTGCTTCTTTAAGGGGGTTCCAGTTTAACTGAGAGCACAAATTTTGTGAAAAGTTATTTTAAACCAGTAGATGGATAAATGGCTCACCGATAAGCAATGCATAATGCTCTTGAAGAGGAACTGAGTTCAGCTCCCAATGCCATGGCAGGTTCTTGATAACTGCCTATAACTCTAGCTCCAGGGGGTGTAATACTTCTGACTTCCATAGGCACCTCCACACACATTCACAAACCCACAGTCGTAGGAACAATAAAAAAAATAACTATAACCTTATTAACCATATGTATGTAGTAGAAGGCTGGGAATATCAAGTCCTACTTTTTTTTAGACTGGGCAAGAAAACATAATGCCAATGACCAAATTATAGCAAACACCTATAAGTTTCAGGTTTATGTCTGGAATTCACCATCTTACTAGATGTGATTTCATATTCAAAATTAGAGTAGTGCAGTTTTCAGTCACATATTTATAGGAAACATTATCTGAGTTTGCACTTGGTGATACTTTCTTTGTATTATCAAGGTTCTTTGAAACCTTTCTTTGTCCAGCAAAGAGAACATGTTAGTTTCTGGCTACTTTTGTGCGACCTAAGCATCAGCTCCTCCCTCCACAGTTGCGGTTTCTTGGTTTGAGGAAAGATGGCCTGGCTCGCATCCATGCCCCAGCCATCTGTCACTCAGTTGATTGGCACTGGCTTGTGCCTCTGTGCAGAGCTGATGGGCTTTGCTCTTGGCCTCTTGTCACTGCCGCTGTGCAGGTGGCTTCGTCACATAGGCTGTCGGGTTGGCAAGACACTTCGTGCGATCCTCTCCCGTCTTTATTCCTGCAGTATGACAGTTAGAGGGAGCATGAGTCCCTTTTGCAAGTTCTTAGTCTTGTGACTTAAAAAAGTAATAATAAACTCAGAAACTCGAGGAAAATACTATTGATGTTTGAGAGAACAACTGTAGGGAAGGCAGGCAGCTGCCTGGAGGAGAGAGATGGGCAAAAGGAAGAGAAAAAGACATGCTTTCTGAGTTGGAAGTCAAGGAGACAGGCAGACTCAGCAATACAATGTCTGTGAGCAGGTGCATGTTTTTACATACACACACAGAGGGGGAAGGGAGAGGAGAGAAAGGACATAGAAAGAAGGGAAAATGAAGCTATGCTTTGTGAGTTAGAATTTAGAAAGATAGCTTAGTAATATAGACCGGTGAATAGCTATTCTACCATACTGATAGATAGGGTTATGGAGTATGTAAATGTGTTATCATTTAAAAGACATAGTTATTTCTCTTATATACATAGAAATATTGGGGTGCCTTTAAGAATGGCAGTCTTTCTTGGGGAGCTGAAAACATGGGAAACATGATGGGCATCAAAGTCACTCTGAGCTCATATCAGGTTCTGGTCTTGAGAATTCAAAGACTAAAGTTCATATACCACAGGGAGTAAATTTTAGAGGGAATTTCATTATATATTCCTAAGTGACAGGGAAAAGTTAAGATGGAAAGAGAGAGCAGAACTCTCGTATAACAAGGCAGATCCCAGAAAACTGGTACCCACAAGCTGCTAATCTGGGGCTCTGTGAAAGGACTTATGGCAGAAGCTGGGTAGGACATGGGGAGAGTCATGAACTGTCAGTCAGTCCAATTGCTCTTCCCTGGTGTCCAGGAAGATCTTCAGTCTCCTGGACACAGACAGCCTTTAGGTAGAGGGACTCATTTAGGAGCTATCAGAGAAACAGGAACCAGAACTCCCTTCTAGCATCTTAGCTTCCAGGACGTTCTGAAAACTGCTGTTCTGTGGTCCCAGACTTACTTGACCATTTCCTTCTTCCTCTTCTCATCATTATCTTATAGCTAAAGGGGAATCAGCTGGGGTGGTCTCCCGGCCAGGTGACTGACAGCCTCACTCGGACTAATGCTTAAAGGAGGAGATACTAGTATTTTTGTGATCTTTCTTGTAAGTTTTTAGACAGTTCAAAACTTCATGTCGCTACCAACTGAAGCTTCTTTTATTTTTTCCATCAAAAATCATCAGTCACATAATGGGTTAGATTAAAATGAATTTAAAAAGCTAAAGGTAAGGGCTGAGGGAGATGCGTCGGTAACATGCTTGTGTGCCTTGAAAGAGAGCCAGAGTGTGAACCACTGTAATCCATGTAAAACACAAAAGTTGGGAGTAGGGCACAAGCTTGGACTCTCAGTGTGTTGGGTCAGTAGACACAGGCAAATCCCTGGGGCTTGCTGAGAGCCAGGTGCGTGAGAGACCGTGTCTCAGAGGAAAAAAGTGGACAGACCTTGGGGAAACACAGCTAAGCTTGTCCCCTGGCCTCCACATACCTCCATGCACACCCACCCACATGTATGCACCTCCCCCTATGCACATACAAAATAAAAATTTTAAGTATTTTAAAATTTAAAAATGAATAAGTTGGTCCTTTTAAATTTCCTTACCATGAGAAATTCCATTAATGGACTTCAACAAAGCCCTGAAACCTCCTTCTTCTGAGTCATTTCCAATTATAAGGGCGATTCTAGTGCTTCCTCCCACTTTTCACAGGGTGTTTCAGTTGTGGTAGCTACTCTCCTGAAAACTCGTATCCTGTGGGTTATGGAGAGAGCTCTGGGTTTAGAGTACTTGCTATGCAGGCAAGATGACCAGAATTCAGACTCCTGGAGCCCAAGTGAATTCCAAGTGGGTGCAGCAAGCCATCTGTAATTGCAAGCTTGGAAAGCGAAGGAGATGGGATCTTCTGAGCCAGCTAGCAGCTAGAGAGTCTAACTGTATGGGCAAGCTCTGGGTTTGATTGAGGGGCCTTGCCTCAGCAGAGTGTAGGCGTCTGATACAACACGACTGATGTGACATGAACTCATGGAGACCGTAGCAGCATACACAGAGGATGCACAGGTTCCAGCCTGACATGTCCCCGCACTGAAGGGGGAAGTGGGCACAGCTCCCATTCCTATTCAAGAAGCTATCTGCAATTGACAACTGCTTATAAAGGAGAAATCAGTGTTCTCCAATAGGAGCCTGGGTATATAAACCACATTTAAGGGCAGACCGCAGAAGATGTCTAATACAAAATGAACTCAGTGGTGCCTTTGTAGATTTTTATTTGTCTCATATTGCTTTATTTGGGCTTTTGAAAAATGGTCTTTCACTTGTATATTTTATGATATTTTTATGTTTTTTGTTTGTTTTCTCTGTGTATGTGCACACATGGGTATTTCTTGTGGTTTTTCTTTTCTTTTTGTTAATTCTGATTTGTTTGTTTTGTTTGCCTGTTTGCTTTCTAACGAGAAAAAGAAATTGTGGAGTTGAAGGGCTATACTCTGGGAGGAAATGGGAGAAAGGAAACCAAGCACAGAATATACTGTATAAAAAAGATTATTTTCTATAAAAAAAAAGAAAGAAAAACCTTTTTTAAATGTATTGACTTAACAAAACCTATAGTTTCTACCAAGCAAAGGGCTAGCTTCATCAGGCAGCATCTGAGACCTACAGTTGAGATTTCTTTACTTTGTTGTAACTGCCTTAAAGTTTCCCCCAAGACATTTCTGAAGCACCAGTTCTTGTGACTGTGTTTGTTCTGTTACTATAAAAATTTTGTGAAACTGCTTCCATACTGGAACATAGATGTGGGGTGACCTAAATCTGTAGCATCCCAGTCATCTCTCATCATTTCTTTCAAAAATTAAAAGGAAAAGGAGAGGGAAAGAGAGCATGTGGAGGGGAAGAATTAGTGAGAATGAGGGGGACGTTCTTTGACATCAACCTCAGGTTTCCATACCTATGTATAACTGAGCGCATATATTTGCCCTCATATATTCAAGCATGTATGCACAGGGGCATACACGCACGCGCACATGAGAGAGAGAGAGAGAGAGAGAGAGACAGAGACAGAGACAGAGACAGAGACAGAGACAGAGACAGAGACAGAGTGAGAGAGATGAATAGAAGAAAAGTAATCTGTTGTCAAGAATACTGAGGTTGGACTCCAGAGCTCTTTTACAGGAGTCAGGGGTCTGATGTCAGTGACCTCCAAACCCACTCTGACTGCTGCTAGTGTAGCCACAATAGGCCGTGCCACCCATCGAGTTTACTATGAAGCTGACAGTCAATGAAGGGAGACGTCTATCACAGAAGACAAAACATCAAAGCTCTGGGTTAAGTGTCATCTCCCTCATGAGTCAAGAAATAGAATGCCCACCTTTCTGGTGTACACTTCACTTCCTGCTTTCCCTGCCCTTGTTCTTCCCTGTCTGTTGTTGGTTCTGACTTTGACTTCTATATTGCACACCTTAATCCTTCTCGTGATCCATGTGTTCCCTTCCTCTTCTTGCTCCTGCAGTCTCAGGCATCAGAACCCATAACAGTAAACTCCCCCAGTGTCTGTTGACTACATTCAGGGAAGATTTGGGGACAAAGATCAGAGTAGTGCAGTGTTATCATTTATCAGTCTTTATTAAGGCATTAAGGGCACCCATACCTGTGCATTCTATCTTCCTGCTCTTGTTTTGTTTGCTGTGTATTGGTTTATTTGTGATGAAGTCTTGCCTTCTTCCCCTAAGTGAACAAATTTAACTCTAGGTCCAAATGACCATCTCTGCCAGGCCTCTTGAGAATATGAGACAAAAGGCATGTTCCATTGGACCTAGATTTCCAGCACTTTTAAAAAAATTGTGTGTATACACATATACATATAAAAAGTAAGTGTCAATTTTCAGATGTTTGGAACCATATTTATCACTTTATTATAATAATTTCCTATAAAACAATCATTTTCTTTTTAATTACTGCAGTCTACAAAGACCTGGTCAAAGTATGAAATTTCTGGGAATTGTTTGTCCATAGTGTTGGTTTACTTTTTTTTTTTCTTTTTTCTTTTTTCTTTTTTTTTTTTTTTGGTACCCATGAAACAGACGAGATTCATAATGACAATGCATCTGCAATGGTCTCAATCTGCACAGGTGTGGAGGTAAAACCCTTCCTAAGAAGTCTGAAGGACCAGGTTACTGTTGTAAATTAGAGCCCCTACAAATCACCAACACTTTGTCTGAACTGGTAGTCTGATAGTTTTCATACGATTTTAATTTTAGAAGATCATCTAAAAGTTTGAGATCTGAACCAGTGAATTCTTAATCTTTAGAGAATTGTTTTATGAATTGAACACCCAGTAAGAACCATGTAAATAAATTAAAAACTAATGCCATGCTTTAAAAGACACAGCAAAATGAATGATTTTAGAGAAAATGTTCTATAAGACATGACCATATTTATTTTATATAAGAAAACATCATGGAATTACATGTGTGTTAATAAATGTGTGTCTCATAGCTTTCTAATTCTTCCAAAATTTCACACAGTCTTGGGTTCATTTCATGTCTTCTAGTTTAAACATTTATTACATGGCTTCAATATATTAATGTTTCTTTGAAAGTTAAAATTTTGAAATCGACAAACATCTTCTATGTTAAGATTACTACCTTTGAAAGTGTTTTAACACTTAAATAGATGCATAGTATAGAGACACATAGATATTTCCTGAGAGGGGACTTTTAACTGTATATTTAGTAGTGTGTGTATAGAGAATCTCTTTTATTTGTATTAATAAAACAGTCTTCTCTCCTCCCAAAGCACTGTACTATTTTTAAACCCAAGATGTGTCTATTAAACCAACAATGTGTCTGTTGTTCTTTCTTATCCTATCTAAAGCCAGAAAAGTACAAGTTATGTTATAAGTGTTCCCTAAATAAATAGCTATGTGGGTAGTCTATGAATATACTGATATTGCATGATGGAAGGTGGAAGGAAAGAAAGAAAGAAGCGAAGAAACGGAGCAAGGGAGGGAGGGAAGGAGAAAGAAAGGGAGGGAAGGAACAGCCTATATAATTAGGTGGTTAAAAGTTAGGAAGTGATCTCTGGGGGTGATTCATGACTTACATGCTTTTCAAACGGCTGACTACATATAACAGTAGAAGCTAGCACAATAACCCACATGGAAGCATTACTGGGAAAAATCAGTGATGCAGATGAGATATGAATGGCAGGATAACAGTTCTGAATGGCTGGCATAATGTGCTATACATTTTTACCACACTTTGTCACTGGGTTTTTTTTTTTTTTCATTTTTGGGTCTCAGGAACCAGAAGTAGAAGCTGATTTATGAGTTGAGAGTTAGTGCGGAGTGTCATATTTCTGTAATGAGATTATATATTAAATCTAATGAAGGGAAAATATGCTTACCCAAACCAAATGACAGCACTATGATTAAACGACTCAGGATCCCCCGATGGATTCGTTTAGACAACACAGGAGGTAGAGTGACCTCCTCTTTGCTTAGGTATGTGATCAGTTCTCTGAAATGAAGATTTATGGCTGCTGTTATTCTGATGACACAACAGTCTGATCACGACAAACTTAACTTAAACAAGATAGAGCTGGGAGAGCAGGTGACGGCCTACGGGGGTGCTGGAGTTTCTGATTCATCTCTGTTACCATTTATGCTGGTGGCTGCCTGTGTGGCAGGAGCTCAGCTTCTCTGTCTTTTCTTTGACTTGAATCTTCACAATCCTGCTGCCAGCACATGGACGTGTATGCCCTCATGGCCACAGAGGCAGGGTCGTGTGCCCCATGTCGAGAGTGATGGGGCATAGCCAGATTTTGTCCCCATAGCAAGTATATACTGAATATCAATGACTTCTAAATGGTATCATCGTATGATGATGAGAGTACACAGCATCAAGTTATTCAGGTGTGATGCACCCGAGCTGTCAGAAGCTCCCTCTGACCCTCCTCCACCACCACCACCACCCATTCTTAGAAGGGAAAGGAATCAGTAGAGCCATTAGCCATTAATACAGAGGAAAAGAACTAGCAGGCATCAAGAAACTTGCTTACAGAATATGAATAAACTCCCAAACTTTACCTAACCTCCATTTGCCTGGTTTTGCCTGCAGTTCCACTATTAGAGAGTTATATGCTTTAGATTCAGTGTGTGTTCTCCGACCCGCAATTAAACTACAAATATCCAGTGGCAGTATCAGATACATGTTCTCCAAATGTTATTTTTAGCTCTCATCCTTGTTGGCAGAACATGCTAGAAAGTGATCAAGGAGCATAGGGATAATGCAGCAAGGGTGGATGAATGGATTTAGGAGGAAAGATTCTGTCTGTTCTGGTTTGCCTAGAGCTGGTCCTGTGAAAGGCAGGGGACTGTAAATGGAGTTTTCTTTTGGTAGCTCCTTCTACTGGCACCTGTTCATGTCTCTGCTGTTTTCTTCTTTAATATTCATGCATTAGCGGCATGTGATCTGTAACAGGGACCACAGTATTTAGAGTTGCCACATGCAGATTCTTCTAAGAGCAACTCCATTAAAGATCATTTCCTCCTGGTGCAGTCTATGCTCTGATGGTGTTTATCACCCAGCATTTAGCTGCTGATCCCTGTAATGTATGCAGAATCAAAGATCCCCCTTCATCATTCTGAGTCTGCTGGGAGTTCGTTTACATTGTAAAACAGGAGAAGTGGAAAAGCAGGGAGCCAGAGGGGAGCAAAGCTGTACACTTACTGTGATCCATCTAGATAGAATAATACCAGGGGACTAGTCAGCCAGGGGGAGGTATTGGAATAGATGGATGCCCTCCCCTGGGGCTATCTGTTTACAGCAAACTGTAGCTAATAACAACCAACTCCTTAATGCCCAACTTTGCTTGGCTTCTAATTTCTCTTCTTCAATGAACTGAGCTTAGCACCAACCACCGCCCTCCAGGCTGAGGTGTTTGTGTAGGACTTTTGATCATAATTTGAGAGTCTGCAGTGAATAAGAACATTTAACATTAACTTGTAAAGCCAACTGTATCGGCACATGTCTGTAATCCTGGTACTCATGAGGCAGAGACAGGAAGGCAGTGAGTTCAAGGCCAGTCTAGAAGACAGAAGACCCAGACCCAGAAGTACAGACATGTAAATTCTGCCATTCATTTCTTCTTACTTGTGAGGCAATGGTATCCACCCTGAGTTACTTCAGCTAGAAAAGGTTTCCAGACTGCCTTGATGTTGAGAAGCTTTGGGGTAGATACTAGTGCAGAGTGTCCATTGCCCATTTCCAATGATTGGACAAAAGAAGTTTCCTGTGGGGAGAACAGAGAACCCTTGGACTGCTTCTTAACTCTGTCTTGGGTTGGGCGACTCAGTTACAGTACTTCACGTGTTCTTGATGTCATTAGGGATTAGTTTTCTCGGCGGGGGGGGGGCGGAATTTCTGTGTTTGTCAAGTCTGCAGAAATCTAGGAAATAAAAATGAAGCTGACTGCTGAGATCCCCATGTTGGCGCTAGCTTTCCTTCGTGCAGACAGTGCTGTGTGCTACTCAGGTTCCGCACTCTCTCCTGGAGGTTGGCCCTAGAGTCAGATTCCTTGGTCAGCTCCCCTCAGGACTGCGGATAGATGGGGCACCCTGGAGGACTCCAACTGCCGTAAGTGGTAAGGATGGCAGCCCCTGTCAGCCAGGAGACCAGGTGTGTGTCTAGATCTTGCAGCATGTTTCTGCTTCCCTGAAACTGTCAGTCTCAGATGAAGCAAGTATCATTTAATAAACAAATAACTAAAAGTGTGTCTACTAGGTTGATTTCTAATTTCTCACTCTGCAGGTTTCTTTCCTGGGATCCATTAAAGAAAACTGCATCTCTCTTAGTCTAAAAAATACATTCCATCTCCTCTTGCCCATTGGAGCGTCCCTGCCGTTACTCCAGCTTTCCTGGCCAAGGGTCTGGTGTCATCATGCCAACATTATCTTCTCATAGTCTCAGATGGCGGATTTTGTTACTGGGACTGATTGATCTCCTGGATGCATGTCAAATTCAGCATTTCCCTTGTATGAATGATATAGGAACTATGCTTCCTTACACCTCTTGTGTTTCTTCATATCAAAGGGACACAGGTCATGTTTATGCTTACAAAAATCATACATGATCGTTTTAGAGTCATTTTTGATGAAACTGAGTTCTCTGTAAGATATGAGTCGGCAGACCATCTGTAGTTCATCTTACAGGCCAGACTGGAGTGGTGCAGGCAAACCCCATGTCTTCCTGACTTTACAGCAGTTCCTGAAGCAGCTGATGCCCTCTGGTGATATTGCACTGTTGCCAGGGCTGGTCAGGATTGCAGGCACATGGATCAGAAAGTGCTGAGCATACCCAGCCTACGATTTACATCAAAATAAGAGCTTTCAGGGGTGAGTCTTGGTTTAAACCAAAATAGACACTTAGAGGAAAAGAGAAAAAGCAGTGTGTTGCAGCTACTTGTCAGAAGGGAGGGAGCAAAATGCAGAACTCAGAGCAGGTAATGCCAGGCCTTGCTACGTACATTCATCACACTTCTGCTAATGCTTCAGCCCTAACAACAACAGGAGAAAAATAATAGCTCTAAAATGGAAAAGAAACCATGACTATTAAACCTGTCGATGCAAGCTTGTTGGAGAGGCAAGGCTTCTCTTCTCTTGCATTCCACAGTGAATCATTAGGGGAACTGCTTAGGACCAACAGCGTGTGCAGTCCCCTAAGAGCAGCTGCAAGCGGTGGCTTATGCCCAGTACCAGACTCATCATTAAAGCTGGAGAAAAACCGACCCCTTTGCCACCCTAGACAGCCCAATGCCAGGTAGAAAATCATTACCCAATCTTTCAGCACTTCCCGACCAAAATTCCTTTCTGCCCTTCTTTCCATTAGTAGAACTCTGAAAGCAGATCCAATCAACTCACATTTCTGCACGAGTAGGGTACTAGACCGATTGGCATATTGATTGTAATGGCCACATGGTCTATTTGATGGTCTGATCCTTTTGTCCTCAAGGTAATGTGAGTGTAACCGGCAACCTAAAACTCCACTGGGAAACAAAGAACGCATTCATTCTCCTTGTTATTCTGGTCTGCAAGGGTGGCACACTCCGGTGTTGTGGGTGATACTGGTGAAGGAGAGATATGAGTGCTATGCAGATATCTGTAAAGGTAAGGGAGACAGGGGAAAGGCAGAAAAGGAGATGGATTGTATTGAAAAGGCAGAACAAATTCAATCATAATTATTCTACAATGCAAAGCACTTCTTATTATCCCAGGTACCAGGCATTTAGTTGCACGACTGAAAGAAAGCTTGAGCGGACATCTATGTGGATGTGTCTTGTTTACATCAGAAAATGCAGGTAAAAAAGAAGATAGTTAGTTTGAAAATATTAGGTAGAACGCCTCCTGGTAATTTGTTTCTTGAAGAAGAGTGTGACTTTTGCGTGGAAAAGAATAGGCTGTAAGTAAATGCATAGTGAGGCACGAGCCAGCATGATGACCTTCTTTATATGAAACCAGCTCCAGCATTATCTCACATCTAGAGGGGATTGATTGCTCAGTCTGGGGTGCTGACATTCCTGATGCGATACTTCTGGCGCCTCTGCACTCCACTTATTGACCACAATGGAAAATCAGATATAGTCAAAGGGCAAAATGGCCTCCTGTTAACTCAAGAACGGTAAAGTTATTTTATAGTTTGACCTGTAAGATTGTTGCCTCTCACCCGAAGTATGCAAACAAGAGCTGTTCTCATGGACAACCTCTATAATATATGTGCTTTACTCCCAAACCGAGAGCTCCCCAGCCCCGCCCGCTCACTATGAATTTTCTCCAAAATCTAAATTAAAAAGGAAGGAGGGGTGGTGGAGTGGAGGCTGTTGAGAAATCTAATTTTCAGGAATTCTTTTTTTTTTTTTAAGAAAGAAAATCACGAAGCCAATTTAGTTTATTTTTTAAACATTCCCAGTAGTGCTATGACGCCTGAATAGCAGCTTTGAGATAGTTCATAAAAAGCAAAATGCAAAGAGGAGGGGAGTAAACTGGATGAAAACAAATAGAATACCATCCAGTTTAATTGACCAGGCTGATTAACGTGAGAAATGGAAGCACCCTCCCCGCTCCTCCTGAGTGAAAACAGGTTGCATATGCAAAGTCACCTCTCTCCAGATCCCTCTCAGAATGTTTCTAACCCAAGGAACAACCTGTGTTATTTAAACAATAAAACCAGAAATGAGAAGCTCAGTCCTGTTAATGAAATTGCATGGTCAACTGAAGGGTGGATGACCTGTCAAAGCAACGTAGGCTCATTGCATTTCCCTCCGCGGATGCAGAGCCCATTGTTCTGATACAGGCTCATTGTGCCTGACTGATTTTGCAAAACTCAGGGAGTTCTCTGAAGCAGCCATGCAAGGAAGGATACCTGTGAATATAAAATGCAGCTTGGGACAGTCGCTTAGCCGGTAGTCATCTACCAATGGATTGTTTTCTAGTTTATGTATTAGTTGAAGGAACAAATATATAAGCAATATAAGATAATCTGTTTACCATTTTTAAGGGCTAGGAATAAATGAAATGTTTTTCCAAACTTGGGACCATGTATTTTTTTGTATAATGAAAGTGGCCTTTTATGTGTTTTGAATATCACATAGGTTGTAGAAAATAGGACAGTCTAGATTCTGACAAAGGAACCAGGAGCCTAGAAATCTTACTGCCTTAAAGCAATCAATATGTATTTCCTATGCTGTGTGGCCATTAGTGCCGGCCGAGCATCCTGTTTCAGTCATGCTGCCAGTGTGGTTTTAAGGTAGATAGTCCGTCTTGGAGACCCTATATCTAAGATGTTATGGCAGAATGGTGGAGTCTGGGAGAATACAAACGCACAAAACTAAGTACCCAGACCTAGAACCAAGAATTCACTTCTGTTGACAGTGTGTGCCAACCTACAAAGGGGCCTAGAAGCAAGTAGCCATTCCTGTAATTCAAAAAGCCAGAGATATTTTAATGAAAACCCCATGCAGAAAATAACTGTGACCTACGACATATAAGAAGGAAATTGAATCCATAAAAATCTAAAACAACATGTGATAAACTGATTTTCTGATATTTTCCTGAGTTTTCTTGAATTCAGGGACAATAAAACACAAGCTTTCTGTTCTACTTTTCCATGAAGTATTGTCTCGTTAAGATGTCTCATTTAATTAAAATGGGCGTTGTTCTTTTTTGAAGGGCATCATTTTATTCTGTTGATTGAGCATGACAAAAGTGAACTAAATGACAAAACATAGAATGTTTTCACTAGCTTCAGTATTATAAAGTTGTGATTACCATCGTAGTATACATGTCTCTTGGTAGTAATGATTGTTCTACTGGAAATAATGGGGTTCTACATATTTTGAAAGCGTGTTCATTTCCTGTAAAACTTACAAGGTCATTTAATATGTGAAATATCCTAATACAAACTCTCTGAGTTGTATTCCTTGTGTTATAACATCCCTGACCATAGCACCTAAAAGAAGGAAGGGTGTAGTTTGGCTCACAGTTCAAGGGGAAGTAAGTCAGTCATGCCAGGCAATGATGGTAGCAGAAGTGTGAGGCACCTGGTCATGCAGTCTCGACAATCAGCAAGTAAAGCGAGAAGAATGCTTCATCTTGGCTGGTTTTCTAGTTATGTTCAGTTTGGGACCCCAGACCCCAGAAGAGTATGACCCACAGTGAAGAAAGTAGCTCCAATCACCTTAATTAACCTAATCTATATAATCCGTTGTGGGCATGCCCAGAGTCTTACCCAATCTGAATAATCCTTCTCAGGCATCTCCAGAGGTTTGTCTCCTAGGTGGCTCTAGAACCTGTCTAGTTGCCAGTATTAACCATCACATAGAATACTACCAGAGAAGAATGAAACTTTTATTTCTTTACATCTTTCCTGACTTGAATGGATTAATTCAATTTTCACAATTTTATGAACTAACAATTTGTAATTTTGTATTCATTATTGCCTGGATGACTTCCCGCACTTTACCATTTGACAAATATTCTATCCAAGTACATCGATCAATTCAAATATCAATTTCTTATTGATTTTAGGATGCTTTTTGTATGTTACAGACAAGCATGGTAAATTCAAGCAGTTTTTATTAGTACAGCGCAACTTTTGGCTCTTGGCTTCTGAAATTCCAAAGCAAATGAAACATGTTTCTATCAATTCTGTCTGAGCAGCTAAATTCTGATCTAGGTTTTCTACTGTGCATAGATCCTTAGTCCATCACTATAATTTCTCCTCTGTCAGACCCTGTTTGTGATCTCTCTGATGGTATTCCTCTGTTCACCCTGTTTAAGAATAGTCTAACACAGCCAGGCAGTGGTGGCACAAGCAGAGGCAGGCAGATCTCTATGAGTTCAAGGCCAGTTTGCTCTACAAGAACTAGTTTCAGCATAGGCTCCAAAGTTACAGAGAAACCCTGTCTCAAAAGGAAGAAGAATAATAAGGAGGAGAAGGAGAAAGAGAAGGAGGAGAAGGAGAAGGGGAAGGAGAAAGAAGAAGAAGAAGAAGAAGAAGAAGAAGAAGAAGAAGAAGAAGAAGAAGAAGAAGAAGAAGAAGAAGAAGAAGAAGAAGAAGATTCTAACACATAGTAGCCCATCAAACTTAAGTGAACTATCAGTCTCTTTTTTCTTCATCCCTTCCCCTCTAATACCCACCATCACAGTTCCATTGAGTCTTATCATACTTTTCAATAATAAGATAATCATGCTAGTTTCAGAAGAAATACCTTGTGTCATTAATCTGTGATCTTGGAAATTTCAGTTTTCTTTTCCCTTTAGTTGTTGTGTACACCAGATAATGAAATGAAATTGCCTACAATTTGGGTACAAAATCTGTTGCCTGCTGTACAAAGCACATCTCAGTCCACCTTGCCCTTATCTGAGCATGAATGATTGGCAGACCTTTGGGTTCACCTGCCCTAGGAACACTCATGATACAAGTGCCGGGAGCCGAGAGTTCCACCACTTCAAGACAGCAGGGCAGGGCTTCACAGATTATTTCTGTTTGGAGCCTGTACCAACAGGTTGAGGCAGAGGCTTGTAGAACTGTTTGGCATCCATTTCTGGAGAGATCACCAGAAGTGACATGGACTCCTGTCTAAACTTTAATAACTCGCTCTGAACCACTACTGGTGTGCACAAGCCATTCATGCAGCACTTGAAAGGCTGAATCCGGTTGCTTTGAAGCTGTGTTATTACAGTAGGCATGATCTTTTTTTTTCTGACAGTATGTATCTTCTTTTTTAGTGGTAACTGCATGTATTGGCTGAATCAAACTTATCTGGAATATATAATTATCAAAAGAACAGAAAATGGATGAGTATTGTGCCTTTTCCTCTTTAGGTGTCATTAACTCAGAGTCACACATCTACACAGGGGTACTCTTTGCTGGTTTCACTGTGGTAATGCAGTGAGCTGGCCTCTGATCATTGCCTTCTATCATTGGAAAATACTCAAAACTTGGCTAATTTATTTATTGCCATGCAATGCAAGGACCTGAGCTAATCAGTGTCTGTCCATGCATTTCCCACACAGGTCATTCCCGAATTAGCCTTGCACTGTGGCTGAACGGAAGTGTTCGGTGTGCCTCTGTGTGTCTGGGGTGCTGTCTGCATGTGTATCATTATCTAGTTGTATTTAACTTTGTGTCAGCTTTACAACCCAGTTTGTGTATGAGCATTTAGGATCTCCCTACTTTAATCTGTAATAAAGTGGGTATCTTCTGAGCCCTTGGGTATATACTGTATAATAAGGAGGAACAGGAAAGGAGAGCTATTAGTTAATATCCTGTCACTTGAAAGCCTTCTGACAAACCCGAGATGATGGATGGAGGTGTGAGTGTAGACACAGGCCTTCCTCCTTCTGAATGGCAGCTCTGTATCCATGCTAGCTCTCTCCACCCCCAAGTAATGTTTTCCAGGGCATGGTACACCATACTGCAAACCAGTGCCGTTTTTTTTTGTTTGTTTGTTTGTTTGTTTTTTTTTTTTTGATACTGTGACAAAGCGCCTAAGAGAAGCCTAACTGAAAGTCTTTTCCTTTATAGCTGGGCAGCAGTAGCTGTGAGAATGCTTTGGCCTGAAGCACAGAGATCTTGTAGGGTGGTTTGTTCATAACTTGGCAGATGCTGAAGCAGAAGGCTTAACTGGAAGACCAGCTTGTAACCCCCAAAGGCTGGCTCCTACCTCACTGTGTCCACCAGCAAGGTACCATAGTTAAACAATTCCACAATCTCAGCCGGGGAGTGAGTATTCAAACACATAATTCTGTGGAGGATTTCCCACATTTAAACTAGACCATTGCTTAGAGCACTGGGGAGATGGAGCTTGGCAGCTCTTGAGTGAGGGAGGAGTAAGAAGGACTGGAGATGCAAAATGTATCTGTATAGATGACACCAGGCACAAGTAGTGAAGACAAGATTCACCACACTGGACAATGTAGAAGTAAAGCAATGGTGGCACAGACATTATTTAGAACTATCCTTTGATTCCATGTCTTCCCTGATCTTCTATTTATAGTGCATCTGCATGATATCCTCCTTTTATCTGACCATCATCCTTGTGAGCTCTACATGCGTGATTTCTTTCTTTCTTTTTTTTTTTTACATGTTTCATTTCTCATTCTTGAGAGTTAACTATTTAAGTAAGCAGGACATAAGGATAGGCCCTTTCTCAGAGACCATTTGCTTATATAATAGTTGTTTTTAAAAAATAGCACAAAGTCATGCCCAGTGTTGTACTTGAAGCTGGGAAGCAAAAGAACAATGGATATGACAGGTGTCACAGCCCACAAGGACACGGGTTTCAAGATTGGCTTCTGTGACTCCTGCCATCATCTCCCTGAGCATTGATGAGTGCGCGCTGGCTGAGCTCCTGAAATCTCTGTCACTTCTCTGGGGCTGCTTCTGAGGGTTGACAGTGAAGCCGCATTTCTATTTCCTTTTGTGATGCATAATCAGGTAAGTGGAGCTAAAAGGAAGAAACTGCTGTGTAGGTGGCTTTAAAATCAATCTGTCCAGCCTGGAAGGAAAAGCACACAGAGAAGGAACCAGTAGCACTATGAGAAATCACTTGCAGGACAGCTCAGGTCTAACTCACAAGTGACAGAGCAAGTGATGGTTGCAACCAACCTTAGAGGATGGTGTGTTCCATCATGAGCTCAGGCTTGTCCCTCCAGAGATTGCTGAGCCCCAGTTAAGATGTATGATACAATATCAGATAACAGGAAATATTAGAAAGCAGTGCTTCATGTGACAACTAAGAAGCATAAGAAAATGGTAAATGCCTCGCAGTAGACAAAACATTTGAAGACTCCTAATTCCATACATGTAGCCTTTGACAGACCATAAGAAATACAAAATAGAAAGATCTGTGTTGCCTCCTTTTCAGTTGTAAGGAACAAACAAAGTAATGCATCAGATTGTGAAGATAAGGACCCCAGGGACCTGTAGTGTCTTCTCCCTTCTTTAATGGTCACAAGATAGCTCCCTCTGCTTCAGAACCACGTTCCTGTCTGGTATAAGAGAAAGAGCAGAGTGTATTCTCATAGATCACCCATTGGATTAGCTGCAGTTGGTCTACATAAATATATTAAGATTCTGAACTGGATTATTGTAGCAAAATTTCAGGAGCTGTATGCTTCATTTATTTCTACTTATTGCCAAGAAGGAAAATAAAACTCCAGATATCTTAGAGAGGGAAGATGCAGCTATTGTTGACACAGAGTAAATTTCAGTAATGTCCCCATGTCACAATTCAGGTCACTTTCTCAGCAGCCTGACAATGTTTGTGTAGCATGGGTTGAACATGTGCATTTGATTCTTCTTTTTATTTTTTCCATTCCTTTTTGACCTTTCTTTTAATTTTGACATTTTCATGCATACATGTATGTATTGTGATCATAATCACTCCCATTAGACTCTGGTAACTCCTTCCTTCTCACAGAACCCTTTCTTTCCAACTATTTCTTAATGGCCACACGACTGAGTCAATGACAATCCCCCCCGCCACATCAATCATTAATAGTCAATAGCTCCCCATAAAAGCAAGGGGTCTCATGATACCTCCTCTATCGTGATGGAGTGTTAAAAAGCTCAATCTTGTACGTGTCCACTTGCTTCTGTATATTCATGATGACAAGGGCAAAGTTATATCTGGGTAAGCTCAGTATTTCATAGCACTCTTTCCTATCTTCCAGGTCATTCATGTGTGTGTGTGTGTGTGTGTGTGTGTGTGTGTGTGTGTGTGTGTATACAAGACAGGGTTTCTCTGTAGCTAGCTCTTGTAGACAAGGCTGACCTTGAACTCACCGAATCTGCCTGCCTCTGCCTCCTGAGTGCTGGGATTAAAGATATGTGCCACCACACACAACCCGGGTATATATTTTTCTCCTCTTTTATGTGATCCCAGAACTCTGGTTAGAGGGTAGGCTTGAGAAAGAAGTTCTGTTTGGGGTTCAGTGCTCAGTAGTCACTTAGTCTCAGTTCTTTGATTAGCTAAGGATCTTCATTAACCCTTCTTTGCCACAGGCTGGAAATAGCACTTGCCTGTGGGCATAAACATAAATACTTAAAAGGAATTTTGGCCACATAAGTATTTAGGGAAATAATGATTGCATGGCATATATCTTTACTTCCAGGACCGGGAAGACAGGCAAGAGGTTTCAGAGTTCAAAACAAGTGTGGGCTATATAATGAAATGGTAGTGGTTTGAAAGAAAATGTCCCCGTAAAGGGAGTGGTACTATTAGGAAGGTGGTGTGGCCTTGTTAGAGTAGGTGTGGTTTTGTTGGGAGGAAGTGTGTCACTTTGAAGGTGGGCTTTGAGATCTCATATATGTTCAAGCTACACCCAGTGAGGCAGTTCACTTCCTGTTTGAATCAAGATGTAGATTTTTCCAGCACCATGCATGCATGCATACACCATACTCCCAGCTGCATGCCCTACTCCTTGATAATAATGGACTAAACCTCTGAAACTATAAGCTACCACCTCAATTACATGTTTTCCTTTTTAAGAGTTGTCATCATGGTGTCTCCACAGCAACAGAAACTCTAAGGCGGAGACCTTATGTCAAAACACAAAACACAAGTGGTAGGATGTAACTCTACGGTGGAGCACTTGCCCAGTACATACAAGGCCCTTGGCTAGATCCTCTGCTCCCCCAACAACTATAACCCCCTACACACAGACACATACATATAAATGTATATGCACACAGATACCCAAATACACATGCATGCTCACATATGCATGCACATATGCATATATGCTCACATATGCATACACATATATATGTATGGGTCCATGTGCATGCGCACACACACACATACACACACACACATATGCTCACGTGCACACACAATGAGCTGTTAGTAAAAGAGTAGCACATGGTCATTGCCCAAACAAGACCTGTTCTTAATGGCGTGCAGCTAGAAATATGTTAGACCAAAATTCACAGTGTGACCTCATGTGTATTTACTAGACCATGTGACTTCACTAGACCAGTGCCTTATGGTGGAAAAGTGAAGTAGCTCCCTCTTCGTTCCTGTAACCCCTGCCTTTACTTCTACTGGCGTCATCACTGTACACATTTCAGGTGGTGAGATACTTTCTCCTTCCTCCTCTCTGTTGTTGAAGGGAAACATGGTGAATTCACAGACAAGTTGGAGGCATCATTGTACACATCTCAGAAAGCTGTGCAGGAGGTGAGACACTTTCTCCTTCCTCCTCTCTGTTGTTGAAAGGGAAATCAGTCATGCTTGTTTCTGGTAGCATGGTAAACTCACAGACAAGTTGGGAGATTAATAGGGCCGGAAAGGGCAATACTGTGAGCTGCTTTTTCCTTCTGGCCTTTTCCTGTTTCTGCCCCACATATTCTGATATACCCTTGTCTCTATCCTTCGGCACTCTTCTATTGTGCCTTCCTCTGTCATTTCAAAGCATAGTTGAAAGACCCATTCATTATTCTTACATAGATTATACCTAAAATAAATAAATTAAATATATTATGAAGGAACATGTAGTCATTTAAAATACCAGTGACTTCCCAAATATATTTATGAATAACTAAAACATCCCCCTTCAGTCTCATATCTGTGCCCTGACTGATACCTACATTATTCCTTTCTCTTAGACTGTTGGAAGATTTTAAAATTATTTGTGAAGGAGTTGGGCAAAGTGTAGGGCAAAAAGAAAACAATCACAAGTGATAAGCAGAAGAAATTTTGAAGCTTCTTAGATTACATCTACTAAATACATGAGCAATTCCACATGACCCTGAAGTTAACCAGTTTCAAGGAAGGACCTGGGACTGAGGGAAAATGCCCCTGGTAGATGGCATCAAGGAATGATCCCTATTGGCATTTTCTGAGCAAGGCACATGAAAGATTTCCAGGTTGGTACCACCTAGAGTTTAAAGTTACGGGGATTGGGGTTCTGTATGGAAACACCTATCCTGTGCCAGCTGCTTTCCCTTCACTAGACTGCAAGTCTTTTGGATTTGGAACCAAACCAACACCACTCCCATGTCCGCATGAGAATCTGATGTGCTGTTGAGTGACGGTGAACATGATGCTTTGCGTAGGTCCATACATAGCTGTGGTCAGTGAAAGGGCAGAATGGGTGACAGTTAACGATGCAGTGTAACCAAGTATTACAGGTTACCCTCATTTTAGACAAACCATCCTTCCTCCCCTCTTTCAAAGGAATAGTCCTCCACGTCTGGCTGTATATTGTGGCATCCACCAGTGAGAAAAGCCCATCCACTCCCCAGATTCATACCAATGGCAAATCAGGAGCTAGCTCTCTGGAAAGAAATTGAATTGTCTTCAAAAGTCTGTGTTTCCAGATTTGTTTACAAACTGGAAGAATTGACAAATTGCAAACCATCTGTACATAACACTGTGCTAATGAATGCAGGCATCCTGCAGACCCATGGGCTCATTACCTCCAAGTAACTCGTTTCTTCACATGTTCCTAAGCAAAGCTGTCCATAGAAAGCAAGGAAGTAGATTTCAGATGAAGAATTATGTCTCTTCATGGTTACTATCCAGACACCAACAACCTTTAAACACGTTAAGCCTCTCTGTTGAAAATATGACCTGCCAGCATGAACTCATCTGATGTAAATGTCTGTGAGCCTCAGGTGTCAATGTATCAATCACCCAACGCTAGCAGAAAATTTGTATCCTTTTGTCAAGAGCATAAGTAGCTATTTCCAGCTCTAGCAACCTCTCATAAAGGGATTTCTAGAATCACAGTGCTGTATAAAGGTTCCTATGCTCTACGGTGCTCTCTGGTCACTTATAGGAGAAAGCACAGCAAACAGCAAGGCACCTGTGTGCCAGCACACATATGGAGACCAGGGAGATCAATGCAGGGAGAAACTGCCATCCAAGGACCCCGAGCTCCTCTGAGGTGGTCCTGACTACAGAGTCCGGGTTGGGCATTGCACTGTAGTTCTGTGGAGATGAGGGTCTAACCTCTATCTAGCGAGGGTGAATGCTTTGTCACACGGTTCCTGTGAGACATCCTTAGCTCTGTGCTTTCTCACGGTAGTGACCGTTGAACCCTAACCAGCAAGGACTTGTTTGCCCAGGGTCTCTTGGTCTATATTTCTCCTCAGATTCCATTTACCCATGATGTTCATCATGTATGTGTAACACCCTGTATGTTTGAAGAGTTCTGTGTAATATATTAAAAGCAAAGGAGATTTTAGGCAAAATGAAATCATTTTAATTTTTTATTCTGCTAACACACTTTTAAAGAAAGACCAATATTTCTATCAAAAGTGGGGAAAATGGGGAAATGAAAGTGCCTCTCTTTTTAAAGAAAAATGGAAGTTGGCTCATCTCTGTGGAAATGGAGTAGCCTCTTAATACACAGGCAATGTATCTGTGTCTTGCACGCAGAACCATTGCACTAATTTATCTTGCCTCCTAAGATAGTGGAGTTTGCAGCTAAAGACTATGGACACATGTGTGCATGTGGTATGTGTGCATATGTATGTGTGCTGTTTTTCTACATAAGAAGTACTTAGCTCATCAAAAATGTTTTAAAGTTTCTCTAAGTGACAAAACCATAAATCTAAATACAACGTGTCAACTTAATAATCCCAGGAAACAGCAAACTGATTTCCTCATAAAGATCCTGCCATCGGTTAAATGGATAAACTATTAGGTTACTAATGAAAGGCTCTACTGTTAGGAATGCACTAATGTGTGGATTGTTTATAGACATGGTTTGATTGATGGAGTTCAGTCTTAGCAATTAACAACTAGTGCAAAAGAAAAGTGTACAAACACCTAAAGCGCGCACACACACACACATACACACAAAAGTGTGTGTGGCTAAGCTGGTGGAACACTTACAGGACCAGAGTCTATGGTGACTCATATCTTGCATGGAACACCTCTAGGGCTTTTATTGCCTAGAGCAGGATCAGAATACCATCCCATCGGGCACAAAGACAGTGGGCCTGGACTTGGCTTCATTCTTGCAGTTCTGTGGCTACGAATCTGCTGCTAAGAATCCCACACCCCTCACTAAGTCTCATGATCTTTCCTCTTTTATCCATTCTTCATTTTCTGTTTTCAGAGAAGCTCAGAATTGAAGAAACAGTCTGTTGGTAAATATAAGGCAGAAAATTACTGTGGCCCATGCTAACTCAAGGAAATGTTTCAAAGCCAAGGTGTTTTATTTTTGTTTCTGTGTTTTCACATTACAAACGTTTTTCCACAAATGTGCCACAACTCACAGTAGGAACAGAACATAACCACTATGATCTTAAATATGCATCGTCTACACATCTGATATTTTAAGCATGTGTATGTTTGTCACTGGGTTTTCATTTTACAAATCTATAACACTAAATATATAGTTTTGTATTTTAGTTTTCATGTTTGTTTTAATGTCTATATAATGCTAAGTTTAGTTTCTGAGCCATGATTAGTTTTCAAGTTCTGCTGTTTAGAACCATTCCCCCCCACTCCCTTTCCCCTTTCTTATCTTCTCCCTTCCTCTAACCAAAGATACCTTACTATTATCAAGGTTTCACCCTCTTTCCTGGTTAATTTTATGTCTAGTTGACATAAACTAGAGTCATTTGGGAAGAGAGACTCTCAGTTGAGAAAGTACCTCCATCAGACTGACCTGTAGGGTATTATCGATTTTTGATTGATTGACCCATGTGAGAAAGCCACATCCGCTGTGACTGGTGCTGACCCTGGACAAGTCATCCTGAGTTGTATAAAGCAGGCTGAAAGCATCACGGCACACACCTTTAATCCCAGCATTCACAAGGCAGAGACAGGAGAATCTCTGAGAGTCCAAGATCTACAATGTGAGTTCCACAACAGCCAAGGCTATGTAGAGAGATTCTGTCTCAAGGAAAGAAAAAAGAAAAGAAAGGAAGGGAGAGAGGGGGCTGAACAGGCCATAGAAGCAAGTAAGCTGCATTTCTACATTGCTTCTACTTTGGTTTCTGCCTTGACTTTTCTCAGTGACTGGGTGTGATCTAAGAGTTGGAAACTGAAGTAAATTCTTTCCTCCTGAATTGCTTTAGGTCTTGGTGTTTTATGACAGTAATAGCAAGCCTAAGTAAGGTAATCCCTAATGCTTTATTCTGGAAAATTCCTAGATATCTACTGACAAAAGGACATGGTCGATAGCAGCATTACTACTTTCAGGACGACAGGATGTAGATACATTTAGGGGTACGTTATAGCACAGTAGAGTGATGGGGAATTGTTATTTAGAAAACATTGCTGGGTAAGACATCTCAAAGAATATTGCATGTGATATGAGTCTGGGATATCAAATAAATGGGGTCATGGGTGCCTCAGCGATTGGCCTCTAGGCCAGGAATCAGCAGTAGAAGGGACTCGGCTTGAATTTCTAGAAGAAATTGAAGTCTTAGTCTGACTGGAGAGGAGTAGTGAGCTGAGGTGAGCTGAGATGTGACTGGACTATCTGACATGGGGAGCAGAGAGAATCCAAACCATACAAGGGGTTACTTTATCTATCACAGTCATCAGACTGCTACAGAAATGCCAGAGGCAATGAGGAAGAAGTAAGTAGAAGGTAAGCTGCCCTGTGTTACATTCTCAGTGAAAACCAAAGAAACCGCAAAATAAAGACTATATGTCAATGTTTTCTCTTAAAAAGAAAGTGTGTGTGTGTGTGTGTGTGCGTGTGTGTTGGGGGTTGGTACATGTGTGGGAACAAACGGCGGTGGACAGTCTCAGGTGTCATTCTGCAAGAGACATTCATAGTCTCTGGTTACAGAATCACTTACAGACTTGTCTGGCTGGCCAGGGGATTTAGGGAACCTGGCATCATCACCATCCTAACACTGAGATTACAAGCATGCACCCCAACACTGGATTTTTAAAGTGGGTTCTGGTGGTAGAATTCAGGTCCTCAAGCTTACATGGTAAATGATGTACCAACTGAGCTATATCCATAGTCCAGGAAAATTATATTATCATTTGACTTATGAGTAGTAATATATAATACATACTGTTTAATTATCATGTACATCTTAATGTTATTTCTTTAATGAGCCATGTATTTACATTCATGCCATGTTTCTAAGTGAATTCTCATCAAGTTAAGAGAAGATTGAGCTTATTTATATTATTTTCCTCATATTATCCATATTGACCATTTTTCCATTGAATTTATGATACAGTTGGCCTAGTTTATTTCATTTGTGTTTGCTTTTCTCTGGGGATCTTACGTTCTGTCCCCAAGACCTCTGCCCACAGGGCTGGAATTGAGTTGCTATGCGCAGTCACAGGGCATCCCTGCCTCTCCACCATCTGTGTAAGAAGAACATGGAAGCAGGGACAACACACAGAAAAGGCTTCCCAAGCAGTACCAGAGACAAAGTTCAGGAAGTAAAACTCTAACAGGCACTTTCCAGAAGAATTTCTGAGCCAGGAGAGTGGAGGCAGAGCAAGAGCTCTCAGACATACTTTGTTGACCATTTTGTTGTATGCAATGACTTAGGCATGGGCGTGATTTAAGACTCACTAATTCTGTTTACCCTGAAGGAAGCATTTGTCTCAGAGGTTGGAGACTTTGTTTCTTGGTCTCATCTTTTGTTGAGGATATGGATTACTTTCCTTATTTCTGTCTTGCCATTCAAAATAAGACCTTGAAGGGAAGTTGCCCTCTTGGTTTGGGAAAATGGATTTGCCTAGCCCTCAATACAATCTCTGATACTCAGCCTGTGTTTGTATTACTTGCTATATGGATAATCAAATAACTGTGAAATCAACTATGTCAGTGAGAAATTAAAGACATTGTGTCATAGACTGAAATCCAGAAGAGCTATAAAGTGAATTTCTCTACACTGTGTTGTTTAACAGAGCCATACTCCTCGACTCTGCATGATTAATAATTGGTGACTGTCCAGGATAGATCATGCCTGGAGGGATTCATGGGGTTGCTACTGCAATGTGCTTCTTATCTCACAGTCTGTGTAACTCGGATGTTGCAGCTCTCTATTTATTCTTCTGAAGCTCCAAGGTCTCTACTTTTGCCATTTGGTGTTGTTTTCTTCTCAAATTGCCTCCTTGTTGGGTTGATTTTAGATGATGATAATTTTTGATATCTGAACATTCATAAATCGGCAATACATGGCGAAAATATCAGAGGACCATGATTAAGTTTTTATCTGGTAAATAACTCCCCTTTTGTAGAGACTGGCACATCTTTGCTGTGTTAAACTATTATATGACAGATACAACTTACTGATGATAAATTTGAAATCTTTATGTTTAAAAATGAAATTAAATGATGCATCTTAGGTCAATGCCAACTCTCAACTAGCTATGCTAATAGTGAGCCATGCATGGCAAAATGTCCCCTGTTCTACATACTCTCTGTGTTCTTATTAGCAAAATTACTGCCATTGGAAGAGTAAACAAAATGACTCTCTCTCTCTCTCTCTCTCTCTCTCTCTCTCACACACACACACACACACACACACACACACACACACACACTACTCTCCAAATCTCGAGAATCTTGATTCTATGATAAATTATAGTTTCCATACATTTACCAGATTATTTTGCCTTACATATGCTGATATCCTGAGCTAAATGTCATATTTGGCCATGGTGTCCCAAGACAGTAAAGATGTTTTAATATAGAGCAAAAAATAGGGAAACCCACCATGCTCATGGACCCAAGAACAGAGTATTGTGCACCTACATAGGGGAAGAATAAGGAAAGGGGAACAAATGTTTCCACCATCATACTTGATGACCTAGGAACGAAGTGTGGTGGACCTCCATTGGGGAAGAATAAGTAGTGAGGAACCTGCATATATGTCTCCCTGATGAATTCTAGGAATAAAAGCTGAGTAGCTATAGGACCCAAGTGGAATTAGTGCTCCAGATTCTAAAACCCAGATAGGTTCTATTGAACCTTTGGAGAAATGATCTGGAAAGAAAACTCTCCAACTCTGGCAAATTTTGAACTTTAAAAGTTTGATCCTCTGATTTCTCACACTGCATTTCTTCAGTTTGACTGTATCATCAGGTTTCTGTTAAAACTTACATGGAAACATATTGACTTCAAACTTTGTCCACTAAAGTATTCTCCTAGCAATAAGTACAAGTCCAACATTTATGTGTTGACTTTTCTAAGTTATATTGCCCATCTTTGAAATAACATCATCATCATCATCACCAACATCAACATCATCATGACTATCTTCATTATCATCATCATAATCACTGGGTTTCTAAAAAAGAAAGAAAGAAAGAAAGAAAGAAAGAAAGAAAGAAAGAAAGAAAGGGAAGAAAGAAAGAAAGAAATGACCTAATAGTAGTCATTACTTCTCTGTTACAATTTTATAAAATGGGTCAAAGTCATTAGAGTATTTGAGGGTTTTTTTTTTTCTACACTCAGTTTGTTAACTTAAGTGTCTATTTCCCAAATAGAACCAAATTTACTCAGTAAGCAGACAGGAATGCAAAGCAGGCAAAGCAGAGTAGTCACCACACCTCTGTGTGTTATATCCATTTCTCTCCTAGCATATCACAAATGCATCCCTTCTACTCTTGGAAGAAAGTGTGTTCTTGTGATAACTTATAAACATATTTTTTCTGCCCGTAGGTGGAATGGCTGAAAAATGAGGAGCCCATTGACTCTAAACAGGATGAGAACATCGACACCAGGGCTGACCATAACTTGATCATCAGGCAGGCCCGGCTCTCAGATTCAGGGAATTACACGTGTATGGCAGCCAACATCGTGGCCAAGAGGAGGAGCCTGTCAGCAACTGTGGTGGTTTACGGTAAGACCAGCCCAAAGACTAGGAAGGGCTAGAGAGGGCTAAACGCAGAGACGTAGAGAGCTGTGTATTGTGTTAAAATCTCTAGTCCAAGAGCTTAGAGGCCCCTGGGTCATTCACCACAGTGCTGTCCTGCTCACTCCTTTGTCAGGTGAGAAAACATCCCTAACACTGTTAATGTGTTTGCTGGTCCATTCAGTCTTGGACTGTTATGAGACAGTCAGTGGTATTTTCAATCTCTCTCTCTCTTTGAAATAATAAAACGGTGGGTTGTTTCTCCTCCATGGTGTTTATATTTTGAAAACATCATAGTGGGCAACTTTACCTCCCCACCCTTGCCAAATTCAGATGGCCACCACACCCATATCTTCGCAGACATTCCGACAGCCAGTTCCTCTCTCCTACCAGATGAAATGCACCGAAAACAAATATCGTTGTTTGCTGATGATCTCAGGCATTGTATTAAAACATTTCCTAGTTATTTAAGTAAAGGCATTTCTTTCCACAATAGAGGAGCCCAGGGAATTGTTTTCAAAGCACTTAAAAGTAATAGAAATTCAAATGCTGATATTTTCTTCTTATGCTCTGGATGGTCAAGTGCCTTAGAGAGTTCCTGTTTTTAATAGTTCTCTGCAAAGCTAACTCTCTAGGTTCCTCTCACAGAAGGGTAGAAGCATGAGGACCATGGTTGCCCCACAGCAGGGCAGCAAGAGGGATGGACTTGGCACCATCTCTTCTTCCCCAGATCCCCAACTCACAGCGCCTGGCTCAGTGGCTAGCACATAGTAGGCAATCAGTACAAACCTCTCTCCTCTTTTTCTCCCCTCCCCACTTTTGTCTCTCAGTGAATGGAGGCTGGTCTTCCTGGACAGAGTGGTCAGCCTGCAATGTACGCTGTGGTAGAGGATGGCAGAAACGTTCCCGGACCTGCACCAACCCCGCTCCTCTCAATGGTGGGGCCTTTTGTGAGGGAATGTCAGTGCAGAAAGTAACGTGCACTGCTCTTTGTCCTGGTGAGATATACACAGATTCCCTTCTCCTTCTAATCTGCCAGTGCTATTAAGTTGCTATGGTGCAAGCAATGTGCCCTGCTTTCCAAAGTCACCCTGGTCCAAGGTCCTGGGCTCTTGCCTCTGTGCAAAGTGCTGATACTGAATTCATTGTAATAGCGAGCACATGGGTAAAACTCCTCTATGCAAGGCTTGTGGTAACAATGTTTGATTGGACTAAACCACCAGCTTCTGCCCTTGATTTTCCCACTTGATGGCATGTATTTGAGTAAAGTAACCAGGGATTGGGTGACCTGCCTTTAAGCACACAAAAAAAAAAAAAAAAAAAAAAAAAAAATCTACCCCTAACTTGACCTTTTATATATTGGCAGAGATTGTTCACTACTCGGGTGTGTATTTGCACCTGGCCTGCATTTGGCTTTCTTTCCAAACAGTAGAAGATCTCACTTACAGAATGTGACTCCTATCAGTTCCTTTGTTGTCTCTTCCTGGCTGTAACCCAGCAAATCCAATGAGAACTGACTGCATGAGGTGGAAGGTGGCTTTCTTTTCGGAAAGCTGGTCCTCCCACAGAGAACGTAACTGCTCCCGAGTTTCACATGCACCACACAGGTTTAATTTGAAGGACCTGGGACCAGAGCCTCGTGCCTTTGAATTTTCAATTTGAGTTTCTCGAGAAGCTGAGGTGGGACTCTGCCCCACAGCGTGTGTGCAGAGTTTAATTTGTCCTTGTATTTCATACACATTTATTGATTGCTTACTATGTGCTAGGTACTGTGCAGGACACTTTCATACCTGCCATACCATCTGTCTCTCCATTGTGACCTTATTGTTCCCAGATGACAGGCATGGAAAAAGGAAACCACGTGCCTTACTTTCTATGCTGACAAGTTTGCCAAACCAAGACTGGGACTCAGACATTTTGGGGCAACATTCAATCCTTAAAAAAAAAAATTCTATATTTTTACAAATTGGTTTAGATTAAAACTTGCAAGATCTTAACCTACATAGGCATGGTGAGAACTATTCCTAGGAGGTAATGGGGCAATTGCCTCAAACATCTGTCCTAGTCTCCTGGGCTGATATTTAATGGAATTAAGCTCATTTCAATGTGCAGCAGCAATCTATGACCCAAGAAATTCTATTTCTGGAGGTTCTGCCATCTTGGGGTTTCACTGACCTGTTTTCCATTTAACACTATCAGTTCATGTGGGTTTAGCTTTTTATTGTTTAGGGGATTTGGGGACTTAAAGTCAGTCTACTCTATTACAACCCTAAACTATGAGCCCAGACTACATCAACAGACATCCCGTGGTACTGCACATAGCTACCTGTCCACCAGGGATGCTCTTGGGTAGGAAAAGCTGGAAAGAATGAATCGTGCCATTATTAGCCAACTCAAAGATACCAGTCACTCAACTGTTTGCCTAAATTTTACCATGGGCCTTATCCTAATATAGCTATAATTAGAAAAGAAACTGGAGAATAAAGATACCCTGATCTCTCTTCTGTTTGGTTTTCTTGGGTTGGTGGTCTTTTTAACGTGTAGGGCAAGTTTCACAATAGTTGCTGATTCCTGCTAATGGTAGCCTCTGATATTTTTCTTTGAAGTGGATGGCAGCTGGGAAGTGTGGAGCGAATGGTCAGTCTGCAGCCCAGAGTGCGAGCATCTCCGTATCCGTGAGTGCACAGCTCCACCCCCAAGAAATGGGGGCAAGTTCTGTGAAGGTCTCAGCCAGGAATCTGAAAACTGCACAGACGGCCTCTGCATTCTAGGTAACACAGTCTATTTGATGTCTTTAGTATTTGTGGGTGATAAACATATGTATATGTTTCCAGAAGAATGTCCCAATCATTAGCTTGGTTGAGTAAAACCCCAGAAAGCCACTCACCAGGAATGAAAATGAATATGTATAAATGACTGAAAATTGCATGGGTACATTTTTGGTACAGGTAAAGTAACGCTGTTGTTTTTTTAATTTTTTGATGTGTTGGAGGTCGAAGCTGGAACCCTGTGTATGCTAGACAAATTCTCTATTACTGGACTACATCATAGGCCACGATGGAGTGATTGCAAATACTACTAAGATAATATTTCCAAAGAAAGAATTTTCAAAATCTGAAACTTTTAGAAGCAACCACTTTTAAGTTTAGTGAAGCCCTTATACTAATTGCTATGAATTTACATCTCTGAATAACTTTACAAAACTTTAAAGTTCTTAAGATATTTTTGGAGTTCAAGATTTCTGTCAAGGAAAACACTTTGCAACTGTACCTGGTCAGTGGTAGAGAGAGGGTGAATAACCCATGATGGCAGAGGTTTTGTCTCACATTGGTCTGATAAAGCAGGGGATGGAATGTCCATTTCTAAATTCTCAGGCCTTTGTTTTATTTCTGATATCACACTGTTACTACCTCAAAGTGTCTCTTGGCCTAAGTGTGGAAGGTCTGGAAGGATCTTGCCCATTTAAAGAGAGGCTGCTTTTAATATGGTGCCCTCTTTGATTCACGTGGTGACTCTGGACAGCTCAGTTAACTTCTTTTACTATAAGTACCAAAATGTATATTCACTTTCAGTTATTAGCAAAAAACCATATGTTGACAGAATGCATCTGACTCTTTGATGGAAGAGATTATATACTCAAAAAATTCCCACTCACATGAACTAAACACTTCAGTTTCTTAAAAGTGATACTGGCACCATTCATGTTCTCTAGAACTAGGTCCTTACTTGAAGATTCCTTGCATGATATCCAGCAAAGAAATACCACATCGTAGTAGGTTGTGATCAATTTGTGTATGCTGCTGTTCATTAGGAAAAATGACAACGTGAAGGAAATACTTCTGTTGGGTCCACTGTGCACTCATGTGACTGGGTATTCTTGAAAGCAAACACATACTAAGTGTTACATTTTCAGAATTAATCTGCATGGTTTGTGCATTGTTTAAAATGACTAACGCATCATAATCAACACATTGATACCTGCATTGCCTTTATTCTAGGATAGAATTATCCAGTACCAGTATATATCAGACCCAATGCAAGGGGTTCTGATCACGGACGATGTAACCAGAAAGTTCATTGTTCTCCGTTAAGAACCAGCCTCTACTTTTGCACACCCTCAATAGTAAGATAGCTAAGGAAATGTGTTTCTGACAATGCTTGAATACCAGCAAACCAGCAAACTTTCCGAATTGTGGCTGCCTTCTTACATTGTGGATATGTTTTCAAAGTGATACAGTTAGGATTATGGATTTCATATGCCTTCTAAAAGATGGTGTCTATAGCTATTTGGCTTCTGAATGAATTTTAGATAACGGGAGTAATAAGCTTTCCTATAAATCATATATTGAACTTGAATATATGGCTTTAGGCTTGGTTGTCTCTGATGTAATCTGAGAGTTACGGAAAACATAGTGCTTAGCTCTTAATGTAAGAAAGAAAGGTTTTCTTGTGTGTGAATATTATTTGTGTTTGTGTCATGATTCCTGCTTGTTTACCAGCTGAGTAAGAGCCCTGTTTCAGGCTAGAAGGAATGACCGGCACGGCTAGGAACTGCTCAGAGTGGATCCCACGTTAAATCTGAGCTGGCACAGTAGTCAATGTTCTTCTGATAAATAGAATCAGGAAGATCATACATGTGATTCCAGCCTCTAGGGTCAAGGGTCAGGAAGTAAGATTGTGACGTTATGTATATGTAGATTACAGAGGGAAACTCAATCCCAAAATACCAAGAATTAGGTAAAATTCAACAAACTAATAAATGAAGTGGAAGGGGAGGTTTGTAGGATAGGAAAGGGAAGGATTGAAGGGAAGGAAATAGAAGTAAAAGAGGAAAAGATAATTTAAGTTTTGAAGGCTGACATGCCCAGATATCTCAATCAGTGTCTCAGTTTCAAGCCCCGTGTTTGACTGACTGCTATAGAGCCAATAAGATGCGATGTCCCAGGTCAAAGGCCAAAGGGCAGGAAGAGCTAGCATTTCAGTTCAGAAACCATCTGAAAGAGAACAATTGTTTATCACTTCTGGTAGGGTCAGCCTTCCTCTCTTTGTTTTGTTTTGTTTTTCTCTGAAGTCTTTAACTGATTGGATGAGGACTATTTATGCTACAACATTTCCTGTGCTTTAATCAGTCTCCAGACTGAACAGTTACATCATCATCGACACTCTTACACAAGTGTCCAGAATAGCACAAACCCAGAGAGCTTCAAATTCATGGCAGCTCAAGTCAAGTGGACACATAAAATTACTCATCATAAGTGTGTACGTACTTACTAATTTTTAAGGGGTAGTCTTTCATCTCCTGGCGAGTTGTTGGCCATCATTCAGACAGTGGCTTTAGGTGATTTATTGATTGAAGAAACCCTTTCCCTGGGCACTGGCCATGTGTAGGTTTAATCACTCAGAGGCGGCTTTCTGATTACCCAATTATCATCTTGCTATAACAAAAATAAAATGACCAGAAAGACACCAAGACACCGAGGCTTGCACTGTTCTCTGCTTTTGAGGAAGGCAACTCCATTAAATCCCCCATGAGCTGAAAATGCAAATGAGCTTTCCTCCAGTCTCTTCATTCCACCAAGGTATGACTGTTTTGAGCCTCTCATGTGCTCACATATGTGTAATTGGAGATCTGAAATAGCAGGACTGTCAGGAACTCAGTGATCAATATTGTTCGTGTAAAAACAAAATGGGGGAGTGAGTGAGCTTAGAGCAGAATGGGCTGCATCTGCAATCTGCTTATCAGTTGGAAAGGGTTGACTATTCAGAACAGCAGGACCTATTCTGTCTTTCTAGACAGAAGGCGAAGCCCATTATTTACAGAATGAGCACCATTTCACTGTCTTTGTGGGAAGCAGTAAGAAGCAGTCCAGTTAGATGATATCATTATTACTACATGCTACTCTTTCATACTGCTTTTGGTGAAATACTGGGCTCTCAGGGTTGCACCAAACAAGGTTGCCTTTGATTAAGATAGCATTTGAAAACATCCTTGCAAAAACAGCACCTCTGTTGAAGGATCTAGGTCATGTGGCAATGTGGGAATTTCCTTCATATTAATTCTTTTTCCTATGTGCCAAACATGACCCCGTGGCACCTTCTTTTGGAAGGCTGACAATGACATTGTTCAGCTCTTGGATGACCTTCAATGATTTGATTTTACTTAGCCTTCAACAATGTATCTGAAACTCCTCTGTTATCCCGCGGGCTCTGTTTCTCCTCCAGATGGAGCTGCCAGCTCTGAATGATCACTTTAATATTTGGGTATGATTGTTGCTTGGTCACTTGTGGCTGAATCACAGAAACTTAAAGTGATGCTCTCATAGATGGCCACACCTAAGTGCTCTCAACAAGAGGACAAATGCCTTAAGACAAGTGAAAATGGTACTGGACAGCTTTTGCCAAGTAGAGGTGAATGCATGGACTTACGTTGCTAACACAAACTGAACATCCAAACCCTTTATGTTTGAAAATTGCCATTTTGGGGAAGAAAGATGATTATGGGCATGATTGGCAAGACAGGAAGACTTGTGTGGCATGCTTTCTGAGCTAAAACAGAACCTTGTATCTGTCTGACTGTCACACTTTCATCTATTCAGCACATCCTCTGTGTGTTGAGAATTACAGTCAGAACTATGTAACCTGTGTGTGCCTCATGGACAGGAACAGAAAGATTAGATGGTGGCTGTTTTGTGTGATCCCATGGGATGGAAGCCACCTTCTCTGTGGCTTTTTCTTCCAGTAGAAAGAGAAGGGAGGGCTTTGGTTTGAGAAGATTAAATGGATCTGCTTCAGAAGAAGGGATTAGCCTCTAAATGTGTGGTGTGACTAAAGCCAAAGAAATGCCACCAGGGACTTAAAGAAAGAAGAAATATCTGAGGCAGTGCTACCTGTAAACTAATCTGTCCCTCTTGTAAAGGCAGGGCACAGGTCACCTCAATATTGACAGCTTAGAAAAAAACAATTGGGTTAAATAGTGGTTTGTTTTCATTTCTGATAGGCACATCGAGAAGAAAAGTTTGAATGGATACTTCGGAAGCCACGTAATGGCATCTGTACAAGAGTAGTTCAAATAAACACTCCCACATCCCAGTTAATAACATAACCACTTTGTTTATTGAGCCGTCCACTTAGCCAACCTGAAGAAACTCCTGAAAGAGTGACGCTTCAATCACAGGAAAATAATAGTTGCTTTGTTAAGAATTTTCTCTGGCCTCATTGTTATCTATTACAGTAATTGCCAGTCCTTCCCCTTATTTCACAGGCACTGAATGAGAGACATTTTATTTTGAAATAGTTCAGAGCATCCGAAGTAACTAGAACTATTTTTAAAACCTCCTATTTTTGTCAGTGGTTTATATGGAACACTTATTTTTTTATATAAAATTATAACAGACACGTGTCGCATAACCAACACCAAACTCATCTATTTCTTTCTGTGGGCAAAGATTGTGGAATAATAGTGGAATTACAGTTGTTCTTAGCTGATCTTAAATTTCAGAATGGGGTACACTGCATAACTGCTTAGTTCAAGCATAAGGCCTACATAACAAAGACATGAAAATGACATTGCTGTGTTAACATCCTAACACAATGTATTCTTAGATGGTCGTCAAGTAGCCTACTGCTAACATATTCTTTCCAAGTGGTTTGAAAATTGGAAGACTCCCATTCCATGTAGAGTACAAAGGGACTAGGCCTCCGTGATGAAATGCTCGCTAGCATACAAGGCATGAGGCTTTAGATTCCATCTCCCATGCTACAAACAACTCAGAATCCAGCAGTGACTCACATTAATAGCACTGTTCCTTTGGAAGAAGGTCATGGTAGCTTGCCTTTCTGCGTAGCAAATGATTGATTAATTGATGGTTGCCTTTGTGTGTGCTGTACAGCAACTGTGGATGGAATGTTGCAGACATGTGGGAGTCATAAGGATGAAGATTTGGGCACACGGGCCGTCATTGGGCAGATTAGTCACAACATCTCCCATACACCCCAGGAAACACAGCCCCATTGTGGGAACCCCACCTAAGAAGACTGGTATTTAGCAAACTTTCAGGAGACAGTGGATAAACTCCAGGCTCAGGTTCCTATTGGGTATAATTAAAAACAAAACAAAACAAACAAACAAAAACAGAACGACAGAAGCATTACAATCCTCCTGCGTCATAATGGAAGTATTCCTTTAAATCCTACAAAGCTGAAACTTTTTTTTAACTTTCACTCGTGTGCTATATCCTGGGTAGAATTGGGCATTTAAAAGGATGGATGGATGGATAGATAGATAGATAGATAGATAGATAGATAGATAGATAGGCAGGCAGGCAGACAGGCAGGCAGACACACACACACACATACATACATACATACATACATACATACATACATACATACACACATACATACACAATATGCAATGAATGATAGATAGACAGACCATAAGCAGTTAATGGTCATAAGACTTCCTCTCTTTGTTATCTACCCACTATATACTTTTTGATTTTTGCCTTTTTCATAAGTAAAAAGATGTTGCTTTGTTTTAGAATTCAATCCCCTTTCTAAATAAGGATTGGCCTTCATCCACTGGGGCATGGTTGATGTGTGCTTTTAAAAGTCTCTCCTCTTATTATCAGCTAGCTCTGAAACAGTTAAAAGGTCTTTTGTCACTAGGGTATTTTCCATTGGTCAACTGCTTTTCTTTATTTCCCCATGGATCTATGCTGCCTGTAACATATCCTGACACATTAGCTCAGCTGAGAATTGCTTTTCCTGGTTTCTCTTTCTCTTCCTCTATCTACTTTCACCTATTCCTATCCACTCCTCCCAAGGATCTTGTGAAGCCTTTTTTCACTCTGCTTAAAAACTGGCCAAGGGATTAGGCAGAACATACAATGTGGTACTTTAGCAAGAATGTATGGAAGTTTCTTTGCCTTGGGCTCATCTCATTAAATTGCTTCCTATCGTGAGAAGAAGGAAAGTAAAACCTTAGATATAAAGAAAATGGACCCTGAAATTAATCTGGGGCAACTGGAAAGTAAGGTGACAGTGTTCATAAACAGGGTTACTTATAAAAAATCAACAAAAACAAGAAAATACAACAGTAGAAAAAAAACTAAAAAAACAAGAACAGGTCTGTGACAACGCATAATGTTGAGATACAATCCTGACAAAGATTTAAAATATTTTTCATAGAACCTAGGAGTTGATTGAATATAAATCCACTGGAAAGAAAAGAGAGAACTTCAGTGGCATCCCCAACAGGTAGTGCCAGCGCAGTGACTCTGAACTTGAGATTGTGAGAAGGAGAAAAGGGCAAGTTTCCTGAAGTGAGGCAGCAACAAGGGGGACTGGCTGAAGGCATCCAAAAACACAGCTAAAGAACCTTCCAAGGTCCTCTGTGATTATGACTCGAAAATGGTCATTCTCTTTCCAAATGACTAGAAATGGGTGTGAATGTAGGATTGAGGTCAATAAAAGAATGGATGGACCCTCCCCACAGCTTAAACATCCATCCTAAGGCTAAGAGCAGAATGAAGAATCTAGGCTGTTTGGCCAGGTTGCTTGAGTTCTAATTATGATTGAATTTCCTGAATAGAGCTCCCCGAGCCAATTTCTTAGTTTTCCTAAGCCTAAATGTGCTAATCTATAAAGAGAAATTATTCTATTATTAGCTGTCTTTTTGAGAAGATGCAACCCCTGGAAGGTACATGCTACCCATATTAAACACTCCATTTATGCTAATTGTAAAACAACTGCACCCTGTGTACATGATTCTTAATAAAAGGAATTTTGTGGCAAGAAAATATATATATATATACATATATATATAAAACATTGCTCATCCTGTTAAAAAGTATCAATAGTGTGTCATTTCAATATTTTCTAATTATCTGTTTAGCATATTTCTAATAAAATGAGGTGTACATATCATTAAAGTGTGTGAGAGAACTTGCATCTGTCCTTTACTTAACTATTTCTGAGTCATAATTTGGGGAATACTGTTGGTTCAGAAAAGCAGTGTTTGGGAGAACCTGTGTAGTTCGTGAGGAGTCTTAAATGTATCCTTCCTCGGAACTTCTGGCAAGCCGCTAAATGAATGCCTCTCAGTTCTCTTGCCTGAACTTGTCCTAAGTATGTGGTCCCTAAGGCCACAACCAGCTCTATCATTTTGTGATGTTGACAGTCACAAAACATACTAAGGGGAAGGTTTGGGAGAGAGAAGAAGGCATGCCACCTGCCTGGCTGACCCATAGGCAAGACTGACAGTCCCCACCACACCACGAGAGAGATGCCCAGGTTTGCACACTCATCGGAAACACCTGCTTTGTAGTGGCTTGAGAGCAAAGACAGAGTATGAAGCAATCCCAAAGTCATCAATATAAACTCCAAACTCTTTCCTTGTGGGAGGAGGGGTCAAATCAAGCAGTGTGCACTGCTGAACTTGAGGTCTCAGTTGTTTCCGTCCCCAGACATTCCAAAGCATCTCTCTTTCTACAACACAATACCTTTAGATTATCAATCATGATGTTTTTATTTGCTTGTTTGTGTATTTGTTTTTCTTTGCTTCTTTGTTTGTTTCATGGCTTTCAGTAGATGCTGATAACCATGGTCCTTTTCTATTAGGGAGATTTCCAGAATCTAGACTTGTCATATAAAGGATCGGGGTCTATTAATTGCAAATTCTAAATTTACAGTGCAATTAGTTCAAGATTCAATTGCACAAAACCCTGGGTTAAGAAATATTCATCTGGACTAAAGAAAGATTTAATAACTGAGTTCATAGACTTGTTGGGCTATAAAAGAAATGGCAAGAACCCAATCATGGATGTGATTTAAAACTGAGCAGTCTACTCTGGTACAAAATTCAGTGGCCTCCAGGGTGTGCTAAAAAAGGGAATTAATCAACATAGAGGACACCTTGTGTCTTGGTTCCACCTTTCCTCCTGAATTACATATTAAATACATGTGTGACTTTAAGAGAACTGAGACCAGTGAGACATGAACTGAAGATATCAGTATTAAGAGTAGTTTCCTTCACCCTGGCCTCTCACTTCTCCTAGAAAGATGACATCATCACACCAAAAAGGAAATGCCCACAGTCTCAAATGTCCTGTGCATAACGATGTTACTGTTAGATGGAATGAAAAATTATCAGCAACACTTAGAAAAATACAAAAGATAGTTAATATGCCTGAGATAGGAGTCAAGATTCCATGGTATCAGTTCAGATATTTTGTTAACCATCTGTGACCATGGGCAAAAATCGTAATCTTATACCCTAAAAAACAACCATGAAAGCTCTGAGAATTGAAATAATTATAATTTTAGATCTTTGATATTGATTTCACATTTGTGGGTGTGTATACAAACGCATATGTAATGTGGAACTGAGTAAGATATCATTGAATTTTCAGGATTCAGGCAGGGCTTTCATGTTCTTTTGAGAACTTTATCTAATTCTATCACGTAAACCATTGTGTGATGGTTAACCATTTGAGAGGCAGTTGCGCAGGGCACAGGACAACTTTTAACTACTAAATAAATTGCCCTGTCCCAGTGAAATAGGATACCAGATTCACTTGGTGCCGAATTGTGTAATTCAGTTTTCTTCGCACTCCCCCATACACCCATCATTAGAAAGCTACCATGTCTTCAGAATGCATAAAATGTGGGAAATGTGCGGACTCCCCCTTTCTTCTGTTTGTGATGTAACTGAGATGAAAGACTTATCATTAAGTCAGTCTGCAAATGTTTACAGAGTACATGCTCTATTCAGTTCCTGTCCTTGGTGATGAACTAGGAGGAATGGCAGTTTGATCTATAGCAGTAAGCAAATTTATGGCTAACAGGAGGACTGGAATAGCTTCAAGAACAAGATGGACTGATCTTGCTGGAACAGGCCTGTAATTCCATCCCTAGGGAAATAGAGGCCAATGGAGTAGCTTCAAGAACAAGATGGACTGATCTTGCTGGAACAGGCCTGTAATCCCATCCCTAGGGAAATAGAGGCCAAATGGATAGCTCAGAAAATCACAAAAGCTGAGCGGTGGTGGCACATGCCTTTAATCCCAGCACTCAGGAGGCAGAGGCAGGCAGATCTCTGTGAGTTTGAGGCCAGTCTGGTCTACAAGAGCTAGTTCCAGGACAGAGAAACCCTGTCTCAAAAAACAAAGCAAAGCAAAAATCAAAAGAGAAGGGAGTGAGGGAGGAAAGGAGGATGCTTGGAACACAGATCTTCAGATTTTAGTTTCTCTTAAAGAAGGTCTTTGTGAGCCAGGTTCTATGACACACACATAGCTAGTGCCAGTTATTGTCTACGTAGTTGATCAGTCATTACAGCCTTTACAACTATCCGCTTCACTCCAGACTTCCCCTGGCCAACAACTAAAGAATATTCTTTAAAACAGTAGGCCACTACCATAAGCCTACATTTAGGTCAAAGGTCCCAGATAGGATATTTTTCTATCCAACATTACTGAGATGAAGTTGACAATTACAAGTTGTTTACAGTTACATTATACAGCCTGACTGTTCCATACATGACAATGTGTGAAATAACATCACTAATTACTTAGCACATTTAGCGCCTCTCATAAGATCTGCCCTCTGAGCAAATTTCAAGTGCACAGAATAATACTGACCATAGTCATGCAGCTGGACATTTATTTCCAAAACTTCCTGATCGAGCTGCAATGAAACTTTGCATTTGTCAAGTATCCCTTCTAGCCCTTGCATCACCACTATGGCCAGCAACAATGCTTTACTCTCAGGTTCTGAGTTTGGCACTTTTAGATTCCACATGGAAACGAGGCCATGCAGTATTTGTCTTCCTGTGTCTGGCCTATTTCACTTAGCATAGTGTCCCCAAGTCTCTGCGTGCATTATGAATGACAGAAACTCTTCTCCAAAGTTTGAACATTATTTTATATGATATACTACATGTATGTATATAAATATCATATTCCATCAGCTGTCCACCATATTTTCTGTATCCCTTAAATAGTGGGTATTTAATTGTTTCTGTATCTTTGTTATTGCAAGAAACTCTGAAGTGAACCTGGGAATATAGTTAGTTGTCTTTTCAATGTGCTAATTTTGCTATGATGTTGAAAAATACTTAAAGTATGTAGATATTACATCTGTCTTAAATGAGCACTTTCTCTGGACATCTTGTCCCATTTTTGGTGATTTAACTGATCTTTTGCAGTACTGAGGGTAGAATACAGGGTATTTTGCATGTTAGCACAGTCTTCCCTCACTGAGCTCTGGATCAGCCTGTGTGTCCTTTTGAATGTGTGTAGACATTTGCTGTAGACAAATGCAAGGGTAGCAAGGCAAAGCATCACTGGCCCAGACAGGAGAGTTCAGCCTGCATCTTCCTTGAGGACAGAGGTGGAAACCTGCATGTTGCCACTGTTTGTGGAGATTCTGGAAAGGCTTTGCAGCAGCCCCAGAACATAAGTGCCAGCACAGAAAACAAACCAAAGCACAGACTCACTGGGAATGTAGAGAGCATTGTGGAAGTTCATCTGTTTCCTCACGAATGAGGTCATGGCCCACCCGGCTTTCTGTTCCTGAATTTGGTCAGTGAGCACAGTGATCATGAGGCCCGTCTCTTGCTGCAAGTGACAATGTTTCATCCTTTCTTATTGTTTTTATTGCACTATACATTTTTCTCTGCTCCCCTCCCTTCCTGCCCTCTCCCCTTCTACCAGCCAAATAGTATTTGGTTGTGTGTATATACCATAAAATAGTTACCGCAAGCTGTGTGGAGTAGGGAGCTGTGTAGATGATCTACATACACCGTGTTATAGTCAGAGAGGGAGAAAGGGGTCCGATATTAAAGTTGCCATCACCAGCAGAAATGTGCTGTTTCAAAATAGCTAAAAGGGAGTATTTTGAATCTTCTACTATCAAAGAAATGATGAATGTATCCTGTAATGGACATCCTGACTACCCTGCACAAGGCATGGACACATTAAAACTACATTATAACCACATAAATAAGTAAAGTTATATGTCAGTAAAAATTAAAACTTAGGTTGACAGTAAGTCTAGAAATTTGAATGATTTAGCTCAAATTGAAACATAGAAACACTACCTGTAAGAATAGTCATTAAAGATACTTATTCGCCTTAGATAAGGTATTTTGAAAAAAGGAAGGGAGGAAACTGCTCCTTGTAAATGAACACTAAACAAGAGCCATAGCAGAAGGCAATGCTGGAGCCATTGTCATCAGATGTGACATTCATGAGCTGTCTGCGGCGGTGCCCTCCAACCCCACCTAATTAGCCTGATGGGATCGGGCCCAAATCTTCGGTGGAAGATGTCAGCAGTACTGTTTTCCACTTGCTGATGTGTTCAAGTGGTCAACCACATAGGGTTTTTTTGCCACTTGTTCCCAGAATTCAGCCAGATTTCTCAGGGAAGTCAGTCATTGTCCAGGGGACATCAGTTAGAAGATGCTAGGTGGTTTTGTTCTCTCTGTTTATGTATTTACTGGACATGTACAGATGGTATTTCAAAGGGACAGTAGGATCTCATGATGCAATATGGGCTGGGAAGCTGGCAGAAGTCGCAAAGAGAGCAGAAAGCTTTGTCCCAGCTTGTGATAGGGTAAACATGTGACCTTCCCTGGGTCCCCTCTGACTTATCAGGAAAGCATGAGAGATGCATACATGCACACACATGCACAGATACACACACATACGTAAGTAAGAAGAGCTCTGCCTTCCCCTCTTCTATTCTGTGCACTGCTCAGGTTTAGAGTGCATACAAATACTGACTGGCAGCTGTATTTCTGTGTGTGTGAACACTCAGGAGGTCAGAATCCTGACCCATCAAGTCATTATCAGCCTGACACTCAGGCACCCTGGAGTGGTCAATGTGAAGCAGGCCTCCTGTTTGTCTGATTATTTTTTTCAGCACTAACACAGGGCATCAGGAAGGCCCTAGGACCTCTTGCAGGCTTCGGTAGCATTCTGTCTGGTATAAAACTGGCTGGTAATTATTTCTAGCTATGGGGGAAAAGGTAATGAATGAATAAGTGAAACTCACTGATAATTAAAACTTTAGCCTGTTTTCCCCATCTGCAAATAATAAAGCAACTTTTAATTAGCCTGAGTGGCTATTTTGTATTTGTGTGTATGTGGTATGATATATATCATGTGTGTGTGTGTGTGTGTGTGTGTGTGTGTGTGTGTGTGTGAGTGTGTGTAAGACTAATATTAAGTGAGTGTCATCCTGGATCATTCCCCATTTTAATTTATTGAGGCAGGGTCTCTCACTTGAACCTGAAGTTCATCCATTTGGCTAAGCTGTCTATTCAGCTGGCTCCAGGAATCCCCTCCCACATTCTGGGATTGCAGATGGGCCTTCACGCCCATCCAGTATACATGTGGAGCTGGGGTGCAAACCTCAGTCCTCGCTTGGGGATGATTTCACCACTGAGTCATTTTCCCTGCTCTCCCCATATTATTCGTGCTGTGGGTCTACAGCTGCAAAGCTCCATAGACCCAGTAGACTCATCACCTGAAGGAATTACAGGAGCTTAAAATGTATGAAATCAAAACCTATAAAATAATTAGTTTCGTGAGAGAGGGGAGTGACATGTGCTAATGAAGGAATCACCAGAGTCCTCACGGACTGTGTCTCTGAGGCAGGAGGCTTTTCTGGGAGACTGGAGTGGGAAAGGGTGTCCCAAAGAGAAGCGATGCCATGAACCGAAGCTTAAAATGGGTCTGGGAGTTCATAGATGTATCCGACAGTTGCATGAGTTTCGTTGAAGATCTCTAGGAATGAACTCATATTCGGTGTAGTGCAGAATGAAAGCACAGCAATTGGCTAAGGTCTGAGCAGCAGAGGAGTCGGGTTAAATGTTGGGTACTGAGGCTAGAACTATTGTAACAGATAAGGAAACGACCAAAGTATGGAGTGAAGAAAAAATAAAAAACACAACAGATTATTCCACATTTGTGTCACCCTAACAACATAAGTCTGAAAAATGGGTAAAGTAAATTACAATAAAAGAGTTAGTATGCGTATTTTGGGGACAGAAAAGATTTCAAAAAGTGAAATCTACAATGAAGGAAATGAAATCAGTCTTTGGAAATGAGAGAAAAGACGGTTAAATGTTGACTCTGGTGGTATCCTTGGTTTTCAATCTGGGAAAGAGATATGCCTTGCATATTGTTTACCTTAGTGGCCCTGGGGTCTCAGAAGCCATGCAGACACTGGGGGAAAATCATATTTATTTACTGTTTGAAAACAAGGGGCACAGGTGTCAAAGAATCACAGTCATGGCCTCCAAAGAATTGTGGAGTTAGAGATGTCCTCAGGCCTGCTCTCTGAACTCCCCAGTGTGTGAGTAGCATGAGCCTGGCCACATTTGGTTCCAGTAGGGCTAAGTGCCAGTGGGTGGCTTTATAAATCTTTCAAGAACGATGGAGCCCACGGAAATGCTTTGGGAACCTAGATGGAAGGACAGAAACAAGGGCTAAAGTAAGGTAGAAGAGAATCATCATCTTCCTTTTCTCCCCCTTCCTTCCTTCCTGCCCCTTCACCCTTCCATTCCCCACCCTTCCTTCTCCTTCCCCACCATCTCCCATCCCTCCTTCTCCTCTCCCTTCCATCTCCCATCCCATCCTCTCTCCCTTCGTCCAAGTCCTTCTCTTCCCTCCCTAGCCTCCCTTTCTCTCCTGCAGATACACACTTTTACATACACATGTCCTGGGGGCAGGGAATCACAAAACCTTATTTGCATCACAGTAAATAGTAATAACAACAAAGGCAGAAAGCAACACAATAAGCTATAATTTTCCTACGTGAAAATGATATAATTGGTAATTTCCTATGTTTTCATGCTGCCACATATGTAAGCATACATATTTTTATCTAATGGCATATACATAAAAATCAGAGAAAAACCTAAACCTGCAAACCTGGCTTACCATTAGCAGCGTTTATTCTCTGCGGTGAATGTTTTTCCTCCCTTCGGTGCCTGTCTAGGCTGCTGAGGGAGTTAACAGCAAACATGATTTTCCAAGATACAACACCTTAAGACTCTGTTAAAAATTCCTTTGATTTATTCACTTGTAAATAAGGTAGAGTTACAATTGCTTATCACCTATTTCCTTCCATCCTTTGGCCCTCCCAGGGCTTAAGGCAGACTTTCAGAAGTGGCTGTGATTTCCCAGAACTACTGACTGCTTAGCTGCCACTGGCTAAAAATTGCACTAATTCAGTGCCTGTCAAATAGAAAACCCGCTTTCCTAGGCCTGTCTGGATCTTCCCCCACCCCCGAACCCCCACCCCCGCTCACTGCCCCTTAGGGAAACAGAGACTAACTGGAGTTGACCACACACAGCCCCTGATTTCTTGCCAGGAAGTAGTAGTAATGACAAAAAACACAAACCCCAATTAATCAGTACCTCTTGGAGCGGGGCCCAGGCCTGGTGTTTATTCTAAAAGCTCCCAGGTGATTCCTACGTGCAGCCAACATTAAGAACCTTGGCCCTAATGGATTAATTTACTAGGGGGCCATTTGAATGCAGTCCTTTGGAGAGGGGGAAATTAAAGTGGAGAGGCGTTGGTTGACCAAGGCCAAGTTGTTTCATGGCCTTGAGCTTTGTGAGAGAATGATTATGCAAACAGAATAAAACAGTGTGATGTGGGCCAAGCCTGCAAAGTCAGAGAGGTCGCTAGAGGGCTTTCTCTAGCAAGTGCAGAGGGCCTACATCAAATTCAGTGTTTAACTGCGGAAAATGCTGTTCTGTGGCCGCTTCCTTTCCAGGTATTCTTAGTTCACAAAACACAGCAGAACCCAATTTGGATGCTAATGCCAGGGGACTAATGCCTTGGAGCTCCAGAGCTTTCCAGCTTTTTCTAAAAGGTGGCTGTTGAACCAGAAGACATGCTGGCCAGGAGACTTCTGGTGCATTTTAGACTGCAGCAGAAAACCATTGTGAATGGCTTTTCTTTCCATATCGTCGGTTGCCCCCCTGAAAACTAACAATGGTGGATGGAGGCAAAGGGTCCCTAGAGGGTTTCTGGTTCCCACTCTTCTTCGGCACAAGAGACTAAACTGCGACTTAGTTTGGTCTCACTTCGGCGAGACATTAGGGCGAGACATTAGCTTAAATGTCATTCAAGTACCCCGCCCCAAATCCGTGCAGTTCCTGACCTGGCATTGTGATCTGTTTCCCAGCAGGAACACAGATCAGCATCATGAGTTTCTGGGCTCGCAACCATCTTCATTCATTAAAATTACTTCATTGACCACCATTTACTGCAATTATTATGCCAACCCTGTCTCTACCCTGTGCTTCATGGTCCTGTGTCTATCCTGCTTAATCCTGAATATCAAACTCTAAGGGTGTTACTTTGCCCGGTTCACTGTAAGAACCTTCAAGGCACACCAACAGGATGTGGAACCCCTAAAGATCAAGTCCAGTTGAGACCCCAAGTCTGTGTTATTTGTACAGTGCCACATTGCCAAATACCTTGGCTCCAGAACTGGATCAGGGGGAAACTCAGGGTCCCTGCCTTCTGGGCCGGTGTGACAGTGCCTCTGTCTCCAGACCTTAATCCGTGGCTTCTAGGCCACATTTCCTCTTTTTTCAGAGCTGTTCCCAGTAGAATCCGACCACCCCATTTTTCTCACAGCTTGCCTATCAATATTTTTTTTCTGAAGGCTCCATCTTGCATCTCACCTGTTCCTAATGGCATTTCATTTTGTTCCCTGGTTTAATTCCCAGTCCCCATGGTTCAGAAGAGAAAATACGGTTGCGCTCAGCCAGAGTTCTAAACAGATGTTCCCCCATCTCCTCTCGTGGGTGTGACGATGCATCACTTTCAGGCATCTTAACCCTAGCCGGCCAGCCTCTTGGCGCCGGTGCCGAAAGCTTCCAGAGCCTCGCAGTAAGCAAACCAGAAGCTCCACTGAACCCACCAAAGCCGCTGCCTCCTAACTGTTGAGAGTAGTAGCATCTGGGCATCTCAGCTGCCACCTGCTCTCGGGGAACTGTGTCGAGTCTGTGTGAGGGGCATGCAAGTGTTCTCAGAAACGTGAATGAAAAATCCTACGTGAGCATGTCAATATTAATACTATATTGTGGTCCCAAAAAGCGTTCGTTTTGAAGACCGTACCTGCTGCTGTCTCGTTCTCCCCTACCGTTAAATGATCCATATACAGGAGTATGGTTTGCATCCAACTTGTAAAATCTTCTTCCATCACAAGTCAGACTGCAAAACACACAAAAGCCGTATTCCAAGCACCCTATATTTATGTACTATAAGAACTTTCTGTCAAGATCAATATGAAATTCAGAAGTGGGTTTAGTTGGCAGAAATTCCTAGGCAAACTGACCATAGCAGCCTATCTGCCTGGGAGGAGTTATTATGCCGTCAGTAAGATACTATTTATGAAGTTCTAAAATATATAGCATGCTGGGTTTGATTCTGTTAAAACCATAATCCACAATGAAAGCCTCACTCTATGTGGCCATCTTCAGGCTCATAGAGAACAAGTCTGTAGAAGGTAACCTCTCAGGGCCCCAGCTCTGTGACTCGGTGAATGGCCAGTGACCTTGACCTGTGTAATCTGGAAGCTTAGAAGAGGACTGTGAGAGGCACAGACACCCCCGTGAATTCAGGAGGCTCTGCAAAATGTTAAATCCTGGCATCTTTGCCCTGGCGTTTGGATAGTGCTCAATCTGCATTCTACAGTGGTGTTTAGCCTGAGGTAGAACCAAGAACAGGAAGAAAGAGGGAGGCCCTGGGCAAAACAAAGTAAGCCACAGACTCCAATATCAGTGTGAGATTCAGAATTAGATGCTGGTGGAGAACAGGACCGGATGGTGCTTGATGGACAGAGAGCCTTGGGAAGAACTGTCACAAATGCCTCAGCTGACTCTGACCTCTGAGGTCCAGATGACCTTTTCCTTTCACTGCTACCTCCCACCAGCTTGCTGCACATACAAGAATATCTTCTTCACCGAGAAAGACAACACACATTTAAACAGATTGGAGGCGGGGGGTGGTTGGGGGACACAAAAACCCAAACCCAAAATGCTCACAACACCACATCCATAGCCCGGTGAATGGCTCAACAGGCAGTCTGGAAGTTTGCATCCAGACCATGATTACTGCAAACCAATGCAGGCTCTCTTTACATATTTATTCCCTGGCTCATTTTTCTGTCTTCATGTATACTGAAATGGCATCTCTTGCCTGAGCAGGCTGCTCCCTGGGCATTAAAAGGAGCAGGCAGCAAGCTCCCTGCACTTATCAGGCAGATAAGAATCGAGCAGAAGCAACAGAGAAAAAAGTATGCTAGCAAACTGGAGAGAAAATGTATTCTTAAATAAAATAATCATCATATGGAAACATTTCTAAAAGAGGCAAAAAAATCTTAGAATGCAAAAGAAAAAATGTGGGCCCCATAATCCATATTGCCTGCAAATTGGAGAAAATGTATCATTTATAGAAGGCCATACAAAGTAATACAGGGAATATATCTGCTCCATGTAAATTTATTAAATGCAACTTTCTTTTTCTCTTTCTTTCTTTTAGATAAAAAACCTCTTCATGAAATAAAACCCCAAAGTAAGTTATTTTTTCCTCTTGTGAATATAATTTATTCTCATATTTGCTGCCTTGCTGTTGTATTTGTTCAGGAGCCAAACAGAAGTAAAGTCCTCTAACAGATCCAGGGCTTTCGGGGCCTCTCCTCATTGAGTTTGGAGTCACATATCAGAGGTTTAAATCAAAAAGAAATATGCACACCCTTCCCCTCCCTCAAAGCAAAAGTAAATCTCTCTTCTTGATTCTCTCTGCCTCTAAGTCCATTTCTCTGCAGATGTCATCTAGGATTCTTATTTCTGGAGAGATTTATAGCATTAAAATTAATAAATATTTGTCAGTACACGCATGCATGAGAACAGCTTTGTGGGCAAACGCCTGGCTCCTAGCCCTTCCAGGAAAAAGCAGGGACGGAAGGGTTCTGGAGAATGCCAGCCCAGAGTCTCACCTGCTGTGGCATCCATGGTAACTAGGTAGGTTAGAGCCAGCACTCCACAGTGAAATAGGTCCAAACTGAGTGTTGGTGTTGGCTTCAGTACCCTAGCTACAGGCTTGCTTTCTGAAGATGCCTTTGCATTGTTTCTGTTTTGCATCCAGGGGATTTAGAGAATGGAGCATGGCTTAAATGGTCAGAAGCCTGGCATTTGACTCCATGGCTCTCAGCTGATGCAATTATGGTAACCTAGAGGCCTTTGAAAAATTGGGAGTTGGGGAGCAAGGATTAGAATCCAGAAATCTTTAGTTTTCAGGGCTACCCATGCGATTCCATTATGCACTCAGATTGCAAACCATAGCAGTAGAATTTGTGAATGGGAGACCGAACAGATCAGAATCTTGGAGTATGATGGGAATTTAATAAACATATTCTACTTTTGAAGAAACAAGTGAATTAGAATCTATAATGGGGGATACTCCGCGGACTGGTATGTAATTGTGTCTAAGTAACTGCATGGACCTAGAGATAGGCAAAGCATACTAAGGAATCTCAGGCTATGAGACAAGAATCACACAGCTGACATCGTTAGCAGAAGTAAACAGCTGCCCAGCTGCTTCGAAATGTAAAACTTGGGAAACCTGTCTCTGTCCAGTTTCTCTCATTTAATGCAAGATGAATGCCTCCTTCTGATAATTTAAATTCACAACAGTAGAATTCAAAGCTCTTAGGAGAATTAACAGCTTATATTAGCTAACTTCTTTGATGAAAATCAAGACCTTAGAGAACAGACAGAAATAGGTACCCAGGGGTGGGCATCAGAAGACATGACAGGACAATCCAGGCATTTTGTCCCTCTTCTACTCTGTTGCTGTGGGCATCCTGTAGCACATAGAGGCCACTAACTTAAAATCTGAGAATGCTGCAAGACAAAACCTTCCTTAGTGTCTTTATCTGCTGCTTTTATGTGTAAAGGAACCATTGGTGCCCAAGTGGTGTACTTTTGTTCCGTGCACACTTACTTTGGAAGACTGAGTTAGGAAGAACTCAGTACTTGTGTGCATGTATGTGTGTTAACATGAGCACATGCTGAGGGAAGGAAGCTTGGCCTTTAATATTCAGCCCATACTTGTGTTCTGACTCTCAGGGAGGTAGCTAGGATGGCTTGACTCTCTGATTTCTCTTAGTCTCATGTGCATACCATCCTGCAGTTTGAGTATAGAGAGCATGACAAGATCATGGATGTCCATATGGTAACCAACATGAGGGTTATTTATAAATGCATGTGTGTGTATGTTTTAAAAAATTAATTTCATGCTTAGTCTGTGAGTCCTGTGCCTTTCTAATTTGGTTACATCTGTACTTTCAGGCATAAACCCCACAGAAGCTATTCCTTGTCTGTAGGGACTCCTGAATTCATTTGTGCTTGGGGTTCTCGCTCCTAAGCACCATGCTTAATTGCTGGATATGGTAACAGAATCGCTTAAACTGTTTTAATTTGTGACTTCCCTAAAAATAAAACCATACCAGAATCAATGTGATTGCAAAAAGCTCCCAGAGGAATCCAGTTAGGGCTTTGTGAGCTGCATGGTTGGAAGTGCATTACACAAATCCAGGTTAGTCGTTCAGTGGAAGTGGGGGCTGGGTTTAAGACTACATGAATCATCACTGATGCAAAATCAAAGTCAATTATGAAGATAATTGAGAAACAACCTGTTCCTATATATAGCGGTACACATCATCTTCCACACGCCCTGGTGGGTAGACTCCATCATTCAGAGGCAGTTTTCTACACCGTTCTCCAGAACAGACAGGCAAAGGAGCTAGCTTTGCGTTGCAGGGAAGTACAAAAAGAAAGTGAAGTCTTAAGATATGTGTTGGCAAATCATAATGACAAACTGGGGAAAATATGCGCACTGCATAGCTCATGAAAGCACTTATTGTAAATGAGATAATTTAATCAATTACGTTTCCTAATGTACTAAACCGAATGTTTCATTTTCTGCTTCTGCACATCTTAAATTATCTTCAGGTGCTTTATGAGATTTAATCATAGTTAATAGAAACTTCATTACCATCAAATGTGCTTTCAATAAATGTTGTGTAACAATGTCAGGAGGTACAGTGAAATATAGTAGGTTCTGAATGGCAAGCATGAACCCCCAGAGTCAAACTGAAAAATGGTTGCATTCTGAGAGCGAGACTCCTTGGAGGCTTGGAGAATGGGGTTTTCGGAGTGGCTGTAAACTCTTGAGGGGTTGATGGCTCAGCAGTTTCAACAAAAAAGGGCACTGACAAGATTCAGCCTTACCCCAGAAAATGGTGCTGCGCTCTAATCTCTTTCCAGTGCCCTTCTACACAGTTGTTCTGTCTTTATAGGAATGAGTGCCTACAAGACTGGAGACAGCTCGGAGGTTAAGAGCACTGACTACTCTCTTCCAGAGGACCCAGGTCCAGTTCCCAGCATCCACATGGTGGCTCATAGCCACTTGTAACTCCCATTTCTGGGCATCTAAGGCCATCTTGTGGCCTCTGCAGGCAGGCACTGCATTCGTATGGGGCATAGACATATAGGCAAGGAAATACTCCTACATGTAAAATAAAAATAAATGAATCTTGAGAAAAAGTGGAAAACAGAAAAAAGAGAGAAAGAGGGAGAAAGAGAGAAGGAAAGGAAGGAAAGATGGAAGGAAGGAAGGAAGGAAGGAAGAAAGGAAGGAAGGAAGAAAGAAAGAAAGAAAGAAAGAAAGAAAGAAAGAAAGAAAGAGAAAGAAAGAAACTAGTTCCAACTTCACAATTCAATTTGTTCTTCCCTGCCTCCACCTCTAGCCCAGCCCTCCTGTTATCTTCTCCATTTTAGTAAACAGTTGCCCACCAAGTCAATGGTCTTGGTCAAAACCTTAGTCTCTGTCTTCCTCGCCACCTATTTCCTTCTCTATATCCAACAAACCATCTCTGACTGCCTTTTCTGTGCTCACGCCAATCTCTGCTTCATTGACTCCATCATTTCCATCTGTTTGCTCAACAGTTCCTTTTGAATCCTTACTATGTGCTAAGATATGCTCTGTTGAGTGGAGAATCTGCCCTAAGCCCAACACATTGTGGGCTTCATCTGGATGTCAGAAAACAAACCAAGTACGGGGCAATGATGTGACATGTTATGCAGAGAAATTAAGTAGGATGAGGACCTGGGGCAGGCTTTGTGGGAGGATTGCATTTCTGAAAAAAGTATTCAAAGAAAGACTAATAAAGTTGTATTTCAGAAAACACTGAATAATCAAGGCAGCACAGATCTGGAGTCCCTGGGGGTGAGTGCTCAGGTTAGTGGACCACTAGAAGGTTAAGACTCTGAGGTGAGAACTTGCTTCCAGGCTCTTGGGGAGATATACAAAGGCAAGGTTATACACAGCCAAGTTATAGAAAGGGTAGCATTAGTTAAGGTCACAGAAGTGAGGTGACAGGGGAAACTCCATTGCATCTTAGGCCGTCATAAAGATGGTGACCTTGACTCTAAAGGAAGCAGAAAGTCATGGAGGGCTTTCATTCAGAGAGATATGGCCTAATATTTTCAAAGAAACACTGTGATTGCAGTGTCCAGGGTAAACCCATAGGGAACCAGAGCAGAAGCAAGGGCGTCTATTATAATGATCCAGTATAAAAAAAATAATCTGTTATTATGGTTAAACTGTTAGAATAATCTAGGCTCAAGATGATTGTGGCTTTGACTGGATGGACAATGGTAACATCTGAAAAAGAAAGTCCTATTTTGAACCCTATTTTGATGATAGATTGATATGAAAAAAAGAAAGATGTTGTGGGTGATTCCAAATTGGGGCAATGCATAGGAAGGATGGAGTTGGCATTACTAATACTGGGAAAACTTGAATAATTTTGAAAGGAGAGCCCAGAGTTCAGTTTGCATTCCTATTAGGTGCTAAATGGAGATTGGAATAGGAGGACGAATACAATAGCCCATAGGGCAGAGAAATGCGTATTTGAGACTCATCAGTGCCAGTATGATATTTAAAGCCAGCAGGTAGGTTGAGGTCAAGGCTTTAAGAATGTGCATAAAGAAGAGCTGAGGGTCAGGCTAGGGAAGACAGCAATACTTAGATGTAAAGGAAGTCAGAGTCACTGCAGAGAAGAAAAAGCATGACCACATTAGGAAGAGAAGATCCAAAGGAAAAGAAAATGATCCCACAGTCCCAGGCAGTATAAATACATAAACTCATGCATATACTGATAACAAGAAATGAGAAGTAAAACTGTCTGAGAGACAAAGGGAACAAGCGGGAACGAGGAAGAGAGAAGTGGAGTCTGAGGGAAGTATGTCCAAAATATACTATATCCCTTCAAGAAAATGTCCTTATAAAGCCCCAAATAATGACTATAAAAAAGTCATGGTCCTGGGTGACAAAGTCAAGCTGTCTTCCTAACTCTTAGTGTGCTTAATTGGTATTCCCTTAATTTTCAGCCTAAGCATCACTTCTGCAAGATATGTAATGTCTGGGTTAGGTACTCTATCATCCAGAATTTAACTATTCTTCTCTTTCTACTGCATTTTCATTACCTTGATGCTGTTTCATATCCCATAGCATGTCTTATACTTGAAATATAGTTGATGTTTCATTCTTGATATTGTTATTGTTTGTGTCTAACCCACCCAAGGGTTTCTTTTTAAATTAAGTTTTTTTTTTTTTGCTTTAACATATTTTTTGATTTGTTTATCTACCTGTACTCTATTTTGAACACATCTATCTTAGTGAGTTCTGTCTATATGCTCATGGGTAGGGGGGAACCCACTGGGTCATGGGCAACCTAGCAGTAGCCACGTCCTCAAAGGAGAATGGCTATCACTCCCGCAGCTGCCACCAAATGCAGTAGCTTTTCCACGGAGTGTGGGGCCTCAGGGACTCCTCCCCAATCCATGTTGGAATTTTGATTTTTGATCCTAGGCAGATCTTACAGAGGTAACCACAGCTACTGTGAGATGGAATATGCAAAATCCATTTCATATCTAGAAGTCAGAATTTCACAGCTCTCCTCTTTGTCGGCCAGCTCTTAATGGTTTTTTCTAGCCTTTCTTCTGCCATATTCCCAAGCCTTGGAAAGGGGGCGGGTTAATGTCTGTTGTTGAATGGCTTGGCACTTTGAATTGTTATGAGTTTTATTATTAAGGACAACACACTACAAAAAGAAAAAAATTCCTAATTGTATTTGATAGCAACACAAACCTATAACATGATTGTTTAGCAAAATAACAATAATAGGTTCCCTCCTAGGGCTGAGAGCTTTCCCAGTCATGAGCCTTTGACCAGGTTTACAGTAATAGACCCAGAATCCCTCCTATGGTATAGACCCTTGTCTGATTGGAAAGCAATTTGTTACCTCATGACCATCCTGCCACTGTTGCGCCACTGGACCTATCTTGCCTGGTTGGCAAGGGTCTAGTGCCGTGTAAGACCATTGATATTTTTTTCCCCACAACAGCTTATAGAGAACCTTCTGGATCTATATAGGTGAACTCTCAGAGATCAAGTTTTTTAGTCAGTTGAGGCTAATTTCCTTATATCCTGCATCCAAAGAAAATGGTGTCTTAAGCAATAGTGTTTTGCTACCTAGTTATAGTGGACACCTAAGAGCAATAGCAATGGTTTGGATTATTTCGGGTGCCCATGAGGTCTTCTTGACCAGTAACAAGTAGGGAGGTATTCTGTCAATGACACTGAGATTTTCATGTAGAAAATCCATGTCTTTTGGGAGAAGCACACTCAAGCAGGGGACTTTTATGCAAACATACACACACACACACACACACACACACACACACACACACTCACACACATACATCTCCATAGTATTTTAACTATCTTACACACTAGTGTATTTATATGCAGCTTCTTCAAATATCCTTAGTTTTGGTGAATCTACTCCTTAATTTTTATTTTTTAAATCTTGAGACCTAGTGTCATTATGTTAGCCCAAGCCCTCCTAGAGCTCGGGAAAATTGCCAGGATTACAACCGAGTGCCATTATGCCTGGCCAGGACAGCGTCTCATTCATCATCTTAGTTGTTGCATTTACATTTTTACCATGATCAAACATATTTATTGAGTTATTGTTCTGAGTCTTCCTGTTAATTCTTTATTGAGTAAAGTTTTGTTAAAGTACAAAATCAAGAATTTGGCTTCTTGGTAGCCAAAGTTATTCATTCATGAAGTAGGTATTTATGACATGGTTAGTCGTGACTCAGTGAAATTTGAAGGAAAAATCAGAAATGTCTTCTCCTTACAATGTATTACAAGATGAAAGTTGAGTGGTTAGAGAAAAAGGAAGTGAAGAAATTTGAAGACTCACCTACTGTGTGGTAGGATATAGCCACAGATTTGCATCCTGAAATAATTTCCACCTGGATGAATGGCCAAGGCCTGGCAACTAGAATCCTCTTCTTTTCACCCAAGAACCTTGCATCCCATGTGTCTCTCTGCAGTGCATTGACTTGCAGAGGAGACTAATGTTTACCGGCTCGGCAACTCTCAGAAGATGGAAGCTCAGTATTCGGCCATACGGGCTTAATACGTGGTCATTCTGCCTTGGGCTATAGACATGAACAGCATTTTCAACTGGCAGGATTGTCTTTGGCTCATTCCTTTAAATCCTCCTCAGATTTCTAGGCCCCTCTGAGCTAGCATGAAACTAGCAGCACTGGTACTATTCTTTCAGCCACACTCTAAAACATTTTCTCCCTTATTTTGTCCGTCATTTTTCTTCATCCCGTGCTGATTATTTTCAATTACATAAGTACAGCACTTTCCACAAATTGCATGATTTGCTTTGTCCTTCACAATCATTCTTCCTCTAAATCAATTCAGCACATATATGTGGGCAACATTTGTAATTTTCTTAGCGTTTCCGACTTTTTTTGCTATCTGATTTCTAGCGCTTCATAAGTATATGCTTTTTCCTACTACCATTTTCAGTGATTTCACTGGCTCTGTCCTTAATGGAAATAATGGGATTTGTTCATTAAATGCCTCAGAACCAAGCAAAGACACAAAGAACAGGTGATAGACCGGTGTGTTCTTTGGTATCAGTAGAGCACCAGGGTACTCACTAAGGCTGTGCATTCACAATCACTCTCTCCCCAGTGTGCTGAAATTTATAGACGTGATGTCTTCAGTGGTCAGAAGAAAGTAACTAAGGTGAAGAAATTTGCTCAAAAGCTAGAGTTCAAATCCCACTCTTTAGCTCTTTACCTTGTGCCTCGCCCATTAGTAAAAGTGCAGTACTTTTGGAGTTCAAAGATGAGAATTGCCGCTTAAACTATAGGACCCTTCACTTACATTTAAATTTTGGGTAAACACATAATAATTTCTATATTGGTGCCAGATACTACATGGAAATTATTTTATGCTGATATTGTTAATTATTGAACTGAAAATTTAGATTTAGTTCTATATTTTTTTGAGGCAGGGTCTCAAACTTACAGTCCCTGTTAGCCTAGAACTCATTATGTAGACTAAGCTGTTCTTGAACTCACAGGAATCCGTCAGCTTCAGACTCCTGCGTGCTAGGATTAAGGATGTATACCATTACTCGCAGCTAGTTCTATATTTGTATTCAATACATCTAGCATCCATACTAAAAGGAAAACTTGTGAAATAGTCTAGTAGACCTGTGTGTCACCTGCACTGGCTGCGCTGAAGCTGCTTCCTGGATTGACCTTAGGTTGCCTTGCTGTGGGATTCTGGCTCAATAGTTAGCTCTTGTGGCTTCCATTTGTTTTGCTTCTTCCTGGTTTCCCTTTCTGGAGATTTTTCTCAATGTGGATTCTTTAGCAGTTCACTGCTGCTTACATTAGCATTTCAAGTTTGTTTGCCTTGTTTTCTAAGAAGGCAGGAGTGGTTGCTCCAGGACACCCACTGGGAGATCAGGCAGAATAGCGTGGATATGGTAGAAGGGTACTCCCCATCTTGCTATACCAGGCCTTTGCAGCTAGAGGCCTGTCGATAGGTTCCAGTCAGCTATATGTTAAACGTGATGTATGTTCAATTTCTAACGTGTTAATTGAGTTAATGTTCCATTAGCAAGAAAAATTAATATGTCTTTTACATTAGAGTCTGGGAAACATGGGACAGATGAACTAAACAGCCCTGGCTTGAGTCATCAGACCATCAGTTACCACAGATGACTAGAGAGGGCTGTCATTCAAATTCATTTCTAAGAAGGGGCCTTGAAAGGTCAGTTATTCCCCCAGCCAACTCTGATAAATAGTAATAATAAAAAAAAATAAGATAAAGTAATTGCAGACTGTTACAGACTCCTGCTGATTTTTAGAGACTTTCTGAAAGGAGATTTCACAATCTACCTTAGAAATATAGATATTTTGAAAAAACCCTCATTGTAGGAAAGGTCATTTTAATATCCAACCAGACACCCGATTGCTTTAATAAAAGGCCATATCTTCCCTTTCTATTCCTGGTAGAGATCCAAGAGACTTTACTGGTTTCTCCTAAACAGATGGTCACTGAGTGCCTACAGTGGCCTAGTCTCTTCTTGGAACAACCCCTTATGCATCCCATCTTCAGGAAGCAAATGCTTCTTCTTTCTTGTTTTCTTCTTTCCTTTTCAAGGCCCAATTTCCAACCCTCTGTTTCTCTTCAGGCATTCCTCTGTGGGTGCTTTTTACTGCATTCATGAGCCCTCCATGCTTTGCAACTTGAAAATAGTAGGTTTCTCAATCGGGTATTTTGGTTATTTTTTGAGTTGTCTGTAGCCTTTCATGCTCTGCCTAAAGCTTTTGTGACTTTTAATAAAAGGAAAGTAGGGATAAGAGGATAGGAAAAACAACAGCAACACAATGGTATGCAAAGCTTCGTTTATGAAATTGAAAGGCTGGGCACCCTGTGCCCACAAAGGCAGAGTATCCCTGCTCAACTAATGCTTTCATTCAGAATCTCATTGAGCCAACAAATCAGCAATTTCTTGTGTGTGTCTGTGACAATAATTCTGTGTCTGTGAAAAGACTGATAGTTATAAACACACATGTCCAAATGGAAAGGAAATTCTTTTGTTTTGTTTTGTTTGTTTGTTTGTTTATTCGAGACAGGGTTTCATGTATAGCAGGCCTGGCTGTTCTGGAACTCGCTCTGTAGACCAGTCTGACATCAAACTCACGGAGATTCACCTGTCTCTTCCTCCCAAGTGCTGAGCAGCCCAGCAGAAAAGGAATTCTTGAAGCACAGATTCTAAAAATCAAACCAAGACTCTGGTTTCCTCAATATTGTGCTCCTTCAGTTTTGAGACCAGGCAAGCAAGCAATAAACAGTTGTGCACAATGATTAGCAAGGTTCTCTGGGAAATTAGGGAGATAGTACTGCTTGTGAGGAGTTGAAAGCATTTGAGAAGAGCAACCCAACCATCATCCAGAGAGCCATCAGTAAAATGTGCAGTCCAGAGTTTATTTTAGGGACCAAAAGCTCTGTAAGTTCTAACACTCATAGTCAAGCACAGTTGACTGCACCAAACAGGGCAGAGTCAAGCCAGAGAGGGATCCTTGGGCTGGCACTTGGCAAGTAGGTAGATAAAGATGGGCAGATAATGGTGGAGACACGTATATTACACTGACCTCTACGCAGGGTCTTCTGTTAGCTGTACCCACCTGACAGGTCATTCGAGTGCAGTTGAATGTAAGAGGGCAGTGTAGTGATGGGTCAGGAGGACACAGGTGCAGATGTGAAGGCAGTTCAGTTACATGTCCTGGGAAGTCCCTGTGATATAGTATATGCTAGGCAGTCATGTGTCCCCGCAGCTCCCCTCAAAGGAATAGCCACTTCCTCATAGCCAAGTCAGTGCCCTCTGCATGAGCATCCACTTGACTGAATATACTTGCATGTGGTGATTCTGCATGCCACCGTGGGAGTGTAGCTGTAACACACGCACACATGCATGTGCACACATGCACATAACTTTTTCCTTCTACTAGGAAGCTAGTAGAGAAAACATGGAACTAAATCTTTGGTCTTTCTGAGCTCAGTCCTGAGCACAAAAAAGAAAAAAAGAAAAAAACCCCTCTATTAGCTACCCAGAAATCTATAGGGAAAACCACTCTATGCTCTTGAAATCTTAGAAAGAAGTTGGCAAAGGGGAAGGAACAGGTGCACAGCACACGCAGGCAGATAAAGGAGAGAAGACGGCAGTCAGGAGAAAGAAGTATGGAAGTTCACCTTTACAAGAAGTTGGGCTGTGATTAAGGATACTGGGTTAAAACTCTTGAGATATAAAACGGGGCCTGGAGTATTTGTATATGCCATCCAGGCTGAAGCTGAAATACCAGGAGTCTATAGCCATCTGGCTTTTGGACAATGACTGAGAATGTGGGCTGTGTGTTAACTCCATGCACACACACGACAAAGTTGGCTCTCAAATTTTTTTTTGAACTGATGGAATTATTGCATACTGAACTTTGTGACTTCCAGATTATTCTTGTGAAATCAGTACCACTTTGCTCTTCTTTCTGTAGTAATCCCTCCCTGGTGGCTAATAGCTTTCCCAGGTGTGAGGGATATAAACTCCACCGGGACCAACGCTCACCTACCTGCAAGTCTAGCTGCCTTCTCTCCCCAGTCTAGCCAAAGTCCCCCTAGTCAGTAGTTTGTTTGTTTGTTTGCTCGTTTGTTTGTTTGTTTAAGACAGTGTTTCAATGTAGCTTTGGAGCCTGTCCTAGAACTAGATCTTGTAGACTAGGCTGGCCTTGAACTCACAGAGATCCAGCTGCCTCTGCCTCCCAAGTGCTGGGATTAAAGGCATGTGCCACCACCACCTGACTCCTAGTCAGTATTTTAAAGGATTTACTTTTATTTTTAATTATGCTTACATATATGTCTTTGCATTGGTTTGTGCTCATGTGTGCAGATGCACGCAGACCAGAAAACGGGATTAGATGACCTGGAACTGGAGTTCTCAGCTGCCATATATGGATGCTGAGAACCAAACTCTCAGGTTCTCTGCAAGAGTGTTCTTAAGAATGCTTAAGCATTGAGCCATCTCTCTTCTCCCTTTACTCACGGGAGATATTTTTAATGTAATATTTTGTTCTTGTAAATTAAGTCAGACAATTCAATAATTTTCCTGGGAAAGGAAACATGATAAACAATATATACCCTTAGTCTGAAGGGAAAGGATTGGAATGATGGTGATAATTCGGTCCCCTTACATATCAGAGACCAAAATGGGAATCTGGAAGGGGTAGGCAGCTTTCCCTTGTCTCCCTCTTTTGTCTCACCGGGCTCACATCCAGTGATTTCCATTTTGAGCTCTTGAATTTTACCTTGGTAATCTCCCTGGCTCCCAGCTCCAGTCTTCCTGTTTCAGTGCCTGGAACTCTAAGAATGCCTTTATCTCCACTTTACAAGCTCAGCAGCGAAGCAGCTGCAGCCAGTACACAGCCGGGCTGCTCCCCTGCATGTGTTCCTTTGTTAAGAAGGTGTGTGTTCCCCAGAAGTATCTTTTCAATGGTTTTCTCATCACTCAGCATTATACAAGGAAGGAAAAGAGCTAACTGGTCTCAATTCCAAGGCTCACTGTGCCCGGTGTCCTGGTGTGATGTGTCTGCTGTGTTCAGTGTGCTCTCTGCCCTGAGTATCATTCTGCCCTCCAAGGAAACACGGGGATGGGAGCATGACCAGGTTGGTGGATGCCTCCTTGTTCCTCCAAAAGATAGGCAGGCATAGCATGGAAATTCTGCAGCGGAGGTGTGGTTCCTGGGTGTCAGCAGTTCTGGGGAATGAGAACAGCACGTCTGCCAGCCCCCATCCTGGAGTTAGAATGAAGCTCTGCATCTTACCCTGTTGCATGGCACAGCTTCATGATGCTTTGCTTATTAAACATGCCTGTGGAACTCCTGACCTTTCAGGCCTGACTCCTCCTGACGGCTGTGCTCCTCTTTGCCCGATATCTTCATGTGTTTCCTGCACTATCGCTGTTTTGGTTTCGCTTGGTCTCCACGTTCACTCTTTAATTTGGTAACACCTTATTTTATGGCCCACTAACTTCGTTGAAAATAAATTCACTTTATACTTGTGTGACTAGCATTACCCATTTGATAAGTACCATTTTAGGGTGTGAGAAATGCATAGTAAGTGTGATGCAATTACAAGGTAAATGTATGATGTGTTTCTTTTATCCCCTCAGCCCAACCCTGGATGACAGAATAATTATTTCGGACCCATTACGTGTACTTGCTACATAATCTATTGGGAACTTAATTATGTAGTTATTTCTTGCCACCTTCCATTTCCATACACTCTGGGTTGTCGCCTCTTTTAGCATTGCCTTGTTTCAGATAATTCTTCTATGTTGAGTTATAATAGCCATTATTAATCTGCCTCTGGGATGAGGCACACCCAATATGTATCTGGAAAAGAATGGGAATTCAGCTGTAGCTTCTCCTGGGGGTTGGGGAGACATCCACATCCTAAAATTAAACTAACGTTTTTATTTTTGCTTTGCCCATGCATTCAATAGGATGGAGTAGGCGAGGTATGGGAGAATCAGCATGTGACCCTTAACAAAGTGTTAGAGTCTAACAGTGGCTTGGTATCAGAAAACAATTCCCATAGACACAGAGTCCATGGTAAAAAAAAAAAAAAATTATCGTGGACATAAGAGCCCTCAACAATCAAGATATTCCTGTCTCACATAAAAACTGCTCTCGTGGCGATTACATATGCAAAACCAAGGTTATTGCTGTGCTCTGACTGAGCATTTATATCAAAGTTGACATGCTCATAAACTCTAATCTCTTCTAACACTCAGACCTTGTTAGCACCTTATCCTAGACAGCTTTATGCTAATGCATGTGCCCCAAGCCCCCAATGAGCAGAGAAGCCCCTCTTTTCTTTGTCATTTGTGAGAGTCTGTTTTCCCTCAAATAAAAATAAAAATATAAGAACACTTTTCAGGTAACTATGACTTCCTTAAATAAGTTAAGGAGTTGTCTGTACTTACTAGAAAAAAATGTTATATTCTTTGCAAAATTGATTCTCTCCAAGTCTATTACATGGTAAGCTGCCTTCACGCAGTTAAGATATTTGACTAGCCCTGCTCGGATTTATACAAGGAGCTTTCAAAACATGACTAGTATGTGAATGAGAGTCTAACTTGAAACTAGCTTCCTGTGTGATCTGAGCAGTAGGCTCCAGACTCCAAGAGCATACCATGTTCTGTCCTGGGGTGGTTCTATGGCCTGAACCAGTGTTAGCCACTTAGGACTTTTCTTGTGTCTTTCAGGCATTGAAAATGCCAGCGACATTGCCTTGTACTCGGGCTTGGGCGCAGCTGTCGTGGCCGTGGCAGTCCTGGTCATTGGTGTCACCCTCTACAGACGGAGTCACAGTGACTACGGCGTGGATGTCATTGACTCTTCTGCATTGACAGGTGGCTTCCAGACCTTCAACTTCAAAACAGTTCGTCAAGGTCAGCGGCATAGGTCCCCCAACACCTTATCCTCAGGACCATGGGCCTCACTCACACAGGTGTCCCCATGTTCTTGACCCTGTGTGAAGGTAGCTCTTGGTCCTGGGAGCCGCTACCAAAGTGTTTCCATTCAGGACAACACCAAATTTGATAAAATGATCTTCTTGGTCCTCAGCAACTGTGAGGATGCATGGATCTCAATTTATTATTGGCAACATTCCAGTGAAGAAGTTCAACCTTTGATATATAGAATGCTTAATGAGTTACTGTTCTCCAATTATCCAACTTTTACCTTTAAAGAAACCTGATTTTGCTTTATATGTTCGATTTTATTAACTAAAATCCTCAATACTAAAGGCTGAGGAAACCGTTGTAGATCACGACTTCCCAAGCACCTTTATTATATAGATTTTATAATTTATTCCTTTCAAATTAGTAAAAGGGATTTAAAGGATATCTAAGGGGTCAGTTAGACAAAGGCAAAATAAGATTCCAGGCTAAAGGACTTTCAGCTATTGCCAAGTCCAGCCAATCTTTTGTTGTCGGGAAAGAAACGTTTTTCGTGTCAACTCACAGCCACGCTCTTTCTCAAAACAGAAGAGAGTCATTTAATGCTCTATTATGAGCCAAACGTATTCCTGAATTCAAGGTGGGGATAGGACATATTTGGTTTTAATTTTAGGCAAAGAGAAACTGTTTCTCTTCAAAGGATAAAGTTTTTCTTCCTTGAGCCTCATTATTCATGCCATCCACCGCCTGTATTTCTCTTCATAGTATGGGTATTGCCTATCCGAGATGTTGAAGAGTTTCTGTGCCCACCGTCTGTTGGGCGGACAGGCTACTGAAGTACAAACCCAAACCTGATAGACCAGCAACTGAGACATGACTAGGAGAGATGGGCATCTCCCTTTGGCTTTTATTTCTGGGCACCTCTGTGTTAAGCTGCTATTGTTGAGCCAGTACTGTGTACAAGTCCCCATGTTTTGAAGCCAGTTGTATCAGAGTATGAGACAGCTATGAGGCAAAGCAGTTATTCTGAGTCACAGCTTCACAGCTATAAAAGGAGAATGCTAACATCCTCCTCACAGTGTTCTTGTGAAATCAAGTTTGCCTAGAATAACATGGGGAAGCCCTTGGCATTTGGGAAGAGCTCATATTCTGAATATAGCGCTAGGTGGTCACATGTCCTCCAATCAAGGGATATCAGCATGTTCTGTGGAGCAGCAAGTAACAGATACAGGAGGTCGGCAGTGGCCTTTCCTAAACATGCTTGGGGTACAGTGATTTACATAAGTTGGACACATCTCCTCCTGGAGGAGTGTGTCAGAAAGGTGGTATATTATGAATCTCTAAAAGAATCATGTCATCAGATCATCTGATCATCCTGTTTATTTTTGTCTAAGAATTTCATAAATATCATGACAGAAGATAAAATATCTTTCTATAACTGTTACTCTCCCTATATCCATTGACAATGAACTTCATTTTTATAGACTGTGACTTTAACCTCCACTGTGCTGAAAATGATATCTTCATGAACACGACGAGTACCCCAGGCAGGGGAACAGCAAGGATGTTAGGCAGAATGGCGACCCAGTCTCATTTCTGCAATGAAATTGTAATGAAATACCTCAAAGAAAGGAAACTCAAGGGAAAGGGGGTTTATTCAGCTGACAATTTCAGATGACAGTTCCATCATTGCTGGGAAGTCAAGGTTAGAATCCGAAGCAGCTAGTATGTCCACAATTTATAGCAGAGAGAAATGAATGCTTACATTCTTACTTGTGCTCAGCCCATTCTCTCCACTCTTCTAGGGTTCAAGTCCCGAACCCCAGGAATGATGCTGCCATAGTGAACATGTTCTTCCCACAGCAGTTAACACAATCCAGACAGTTCCCCATAGACATTCCCACGGGTCAATCTGGTCTTAATAGTCCCTCATTGAGACTCTCTTTTCAGGCGATTCTATGTGTGTCAAGTTGACAGTTAAATTAAAGCTAACCTTTACAAGTATAATCTACTATGGGTGGTTGAATGCAGTCTCAGTAGGTGTAAAGCCCTGGGTTCAATGCCTAGCACTGCAAAATAAGTAGACGGATAAGAAGTTAGAAGGGAACGAGACAGAATAGCATGCTTATATTAAAAGAGGAAAATAGGTTTCTAAAGAGAAGATAGGGGTCACCAGAAGTGTGTGTGTATCTGTTTGTGTGTGTTGGTGGGGGGAGCAGGTAACTGGCCCTAATCAGACTTAAATTAAGTTGCCAGTCAATATTTTCTACTGTAGAAAATGCATGTGAGTGTGTGTTTTCTGTTTATGTTCTCTCATTCTCTCTGTCTATCTCTCTGTCTCTGTCTCTGTCTCTGTCTCTCTCTCTCTCTCTGTGTGTGTGTGTGTGTGTCTGTGTCTTTGTCTTTGTGTTTCTGGTGATGGGACCCAGGACTTCACATATGCTAAGCAAGTTTTCTACTATCACTGTGCCACGCCCCTAGCCTCGTACATACATCTATACCCAGCTACGTTCCTTGTCTGTGCTGTCTACATTTCAGAAATAATCCCCCAATAAGCTAGGCAACTCTTTTAAGAGTAGTCAAATAGTCAAAAATTAAGCTTCGAAAGGTGGGAGTTTGTGATCAAATAGCCAGGAGATTTGGGGCTATGAGATTTTGAAGTCTCCATGGAAACTGCTGTTTCAAACTGTTTTCAAATGTGTTACGTTCTTCAGTCCCTCTTTTCCTTGGGAAGACCACAGACAAGAGCAAGGTTATCATCTATTGAACTCAGTGTGGTCCTGTTAAAAAGGACTGCTTGATGGTGACTGCATCTCAACACAACAGCCCAAAGATGGAGAAAGGTCTTCATCAAAGGGCCATTAGCACTGCATTCTCATGTCTTATTTGTTTATTTTCTCTGTGATTCTTGGTTCTTAGAGCATCCCGATGTGTGGTGCAAAAAGTCAAGGTGATAGATCCCTTCTTGGTGCTTGTACAAATTAGGAAAATAGAAAAACAATAGAGACTAATGCAGTACTGCCTAGAACTGAAACATTTTCAAAAATATCATATTTGAAACCATTTTTTTTGGTCAGGTCCCAAAGGGAAATTTTTTAATATGATTTGGGTTTCAATTTGAGCTATTGTATTGATGAACTGATATGGGTAGGCGGCTCAGGAGGCAGGGATGTTCAGTTATTTACTAATAAATGAGATTACTTCATCACGAGAGAATATCACAGGCTTCTATTAACATTTGGCTTGAGAGAGAAAAAATGGTGAACCCAACAGATGATTAAAACCCTGGTCTAATTTTTTCTGTTTTTATGAAGATTGTTTTGTTCATTTGTTTTAAGCCATAAAGGCTACCTTTCTGACATGCCTCCCACATACAATCCAAGCCAGTCTCCGCTGGAACGTTCATTCCCTCGCAGAGTACGGTATGTGATGTTCAAGGACATTGGCTCCTCAGACAGAGTGATTGGTAAAGTCCCCTGAACTAGTTTCTCCAAGGCGTCTTTCCAACCCAGCACCAGGAACCATATGGAATCCCACAAGGAATTTCCCACAGCCTCTATGAGCTCATATAAGCAACACTGAGAGTCACCACACTGTGACATCTCTTGCTGTTTTAAAGGAATAGATGTTATTTTGCTCCAGACTGGATTACAAAACATCTTTCTCATTTCTTCTTTTTCTTCTTCTTTTTTTGTTTTTTACCTTTTCTTAGCCAGTTAAAATAATCACACAAACACTACCTGATACAGTTGTCCAATCTAGTTTCAGAATTTCTTATCTTGAAAAGAAGGCATGCAAAGAGTTCTGGGTGAAAAGGAGTAGGGCTCATGGCATTCAAAAAAGATCTGGAAGGCCAGAGGTCCCCATTTATTCCCAGACACTGGTGTGTGACTCCATCTGGGTGAGTAGAGCCAGCTGCTGCCAATCAGAACACCCAACACCCATGCATATTCTCCTTTTAACAGAAGCAACAACAAAAGAGGAATGAGGATGTCTTTTAGTGTCTGAGTGACAGATCGATCTTGTCTTACCAGGAAACTCTCTACTCCTGAATCCGGCTATGCAGCCAGACCTGACGGTGAGCCGGACATACAGTGGACCCATCTGTCTACAGGATCCACTGGACAAGGAGCTCATGACGGAGTCCTCACTCTTCAACCCTCTCTCTGACATCAAGGTTAAAGTCCAGAGCTCCTTCATGGTTTCCCTAGGAGTGTCTGAGAGGGCCGAGTACCATGGCAAGAATCACTCTGGGACTTTTCCCCACGGAAACAACCGTGGCTTTAGTACAATACATCCCAGAAACAAAACACCGTACATCCAAAATCTGTCATCACTGCCCACAAGGACAGAGCTGAGAACAACTGGTGTCTTTGGCCATTTAGGGGGCCGCTTAGTGATGCCAAATACAGGTGGGTGGTAAGTGTGTGTACCACTTTCCTTTGTACCTTTTCCTTGTTGGTGTAAAGGCTTTTTTTTTTTATAAATATGCAGTAAGATCCCGCAGGTTCATTGTGGAAAAGCGTCAAAGGTTGTGGCTACACTTGGCGTGCACACAGCTCAAAAGTGCTCCTGAAATAGAACGGAGCCTTCTCTGTGCCTGCAGGGACAGAACAACATGTGTGATGCTGCCGATAGCCATTTTTCCTCAGGCGGTATGGGTGGGCTGCCAGGTTTGAGACCCTTTGGAGTATGTTACCTAAAGGATGGTAAGGAGGAAGCAGACACAATCTTTTGTTACAATCTACAAGTGATATGCCTATCCAACATATATGTGTGTGTGTGTGTGTGTGTGTGTGTGTGTGTGTGTGTGTGTGTGTACATAAACTGACAATTTAGTGCAAGAACAGTCCCACGACTCATTTTCTGGCCTATGAGCCATCTCCATGGCAGTGACCCTTGATAATCACATTGTTTCTTTTAAATTATTATTACATTGGTTCTTGGCAAACAATGATGATGAATCTTTGCATTATTATTCTTTGAAACTCAAGCGTCAGTTGTAGGCCTATGTCATCAGCACAACTAATTTCTAAATATGCATTTCCCTTTTTTGAGTTTTAAGGGAGGAGATTTTCTGGATATTTGGACTGGATATTTTAGAACCCTGGCATAGATCACTTTCAAAATGGCATCCTAGCTATAGATTGATCTTCAGGATTGCTGCCTGAGACCCAAGCAAAGGAAAAAGCAACTGGTTTCTCTTCTGAGTTGTAAGCCATGAGAACTAGACAGTGTGATGAGCCCCAGGTGGACATTGATGGCTGAGAGGGACAGGACCATTGAATCTGGCCATGTTCTTACACAGAAATTAAATATAAAGCCAAGGTTTTAAAGCATGGAAATGGCCACCATTTTATTTCATAAAATGAATTCTGGGGCAGGGCCAGTCTCACAGTATGAGAGCCTGTCTGGTGACTTTGTGAGTTGAAACTGAACTTCTCTTAGCTTGGCAGGTGTTGCTTTGCTCTCGCCCAGATTAGTTGTGTCCTCTCATACACCATTCCAAAATATACTTTATTTCTGAAAAGTTCTCTCTCCTGCAGCCCTAATAATGATGATGCTCTCCAAATCTTCCTTGCCTGTGTTTTAAGGCACACTAGGACTCTTAATTCTAGTAGGTTTGAGTTAGTTGTCATGCTAACTTGTGGTTCTGGAGGATAACTGACGAATAGGAGACTCCTTGTAGAAGGAAGGAGCCAGATATATTTATCATATGTATTCACGGAGAAAAGTGAACATATAACCCTTGTCCCACCAAAGACTAGAATGTGAAATCAGAGTTATATGAAAGCCATTTAGTCGTTATGCGTCTATCTTAGTTCTTCCCCCAAGTTCTCATCTTTTTTATTAGAGAGTGTGTGTACAGGGCACACAGGTGTCTATATTTACATATGTCGAGTGAGTGCCAAGACCAAAGCATTCATCGCCCACATTTGCTCAATTTTCCTTAAAGAAACACAGAAATGAAAATCAGGATGAATAGAAGATACTTCTTTTCCTTGTCTCCCTTGGAGGAACATCCATATTATAGAATAAAACTCAGGTCACTTGTCAGTCATAACCATGAGCGGGAAGTTTTCAAGTCTACAGACAAGAACCACTGGACGAGATTGCAGCTGTACAGTGCAAATGAGGTTTAGGAAAAATAAGCGTAGGGAATTGAAACATGCTCCTTGTTATTTGCGGGGCATAGATGCAAACTGTGCCCTGGGGAACTGGAGAGTACAGCAAGCATGGCAAAGAAATTAGATTGCTCTCCTGCCATCCATCCCAAATTGCCAGGCAGTGCACTCTGGAGATCATTTATTATGCAAAATATGAAAGAAGAAACTCAGACAGGTGGTTCTGTTGTTATACCAAATTTAAAAAGAAAAAAAAACACCTGTCAGAGTGGCTGGTATCATTGGGGAGCTGCATTTTTTTAAAAAAACAAAAGGGAATTAGTGAATGACATGTCACAAATGGAGATTTCTTTAAGGGACCATAGGCATAAAACATTCCCACTGTATTTTCTTTTTCATAATCTGCAACATGCCACCAACACACTAATGTCCCCTGTCCTACCATCCTTGTTCCTATGATTAGCTGTCTTCAACCTCCATGTTTAAATGCTAATATAATTTATAATTGAAGGAGAATAAAAAAGAAAGAAAATAAAAGAGCCAATGAACGTGCTTCTTGATTCTGGCTGAATTTAGGAAGAACCTGAATAATGCTTCAATCTAAACAAAGGGAGTTAACCTTACTTGAAAGAAATGAGATATGATAGGATCCACAAACAGCCCCAGGCAATGACGGTCTACACAAGACAGCATAACTCAGAGCCTGTTTTTATGTTAAGAAGTTTGAATCCTTTGCATACATTTTCATACTGGTGATATGTTTATTCTGTGTCAGGGAATGTGCTAAGTGTTGTTAATGTAATGTGACACAGTTGTCTGCTAGTCTGCTGAGCTTCTACAGATAAATCTTCATGTTTCTATGTAATCACAGTACAGAGATCCTGAAGAAGAGGCAATAGAGAGGCAAAGGCCAAACTAACATAAGGTTGAATGACTAGGACATAGTTTCTAGGTGACATATGAACATCCAGAATTTCCCAAGATTCAGTCTGTCTTCAATACCAGGAAAAGATACCTACAATGGAAACCATGCCATTTGGTAGATGCAATTAAGGAAGAATAGTAAATGGAAGGAACTTCTGATTGGAGGTCCCCAGGATGTCAACTACAGCTATCCCACTACTGATGTGAAGATGCAGAATAGAAATGCATCTTCTTACTGAAAAGCTGTGAGCAGGAATCAGTGTGCCCCATCCTTACTTCTAGTGAAGGATATTGACAGTCACTAGCGTGTTACTGAATAATGATGTAAATGTGAATCACAAATGACTTGATTCACAATAAGTCTCACACTCCTCGACTCTGTAGCTGCTGCCCACACAGAGAGAAGAACAGGAAAAGCTTTGGCAACAGCAACCTGTAAGTTCTCTCTGCCATTATCTCTAACAAAAGGAGTAAGGGTGAAAGCGGCATTGCTCAAAGCATAGGATGCCCAGAGATTTTATTTTGTGTGGTGCTCTTACTGTTTCTCTAGTTCATTTCTTTTTATAAAGAGAAACTCACACTCAAGAGAATCTCAATTTTTTCCAGATGTCTCTCTTTGTCCAAAGTAAAGGATTTTCTTCATAAATAGGAAATTGGAGACATTTCACACATGGTAGTGTAGCTTCACAATGACATGGCGTGTATGTGGTTAAGTCACTGTCTCTCCTTTGATACTTCCTGACTACTGTTTGCAGATTTAAAGTTATATTGATTGCACAATGACACAGAATATTCTAAAACTTTTCAGACTCATGGTATGTTTCCTAATTCCTTTGAAAAAGATGTGATAATTCACATAGCCCATTCCTCAATTTACTTCCAGATGTTGCTCGTAAGACAATCTCATTCCAGGTTCAAGGAAAATATTAATTTACCCATCATGCCAGACACACTCTCTGGAAATAGAACAAGACATATAACTGCATTCTTTTTTTAGTTTGGGAGAAAGTTAGTTGATGGGTTGATAAAGTCTTCTGTTATCAGGTATATTTGGTAGTTTCTGGACTTATGATAGCCAGTCTTTTAAGGGAAGATGCTGGCAAGATTTCAGATAAAAATAAACATTGAATGTGTTGTCTTTTGGTCAGTGATATAGAGCAAGGTTTTCCCCATGTTTTCTTAGAGGTCTTCAAGGTTTGTTATTTATAAATCATAAATCAACAGGGGAAATTCTTTTGTGTGGGCATCTATAAGGTGCCCAAATAGCATGCTTCAAATTAATTGTGCTATCTTTGTATGACCTCTTGGCTTTTTTTTTCTTTTTCTTTTCTTTTTTTTTCTTTTTTGTCTTAGGGGTGAGTCTACTCATACCTCATGGTGCCATCCCAGAGGAAAATTCTTGGGAGATTTATATGTCAATCAACCAAGGTGAACCAAGGTGAGAGACCGAGAAGGCCAGAATATTAATCGTTCTTGAATATCCAGTGGGGCTTCTGCCGAAAATCTGAGTTTATTGTTCAAATGAGAGAAGGGGGGGTCTCAGGATGAAGCAGTGACCATAAAGGAAATACAGTCCTGCTTTTCATCTTCAGGTTATTTGCATCGAAACAAGAGGCACCAAGTGGGCAACGGTGAACCTGTAGACAGATGCACGACCAGTAACTGTGCTTAAACTTCCCCACAGTGTCGCCTGCACACAGAATTAAATGACCTTTGTAGATGCTGCTTGGTGCAAAGCATTGTGTGGGGTCATCAAATGATGCAATCCTGACTCTTCGGGTTCATCAGAAGGCCCACTCCTTACAAGCTGGGAGACAGTGTCTTAGATGATTTTCCTAAGTGTTGAGAAAATAAATGTCTTCAGCAGCTTTCAGGTCTGACAGATTTCAACAGCATTAAATTCAATTACATGAACAAATACAAATCTTGTCACATACTCTTTTTAATGAAAGTAGTTGGTTATTTTCTTACTGCAACTCTAATATTTCTAGAAGTGTTGCCTTCTTCCACACAAGATAAAGCTAGCTACTTCTTTAGAAAGCAATTTGTCTCATAAACTGGATACATACCTCTGGCATTTTTAGTCATAACATCTTGGTTATTTTAAAATAGATTTTCTGTTGCTGTTGTTAGTATGGAATACATGAAAGAAAAATACTGGAAAGAGAAAGAGCCAGAGAAACAGATGGCTGAAACAGATTTTTTTATAGCGATTTATACAGAAGGATTTGTGGGTACCCAGTGGTTCTACCTAGCTGTTCTATGGGGTTTAAAGAGAATGCATGACAATATTCCGCTAGCTGGTTATTAGTGAATCTCTCGGGGGATTTAGCATGTGGCTATGCTATGATGGGCGCTTGAACTACATTTTTGGTTGTGTAGAAATCAGTCTGTACCTGCCTGTATCTTCCTCCTTAGACAGCAGTAATAGTCTAGAGACAGATAGGCAGGCCCAATTGGTTAGCATGGACCTTAAAAGGCAAAAGGTGGCCCTTGTAGAGGTGCTGACGGCTTAAGGAACTGCAGCCGGCAGATATTGGAGACGGACTCAGAGAGGTTCGCTTTGTTTTGTCATGCAGTAGCAGGCATTGAACCCAGGCACTCAAGAATGCTAGACAAGTGCTGAACAATGAGCTGTATCCTCAGTGCAGGGGACAGAGAGAGCTGTGGAGAGCTTCACACAGCCTTAGTGAAGTTAGTTACTTGATTGAGGTCACTGTCTCACCTGAATGTTTTTAAACTTATCATCCCCAAAAGTCAAGTGGAGCCATCCCTCAGCATCCACAGAAGTTTGCTTCCAGGATCCCACAAGGACACCAAAACCCCAAGATGCTCCAGGACCTTCTATAAAGTGTCACAGGATATATGTTTAACCTGTGCACACTTCCCATCCCGCTTTCCATCACCTGCAGATTACTGATAATTCCTGATACCATATTGTGCTGAGATTAAAACTCTGCCCATGTTCAGTACAGATGAGATGCTTTGATTTGAGACTTATTGTCTACAAATGTGGAAGCAGAGGATCCTGGGTACTGACTAACGTGAGTCAGTCAATCCTCCCTGAGTCATGGCCTTCTGCCAGTTCCCACTTCCCTACCCTTTCCCTGTAATCGATCTTCTGGGTCTGTGCTCAGCTCCTTCCATTCAAACCCATCCCCAATGCCTTCCACCTCATTATGAGAGCCTGCCTAGGGCTACTTCACATTTTTCTGAGACACCTAATTTACAGCTCACCTCCATCCCCATCTCTTTCTGGAAGCTTCCCCGTCCTAAGAGGTCAGAAAACGAAATGTGCCAACAGGCATCAAGTATATGAGGACTTAAAATGCCCAAAAATATTGGAAAGGAATGATTGCATAGGGCACCCTGCAATTTTAAGGTGAAACAGAATACTGCCTTTGAACTCATAGAGTCTAATAACCTTGAAAGACAGGTTGGCCTAATGAGGTCACTCCATGGGCCACCCTTTGCCTTTTAAGTTTCATGCTAACCAACTGGGTTTGTCCATCTGTATCTAGACTGTTACTGCTGTCTAGGGAGGTCAATACAGATAGGAATGGTTTCCCTAAGATTTTACATCAGTGATGTATGTGTTTTTCTTCTTATTTTACAGTGGAAATATAAAATGGTAAAAGGCACATGTTTCCTATTGTAACTTGTCAATGTGTCTTGTATCCTGATGGAATGGTCACTCTGGGCTGCAGGTTAACCTAGTTCCTTTGTAATCCTCTCTCCCCCTTTGAGTGACACCAAACTATTTGCAAACTGCTAAAAATAGAAAATGTCTTTCTGTTCCCATTTTTTTTGTTTGTTTGTTAAGCTGAGATAAATTTTTCTGCCTAAGCCAAGAAGCTGCTTTAGATCTGTGTTCTTTAGCTTTTAATCTTCTGACTAATCAGGAAAAGGCCATTGTGGTGTCTTCCTTTGTAATATCACTTGAAAACCCATTTTCATTTTATTCCATCCATCTGTCCACATAAACTTGCCTCTAAATCTGGTACAGAGCAAAAATCTGCTGCCCCATTTCATTCCATCCCTTTGTGTCGGGGGTGTGAGAACTGGATTTGTTGGTACTGACAATGTCGCCACACAGAATACAGTGGATCTTATAAACATCTTTATGCTATATTTAGATTCAGACCTAGCATGCCTTCCTCCTTACCCCATTTCTATTATCCCACTCTATGTGCCCCCTCCCCCGCAGTGTAGAACTCTGTATGCTCACTCTAGGCTTTCTGCCTGATTTCTATGGCTGTGGACAGGGAATTAAAGACACAAAACAGACCTGCTATTAAAGGAATCTCACCTGGCTCTATTTTCAGGCCTCGATGTGTGTGTGTGTGAATGTGTGTGGTGTTCATGTGTGTATTGGGACATGGATGTGTGATTCATGGGCATATTTACCAGAGATGATAGCTTGAGGGGTAGCAGGTGGCAGAGAGCTACAGCAACAGCAAAGAGTTCACGTATTAAACTGTAAGCTGAGACGGAAAGAGCACTGAGGAGAACAGGAAGATTCTGAAGGCCCTAAGCTGGCCTGCCTCTGCTGCCCCTACTGTCTGATGATACAAGGTGATAAACCTCCTCCACCAAGGTCACGGCTCCCCAGCAGTTCCATCAGCTGGGGAGCAAGTATTTCAAACATGTGTTTTTCGTGGGGAATTCTCGTTCAAACCACAACAGCTCTCAAAATGTTTTAGGGTTGGGGCATCTCTGATTTGAAGTTTTCAGGTTAAAGTATTCACTGGGTACTGTTGCAGTAGAAAGAGTCATGGGAATAATGAAAATAGAGTAGGTTCTGAATGCACCATATGGGCAGACTTAAAACAAGCAGGAAGGAGGGGATTGCTTTCTGTAGATGTCATCTGAGTCCTGTCTGAAAAGTTGAGAAAGAGGTCTTAGTGGTATCTTTTTCTCTAGGGAATTTTTCTGATGGCTGTAAGTTGAGGGATGTGTGTGTGTGTGAGAGAGAGAGAGAGCGGGGTGGGGGGGAAGAGAGAGAGAAAAGTCTTAAAGAGTGACCAGACCTAAAGGTTTGTCCCTGGTTAGAGTCACTGTGGTGTCACAACACTGCTTTAATTGTCTTTCTTCCAACCGCACTGCAGCCTTGCCACAGATGGGAGAACTAGCTTCTTACTATAAACAGACTGGGATAGAATGGCCTTTGGGATGGGGAGTGGACTGTTCCCTAGAAAGTGAATGGTAATAGTATGGGACCTTCAGAGTAGATTTGCAGATGAGAAGCCTCTGGTTTCCTGATGGAGGCTGCACATTATCTAGACCACAGGGTCCTGATCTAGGGGCTCCGTGCACACGGTGACTCGATCAGTGGCTCTCAATGAAGTTCACCTCAGCTTCTGTGTTCCCATTCAAAACATCTGGGCTAAAGTTTTTGTTCTTTGGTTTTTATTTTATGTTTTCTGAGATATCATGGGTGGGTGGGAGATTTCATCCTTTATAGATTAACCAATTCCTAACCATTTTATAAAAGTCAAATTCAGGTATTTAAGTAAAAGAACTTCATGCTGTGGCCCTATCCAGCCATCCTACAATAAGAACATTGTATGTCACATTAGATAGACCGCTCCTCCTCGCCCAGCTTTCTGCATCCCATCCTATCAATAGCTGGAGAGTAGAGAACTGGACCAGAAAATTTTTATGGGGAGCTTTTCTTCTGAGAAGCAATAAAATGAAACCAAAGGCAAACATTCATTTCTTTTTCCAATTACACTGTCATGTGGATATCCCAGACCAAATGCTTAGACCAGCATCGGAAATGTAAGTGATCTTGCTGACGGCTTTACAAAAGGACACACATTTTGCCATTTGGGCGCAGTACGGATGGGATATTTCAACTATTTTGTCTCCTAGGTTTGTTTATATATATATGGAATGATATAGTCTACCTAATGGCTACCAAGTTTGGAAAGGTAGAACTAGGTCATTTGAAACACCTTTTTAAAAGATGCATATATAGTGGGTGTTGCTTTTAATAGCAGAGTGTGAAATGACATCAAATGCTAAGAAAGGCAGAAGGAACTTTGGAATTCTGAGAAAAGAAGATGGACTTTCTTTTCCAAGATGAGCTTTTATCATACTATCAACAGCTTCATGTGGATTTGATTTTACACTAGACACACACACACATGCATACACATAAACGGGCATGCACACATATAAATATACTTCCTCCTAAACCTTGCTTATACAGAACATGTGCTGAAAAATGTCCTTGGCTTTGTTTGGAATAACCTTATTGTTAGAAGGATAAGAAGAATGAATACATACATTTTTTATCAATAACATTAAAAGAGAGGCCAGCTGGCCGTTATATCAGATATGGAGGTTTATGAGAAGATATGTTTGCAGTGATATATGTTTATGTCAAACTAATATTTGAAGCCCTTGTCCTAGAAGAGCCTCCCACCCCAGTGCAAGACTAAACAATACATTACTCAAAAGCCTCAGCTTCTCAGGAGATAAGGCATTCTTGATCCCAGATTACTAGAACTATACAGTAGTCCCCATCTGATCCTAGCCACTTGAGCCAGGCTAAGAGCACTGACCCTGACAGCACGTGGCTGGGCAGGATCCTGCTGCTGCTGGAGCTGCTACTGCTGCTGCTGGTTGCTGCTGATCCTGGGGCTGCTGGTGCTGGTGCTGATGCTACTGGTACCGGTGGTGCTGGTGTTGTTGGTGCTGCAGGTGCTTCTGCTGTTCCTACTTCACAGACAGTTTGGCTAAACACTCCCAGGCCTACCCAGCACTATTCACCATTCAAACTTGACAAACTCACTTCCAGCTGAAGCTACCCCCTCTCTCTGTAGGAGAAAAATAAAGCAGAACTATCTCATAGTAAAATATTGTGGATATGTCAAAGAACTTCCATGATTGGTGTTGTGAGTGCAGTTCAGTCAAAAATTGTGACATGTCAGTTGTGTTCAGTCCTATGGAACAAGGAGAATGTGATACCATAGACAGGAGGTGGAAGAGAAAGGGTCGATTTATGCAACACAGAAGTGTTTGGGACCCAATGGGTTTTTTTGTTGGTGTTGTTTGTTTGTTTCATCTGTATTTGTGGAATTGACAGGACTCAGAAGCTGATTAGAAAGTTGTTGTAAAAATTACCCCATTTGATTTCAGAGATTAGCCTGTCATAACGCAAGGTCAGTTTCCAACTGCCCTGTGTACCTGTTGAGAGACAGCATCTCATCTAGTGAACCCCAGCATTCTTCTCATGCATCTCATCTAGTGGACCCCAGCACCGCCCCCATGCACGCACATCGCCCCCTTCCTTCCTGATGAAACAAGAATGTGACTGAAAAGAGACAGAAAAAAGAAATTACATTTTAGAGGGCCATAACCTCATAGACTTTTTTTTCTTGCCCTCTCCAAAGACCTAAGAGAATTGGCTATAAAATTTGAATTCTTTATAAGAAAATGACAATGGAAGCTAGTCTCTTTACATACCAATTTATTTACCAGCTCCATGTTAGTAGGTTCCAGGGGAAACCCTTTGGGGATGGGGGGCATGATGGCTGTCCTAGTTTGCTCCCTGTGACTGGGACAAAGACCATATCCGAAAGCATCTTGAGGAGGAAAGATTTCTGCTCATCTGACAGCTCTCAGGTCACTGTCCGTCAGTGAGGGAAGTCAGGGCAGGGACAAAGGCAGGAACTGAAGCAGCATGGTGGGATGCTGCTTACTGGCTTGCTACCCCTGGCTTGCTCGGCTTGCTTTCCTTGTACCATCCAGGACCCCCTGCCCAGGTTTGGCACTACTCCCCCCCCCAAGTAAGCCAGGGCCTCCCACATCAATGATTAATCAAGACTTGCCTACAGGCAATTTAATGGAGACATTTTCTTAATTGAGATTCCTCTTCCCAGATAATTATAGCTTATGTCAATTTGACAAAAAGAAGTAACCAGGACAGTGGCAAAACCGAGGAAAGAGAGATAATTTCCAGGCCCCATATTCCCAAGAAGTGACAAGAAGTGAGATGAGCCTGAGATGTGGGGCACAGCTTTTCCAGGCCACTGCAGTGTTCCCGGGGGAGCTGTTGCCAGTAGTGGCCACAGGGGACTGCTGGTGCTTCCAGACAACTGTTGGCCAGCTGCTCGCACACACCCAGTGTCACTGGGAAGTTTTAGAACCGCTGCTCATCTGGTTCATCCACAATGAGCCCATTAAGAATGCTTGTCTTTAACATCATTCTAAGTCAGCTAAGAAAACCATCGCTACCATACATCGAATGATTAAGTAAAAAGATGTTTGTACTTTGTTTCTTTCCTAGGAGAATATCTAAGGCATACGGAAACTGACAGTGTCTCCCTTCCTTGGCAGACTAGGTGTCGGAGACCTCCGGGGTGCATGCGCTCATTGTTGAATTGTCCCTGAAAATGCTCTCACAGACAGACCCAAGATGATATTGGGCACACACCCAAGTTTCTCACTAATTGCCTAGTTGTTTCTTAATGCCATCAAGTTGGCAATCAAAACTGACCATCGCACCGGTCAAGCTGTATGTACACATCCAGAGAGGGAGACATTATTGCCGTGCATCTGAAAAGCAAAGCAAAGCAAAATCCTAAAGGAGGAAGGATGGGGAGGGAAGCAGAAATGTGAATTCTGCCTCCAGTTGATTTGATGGTGAGGACTTGAAGCTTCAGGTTTGGGAGCCCTGGGATAGGTCACTTTCAGAGGCGTTATCTACTGCCTCATCTTCCTAAGTGCAAGCCTGCATAGATCTATGTGCCCTTCTTGTGGAGCTATTAAGTGTCCTTGTCTCTAATTGTGAACATTTTAGATCCCTTCACTAATCTCCACATTGGAGTCAAGGGAGAGGGGATAAGAGAGACTAGGGAAAGGGAGAGAGAAGAGAGAGAGAGAGAGAGAGAGAGAGAGAGAGAGAGAGAGAGAGAGAGAATGTGTGTGTGTGTGTGTGTGTGTGTGTGTGTGTGTGTGTGTGTGTGTGTGTTTGTGTTGAAAGAGATGAAAGGGTTGAAGATATTGCCCAGATCTCTGGCTTGGGACCTAATGATTAATTAGCAGAGAGAGATTTGCTGGCTGAAGGTCACCTGAGAGTTTCTGATAACAGTTGCTCTAGGAACAACTTTGGATTTCTTTCCAGGGAATTGACTTACAAGAGGCAGAGGCAGAGGCAGAGGCAGAGGCAGAGGGAGAAGGAGAGAAGGGGGGAGAGAGAATCAATAAAGGAGAGAGAATAGAAGTATATTCGCAATATAATCATGACAGGGCGGGCGTGGCCTAGTAAAATGAAATTTTGGTTCCTACTCAGACCAGAAGGTATGGCGGTATCCTGAGTTACTGTCATGAGGTGCTGATAAAGGGCACAGACTCTGCTTCCCTGCTTCATTCCTCGTGAAATGTCCTGCCTTTCTAAGTGAGACTCTACCTGCCATCTTGGGGCTAATTGAAGTGTACTGATGACATGCAACACTTGTCAAGGTTTTATTGCCAACTTAGGCATTGAGATTTTATGAAAAATAAAGAACTGTCAGAAATGAAATGGCATGGCCTACTGAGGGGAGCACAGAAATCCACACTGCTTGGGTTCCAGTTAGTCCTGTCAAGAGCCAAGAAAACCTTGGGCAAATCATTCTTTTTCTCTAAACCTTAAAGTTTACATATTGTTAAGTATTTTGTGATTTGGATAGAAATAATACAGTCACTTCCTATATAAGAAGTTCAGTGAAAACGATAAAAATACCTTTTCCTTTTCATTAACTTCCATTCTTGTCATTATGTGGTGATGAGTTCAAATCTAAGGGCTAGAACATGCTAGAGAAGTGCTCTCCCACTGAGCCACACCTCAAACCCTCTTTTTCTTATTTTTTTATTTTGAGATAGGATCTCACTAATGGCCTTGAATTTATTCTGTCGGCCAATCATACTTTGATTTTGGATCTTCTTGCCTTAACCTCAATAGCAGCTGGGATTACATGCCTGCACTGCCAGGAAGATTTAGTACTGATTTATGTGTATGTGTTGAGCTCATATGTATACATGTTCCTGTATATGTGTGTATATGTACACATAGATGTCTGCATGTAGTGGCCAGATGTCAATACCTGTTGTCTTTCTCAATTGTTCGGGTTTTTTTGGTTTTTGGAAACAGCGTCTCTCACTGAACTGGAGCTCACTAGTTCTGCTAGACTGGCTGGCCCGGAAGCTCCTGACATCACCCTGTCTCTAACTCCTTAGCTTTGAGATTAGAAGTTCATGCCGTTATCTCTAGTTTTTAACATGGGTGCTGTGGATCTGACTTCAAATCCCCGTGCTTGCACAGTCAGCGCTTAACTGATCACAGCCTCTGCCTACAGCCCTAATTATTTTATTACATAAGCAACAGATGTTCTCTGGTTGATTTAGTTGTCACCCCAATGCCACCACACTTCCGGGCTTAAACACAAGTCTTTTTTTTTTTTTTTACTTCAGTTACGATGAAAATATTAATGGTTTGCTCTCAAGACCTTTATAATAATCAAACAAAAAATACCCCCATTTCTAGTGATTCTCTGGTTTGTCCTTTATACTTCAAAGTGTATTGTCTGATTCCAAGCAGTGGGACCCTGGTGGGCGGGCGCTATTGGAAGACAAGTGACCAGTCCAGGAAGACAGGTAGCTTAAATCACCTTGAACATGCTGGGGCACCATCCGCTCCCAGGCTCTCTTTGCTTGCTAGTGATGGATGAAAATGCAATAACTGTCCTTGTTCCTCTTTGCTCAGGGCTCAGTCCAGGGTTTGAATTCACTGGATTGCTTTAAGCGAGTTTCAGCACAATGTCACTGAAAGCATCAGATGCATGGCGTGTCCCTATCCTGGAGATTTGGCATTAATTAACTCTACCATGTGACCAGGGAACTACTGGGTAAAGGTGATTCCTAAGTAACACAACAAAGCAGGGCTCTGCCAGTACCAGGGGAGTAAATCGCTGCCATTTAAGAGTTACATTCATTCTTTCATGCTACCTTGCCATGCATTGTAATAAAAGGAGAAATTTCTCAAATAGTATCCTAATGGACTAGAGGGGTTAATGCACCTTTAGTGGAAGATTATACTCTTTCCCCCAGTAAAATCAAGATGACTTTTTTTTTCACAAAGTCATTTACATTGAAATATAATGCCAAAACGAAATACAGGAAAAGGTGAAAAAGGAGAAAAGAATTCATATACCAATTGTCATTTTGAGACTTGCTTCTTTTCAGAAAAGACTTTCCCCCCAAAACCCAGCCCTGCTTTCTTTTCTCCCTCACACCCCTCGGTCCACAAGCACACCTCGATACAAATTGCCATCATTTTAATCAAAGTGCATTTGAAGCCCAAGTGAGCTCACAATGGGAAGTGATTAGAGTGGTCCAGGGGAGTCTTTAATTAAAGATGCCATTGACAAGATAACAATGGTTCTGAATGCTGTTAATAGAGCGAAGTGGAAAGCACAACTTAACTCAATAAGGGGAAAGTCACTGGTTCGTGGGTTTGATTGCACATTGTGAGCAGGCACCACATACTGCAATTATTTTTATTTGTGTGGCCATCTCTTTTATTGCCCATGCTGGAAGTAGAAATAACCTGTCCTATTAAGATATTTAATATATATCATCCTTTCCACTCCACGTAGTTATAGTCTAATAAAAATGCCAGAAGACACTAGCCCTCGGTAAGGCTACCTCCATGCTGCGAAGACAATACACACAGCCCTGGGAAGACATGAACCATACACCTCCTAGCCCCCTGGGAACAATCTAAGTTAAGCCACCATACTCTCCAAGGTGCCCATAAGGTTATGTGCAAACACGAGTACGTCTCTGGATAATGGAGCAGCGCCTCCAGCAGCTGCAGCATTGAAACCCCAATAATGAGCCGCACCTTGATTAGTTCTGCCATACCTAGGAGATAGTGCAGGACAAGGAGCAGGAACAGAGGATGCCAACATACAAAATGATTCAACAGTAACAGAACGGCTCCCTACAGAGTCACAATGCTGCTCCCAGGAGTTGTGCCTGTTCTTCTCTTATGCCAAGGGATTCCCCAGATATGACTAATGTGCATGACCTTGAGGAGCAGACACTGCAAATGATTCAGAAGAAGCACTATGAACAGTCTTATGAAGGCAGGAATGACAGAGTCAGGAGATCTGAGACTGTTGTTCTGTTGGCTAAGGGATGGAAGGAGGAACCTTGCCTCAAGCACCCTGCAGGTGAAAAATACCAAGAAATCCTTTTAGCTCAGTGGGATCTCTGCTACTGAAAACTGTAAGAAATGCTTGTTTTAAGCCAATTTGTTTGTGCTGTAGTCATAATAGGACAGAAACTCAGGTCTCCACTTGACCACTGTACAAATCACAGTATTATGTCTTCCCAAGGCTTCCTCTGCGGGAACAACTCTCATGCCAGAAGCTTTGGGGGTGAGGTGTTTAGTTCAGACATTCAGCACTTGCCTGGCATGCCTGAAGCCCTAGTATCTAATCACTAGATAAAATAAAATTCCACGCTTGAAAAGTATACCACACAGAACAACTCCCCATCTACAACCCCACACTCAATATTAACATACGTACAATCACACTCACACACATACACTCACTCATACACACACACACACCTATTCACATACAGACACACCTTCACACACTTTCACGCGTGCACATACACGCACACACACAGTCAGCACTAATAAGGTAGTAGATCCCTTTCCCAATTCTGCCTCAGAGTGGACATGTGGCATTGGCTTGGTCTTGTCCCTCTACCCAGCAGCATCCCTGCCACTAAGCACGCCAGACCCTGGGCCTGATTTCTCCCTAAGTCTTCCCTGACTAAAATGAAATAAGATCCGCATTTCCTCCAGAGAAAGCTGTTTCCCCATTCAAAATGTAAATGAATAAACAACTTACTAGATATTAAAAACTGTCACGGCGGCATGATGCATAGGTCCGTTCCTCTCCCCCTCCCCTCACTCTTTCACAGCGAGGCATCATTTCGCTTCTCAAAAGCCCAACACTGCATGAAAGATGAGCCTTAAATTGTGTCTAGGAACTGGTGATTTGCACATGATTTGTGCTTCCTTTAGTATATTAATTGGTAAACACCCTACGAATGTGTGTGTAAACTAAAACCTTTTAACATATGCAAACAGTTTAATCTCTCTCGCTATGGTGCTGCTCCATTTCAACAAGCTCAGATACTCACTCGGGGTGTGCGGCTCATTCTCCTCCCACCATCTTCCCCTTTGTGCTGTCTTCTTCCCCGGATCCTGTTTTAGATAATACCATGTGGGTGACCCAAATCTTTAAATCCTGGAGTGGTAGGGATGCACTTCAGTCCCTCGTGAATGGTACACGGGGGCTGTTTTCATCCAGTGTTCTCATCTGTGCTCCCTGACAAATGGAATGCAGTAGCTTGATGAGCTGTGGCATTATTTCCAGTCCTTGCTAATCAACCTCCAACCTGACATCCCTTCTTACGAATAGATGCTGCCTACAAACTGGAGACGGAAGGGGTGGCTCCAGTGGGACGTTGCTAACGAGTAGCATCCAAGACCTTAACACTGAGCATTAAACTTGACCAGCATCCGGATTCGATTTTGGAAGCCTTCCCCGTATTTTTCAGAGGACCAAGTCCCTCTTATATGTCGGGTTCCTTTGAATATTTTCTTAAGAACAGCACAGTTTTCAAGTGTTAGTGCCAGGGACACCTTGTAAGTTAAAGAAATAGGAATTCCTGTCCCTAGTCCACAAACACTAGGCAGACCCTTTACTGGAGGTATCCAGGAATGTAGAATCAACTTCGCTGCCTGAGAAATCCTGAGCCACATTCCTGTTTGAGAACCCCTCGGAGACAAAAAGCGCGGACTCTGCTGTAACGAATGGGGACATCGCCCACTTTCTCCTCTCTTCAGTTCCTCACTACCTATAATTTCTGTTTGGGTGCTTGTTTTCCTCAACCTGGATGGGAGTCATGAGAAAAAGTTTCCAGCACCTGTGTTCATGATCTGAGATAAACTCGTGAGGAAGGCTAGCTTGAAAGAGCCTGGCTCACCTGCAGGCCTAGTGTTGCTTCCCTGGGGGATGTTTGGTCATCTGTGGTCAGAGCTGCACAACAACCAAACGAAAACAAACAAAACAGCAGACTTGAAACCTTAGGGGCTTTGTCCCCACCATAGAGATATTAGTACCCTAGGTCAGAATGTGGCTTCTAGTGAAAGGGAAGCAACTAGAGAGGCAATGAGGACAGTGTGTCAGCTCAGCCGAAAACTCCGAAAGGCTAACGCAGCCTTGTTTTCAGGGGTCTAGTTTTAGTGCTACAGCCAACGCCTATATGCCTTTTTCTGTCTGTCCCACTAAAGTATGATTTAATTATGTATTGACCAAAGGTCTGACATAACAAAACTATCATCCCTCTCCTGTCTGGATTCCAGAATGATACTGTGGGTAAAGGTGATCAAACCTCTATCCATCTATAATCTAGGCCACAAGGAGGAAGGAAGTGAATGGTGATTACCAAGGACAGCAGGGCAGGCAGCAACCGGGAAAACCTCATCTCTGAATTTGAAACTGGCTGTTTGGGTTTGAATAAAATGACCCTTTACGAGTTTGATATTGGATTAGCAACTGTTGGGTTAAAAAAAAATTTGAATAATGAAAATTGGAGACTGGTAACAGAATTGCTGTCTCTTGTGATCAGATTGTAAGGGCCAATGTACATTGCCTTTGCTGTATTCCCCCCCTGTATGCTTATACAAGTGAGTAAAATACATACATGTGCACACGAATGAAAGGTTTATAATCTTTGTGAACAAGATGCCCCTTTATCCCAAATACGTCAGCATATTTAACTCCAAAGCTGGAATTATCTTTTGGGACCAAAGCATGTTTATCAGAGTCAGACAATTGGCACTGATAAAGTACTATGGCCTCCTGAACAAACCTTATATTTATTTCACCTTTTATCAGAAGAAGGCTCTTCATCGCAAATGAGAACCCAAGATAATCCCTTGTATTTGATTGCCATGTGTCTTCAGTCTACATGAAGCTGGATTTATTTTGCCTTTGAGTCTCATGTCAGTGAAAATTAAGCCTGCAGAATGACTATGTTGTACATTTTCCAGCAAACGGGTCCTTTCTCATGTTTCTCGGTGCTGAGATATAAGTTGTGCACTTTGGGAATGGTCAAGAAGGGATGCCAAGCTCTCTGCACTGGACCCTATCTCAGGATGCGTCCTGTCTGTTCCTTTTACTACTGGCAACATTAAGGTTGACAATCTGTATCAAGTTGTACATGGCAAATCACCTATGTAACATAATAGTTGTGTTTTGTAATTAGCAGTAGTTCATGGTAAGTGCTTTGGATCTATGTGATTCTTTAGAACTCCACATACGTCCCTCTAGGAGGTTTATATTATTTCTAAATCTCGGGTAGATCAAGAATTACTCTGGCTAATGGCTAAGTGGTGGTTTTCTACCTTTCTCCCTTACTCTTTCATTGTTCCTAACTTTTCCTTCTTGTTCATTAGTCTATATCAGTAGCTCCTATGCATTTGTAGGTAGCTTGGTGTGTTCTTGTCCTATGTACTTTTATTTACCTTGAGTCTCAAAATATTTCAGATTTGATCATTGGTAGCCCCTTCAAGCTGGCTTCTGTGTTCTTTTGAGCAAAGTTTTGAGGGTTTATAATCAGTCCGGCTGGACACTGAGAATACCATAATGAACAAAGCATTATTTTAAATCTCTAGCCTCATGGAAAGTAAGTGTGTCTTAGCTCGGGGTGACAAAAGAACAAATAAATAAAAGGGACGTCCTTGAGAAGGCACTGAGCAAAAGGAAAGCTGCAGCCAGCCCTTGGGGTAGAGGATGTTCCCTTTCCCAGGGCATGGGGAAGGAGTGCCTCATTAGTGGATGCCGTTTTCACAAAGACCTGAATGGGACAGGGAATCCAATGGCTGTCTGTAGGACATCTCTTTCAGGCACTGCCTCGCACTGCAGAGCAACAAAAATAACCACAATTCCTTGAGGTGAGAGCAAACTAGCATGCGACTGAGTTGAGAGTAGAATGGAAGGCAAAGATAAAACAAGAAGACCAGCCTTTAACTGCTGGTGGTGTATATTCCTAAGGCTGTGAGCCTTTTATTAAAGCTTGTATTGATTGACACATTGATGTTACTAAATAAATGTGTTACCTCAGCTAACCAAGTTCTGCTAGAGATTGGATTTGGATCTCAAATTATCTTTACATAAAGAAGATCTAAATTATATGCATATATGCATGTGTCTATAAATGTACGTTTATATATATATATATATATATATATATATATATATATATATATATATAACAATGTGCACGTTATGTAACAAAGGTCCCAGGCAACAAGGTTTTTCAATTCAGAAAGCATAACAGGGTGTGTGATGTGATGAACTAGTTCATATTATGGTTCTGAAGTCACGGCCATTATTAGTTGCAGTTATTATTAGCTTACAGCAATTCTAGAAAAAAAAAATGTGTTGCCTTTTCTCCTAGCAAGGACATGAATCCTGCCTTGTCATACTTTATATAATGTGAGAAAATGCAAATGCCATCCAAGCTTTCCATATAAAGCATCCTCTCTGTCCACACTCAATTAAAGGTTTCTCTCCCTAATCCTGTCCTTAACTGTCCTGAATCATTACCTGTGACTCAATTCGGATCATACTCTCCATCTCCATCTTTCCTGGGGATGTCACAAAAGCCAGAAATCTGGCCAGCAATCTCTTGATGGCAGTAGAGCAGAAAGATACTGTCGGCTCACAGACCACAGGAGCTCTGAGTCAGAGATCTAGGGTGGTTCATCTGCATCCCTTTGAATGACATTTCTGTGACCTTATACAACAATTGCATGCCTTCTCGGGTGTGCCGAGGGTTTTAATTAATGTTTCTAAGTCTCCCTGATTGCCAAGGATAGACAGTGACTGAAAAGGGCAAATTATTATTACCGATGGAGAGAAAAAAAGGAGAGATTAAGTTTTGTTCCACCACCAGGGAGATACCATTATCTACAGGCACTGTTTTCAGAGAAGGAGGATTACATATACACTTTGATTTATTGGCCTTACACTTACGGTGGGGTCCAAGGCCCGTTAAATTCAAAGTCCCAGCACTCGAATACTCAGTGTACTATGGCTACGAGTGCTGGTCCTAGTTCCATTAAGACTGAGAGGAGTCTTGCTATTCACAGTGAGTGTCCGGGTTCCTCTAATTAGCTGATTTCAGTTCATTTGGCATTAAATAATTCCCCCAGTTCCCATATGTTTGAACAATATGTTCAATGAGGGGGATGATTCTCTGAAAGCAATTAAATAGTTCTTTTAGGAGAGATTGTCATCGGTCACTCATCAGCATCCCGGCTTTTCCTGTCCATGATGAATGTAGATGGCAATTATAAGAAAGTGCTTAACCCTCTCTAATAGCCATTGGCAGCCATTCACACACAGGCCACCACTGTGTGCTGAGAGCACACACTTGAGTTTCACATGTTTTTCAAACCTTGAGTACATTGTTCTAGGCTTTCCAAAGCGTATTGCCGCTGCTAATGCAGCTTTGTAATCTCCATTGCTGCTCAAATGTAAAGGCAGGGGGTCTCTCGGTTTAACATAGAGAAAGAGCTGTCCTATTTGGCCATTTTGGAATAATAATCTTTTTAAAAGCATTATTAGGACTTCTTGAGGAGGGAAGGTGATCAAATGATCATGTTCAGCTCTGTCATGGATACAGCGGATGTGGATGTAGGGCAATCCTGCTCTGTTATGTAACCTGGGGTTAGGGCAACAGAAAACTACAGACAATAAACCCAGGTGTGGCCATGAAGAGTTTGAGGCAGGTCAGTGAATGGGAACAAAAGGGATTCAGAAATTAATAGCGTCTAGGTGATCTCCTAAAGAATGATTTGCCTCCACAAGATGATGAAACCAATTTTATCTCTGGGAACCAAATTTCCACTTTGCGCTTCCAGGGCTTGCTCTGGGGATCCAGGATGACACACATTTAGATGTCTTTCTGAATGAAGAGAATAGAAGCGTTGGTAGTACCTGTCTGACCTATATCTCAACATGCATTGCTCACCTGTGAGTCTGCGATGATGTCATTGACTCTATCATCATATTAGTTCTAAGTGAAGACCCACAACACAAGTGAGAGAGTTGGGAGAAGTGAAGTGGGCTTCCTGTTATGTTATTTTTGCTCTTTCTGGGGAGAACCAGGTAAAACTGAGGAATGGAGGAAGGCTTAATGGCCCCGTGTTCCATTCCCAATATGGGTGTTGTAAAGGGAACTAGGTAACGAAACAGAGGGAGTCAATGAGGTGTGATCCCTTTACTGAACTTTCACGTGGGTTTGTCTGTTCTCCACTAGTGTTTTCATCGTAAGTAATTCACAACATAGGAAAACCTGAACTCTAGATTTGGGTGAAACGACTTCAAATTAGGATTGGAAATAGAGTTGAAAATTAAATATCGTGTACATGATTATATACTCTTATAGCTTTCCACTGAGCGATCAGTGTGAAAATATTATAAAACTGATACGTTTGTACATTGCAGAAATAAGTGTTTGTAAACCAGAATCATTGTGTCTAATTTGTATATACTCAAGGTAGTGTTTTGATGCATAATAGCTTGTTTCCTAATTTACGAGCACTAAAATATTATTGAATATGTTATTTTGAGAAAGGGATCTGGTGATGAAACAGCCAAGTAAGTCAGAGCTGTACAATTCTTGGGATTTATCATCAATAGGAATATGCTAATGAGAATGATAATTGAGGAGTTTGTTAACGAGAATGACGATTTGTCAGCTGATATTGGCTCTGCAGGTACCTCCTAGGGTTCTTTGATTCCTTCCTTTATTTGTAAAGGACTGGTTGTCACTTTGTTGAAGAAATCCGTTGAGACCTAACCATAAGTGAGTCAGGATGCCTGGGCAGTGCGAGGCTATGCCCCGTCCTCCTGGTCATTCTACAGAGGGACCTCTCACTCTGCTTGTAGAATCTCCCCATCTGTAACTGAGTTCTCATTCACAGGCCCTCATCTCTTGTCTTATGCTTTCTCCTTTCTGAAGCCTGCAGTCAGATGGCTCTGAGGTCCTCCTGAGTCCTGAAGTCACCTGTGGGCCTCCGGATATGCTCGTCACAACTCCCTTCGCGCTGACCATCCCGCACTGTGCAGACGTCAGTTCAGAGCACTGGAACATCCACTTGAAGAAGAGGACACAGCAGGGCAAGTGGGAGGTGAGATGCTACGTGGTTTTTGTATTTTTAAAATGGAATTTGGGTTCTATGGATGGTTCAGATTTTATCTTCACCATTCTTATTACGATGGATCAGCTGTGAAATGGTGAATGTTTGATAGTTGCCAAGCAGTTGTGGTATGCATTTTATACAGTCCTCTAGATGTTTGCTAGCTAGACTTTTGTGTAATAATGAAAAAGAGAGGCGAGCTATAATCCAGAGTTATTGTTTGGTTTGAGAATTCAGTTGTAATTACCTGTAGAAATGCATTCGCTATGTACCTACTTGATGAGTTTCCAGACTTCCTCCTCGGCCATGTCCTTTTCTGAGATGACATTACTCTGTGCCAATAAGGATGTAGCTCAAAAAGGCAAGCTAAGCTTTGAAGTATCTGGGAACACACCAGGTGCCTAATATATGTTTATGGCATTAGCAAATACATGGAGGATGATCACTACTGATTGCCTGTGGAAATCAGTACATGTAAGGAGACATATTTCAATCTGAGAGAGACAGGGGAAAAGAATGAGAATACATAATAGGAGGCTTACAGTCAAAGAGACAGTCACCCCCAAGAAAGATGGAAGCTGAATTACTACTTTAAGTCAAAACACTGATTTGCCTGTCCGATTGGGAATTCTTTATGTCTACCTGAAGTCAGTTTGCATAAAACCAGGTGAATTATCTTATTGGAAGACAGTGACCTGTATTTGCCAGTCCCGGAATCTTGCCTCCCAGGAGGTACTTCAGGCAAAAGAAGTAAAAGAAAGTCATAGTTCTCTAGGAGAAAACATACAGTTGCTGTAGTAGATTACATATGCTGGGCCCCGCTGTTTCTTGAGGTAGTCCATTTCCTGTGTTCTATAATGTATTCTGCTATGTATTGGGTCCTGGTGCTGTGGCTGAAGAGCATTTGGGGCTCTACAGTTTGTAGAGGGGTCATGTTGTAGTCTCCTTCCCCTTGGGTTTTGTTTTGCCTTAATTTTTATCACTTTATTTCTCAGCTTTTCCTCACAATCTTCTCCATCCAGATGGTGTTGTATTTATGCTCCACCAAACTGGTTACACATGCCTAAGTTCTTATCAGAGAGGGTGAAATATTCTCGTACATCTTATCCAAGTCATTTATTTAATGGTCCTCTGTGAATGATTGCAGGGAAATGAAAGAGGATAAAGTGTTGGAGTGAAAATAAACATCAACTTAAGGGTATTTTTGAAGGTTTTCAGAAATAGATCTTTGAAAAAAAAAAGTACTAATAATGTAAGTTTGCTTATTGAGGTTAAGGCTCAACTTTTTAAAAGCTGCTATTGAACAATTAATTAGAAATGAAAATTCCAAAGCAATGTTTTGTTATTGTTCCTATTAAAATGGACATGACACTGTACACAACCATTTCATGCATTCTTGCCTTCAGCAGTTATTTTAGTAGAAAACAACAATTTAACATTGATATTTAAGGCAATAGAATATTGGAGGAAAGTTTATTTATATCTCTGTAAACTGTTGGGCCCTGTGGTATTTCCAAACTGAAAGAATTTAACACATCTTTTTCTTTAACAGGAAGTGATGTCAGTGGAGGATGAATCAACATCCTGTTACTGCCTTTTGGATCCTTTTGCCTGCCATGTGCTACTTGATAGCTTTGGAACATATGCCCTCACAGGAGAGCCAATCACAGACAGTGCTGTAAAGCAGCTCAAGGTGGCCGTGTTTGGCTGCATGTCCTGTAACTCCTTGGATTACAACCTGAGGGTTTACTGTGTGGACAATACTCCTTGTGCATTTCAGGTCAGTCTTTTTGTTACAGTTTTATTGTGTGTATGCTTTGAGGATTATGACTGTCTGTATTAGTTTCTTTTATGTTGCTGTCATAAATTACCATGACCAAAAGCAACTTATGGTGAAAAGGGGCTTTCTGGCTTAGGTTCCAAAGGGAAAAAATCTGTCATGTTAGGAATCACATGCTATGGCAGCAGAAGTGAGAAGCTGGCTGACTGTATTTCCATCTACATCCAGGAAGAAGAAAGTGGGAATGAGAAATGAGGCAAGGCTATAAGCCCCCAAAGCCTGCTCTTAGTGATACATCTGTTTTAGCAAACCCAACTTTGGTTCCATATTTTCCCCAAACAGTGCCCCCAACTGGGGGAAAGTGTTCCGATACATGAGCCTATGGGGGACATTTGTCATTCAAGCCATACCAGCTTCCTAAACACCACTAGAGGGGTCTTCAGTGAAAACTTGGGCTAAAAACCCACACACTTTGAACAGGAGCTATGTTACTGTGTGTCCTATGTAGAAGAGACAAGACAATTGGCACTCAAGAAGGGGCACAGATTAAATTCATGAACACTGAAAATACTGTCTACTAAATAATGAAACTATCTAAAAGTACAATCATAATTCAGGAAAAATGTCAATGTCATACAAATGTTGGAAAAGACTTTTTGAGGCCATTTTGCAAATCTTTATGGATAATATTTAAGAGCAAAAGACAGAGATACCTGGTCAAGATAGGAAATTGCACAAAGCACAGAACAGAGAATTAGTTGGTATGGGAAAAGCAGTAAAAAAAATTATGTGAGTCTACTGAAGGATGGAAAGGAAACAACAATGATAAATCACGCCTATCTGTCTCCAGGCAGTTATATACTATCCTGGACACAGTCTAATAACAGGCTATTAGGGCAAAGGTAGTTCAATGTCCTTTTCCATTTTTGGTGCTTTTAATCATGTAAGATTCATCTTAAATTAGATACTCCTGAAGAGTGTGGTTTATTAATAGCTGCAAGGATAATGCAGAACCCTCTGAGGAAGTTTTGCTCATATATAAATAGCATAGCTCTTCTGACACACCTCATTCCAGATCCCTACTATTCCAGTCCTAGGTCATTAAGTCCATTATGCAGAGTGTTTTCTCGGTAACTAGGCTTTAAGACACTGAGCTGGAAAACTCATGTTTACCAATAGAGAAGATGCAGGGACCTGAATCCTGAACATAAGCCAGGAGGTGACACCATGACAAACTGCATCCCCAAACCTTCTTCTCTGTCTGTCTTGTAAGGAACGCAAGTCATTGTGAAGGTCATGCCTAATTTTAACTCTTCAAAGGGGATTTTGTTTTAATATGTGTGGAATTTTGTGTAGAGCTCCAATGAAGCATTAATACTCGTCCTATAATTGTGATTTTATATTCTTCAATTACCCTCCCTCCCGACCCTCACAGGAGAATGATTTATAAGAGAAAATTCATTTAGGATTCAAAAACAAAGAATGGATGACTAAATAGAGAAGTCCTTGTGGGGATTACTGTACATACACTAAACAGTTGTCTAAATGCACAACTAGATGATGTTCCAACTTATCTAGGTGTTAAAGAGGAAGCTCCAGTCTCTGGTGGATAGTCTACTGTGGATTGAATTCATTCATTGCCATCAAAGTCAGCGCTCAACCAGCTTGGCTATTCCTTGGAAGGGTAGTCTCACTGCCTATGTATGCACTAGTAAAACAGACATTTTCCTAGAGAGCTTATCCCTAACACTTTTTAACAGTCTGTTTTTATTCCCTTTGATGCAACCAGATTTTTACAGCAATTTAACTGTTTGGACAGATGTGCATTGCAAGGGAAGTCCCAAAAACATGCTAAGCAAGCCCAGCTTGTACTTCACTATCTGTTCCTGCTGATCATCCACCCTTCTTAGTGCTAGGAAAATGCTCTTCTCTCCCTGTGGAATCCACGTGTCCTCCTTGCATGATTCAGGAGTATGCCAATGTCAGTAAAACCTTAGTTTTGCTTTAGAGATTTGTTTTTCAGTAGATATACCTTTGAGCCCCGCTCATTAAATCTTTTTACCCTAGTGGTCCTTCATCCCTCTAATTACCTAAGATAAAGAAGGTTTTCAGGTAGTGGTTGATGGCACATGTTATTGGAAGGTGTTTGTGATAGTTGTCATGAGCAGCAGAGGCCACAAGTCCCTTCTAGGTTTCAGAGAAATCCTCAACCTGGAATAAATAACTTTTTTGAATTGAGGAGAGATTAAAACATAACTTTAAGCCTATCTGAAGAGACTTCTTCATCCAGAATATACCATCTAGTTTTGTCCTTTTTTCTTTCTTTTCTTCCTTCCTTCCCTCCCTCCCTCTTTTTTACCTTTCTTTTTTGGTTATTTGCTCATGTTCTGTATTTTCACCTTGCTACATAATGTGTTCAGAACTTCCCACATAGAATCATTACTATCACTTTAATATCTAAAATCATCTGGGTTGTATTTTTATGGTTTTATATGCGATATTCATTAATGCTTACTAACCCATTAAGACTGTTCCATTTTAAGAAAGCTTCAACAATTCACTGTTTGAGCCTCTAAAACACTTCATGGCTATTATCAGCTAAAGTAGTATGAGCTAAAAATACTGTGTACATTGTTGGCTTTCTTTCTGTCACCCTCACAGTAATCCCTCCACATACAGAGAAAAATACTTCATTTGTACCATGTCCAAGACTATTAATAAGCCAGGAAAGTAAAAATAAAACAATAACATTCTGGTTTTTGCTAATTACCAGTTTAGTTCCTGACTTTAAGTATGTAGTAAAAGCTGTTACATAAATATATACAGTGCTGGAAAATATTCACATATTCATGTATTCATGATAATAGATATTAACTGGTAGTAACACATTTATGATTTTCATTGCATATATTCATTGTACATAGAACTGTTTAACATGAGGGCATGTTCATACAAGTATATAGTGTATATTGAGCACTTCACGAACCCAGAGTCCCCTGATCTTCCTGATCTCACAACTCCACCTGCTTCTATCAGACCCTCTCTTAGCTTATTTTCTGGAGTGTGATAAAAATACCCCAACAAAAGCAATTTAGAGCCCACAAATGAAACAGCGCACCGTACTTGTCTTTCTAAGTGTGTTTTAATTCACTTCCAATGTTCTCCAGTTGTATCTTTTTTTTTTTTGGTAAACAACATCACTCTATTCCTTACAGCTAAGAAAGAGCTCATTGTGTATGCAAATAATTTTCTTCATCGTTCCTCCGTATTAGACACCTACGTTGCTCCTGCAGTTCAATATTGTGAATAGTTCTGCAACAAACATTGATGTATAAGTATCACTGGGATATGTTGACTTGGAACCCTTTGAGTGAATACCCAAAAGTAGTATAGGTGGGTCATGTGACAAATCTACTTTTAACTTTTTTGTTTTTGTATTTGTTTGTTTTTTTTCTTTTTATGAGAAATCTTTATATTAATTCTGATTGTGGCTGGACTCGTTTCCATTCCAACCAACAGAATGTGAGCTTTCTCTTTGTCCACACATTTGCAGAATTTCTTGTTGTTTATTTTCTTAATGACTGCCATTCTGACTCGGGTGATATGGGATCTCAACCTGTTTGTAACTTTCCTTTCTAGAGCTAGTGAGGTTGAACTTGTTGTGATGTTTATCGGCTATTTCAACTTCCTCTTTTAAGAACAATTTGTCCAGTTCTACAGCCCATTTATTGATTGGATTGTTTGATTCTTTTTCTCCTTGCTTAAATTTTTTCTTCTGAGTTTTCTGACCAGATATTAATCTTCTGCCAAGCATATAACGGGTAAATATTTTCTCACATTTTGTAGACTGTCTTTTCATTCAATGAACTCTTCCCTTCAACCGTGCAGAAGGCTTTTATTTCCATGATACCTCAGTTGGCAGTTGTTAGCATGACTTCCTGAGTGGCTAGAGTCCTGTTCAGGAAATTTTTGCTTATCCCTGTGTCCTAAAGTGTTTTCTCTACTTTTCCTTGTAACAGTTTCTAAGTTTCGAGTCTTAGCCTTTAATCCATTTGGAGTTGGTATATCATCACATTGTTTATTTAGTAACAGTGGTGGAGGGGGTTAGTTTGACTTTGCCATCTGCGTACCACAGTATGCGTGTGGGCATCAAAGGACTAGTTGTGGCAGTTGGTTCTTTTCTTCTACCATATGGGTCCTGGGGATCAAATTCACATCATCAGACTTGATGACAAACACCTTTACCCACTAGGCCAACTTGCTCATCCTAAGACTGTTTATTTCACAGGGATAGGGATAGTTTCACTCTTCTTCATGTGACTATCTGAGTTTCTCAACAACAGTGGTTGAAAGGCTGTCTTTTCTCCAATGTATATTTTTGGCACTTTTAATAGAGTTTATGTTTATCAAAATTAGTATAGAAGTTTTTGCAAGGAGGATTTTGGCAGATATTGCCCATCTTAGAATTTTCTTCATCTATCGCTATAATGAAATGTTTACCATAGTTAGGACACGCTTGTGACAACTGTTGTATTTATTGTATCTCAAAGAAATGATAACAAATATGCGCTCAGCGAGAGCTTGGCTCTCCACCAAGAAGGAAGGCTGCTGCTAGGGCATGGTTACGTGTCTTCTTTCTCATTCATACCTCACTGGGAAGCTCTGTCCCATAAAACACTTAAATGCTAGAAGACTTTGCAAGACGATGAGTCTCCAGACCAACTCTTACTGCCTGATAGCACCTGATTATGGCCAAGCCATTCAGTAGTTCCACCAAAGAATATTCCACTTGAGGAAGTCGAGTAAACAGACACTGTCCCCACCTGTCGGCCTTCCTTCATCCTGATTGCAGGGCAGCACTGGGTGGAAACAGTAATGTCTTCAAATAACACAAACAAAACAGTCATCTCATTGCCGAAGATGTGTTTTAATGTAGGCTTTAATGCCTTAAGATCTGTTCTAATAAAGACATCTACAACTGACTACATAGAGCGTTAGATCAGCTCGGGTATGCTGCTAACCAATAGAAAATGTCAGCCGCTTAGAGATGAGAGAGGGGTGAGCTGAGAATGGCCACGGAGGGAAGTGGGGGCTGTCCTCTCCATGCCTCCTCTGCAATGGCAGAACCAGACATTTTGTGCGTCCTTGTTGAGGCTCTGCCTCAAGACTGAGGACTCAAGATACGTTTTCAAGGCAGTAACATTTTAAGACTTGATTTTGTTACTATATTTTATGACACAGTGACATACACAACATGCACACACACACACACACGGTCATAAATTTTAACATGAGGAAAGCAAAGATCTCATATCTTCATCTTAGGATGAAAAGAACAAACAATAAAACAACTCATTTTTCCCCTTCATGGCACTCGGCACTTCTATTCAGTACCTCTCGGTACTCATTACTTATTTGGCATTAATGTGGATTTAGAACCTAATTTCAAAGGATTTCCTCCAGATGTAGTTCTTATGTTTATCAATAATGCAACCTGGGGAAATATTGTTCATGTAAAGCATTTAAAAGAAACCACCACAGCAACACAATGTGTATATGTGTGTATGTGTGTATAAGTTCAAACAGTTTTGTCTCATAAATATGTAAATTCAGCCTGCCTCTGTTAGGATCCCTGAAGCATACCTGGATATTGCTGGCTGTCTCATTAAATCAACATAAAGAGCTCAATGAGCCACAATGTGCAGGTTTCTCCTGGCTGCAGCTTTAGGAGCTACAAGGTTTGCAGGCCTGAGTAATGAAATGAAGAAGTTGAAGGCCCAGTAAAACCACTGTCCAGAGCGCTTCAGGTGCATTTTATATACACAGAACCAGGCCTCCTTGTTTCAGTAACAGAATTGTTTCAACAGGAGGGGAGATTTAACAGGAGGCAAACAGGAGTGACTGGGAGGCCACGTTGTCCATGTAGACAACTCAAAATGAGTTCAGCAGAGGTGTGTGCATGACTGCTTCACCAATCCAGATGTACTGGTTTCAGGGATGGGCTCGGGGAGGGCTCTCTTCTCTAGTCACGGAAAGCCTGACTTCTTCAGTAATTCAATATTTTTCAGGATACATATTTATCTAGCTGTTCTACTTGCCCTATCAATGTAATTCTGGTCACAACAAATTCAGAAGCAATTAAGTGTTTGCTCAGTAGAACCGGTGTGGGCTTTGTTTGTCATGAGTGTAATTATAACGATCTCTCAGTGAAACATACAGGAGTGTTTACCTTGGAAATTTGATTTCTTGTTTCTGAAGTCAGGCTAACTTGATAAAGAACTTGTTTTGTTTCGTTTTATTTTATTTTTTTTTCTGGCCTTTTGACTTACAAACCCTTATGAGCACTATTACAAATAAACACACACTCTACAACATTTATTTTGAGCCAAAAGTGAATGTTAGATAATGCCTGTCTTAGTGAAGAATTGCAGTAGAATAGAGAGCACTTTGCCTGTATTGTGAAGGTGCATCCCTGGGTGTGCTGCTGCCGCCTGGGTAAGGTCACATTCAAATGAAATCCACATACTCCTAGAAACTCAGTGGTATTGGAATCAGTGTGGGGGCAAAGAGTTTTAGTTTAAGGAAAGTTCCCGTTAGTTTAAAAGCAGTCAGAAGGAATACCATCAAGAAAATAAATACCACATGCTGGCTCAAATGGATGGAGGCAGAGGGAACACTGCTATACACTGCTGGAGGAAACGTAAGTTAATACAACCATTATGAAAATCAGTATGGAGGTTCCTCAAAAAAATTAAAAATATACTGTTTGATTCAAGAGTAACACTCATGAAGAAATTGAAGCAAGCATAACACAAAGATATCTACATGGCCTTGTTCAGTGCAACACGGTTCACAATAACCAACTTAGAGAATCAGCCTAGACATTAATCAGTGGCTGAATAGATAAAGCAAATGTGGCACATATACACAGAGGAGGCGTATTCAGCCATAATGATTAATGAAATTTCATTTACAAGAAATGGATGAAACTAATGAGTATCCCGTTGGTGAAATAATATAGACTCTGAAAAACCATGAATTCTCACACAATTTCTAGACTTAAAAAAAAATAAGATATAAAAGTAGCAAAAGGGCCCTGGTGGGAAGAGGAACCTTTGAAGGGAGGAGGGAAAGCAGGGTAATGGGGTTGTTATGATTAAAGTAGAGGGTGTACATGGAGAAAATGTCATGACGAGGCCCATTATTTAAAAATAACAACTCAACAAGGACCAGCAAGAGGGCTCAAAAGGTAAAGGCACTTGCCACCAAGCCTGATGACCTGAGTTCAGTCTCAGGAACTCACATGATGAAATGATAGAAATGATTCTTGCAAATTGCACCTCTCCACACGCATACCCACACTACGGAAAATAAATAAATCTGAACAGGCATGCATAACCTAAGCAAGAAAGAACAGTTGACTCTTGTTGACCAAATGCCTATATTTCAGCAGCTTCTAATCCCAAGTGTGGGGTTCTCTCTGGCAGTGGAAGTGCGTGCATCACAAGGGTGCTCAGTAGTGTACAGAAGCCGTATGCTTCAGCGTGGTTCTTCCTTTGCTTTCCTGCTCCCACAGGAAGTGGTTTCCGATGAAAGGCACCAAGGCGGCCAGCTCCTGGAAGAACCCAAGCTGCTGCACTTCAAAGGGAATACCTTCAGTCTGCAGATCTCCGTCCTTGACATCCCGCCTTTCCTCTGGAGGATCAAGCCGTTCACTGCATGCCAGGTACCCGCCAAGGGAACGTCTTACAGACACAGCTTGGCTGTGACCAGTACACCTGGGAGAGTCCTTCTTGTATGGTATGGATCGCACCTCCAAACTCTGAGCGATATAATGGTTTGAGTGGAAGGTACTGCCCTACATTCACAGGTGCCTTGCAAGTGGGAGAAAGAGTTCCTGCCTCTCAGGTTATGCGCCACTTCCTTCCTCTGTTTGAATTGCTCGGTATAGGTCTAAGATGGAAAAATGGAACCGCTTAAGAGTAAGGATTGTGTGTTGTTTTTATTAAAATCAATCATGAGACCTTGTTTTAATCACAGTCAGCAGCGAAAAAGCAGAACGTCTCAGGGTGACGATTTTGAGTGATAGCCGTGGCTGAGAACAAAGATGTTCCCTTTCATATGTGAAGTGCTTGCTGCAAATGCAATGTGAAAGATGAGAAGATACTCCTAGTCAGAAAGTAAAGGCAAGAGAAGCCTCCCTGGAGTCCTTTTATAAATACATATACATACATACATACATACATACATACATATACATACACACATATGTATTAGTATACATATGTCTCTCAATAAAGATATCTTTAACATCTCAGGGTTATTCAGTTATGCTTATCGTAAGAAGATACCTGCCAAGTTTATGATCCTGACGTTGAAGTCTAAGGCATCTCTTCATTGTCATAAGCAGGTCACCTTTGCTTCAAATGACAGGACATTTTCTTAACCCTGGAATAGTTTCTGGGAGACCCATGCTGGTCTGCAATTACGGGGTATTTTCACCCCTGGCAGCATAGGTGCAGAGGCATGTGGGGATTTTTAACCTTTCCATTCTTGTAGAACACACACTCATACTTCACGCATACACACTCACTCAAACACACTTGTTACACTGATAAATAGTTATTGAGAATGGGAACTAACAAGATAGCAAAGAGAAAACACAGGCATTCCATGACAGAGAAGGCTGGGCCACCAATATTTCCAACTTATAAAATGCAGAAATCCAAAACTGGATATAAGTCTCTATTTTCCCATTTAAGTCTCATAAGTCTTACTTTCGGGAGCCACTCCTCTCTATACAGTTTTACTACATTCAAACATCCAAAGTAACAGGAACATCTCTCCAGGCCCCAATATCTCCCCTCTGATTTGGCACAGTCAAGAGATTTCCTGATAGAATATTATTGAATCAACATAGTGCCAGTGCTCTTCAAGACCTAAATGTCTTTGCCTTCCAGGAGGCAGATTCAAAGTTTCTTTTCCAGAGTGAGTTTCAGAGTATTGTTAAGACAAATCTTTCTAGCCATTATGTATATTAATCTTTATAGGTTGTCAGGGCCTCTTTGCACTGTGTCTGTTACAAGTCACTTAGTCCCAAGTCTCTATTACATTTAAGGTTTAAATACTAGGGAGAAAAAAGATGGATGAAAAGGCCATCCACTTGTAGACTCCTCAAAAGGAATTCCAGAACCAGGGACACAGAAGGAATACCCTGAAGAGAACAGGACTGGGGATAGGGGTCATGGGGTGGAGGTCGGAAGGTGGGGCAGGTACCTGTAGACCTCCCAGAATGCAACAGCACTGACCAGAGCCAAAGGGCACTGGAATACAAGGAATCTAACACACTTTACTACTAGTGTGGATTGGAATTCATGAAGGTTATGAACATGTATAAATATTTGCCTTCTTTAATTGAGCCTAGTATAAGGAGGGTCTAGGAAGGCTGAGAAACAGTTTCATTTTCCCAATGGCAGGAGGCTTCTCACCAAAGTCTTCATTTCTACTTCATTTTTCTAACCCCAAATTACTTTCCACTACCCTTACCCACTAATCTCTGCCCGTGCCATTACTAAGTCCCTCAGATTGTGTGAGTGAGTATTATGCCAGGCTTAATGGCTAAACTGTATTTGTTCCAGACATTATTAGATCAAAGCACTTTGGGTTGGATTTGTGGTCAGCCTACTTGGACCTGATGTAGATCATTGTGTGTACTGACAAACTTCGTATAAATAGCAGAGAAAGAGTATTCAGTAGGGATTAGTGGTTAGGAAATGACCACTAAATAACCCGCTGCCCCATTTCTCTCTCTGTTTATCTCAGAGAGATGTTGTAGAAACAGAAAATCATGCTAGTCCTGAGATCTGGTCTCTTCTTCAACCACTAAGTCTCCCTGTCATCTTCCAGCCCGAAGCATGGGAAGCTGGAGGTGCTATTACTATCTCTTTCTGACTGCAAATTGACAGTCTTGAAATTGATATATTACAATTGGCACACATTCCAAGATGGTATCCTGTTTAGTTTTTGTTTTTTTCTGGCAGATGGAATTTCCAAGGAACTACAAGCCTAAGAGAAGGGTTCAAAAAATATCTGCCTGTCAAGATAGCAACAGTTGCATGACAGGTTGTTTTGAAACAGCATGAGTTAGGTCTGTGTCCTGAGCTCTAAGGAGATGAGGCCGTGTTTAGGAGGATCACTTTGATTTCTAACCAGGTACTGGAGCGATCCATCATGCAGAATGTCATCCAACTTCTGCATGAGAGAAGGGAGGGCCCGTCAGCAGCACCCACTGACCTTGGCTTAAAGAAAAACCTCTATCCATAATGCTAGCCTCCCCACGTGACTCATTCCTTCATGCTTTCTTCCCAAGATTCAAGATGACCTTAATTGAGGATCCACTACAGCTGCCATCTACCCCCATCTTGCCCTATCTGGGAGATAACTAAATAACCCTGCTCTCAACAGGTCATGGGACCTGATGCTTCTTTACTATAATTTCCCTTTGTCTTTACTGAGTCTGTATTGGAAAACTTTGATAAGCTTTATAGTGGCATTTATTTACTTATTTAGAACCGATAAAGCCCAAAGTCAGGTTGTCTTGTCCCTGAGATAAAGACAGCTGTCTTTGCAACATGCTACGAGTCTTCCAAAAGTCAGTGTCTGTCTCCTTCTAGGCTAAGATTTGCATTCTCTCCATCTGCTAGGAACGTAATTATAACGGGGACCAGAATGAAAACATTTCTGGAATTCTTTAACCGCACATAACTTTGCTATCCTTTGTCCTCTGCACAATTTCTGCGCAGTTTCTCTCAGCTCAGTGAGCATTGTTGGTGATCTGTTTTTGTTTTGTTTGGGGGACAGGGTGGGTGTTTCTCCCCTTCTCCTCCGCTTTCTTCTTTGGGATAAATGAAAGCAAAAACAATTGCCTTGAAAATACACTAATCGCCTGGCTTGCAGTTCTATCATTTTTTAATGTTTTGTTGAATACTACTGGCAGCTGCTATTCAACAATGAAAAACTATCCCTTCAGTACTGTCTTAAAAACAGATTTCAGAGTGTTTTGATTGTGTACAATGGCACGGAGAGATAGGAGAGAAGACATTCTTATGCCGAGTCTCATGTCTTTCTACAAGGAAAGACTATCTGTAGAGAATATTAGTCTCCTGTGTTCCAGTGTTTGAGAAAAAAAATACAGGAAACTTAGCAAGTGATATGACAGGAAACACTTGCAAAGAGGTGGTCAGTACCATTGTGGAAGAAAATGTGAGCATTGCCAAGGATCCCAATCCACAACAGAAAATGGAGATTTTTCTTGAGGTTTTGAACTGGGCTCTGTCTAACCCTGAAAGCCAAGTGCTTACATTGTGCTGTACTGACTGAATGTCAGCTGTCCTAGCAAAGAAACCCCACTGGTTGATCTCACAGTTCTGTGTTGTAGTTGGTTTTTCTGAAGGAGACTTACAAAGTAGCTCTGCAAAACCAACCGGTGAAGAGATTTCATTTGAGAGATTATTAGACAGAGAATGTAGAGAGCAGGGGCAGGTCATGAAATGGTTGACGCCTGAGAAGGCCAAGCAGGAGGCTGGATTTATAATGTGAGGCACTGAGGTCTTCTGTGAGCTATCAAGGAAAGGAATCATGGGATAAAGGCCAAGTTGCTAGGTAACAGTCACATCAGTATCTCTCATGGCTAGAGGTGATAGACCGTGATGCTGTTCCTGATGGATGCCAATCAACCGACTTCCCCTTGATTCTCCTGTGAATCCCCACACCCTGCCAAGCTTGTCTAGTAGAGACTAGAGGCAGAAGCGTGTGAGACAGGATTCATTCAGCTCCAGTGAGGTGTAAGGGGGTTTGCTAAATGACCATGGAAGAGAGATGGTAAAAAAAAAAAAGGCCTAAGAAGTAAATGCCAAATAGCATTTGTAGAGTGCCTCAGGACTACAGTGCCAGAGACTGATGCTGAGATAAATGCCAGGATGTAGCTATTAGAGCCTTGAGAAGGGAGATGACAGTTGGTCTTGTGCAAGCAGATGGGACCGAGTTCAGTGGGCAGAGGGAGATGTGTAGGAGGCTGAAGCATTAAGCAAGAGTAACCCATGGATTGCAGAATGGGAGAAGACTCAGGAGAAGGGATTGTGAATGCTGTAAAGCACAGTCATCCTTGAGGCCTCCTCTGCTCTCTCTGTATATCTTCGGAGGAAAGTCTACTGACTTTTCTTTGACTCAGGATTAAGAGCAAACACAAAAAAAAGTCCTACACAGTTGTGTTCTTGCTAAGATGGATGGCAATTGTGAATGCCTCATGTTTTCTCTTCTCCAGAGCTTGCTGCTGTATCCTCTTTAAGCATAACGCAATCTAAAAATTTTAAAATCCATCTATCATTGGCATGTTCTCCAGAAAGGATCTGTTGCTAAAATCCCTTCCCAAAGGGAGATATAAGCAACATCTCCTGTTCTTAAAGTCCCAATGACAGGCAGAGGCACTGTCCACCAAATTTCACTCTTTTGGGTTTCATTAGATGCTTCTTATGGAGTCTGGGGTGCTCCATACCCCAAAAGGTTGCACCTAGAAAGCCATAACCGAGCAATCATGAGGGCTTCCCCATAGCTAAGTCAGTGGAGCCTGCCTCCCCTAGTCTCCCTTGGCCTATATGTACGCTTGCTCCTCCCTGATCCTTACAAGTATCTAAGGCAGAGCTGTATACAACTATGGCAGGAAGCCATTGGATATGTAGGTGAGGCTTCGCCTGAGACGTCTATCCACAATGAGGGGATGGAAACAGTCAACAAGCCTGGCTGGGACAAACCATCTGCAGAGCTGAACAGCATAGTGCTATCCAAAATTTGTGTTTGTATCTGTATAGCTTTTAGAGAGAACTGAGAAGCAGATTATACAAAGAAATGTGAACACTGGAGCTCAGGAATAAACACTTCCTCGAAGTGAATAATTAGGACTGTGGCCACGGCCTTCTAGCACATTACAGGCCTATCACCAGCCACACTTTGGAGTTTCCAGCTTCCAGTCCTCATACATCTCTTGCCACCTTTCAGCTGCAGCATTGCAGAAAATTATATTTTTAGCAATGAAGGAGCAAATTAATGAGGTGATAAACAGAGGAAATAAAAGTGATGATGAGGGCTGTTAGAAGCTGGGCTTCCATGGTCATTGCCAAGTCCCCAGACACATCTGACTAGGAAGGAGATACTTTTTAACACATAAAAACAAACAAAAAAAACGACAACAAAAACAAAGTAAAAGCAAAATGCCTTTGTTAGCATGCTCCAGCAAGTATTAAGGAAAAGGAACAATTCTGGTTTAGTAAAGCCTACATTTGCCACGGAGTTATATAAGTCACTAAGCATGGGACAAAACCTAAATTGTTATAATTTCTTATTATATTGTACAGGACCAACTGTAGGCGATTAGATAGTTTTGTCACTATGGGTGTTAAGCATGTCTGTGTCCCTTTCTGGGTCGTGTACAGCTGTATCAGATACGTTGACTATTTGTCCCTATACAAGTCACAAGTCTACATGAGTCTGTGGTATGGGCAATTAGTTCTGGCTAGTCAATTTCTCAGTATAATTCTCACTTACATGAGAAGATCGCGTTCTACTCCTGGCTTATATAGAAGGATGAAGTACAAGAATCCTTCTAAAGAAGATAAATTTTAGTGAGAAAGGTTAAATTTTAGTGGTATTCATTCTAATTGTGTGTGTGTGTGTGTGTGTGTGTGTGTAGGAGTGACATCTGAACTCTTGCAGCATGGCTTAGGAATTAAAATATTATCAATTGGAATTGACATTAATTACTTCTGTGCTGCCTGGCATATGTTGAAACATTATTTCTGTAATTCCACCAAAGTCACTTAGGCAATTATCTGTGCAATGATCACCATCATCATCATAATTGTTGTGACTAAGTCTCTCCTGTTCTGGTTTCTGGAAGCAGGGCTCTGCTCTTCACCCCCTCTCCTGTCCACCCTTCCCCACTGCAGGAAGTTCCCTTCTCCCGAGTGTGGAGCAGCAACCGGCAGCCCTTGCACTGTGCCTTCTCCCTGGAGCGCTACACGCCCACCACCACCCAGCTGTCCTGCAAAATCTGTATCCGGCAGCTCAAAGGCCATGAACAGATCCTCCAAGTGCAGACATCCATCCTAGAGGTAAGTCTTGGATGTGGGTCCTTTGAGCCCCTTCCTAAGGGACAGTAGGAATAAAGAGCACATATGTGTCATGGCTCTGCTGTTGTTAGGAACTTCAAAACGTAGGCTCTTGATTCTCATTTCCAATGAGGAAGACCACACTTTCTCAGACTCAAAACTGAACTGAGCATCCCACTGAACAGGAACCTCACCCTTTCTGAGATCCTAATCAAGGCACTGTAGAGAGACTTTTGGGGAAGGAGCAGGTACAGGGATTCTTCTACAGCAAACAGTTTCCTAATTCATAGCAGACCTGGGATACTTGCTGATGTGTCCATGGTAGATCAACACAGTAGTTGAGACTCAGGTGGTCACTGGGTTATTTATTGCTCAGCTGGTTCTTAATAATGCTTTAGGAGACAGTTGCCTTGTCTAATTAACCTTTGAAGACCCTCACCACCCTCACCACCTCACCTTTCTCACATCCATGTCTTTTTGTTTATTTTGTGAGCCACCAATTTTAACATGTAAATTTGTCAGCATGCAACTCAGTTTCAAGTTTCCTTCCTTCGAATGTGTATGACTGTAATGCATTTTCACTTCTTTGCATTTTTATTTCAACTCATTATTTATGCAAAGTGAGTATTGCTAATTCCCCAAATAGTTTTTCGGAGGCCTGGATAGCTTTCCCAAGGATCGTGTCTTACAATTGATAGCTGTCTTAACTGATGTGTATGTGCGCTGTTTGCATTCATTATTGCCAATTAGCATTTAGTACTGAAGCAGCTTTGATGGGGAAAGTACATCCAGAAATCTGGGCAGGGTATTTTTAGAAACTCTTTCATGAACAGTCCTGGCATATTTAATGCAATACATTTCCCAGATAAAATACAAACAAATGTTATTGAAAACTTTTTTTTTCTTAGATTGTAACTTCTTTTAGTAATAGCTCATCCTGAAGTTAGATGACTTATTTTATTTCTAGTTTTTTTTTAATTGGTTAAATTTGCTGACAGCTGCATACATGATATAATGTGGTGCTTCTCAACCTTTCTAGTGCTGAGACCCTTTAATACAGTGCCTCATGTTGTGGTGACCCCCAGCCATAAAATTATTTCCTTGCTACTTCCTAACTGTAATTTTGCTACTGTTATGAATTATAATGTAAATATCTAATATGCAGGATATCTGATATATGGTCTTTTGGTGGTTGTGACCCACAGGCTGAGAACCACTGCTGCCATGCATGCTGGTTACTCTCATTTCTCATCTTTTATTTCCCTCCCACCCCTGTCATCGGCTCCCCACCAAATCCCTCCCCCATATCCATGTCTTTTTACTTGTTCATTTTGTGACCCACTGATTTTAGCTAGGACCATCTGTCTGACCAATGGCTTGGAACTATCCATTCGCGTGTGGTGGGTTCATTAATGCATACACAGCTGAAAATAGTTACATCTCTTGCCCAGAACCCATCAGTAACCAAAAGTTCAGCAAGCAGGGGTAGGGCTCTCTGTGTCCCTGCCCAATCCATGATTGGCAGTTGACAGCCCCAGTCTTGGGCAGACAGCTGCAACTGACATGAGATATGTTTGCAGTGGCTGTATCATCTTATTGCCCTTCTTTCTGTTTTCCAGCCCTTACATTCTTTCAGTTCCCTCTGTGATATCCGTGCCCCTTAGAGGGAGCAGTACAAAAGCCCCATCTATGGCTGATCACTCGCCTCCATCACCCTTCCTCACCATCTTGAGCAGTCATGAGTCTGCCTTGACTACCGTTTACTGCAAAGGGAAGCTTTCCTGATTAAGTAGCATTTGTCTATGGCTAGAAGCATAAATATTTAGAATGCAGTTTGTCACCATGACAACTTGGCTAAACAACAGAAATAAGTTCCCCTCTGGGGCCTATGCCTCCCCAGCCTTGGTTTTTAAAATGAGAAACAAAAGAGAAACCCCCCCACCAAAAAAACAAAAACACCTAATTTTCGAGTGCACCCATCAAAAGGCAGAAGAAACAGGCATCAGACCTGGATTGCCTGACATGTCTGTTAACAGGTCAACCAAAGAATTCTAGGTTTGAAAACTTTGTTGTTTTTTTTGTTTGTTTTGTTTTTGGTTGTTTTTTTTTTTTATAAGACACCTAAATGCTGCGGATCAACTTCTGCTATTGAGGAAATTTACAGAAAAACAAATTAGGAGGATTGGTATGCTCTAATACTTTCTGTTATTGCTTAACTAAATTCGTGAAGCACATCAAAGGAAAATCAGCCAAGAAACCCAATCCTTTCTACCTTTTGTTGTTGATCTCTTTTCTAATGATTCAAAGTTAACCGTGACATTGAGCCATCAAGAAGACAAGCATCACAGTATCTCTGGACACTGGGAAACAAGTATCAAAATAGCATCAGATTTGTTGTTGACTGATAATAATTGGTTCACAGCCTTCTGCATTTAGATGCTTTACTGCTCTTTTCATTCTGTCAAGGATTGGTTTATTAATTGCTTAAAGTATTACTGCAGGAATTTGGCCCAGTTCCCAAGCATCTTAGGCATGTCTAATTTGCTAGCATTTTCTGTGTTAGAGGACAACTAATAACTTCTGAAAGACCCTGTATTTTAGGCTCTGTTTTATTTGTCACATAACCATTATGGCCCTGTGGATTAAGTATTACTGCATTCCCAATTGTATGTGATATAAAATATCAAGGAGGTTACTCTTCTTGGCTAAAGATACTGAGCTAATGAGATGTGCAACCACAGTGCAAACAGAGAGACCTGACTGCAGGCTCAAAGTCTCTACTTACTTACTATATTATTTCAGGACCCCAAAATGAGCCTCATTGTGACCAACCATCATGCAAGTGTTCATCTTGGGAGCTCAGGCACTGGTGGCAAACATCCCAACACCAGTAATTTTGTTCTTAAATACATAAATGGAGTGATGGGACAATTGATTCTCTTGTCAAAAAAAAGAAATCAGAACTATGGAGGTATCTTGGTCCTTAAAGAGCTTGTGGTGCAAGCATGTTGCCCTGAGATCACTCCCCAGAGCAAGTGTGCTGCTGTGTGTTTCTAATGCCAGTTCTGGGGAGACAGAGATATACAAATTTATAGAACTTACTACCACCCTACCCTAGAAGGTAAGCTCTAGGTCCAATGAGAGATCCTGTTTCAGCAAAACATAAGGCAGATGGTTCCTGAGAAGAAACAATACTCAAGGCTGTCCTCTGGCCTCAACGCACAGACACACCCACAAGTGTAAGAGCACATATGCCAATACACAAAAGAAGAAAACATAGATTGCCAGTGTTTGGGTGATGGAGTATGTCAGTGTTTATTTTATAGGTGGTCAAGAAAAGAATGTGTATCATGTGTGTGCCATCATTGAACTGTCTCTCAGTCTCCTTCCAGTGTCTGGGGAAAGGACACATCTGGTGGTCAATAACAACTGTTGTCTTTTTCTAAAATTGACTTTCATAGTAAATGGTTTAAGCAAAGGACTGAATATGGACAGTGCTCAGAAACTGATTGCTGGGGCTTCCCAGGAAGGTGACATTCTAGACATGAATGACTTGGAGTAATAAACCAGTTTTGAAGGGCGGTCACACTTCCTGGTCACCAGGCTGGAAACACTGACTTTAAGGGTTTAGAAAGTTCCATAAGTTAGCCTCTAGGGCTTATTGAGTAAACCCCATCACAATAATATGGAACTTTTGTAGCTTTTGATAGATGTCATTGATTTTATTTTCTTAATCTTGTTCCCCCAATCCCTATGCATTTCAGCTCAGGATATTTATTCTTTGTCTTCTTTGCGTGGGTTCTCTTAGTGTCACAACTTCCTATATTTGACAGCAACCATGAAAGATGTAAGCATGTGCGTTCATGGGTATGTATGTATATTACATGTCTAAGTCAATGCAGTGATCATACTCATTGAGACATTGATTCTATGCGCTGTTACATCTGTCGTTTCCCTTCATGTGTCTGCTCTAAGTGATTTTCCAAATAAATACCATCTTTGCAGTGACACTTAAATAAAAGGTTATAGCCAAAATAATATACTTTTTTAAAAATTTATTTGGGCTAAATTGTGTCAGTCTTTCGTAGCACTGAATTCCTTCCTCTTAGGTGCAATCCTGTCGAATTACATGACTACTGGTAACTGAGGCTCTCTCAAATCAACACTGTCATCTATCTAAACGTGTAGCCTGGAACACTCCAAGGAACAGGAAAGAACCCTCACATAATTTATCCCACCATTTTTTCCCTAATATAATATTATTGAAGACAGTTTTGGGTAGAAATGACTTAAATGAGAATCTTGGATGTTACAATTTTCCCTTTAAGCAATTCTCTTATCTTTCCTCCAAAAGTAGTGGAAGTTGGGGGATAATTTGTCTGCCATAAAATAGAGCACTTGGAATCTCTCGGTGATTTACAACTCCCTATGCAAGCCAGGTAGCAGCCGCTTATCTCAGATGTACAGAGCATGAAAATCTACTGTTCCTCTGCATATTTAATTTAAACACTCAGAGAATGGGATGTACCTACAGCATTCTTATTACTTGGTTCAGATGTGTTTTAGAATGCATCATAAATGTTTCATAAAGTGCCACCCTGGTAGAGGGGAAATATTTAAGTTTGAAAATTTTAAGAGTGAAATGGATCCACTTATTAAAGTGTAATAAATTCGAAAGTGCTTAGTTTTAAATTCAACCTCATATGTTCTAGTCATATATTCTATTCTTCAAAGGAAAGCCGCTTTCTCCTACTTCGTTTTCTGCTTTTTCAAAGTGGCTTCTCTCCTGCCAAGAGATTCTTGGGGGTTAAACTATCCTAACTTGTCTCAATGCAGCCTGAGATCCAGTCTGATTATTTTGATTTTGAAGAGTGCAGTTAGTAGGGGACTGCTCAGTTGGTCACATGCTTGCTGTGAAGCATGGGGACCCAACCTCAGATCCCCAGCGTGCGTGTAGTTAGAAGCCAGGTGAAGTGATGCACATCTCTAAGTCCTTTACTGTGGAGGCAGAGACAGGAGGATCACTGGGACTTGCTGTTCAACTGGTAGAATCACCGTGCATCAAGTTCAGTGAAAGACCCTTTGTCAGTGAATAAGATGGGAAGCAACTGAGGGAAATTCCCAAAGGCTACCCCTTTCCCCAAGCCTCATGAACACACACAAACACTTATTTTTTAGGAATGTAGGGCCTTACCGTTTTTAGCCAAGTGCTCTACCAACCAAGATATATTCCCAGCCCAAGATTCTATTATTCTAAACAATTCAAGGTAGCATGTAGTTGTCGAAAGCTAATTTTGTGTGTTGTAATTATTTATCCTGGATCTTTATTCATTTTTTTCATGTTAAAGCCATCTTCCCTTAGGTTAAATCCTTTGGTACCGTTTCACACAGGAGACTCTAGTGTTAACTTGAGTAAAATTCTTTTTTTTTCCCCTTTGGGTCCGTCTTTCTTCTCTCTTCCTTTCTGCTCTAGTCTTCAAGTCATAGAAAATATGTAAGGAAGCTATCCCTACTTGATTTGCATTTTTAGAGGCTAAAAGAAGTTTTACAAACCATGATAAAAAATAATGTCTACTTGTAACCTATTTTATGCAGTAAGAAGCTGAGTTGGTTTATTTTATAACCACACAATATATCAGAACAGAACTGTCCACTCTGTCTGGGATAAGTACCTATCAGTCCTAAGTCTATTCAGCCTATGCCTACCATTCCTTCAAGGCTAACTCCAACACCTCTTCCATGAAGACACTCCTTCATATAAATTTCCAAGGCATAGTGTTAATATCACCTGCACAGGATCGTTCATAACCCCTCTGCTCTGTGGATTTCCAGTTTGTTTTGAAGCAGTAAAATGGAGGCTGGCGTAGTAACTAGGACATCCAGCTTGCAGTTTCAGGTGTGTCACAAATTATGTGGGTGGCTTTTTACAAGCTTTTATACTGTCTGCCGTGTCTGTGGACATTGCAGGAAGTCTCATTAGGGAGCTGAGAATAAAGGTTATATAGCATCCAGAGTTACAAGCTAGGGAGGATAGAGTCCTCCTGCAAAGCCATTTAAAAAGACTGATTTTTGAAACTGCTTTTGTTATTAGACCAGACCAAACACCAACACTGAAAGAATCTGTATAAGATTGTTCTATAATGTAGTATGGAACAGCATGGAAACCAGACAGTAGAACTTAAATGATAACAGGAATTTGGGATACTGGTCCTTACACATACGTTTGACCATGAAGCTATTCTGTCTTCAAATATCTTAGATATGCTTTGGGGCATCCTGGGTTTTCAACACCCAAGCCATGCCACCATGTCCAGTGATAATGGAAAAAGTAAGAAACACTGCCAAACATTTATAAAACCTCTCCATCAGCCAGACACTTTAGCTGACAGACTTTGAAGGAAACTTGTCACACCCAAGTTCTTAGAGTTGCACAAGCCTGACACTTCTCTGAAGAGGGTCACGATGGCTGCAGTGCCCACAGTAGAAAGATATTAAAAGGTTAGGAGTCATGGAGAAATCAGTACAGGACTTAGAGCAGTGATGAGCCATGTGCTGACATGAAGAAGGATGCAATATGCCATACAAATGCTAGTTGAGTGGGGCTTAAGGCCTCGTCATCAGTCCCTCAGCCCTCCTTGCCTTCCTTTTCTCTTTCAACATAACAGATTATCATCAATTTAATGCCATAAAGAAATGCTATTATTGTAAGTCAGAAGTTCACACTTGGCATAGCTGTCTTCTCTGGTCAGGATATCACTAACTGAACCATGAGTGAAGATTGGCTAGGGAAATACTCTTACTGTAGCTCAGAGTCCACCCTTGTCCAGATTGTTGCTACAGCTCAGTTCCTTATCCTGTGGGATGCTGGTCCCTGCTCCATATGATGGCCATAGACCATGGGTTATTTTGAGCTCCTAGTTACACATCTCCTTTACAGGCATTTAATTCTCAGCATGGTCATTGCCATCTTCCTCCAAATCTGGGGGTACATCTCAGTGGTAGCGGATTTGCCTATCTTGCACAAGGCCCTGAATTCAATACCCAGTACAGACAAAAGAGGTGGGGAAAAAAGGGAGAGAGACATAGAGACAGAGGAGACAGAGACAGAGAGAGAGAGAGAGAGAGAGAGAGAGAGAGAGAGAGAGAGAGAGAGAGAGAGAGAATACATTCCAAAAGACTTATCCTTTTCTCCTTTTCGAGGCTACCTAGTTAAGTTTGACCCACAGGGGAAAAGGAGAATAATTAAATCAAAGCCATCTGATTAGGTACTTTAATTATGTCAGCAGTATCTCTTTTATTTTATGGCATATAATAATCATGGGCTTTATTCCACCGGATATTTGTGAATTCTTTAGATTCTATTAGTCCACATGACTAATATGCAGCTACTGCTGCAACCTGACAGATACTGTCCTTGTGACTTTATTTGAATGCGGTGACCGGACAGTTGTGTTGCACTGACATAGCAAATCCTGACTGGACAGCCAACTGTCCATTAGAAGCAGGTGGGCAGACGGCACGCAGAGAAGCTACCAGCCAGCACACGGGACACAGCTCACGGAAGTGTGGTCTCTGGCAGAATCTGTCTCACGGAGGGGACTTAAATCAAAACCAAGATTTATCACAGTGCCACACAGCTCCAGGACTGGGAATAGAACAAGCTTCTGTAGCATTAACATACAGTCTCCCCTTACAGCTTCCCAGTCTGCTGCTTTGATCAGCCCATTCATCTTTGGCCTCAATGACTATCAGAGGGTCATTCCTCATACTGAACCCAAATCTGTCACCAGGTGGCTTCTTCATAGTAATCCTCATCTATCTCCTAGAGCCCTAAAAAATAAAACAAAATAAAATAAAATAAGAAACACTCAATTCTGCCTTTACCAGGCAAGGCAGTATACTAAGATCCGGTGGCTTGTGATATCCCTGTGGAAGAGGCTCCTGTAAATCTTTAGGACATGACAGATGGGCCACTAAAAAGGGTCCTTACTATTTTGAAAACTAAGGAACCTGTCAATGTGTTTTATGTATGCATTTTGATCACGCGCCTTAACACAGATTTTCGAAAACAATAATAAAAAAAATGTCAGCCGTCTTTTCCTTTGGATCTGACCATGCATCACTTATCTTGTTTATAGAGTGAACGAGAAACCATCACTTTCTTCGCACAAGAGGACAGTACTTTCCCTGCACAGACTGGCCCGAAAGCCTTCAAAATTCCCTATTCCATCCGACAGAGGATCTGTGCTACGTTTGATACCCCCAACGCCAAAGGCAAGGACTGGCAGATGTTAGCACAGAAAAACAGCATCAATAGGTAATTGGGGGCAACTTTTGAAAATGCTTTGACTTAGCAAACCCTGAGAAATGAAGCGAGCTGGGGTAGCCACGTGGGATGGTTATCATGCTGGATACTCTTGTCCACTTTTGGATGGACAAGTTAAACTCTGGTATCAATGCATCAAGTGTCTATTGCCATCTCACTGTGCCTCAGAGCACACTACCAAAAAGTCGTACATTGGTTTTGCACTGTGTCCAGGTTTGTAATCTGGGTAATTCAATCAGAAGCCTACACTGTGTTATCCTGGTGAATGATTAGGGCATAGTTTACACTGGCACATCAACCCAGGGCAACAAATATCTTGCATGTCCCCTGCCCATCAAGAAATGGTATGCACTGCTTGGCCCCTAATGAGTACATACTTAGTCTACAAAAGTGGGTACCTGCATACAAGTTAGAGGGCATTTTAGGACAACGTTTAGATCTGCCACTAAGTGAACAAAAGTTATCTTCACACCACCACCTAAACAATGTGCTGCAGAAGGTTGCAGTGCCCCTTACTTCGTGGGTTAGTTGCTGCCCCGTCCTAGAGTCGACTAGAACAGAGAAACCTCTCTTATGAGAAACCTCGCTTATGCTCCATTACCTCAGAGGAGCAGAGGCATGGGTAAGCTCTGCAGAGCAACACCCATGGGTAGTAGAAGCCAGGATTGTGCTGGGTTTGGTATGGCTCGTGTGGATAAGGCCTTGATAAATCAAAACTCTTCTCTTCATAAATCTCATGCACCCCAAAGTAGCTGATAAGAGTGGGTTCTACCAAGATTATTTTTATTTTCCTTGCCTTTGGTACTATTGCTTTGTTTTGTTATGTTTTTGTTTTCAGGGGGAAAAAAGGAACCTCTTATTTTCTTAATGCTTGGCTTTCCCTTCTCACTTTTTCTCCCTATTTTCACAGACATTATACCTGACTCTTTTTCAATCTGAAAGAGGGGGGGTATGTGTCTGCCAAGAAACGATGGAATACAACTGTTTGCCTCAGAATGGATTCAGAATCCACAAATGAAAGATCCAACCAGAAATCAGGAGGAGGCACTGTTGCCAGAGAAAAATGAATTTACAGAGAATAGGCAGCTCCCAAGAGAATAGATACCTCTTTGAAAAGGCAAAGGCTTATACTGAAAATGGAAGCATTGAAAAATATGAATATGCAGTAAAGACAATAACTTAGAGAGTTTTCAAACTTAGTGGGTTTGACAGAGGAGAGAATTCTTGGTTTGTCATCCGTGAAAACAAGTGTGTTAAGTTCACTTTCTGATCAACGTGGACACAGAATGATAAATGAACCCAGAAAAATGAATTTTGTTGAGGGATAAGGAGGAAAAGAAAGAGGGGGAAAAAGGAAAAGAGATGGGATGGGAGGAGAAGGGAGAAGGAGAGTAGAGTACAGAAGAGGAGAGGAGAGGAGAGGTGAGGAGAGGAGAGGAGAGGAGAGGTGAGGAGAGGACAAGAGAGGAGAAGAGAGGAGAGGAGGAGAGAGGAGAGGAGAAGAGAGGAAAGGAGAGGAGGAGAGAGGTGAGGAGAGGAGAGGTGAGAAGAGGAGAGGTAAGGAGAGGAGAGGTGAGAAGAGGAGAGGTGAAGAGAGGTGAGAAGAGGAGAGGTGAGGAGAGGAGAGGAGAGGAGAGGTGAGAAGAGGAGAGGTGAGGAGAGGAGAGGAGAGGAGAGGAGAGGAGAGGTGAGAAGAGGAGAGGTGAGGAGAGGAGAGGAGAGGAGAGGAGAGGAGAGGAGAGGAGAGGAGAGGAGAGGAGAGGAGAGGAGAGGAGAGGAGGAGAGAGGAAAGGAGAGGTGAGAAGAGGAGAGAGGCGAGGAGAGGAGAGGGAGAGGAGAGGAGAGGAGACGAGAGGAGAGGAGAGGAGAGGAGAGGAGAGGAGAGGAGAGGAGAGGAGAGGAGAGGAGAGGAGAGGAGAGGAAGATGCTTCCTCAACAGGGACTCAATTTGCCCAGCAGCCCGGATGCAGTAGCTAATTCCAGTCTATGTAAACATGTTACTTACATCCTTGAGTTTTTCTTTCTAGTCATAGGCCATATAGAATAGACAGTATAGTAAGTCTCTATTCTAGTTATGAAAGCTGTGATTTTTAAATTGTCGCTTAGCAAACAAATACTTTCCCTGCCACACAGTCCACAGGCACTCCTGCGCACTCCATTGATTTACAGAGTGAGCACAGGGGAGCTCCAGCGCTGTTCTTTTGACTCTCCATTTACAGTAGACATAAGACCTAGAGTATGCGGCTCCAAAGTCACATATTTCTGACCTCACACTGTAGGGAAACTGCAAGTCAAGCAGAGGACTCCATTTAGCATCTTTTATGCTCAGACACTAATGAACATCACTTGTCCATTCTGGAGCTAGCTCCCCTTCTAGTGTCTAGGGTCATGAGCCTGTTGACTTGCTACCTGCTTATTTTCCCCTAACACCTCTTCTCCGGGACAGCCTAAGCTTCCTTGACATAAGTAATTCAAATACCTATTGTGTTGAAATTTTTCCAGCATAGTGCCCAGAACACGTTCAACAAATGTTACTTGTTCACCTTGACATTGCCGCGATGGATGCCAAATTAAAATAGCACGGATGTGTATAATCTACTTCTCTCTTGAAATCTTATACAGATGACATATTCAGTTCAGCAGGCAGCATTTCCTCCCTTGCTCTTTGTTCTCCAGCTTTGATCTTCAAACGCTGTGAAGGGAATGATTTCAGCTAGGGTCAGCACACTTTCTGTAAAGGGCCAGCGAGGAATTAGTCAGGCCATGTAGGATCTGTTGCCAACAACTCAACCACTGCTCAACCTCCTAGGAGAAAGTAAACTTTCAGTTAAGAGACCAACAAAGTTAATTACTTTTGAAGCATGGTTTAAAAAAATCTTGTACCTTATTAATCACTAAAAATGGCTGAAATGCTTTTTTTTTTCTTAAAGAAAATTCGTATCATAATACACTCGACTTGGGCCCAAAGAGTTGGTTTGGTTAGTGAAGTGCCTCCCATACAAGTGAGAAGACCAGGGCTATCCACTGGCTTCAGCACATATGTACACATACTTACATGCATGTCTGTATACACACACATTAGTTAGGGATTAGTCAGGCCATGTAGGATCTGTTGCCAGCAACTCAACAACTGCTCAAATTCCTCTCTCTGCAACGTGAACCTGCCAGGAAAGAACAGTGCCCACCCCGAGCAGGCCTGACTGTTCTAGTGACCTGTGGTTATTAAAGCAGGCAGGGCCCTGCCTTTCCCTCAGTCTGCCATCCCCCGAGTCCTGACTTAGCTGCAGTCCATCCTCATTGAGTAAAGCTTCCTTAAGACTTTATTGCTCTCGTCAGAGCATTACCAGGAACTGAGGATTCTCTTTCAGCTCTACGTTCAGCCTCTTTCCAGGTGGAGAATGCTGTTGAGTCTAGGGCTGACATGGGTGTTAAAATATCTGGAGAAGCAAAATAAGAAGATACCAGGTATCTCTTGGCTCAACTTAATCTCACTTTGCAGAAATGCCCAAGTTCCTTTTATATCTTCATGTAGAGTACTACATTAGTTACTGTACTATTGCACTATAAAGAGACACCATAACCAAGGCAACTGTCAAAAGAAAGCATTTAATTAGGGTTTCACTGCAGTTCCAGAGGGTTAGTCCAGGACCATCATGGCACAGAGCATGGCGGCAGGTAGGCACACACGGGGTTGGAGCACAGAGCATGGCGGCAGGTAGGCGCACACGGGGTTGGAGCACAGAGCATGGCGGCAGGTAGGCACACACGGGGTTGGAGCACAGAGCATGGCGGCAGGTAGGCACACACGGGGTTGGAGCACAGAGCATGGCGGCAGGTAGGCACACACGGGGTTGGAGCACAGAGCATGGCAGCAGGTAGGCACACACGGGGTTGGAGCACAGAGCATGGCGGCAGGTAGGCACACACGGGGTTGGAGCAGGAGTCGAGAACTCGGATCTGATCTGGAAGCTGCAGACAGAGAGAGCAAGTCTGGGCCTAGAGTGTGCTTTGGAAATGTGCTTTGAAGCCCACACACTGCAATAAGATCATCCTTCCCAATCCTTCTCAAATAATCCTACAAAGTGGGGACCCAGAATTTAAACATATGAGCCTATTGGGGTCAATCTCAATGAGATCACCTAAGTACCAGAGACACATGTCATCCTTCTCTCAAAGAAACATGTATAACATAACAGAAGTGGAATAATATCCTCCATTTCCTATTATGCAGTGCCAGATTAATGACTTAACTCTCATGAATAGGAATAACATAGTATACATTTTATTAATCTGGAATACAGGAAATGTATAATTGTCAATATACAAGTAGAGCAATCAGGAGGCAGAGACAGATGGATCTCTGTGAGTTCAAGGCCAGCCTGGTCTACAAGAGCTAGTTCCAGGACAGACTCCAAAGTACAGAGAAACTATCTCGATAAAACAAAAAACAAAAAGGAAAAAATAAAAAGAATACTATTTCAGAGGCCTATAATTCCATCAGCTCTGGATTCAGGAAAGAAAGATGAGCATAGAGGTGCACATATGCTTTCTACTCAGAGAATCCACCGCTTTAATCACATAATAAACTTTTACCTGACTTTCCCCTTTCTTCCACCTTCTCAAAGCATTGAACAGATATCCATAACAGCCAGCAAATCTCAAAGAAAGGATTTCCAAGAGAATGGAGGAGAATATTTTCTCTATTTTTTTCTGACAGTCCTAAAGATATTCTTTACTCTTCTTTGGCAAACGTAAATGCCAGTGTCCCTTATGATGATTTGCCTTTACACACACACACACACACACACACACACACATATGCACACACACACTCACAGAAACACACACATTCACATACACAAAAACACACTCACTCACTCACACATTTTCTCTCTCTCTCTCTCTCTCTCTCTCTCTCTCTCACACACACACACACTATATATATATATATATATATATATATATATATATATATATATATATATATGTATATTTAGCTCTGAACAATGGTCAGTCTTGCAACTAGTCTGCTATATAGATCACATTGCAGAGCCCAGTGAAGGGGTGACAGTTGCAGTTATAGGTGCTGTGAACAGGGCTGACTCTAACTCAGCACCCATACTAAACGTACAAGGTTACATGTGTAGTCTGTAATTTCAGCTGTAGTAACTATGTATTGCTCTGACCCTATGTGATTAGTAGGAGATGGTGCAGAACATTGCTGAGGACTAATTCAATACCTGCTTCTAGGATCGGTGAGATGGTTCAGTGGTTAAGACCATTTACTCTTCTTGCAGAGGACCTGACTTCAGTTTCCAGCACCCACAGAGTGGCTCACAACTGTCTGTAGCTCCTTTCTTAAGGAGCACCAGGCAGGCACATACCCAGATACATATACAGAAAAATATCCATACACATAAAAATAAATCAATATTCTTAAAATACCTTCTTCAGTCAGCAGTATCCCACCATATCTAAACTAACATATCACTTTACATTTTTATGATGCTTATTTCTAAATTGCATTTAACATGTATAGATAAGACTGCCAACCTAGGAGAAATTCAATAACTAATCCCTGAATAAGTGATCTGAATCCTCCCACAGGACACTATCTTGACCGTGGCATTCTGCTTCCTTGGAAGTAGAGCTGACACAAACAAGGATCAAGGGATGTTTGAGAATGAGTCTTAACAAGGAAACAAGCCCCAAAACCAAGCTGTCTTTTCCTGGATATCTAAGTGTGTGAAGCTTGTGACTAGCTGTTTCAAAGTCTGTAAGACCTTGTGATTTCTGCATTCAAGAAACTCTTGTGAGACCAAAGCTTGACTGCGTTGCCATGGGAACAGATGCATGCGATATGGCTGGATGAATAGAAGGGAAACAGCCAAAGTAGAAGAAAATTACATCTTATTAACTGTCTTTCCCAAGGCCTTCCCTAATAGTAGACTTATTTGAAAATTTGGAAGCATTGCCAAAGAAACATATTTCTTGTTAGTCATCTAGTTCAAACAGATCAAATGTGTCTCAGGTGTTGGGTTCATGGGTGATGCTGTAAAAGTTGAGAAATAATGAAAGTTCTCCAGCCTCGTGGCTGATAAATGGCATGGTGACATCTTGTTTTCAAGCCTCCACATCTTTCAGTAGGACCTCTAATGAGAAGCAGAGTCTCCTCACATTGAGGTCGGATCATTTCGTCCCCTCCGCCACCTTCTTAATTGGAAGCATCAGAGTAGTAAAATGGCCAGAAGGCAGAGGGGGAAGGACCTATGGAATCACACAGCAACCTACTCAATGTGGGCAGAGGAGCTGCTGAGAATTCTCAAATGTAGCAAAGTTCCAGAGCAGGCCTTGGGGGTGAAGAAGGGAGGAAAAGGGAGAAGCACAATAGTGAGTCCAGACTGCACCCTTAACAGCGCCTCCCCTCTCGTTCATACTTGGAAATTTCCTGTGCTCACACCAGACAGAGCTTGTTTGGCTCTGCAGGCTTAGAAGCCAGAAAGCACCCCCTTACCATTTAAGGCTGACATTTCCAAATTAAAACAGCAAAAACAAAAACAAAACCCTTCATGGCATCTAGGAGAATTAAGGCACAGGGCAATAGCATTATGTAGGTCCCTGGAGGTGAAATACAATGAAGCTTAAATCAGATTTGCTGGTTCTAGCCCAGTAGACTTACTGACTTATTCAGGGTCTGAAATCGGGAAAGCCCGGGAGGCCAGAGGGTTCTAACACAGCAGAGTGGTGGGTGTTTGGGCTTCATTCTGCTGAAGTCAACGACTCATGAAACTGCCTGCTGATATGAAACAGAAAAGAGGCAGCCCTGGGACAGGTTTAGCCATGAACAAGCTGGATATGGATTGTAAGTGGCAGGTGTCCATCCTGAAGGCAATATGGAAAGGAAGCTTGTTATGATCTTGTGCTCACACTGTTAGGGCCAAGGGGTGATCAAAAGAGATGGTGCCAAGTTTGAGGGGGAAGGGATTGTTTGTTTGTTTGTTTTTTGTTTTTCCTTAGGCACTGGTAAGTTCTTGCCGATCTTAGAAGCAATAAGCTCCCCCCTTTAAACATGGCACTCTTCTGAAAAGATGGACATAGCAGAGCCCCATGAACTGAAGGATGCGTTGCACAAGCAGCACTGAAATCTATACTGAGAATGCCAACCATGTCTATAGGTCTGGAGTTGATGTCTTTCAGATATGAGAAAGTGAAAGGACAATGATCTCGCCTGATTTACCTTGCCTCTTAGATGGCCCTTCCTTCCAGTGAGATTGAAGCCTTGTTGAAGTTCACACCAAGTAGCTTGCAAAGTCTAACGAGTTCGCCCTTCCCCCAGTGAGGATTGGCACTGCATGCTTTTCTCTTGGAATTAACCAGAGTCCTCCTTTGCCCTCAGGGTTCTCAAAAATGTCTCAAGGCGATTGACAAAGAAAGTTGAGTTGAATTCAGATTATTTTTTTCCCCCACACAGATATATTCCAATTCAAAGAAACGTCCAGATTTTTATTTGGTAGTCTTTGTCGCTGCTTCATTTCCAAGAGATGGAAATCATCACGTGTGTCCCGGGAGGAAAAACCCTGGAGCTTTGACAAGAGACTGTAACTAGTTATGTTCTCATTTGGCAGCTCACAGAAACTTCTAGGCCCAGAGGCTTCCATACTTTACCCAGAGAGTGAAGGTCCCTTCTGGTTTTCTCTCCAGGAGTGGATGACAGAATGGACTGAAAGGAGCTCAGGGAAGGACTAGGATGTTCAGACTAGCGTGGTGGATCTGAGCCTGGCTTCAACTGTCCTCACCCTTCCCTTCTGTGTCCTCTGATCATCTCCCATTCCCAGGAAGCCATAGGGTTCTTATAGAGCTCGCCTCTTGCTCCCTCAGTAGTAGTAGATGAACGCTCCCTTGCGTCACCACGACAGGGGCTTTGCTGTTTGGAGTTTGGAGATGAAAGCTCGATGAGCCGAGCGCATGAGTATGATGTGTCCAATTACCGCTATTCAGTAAGAATGGCTCTGCTCTTCTGTTTGCATTTAAAGAACTGTGTGGAGGGTTGCTTTGGGTCCCATAAGAGGTTTTCATTAAATGAGACAATTAGGATGATAGCAGCGATACTAATATTGTTTCATTAGGACTGTGATTCAGTTCCCTGTTCCACACTGTATTGTAGGATTATGCACTCTTCTAGAAACAATGTTTTCTAATTTATTATAGATAGCTCAACTTGCTTTTTACTTTTAAAAAAAAAACACTCATAAACCCTTCAAAAAGATGCTTTTAAGGGTAAAAAAAAAAGGTTGCCTTCAATATACTTTTTTTTAAAAAATGTAAACAAACTTGCTGCCCTTGGGGTTACAGATGCAATTGGTTGACAGTGTTGGGGAGAAGCCCAAATCCCTAATGAAATTACGGCCTGCACCTAGTAGAAGAGTCTCCAGTGCTGAAGAACTTTGGCTGCAGCTCAAAGTGGATCCCTGCTGTACGTTGGAATAAAATTCATTGGCACGTTTATCATAGGAATAGCTGACCCTTTTGAGGGAGGAGGTATATTGGATTCCTGGAGTCCCCAGCCCCAGCCGCTGTTCTAAGTAAATAAAGAGAAAGTTTTGCTGTCTGTGGGTTAGGGTTAAAAAAAGGTTCCTAGGAGCTCTTCCTTATATTCCCTAGGGCTTAGATGGCCTCAGATAGAGCCCTGACTTCTAGGCCACTATCACCCTAGCCTCTGTTGGCTAATTAAGAATATAAACAAAGGTAAATGGCCACCGAAGGCATTTGCATTTGAATACTGTGGGGATTGCCAGAGAAAACCCAAAAGCTTTCACTGCCCCAGCTGGAACCAGGTTCTCTTTTGTAGAGTGAATTGTGAGTGTCACTAATTCTGATGGCCCTGTGTGGTGGAATTTTACCATAACCTCCAAACTCTTCCCTGCCCTCAATTTACGTACCCCAGATAAAAAAGAAGTCTCATCTCAATAACTCTTGCCAAAATCTTAAAACCTAATCTAAGTTCCACTCTCCCTCTAATACAGTTTTCAATTTGAAAGTATATTTTGAAAATTGAAGGTTATGGTTTTAAGTGTAGTGTTTTAGTCAGGGTTCCCCAGAGTCAGATTTCTCTCTCTCTCTCTCTCTCTCTCTCTCTCTCTCTCTCTCTCTCTCTCTCTCTCTCTCTCATATGGGAATTTATTGGAAAAAATATGTATGGAAATTTATTGTTTTGTAATGTCATACAGGCTAGTTGTGAATGGAAAGTCCAAGAATCCAGTCCCATGAGGCTGGATGTCTCATCTGGTCTTTTGTCTGTGCTAGCATTCCAAAGGAGTAGGCCCCAATGCCAGTGAAGGATTGGATGTGCTGACAAAGTGAACATCCCCATTCCTTTTTCCCTCGTCCTTATAGAAGCTTCCAACAGAAGGGGTGGCCCAGATTAAATGTTTCCCTCCGAGCCTCAAGGTCTGGATTAAAAGTCAGGTACTTTCTAGCCTCAAGGTCTGCATCACAAGTGTGTCCTCTATTTCTGGATTATAAATTCATTCCAGCTACAGACAAGGTGACAACCAAGAGCAGCCATCGCATGTGGCTTTATCAGTGGGCTCATGCCTAACATGTGATACTGGATAGCCAGGTCAAGGGGAGGCCTAAAAGATGGAATTAATCACAGAAGAAAAACAAAAAAGAACTCAGTTGTATAGAAAACTGAAGTGCTCAACAAACCACAATTAAATTGAAAATAAACCATCATTACTTCATGAACTTATATAGATAAATGTGTTTCATTGTCTTGTGACTCTGACTTTCTAGTGTCTCATAGTTTGGCCATCCCAAGGAGGACCAAGGCATTTGAGTCTAGAGCTCTGGGAAAAGGACTGGAACTGAAAACCTTGAGGATTCCAAAGTCAGCCTTGAAATTCGGTGGTTACACCTTCTGTCTGCATGGTAGATGTCATCTGCATGGTAGATGCCAAATTACCATGAGGTACCACCCAAAATAATCTTAGTTATCTACATTGCTTCCATTGGTCAGAATTTCAAAAAGCTATGACTCAAGGTTCTCTTAAATTTAGTCCATAGATTAACAACAGTCTGCAGCCTCTAAAATGAGCATAGTAAAAACTCATCTCTAAATTTTTCTAGGGAGAAAGAAAGGTTTTTTTTCAGCTATATTTCTGAATATTTTGAATTTTTAGTTTGGGGTAATGCTTAGGCTTCTTCATTTCGGAGAGCAGAAGAGGGAAGGGACAGAGGATGGAGAGAGACAGAGAGATAGAAGAGAAAAGAGAGAGAGAGAGAGAGAGAGAGAGAGAGAGAGAGAGCATGATGAGAGTAAGGAGAAAGAGAGAGGGAGACAGAGAGAGAGGAGACAGGGAGAGGGAACCATTGTCTGACTTGGAAAACAGCTTAAAATCAACATTATTTCCATTTTCCACTGGTAATGTTTTTTAAATTTGTGTTTTTACCAGCTGGTATTCAAGTGCATTAGAGTTATTATGAAGAAAAAGGGGACTTGTATACTAGGATCTGAATAATTTCAAAAGTGTGGTATGGAGATAGCCAGTTGTATATATGGCCTGCCACCTTTAGAAACACCACATTACATTTGCATATATGCACCCCATAAAATGACATCCCTATCTTTTAGGAACATCCTGTTGCAATAAGAGGTTAGTTTAGTATAGTTTAGCTTTTTACAGGTTTTTTTCTACTGAAGACAGATAAACATACTTTAATCGAATGCATATTGAAGGCAAGGCAGATCATATGATTAAGACTGGTATGATCCTATATTTACTAAAATAAACAGAAACTTGGAGTTTATATGTTATCTTGAGTGTGTTTGTATAAATTCAGAGAATGAGTCTAAAAGCTACCTCAGGAAACACGTGTCACTTGCTACAGTATGTTCAGAGATCCGTGCCAATTGAGAGTTTTATTTTTGCCTCCTTTACACATTCAGTTTCTTTAGTACGGGATGCCTGCTCCACAGATCAGAATGTTCAAAAGGGCTTTCCAGAGCCAAATAGCTGACAGAAGTCATTGTCGAGTCTACTGGCTTTCTCTGGGCTACGTATTCAGAAATCCTAGACACTATGAGCTCCTGGATATTTTAAAACTGATTGGGACCAGAATTTGTCACCTAAAAACCATAAGCTGTTGCAAGGAGGCTGCTTGTTGGTTCCCGCCAGATCAGACCCAAAATGACCACACAGAAACTATATTATTTAAATCATTGCTTGACTCGTTAGCTCTATCTTCTTATTGGCTAACTCTTACATCTTAATTTAACCCATTTCTATTAATCTGTGTATCGCTTCATGACTGTGGCTTACCAAGTAAAGTTCCAATGTCTGTATCCCGTGAGGTTGCATGACTCCTCTCTGACTCCTCTTTCTTTCTCCCAGCATTCAGTTTAGTTTTCCCCGCCTAACTAAGTTCTGCCCTGCTGTAGGTTCAAAGCAGTTTCTTTATTCATTAATGGTAATCACAACATACAGAGGGGACTCCCACATCAATAAGCTTAAATATTTTCACTATTTAGTTATTAAGCTTTTATCTTAAAGTGCCAAAGACCCCTGTAAATGGATAAATGTCTTAAAGTTCTGCAACCAGATTGTCTAGCTTGGGGCTCAGCAGCTTGGACATCTAGATACTTTTTTCAAAAGAAACACAAAGCAGGAAGTTCAGTCTAAGTTTCCTTTTAGACATCTAGTTAGTGATGAGAGCATTGGACAGAGGCAGCAAAATGGCTCCAGAGCAAATTTGACCCTTTTCCCTGTCTGTCACAAGCTCAGAATAGTTGTTCCATTTATAAATGTATCAAGGGGGAAAGCGTCCCAAGACTGATGCTCTCAGAAAGGTGGCATGGACATGAGAATCAAGTTCAGCTTTCCTAATACAGTTTGGGATCAGCTTGTCTCTAGCTGCTCTCACAGTGCCATGGTAGAGTGCAGCAGGTTCAGAGAGGCCATCCGAGAACCACAAAGCCAGAACTATTAGCTATCTAGCCTTTGTAGGTTTGTCAACGTCTGAAATACATCGTGGTCTACCATTAGGAACTTTATGATGCCAGTCACAGTACAAAAGTCTAATAGTGTTTAATAGAAAATGCAAAACAGAAGCATTCTATAGGAAAGCAAAACCGCTCTTTCAGTTGCAGGCCGTATTTTGTGAGTAGGAAGAGGAATCCTGGGAAACCAGTCCAGGGCTAGGCTAGACCTGTACCACTGAGTCATAGCCCAGTCTGCAGGTTTTGCCTTTTTAACAAGAGTGCGGATCACAAAGACCTTATATTCCTTCCAGATGCTGTTAACTGATATGGAAAAACATGACCACACCAGCTAGCCTGAGTCTATTGAAGTCTGACCTCTGGGTGTGCCTATTTTCCCACTACCCCTTGTAGTTCTGTATTGCCTAAGACTTAGGAAAGGGGACAGATAGAGTAAGATCCAGAAACTTCTAGTAACATCTCCCCCAAAACATGAGAAAGTGACGGCGTTCAAATCCAAGTTTTTAAATAACAGGAACCAGAAGCCCTCCAGGCACTCCTGCAGGATTTGCGGTTTCTGTTAACATGGAAGGGGTGCATGGGGCAGGTGAATGTGAGGGAAGGTAGGAGCGGGCAGGCAGAAGAAGGTGAGAAAGTAATGAAAGAAACTAGAGACTAGTGTCAATATTCTTAAACTGGCCTTCTCCCCTTCTTGGTTAAAAAATTATTTCTAGTCAATGGTATTTCTAATAACCTTGGTACTTATGCTGTTTGACAGCCAGCTGACTATAAATGTGTGCTTGTGTGTCATGTAAGTAGTCATATATAATTGAAAGTTCCTCTGTTCTCGTTCAGTGCTATTTACAGGATTCCACTTTGTGATCGTCTGCTGGGAAGACTGGCAGAAAGGGCAACTATCTTCAAAATAGGAACAACTCTTTAAAATCTTTTCAAAACACTAAATTTTCATCAGGCATGACATTTCTGTCCTTACTGTAAAAGTCCCCGTGACAAACAGTGACCTTTAATCCTTTGTGTTGTCTTCGTCCTCCTCAGAGCAAAGTTATTGTCCAAAAGGTTGAGGTTCGCTTTTTTCTCTTTCACTGAGGATGCTATATCACCTAGAAAAGACATCTAAGAATCAATTACTCAGTTAATGTCAGCTAATGGATGTTGAATAAATACCTGTCATAGTATTATGATAAATGCTATGGCAGATTCAGGCAATGATTCAATATGATCTTAGCTTTCAGCGTTTTGTAGTCAAGAAAGAAGACAGTAGAAGTGAAAGGGAAGTTGTGTGTGTGTGTGTGTGTGTGTGTGTGTGTGTGTGTGTGTGTGTGTGATGATCTACATAGCTTCAATGAGGTCAGACCAGATAGGCATGAAAACAATTTTTTTTTTCTGACTTGATAGATAGAATGTAGGAATGCAGCATGTTCAGAGTTTAGACACAGAGTTCCAAGTCCGTTACTATGAAATTCTGAGGTGCTAAGATAAAGATGATGTCTGTCCCCGAAATAGAAGAGAGAAACTGCTGATTTTTACCAAAGGAAGAAACAACAAAGGGAAGGGTCAGAATCAAACATCCTAATGTAAGGAATTAGAATAAGAATCATAAATACTGGTGCTTACAGGTACTAATTCCAAGGCATTCAGTTGAGAATTGATGCGCTGCACTTGAAGCAGTAGATAGATGTGTAATTGCAACAATGCCTAAGGCTATAATAAACCCTGTGAATAGTTTAATTAGCCAAGAAAATGGGAGGTACGCATTTAGCACCAAAGAACAGGGGCATCAAAAATTGAAGACAAAACCTTGGTAGTCCTTATATTTGCAGAGGAGGTAGGGAGTCAAATATTTGAAAAGAGGAGGGTGATGATTTACCTTATCATATAAACCAATGTAAAAGAACACTTCAAGAGAACAATTAGGAGGGAATCATACATACATGTTCATATATGCAACTTAAGAAAGGGAAGGACCAAGGCAAGCCTCAAAGACCAAGGCAAAAGCCTCTGGGCTCATTCTGAAGCATAATTGTAGTTGAGTGTTGGTATACAAATAGGACTGCCTCAGGCCTGTGTTTCTGAAACTTTCTACCACTATTTTATTGTTGTCTTTTAAATTTAATTTTAGGGACTAGTGAGGTGGCTTAGCAGTTAGGGGCACTTACTGCTGCTGCAGATGACTTTGGTTCGGTTCTCAGCACCCAGCTGGCTGCACCCAACTGCCTGTAACTACACTTTCAGCAGTTCAGACATCCTCTTCTGGCTTATTAGGGGACCCGTGTGCTTGTGGTGCATACGTGAAAGTGAGCACGCACCACACACATATCAATATAAATAAACAAACCTTGAAAGTTCCTTTTAATTCCTTCACAGCGATTCCTTGTTTCATCATTCCCACTTATTCACCTTTTGTTTAATTTTATCTAGGAATTTGTCGTATTTTGCTACACAAAGTAGCCCCTCTGCTGTCATTTTGAACCTCTGGGAAGCTCGTCACCAGCAGGATGGGGATCTTGACTCACTCGCCTGTGCCCTTGAAGAGATTGGAAGGACACACACGAAACTGTCAAACATCACAGAGTCCCAGCTCGAGGAAGCTGACTTCAACTACAGCAGGCAAAATGGACTCTAATCTGTTTCCTCTCTTGAGGCAGCACTAGTGATGGCCAGCTTCAGGGCAAGTGGCTTCAACTGGGGAAGAAGAGGCAGATTTCTACCCAGTGGCATTTGGGGCATTAATGCAGCCTTTATTGAGAGCCAGTGAAAAAAATCCCTGGTTGACGAAAATGAGTTTGATAATAAGTAAAACGTGCTAATAACAGGGGAAATAAAAGAAGAGAATATCTCCTCTGGGTCTACACACGGATAAACATTGGATATCCTCCTCAGATTCAGACTGCTGAGGGGAGAGGTGAAGGTGACTGTAGATAAGAGTAGTTCTGAAAAGTAGATACAGTACAATAAAGCTGGGAAGGCGGAGAGTAACTGCATGCTTGCAAACGGGTTTGGAATGATTTGACCCCCAGGACCACCTGATTCTGAAACCTGATTTTCAGTTTCCAGCCAACTAGCACCTAGGATGTTGGAAATCATGGGGAGACTAGCTTTCAGAAGCGAATCCAGTTGGCCAACCTATTAGTATGATGTCACCAGTGTTGGGGAGAGCATTTAGAATTTAGAATCTGAGTACATCACACCAGCACTTATTATATGAGTCACTTAATTGAGACAAGATCGAAAAGCGAGATAGACCTCAAGCCAGTTCTTGGTACCTCACCTTCATCCCCCTGCCCCGAAACAAAACTCATTTCTTTTCCCATTTTAACAGATTGCAGTACAGAGATAGTAAAGAACATGATTGCACACTTCAACTCAACAGAGCAGGACTACCCAAACTACCCAAATCTCAGTGCGCTGTTAGAACACAGTTCACTCCATGGAATGGACACAGAGATGGTAGCCCAGGTCCAAGGAAAATATATAGACTGCAGATGTCACAGGCTTTGAGTAAGCTCTGATTCTAGGAGTTGGGTAGACCCTATCCTATCTACTCCCGTTCTAGGAGATTGGACAACCCATGTTGTCCAATATTTTTTTTCCTATAAGAAATGTGTTTTACTGTACTTTTCCATCCAGATGCTGGAATTCTTCTAACCTTTTATACTATGCCATCGTAGTATGTCTGGATGGAACTTTAGGACATGACATCCTACTGTCACCTTTTGGAAACTTACCTGATAGCCTTTCTGAGTAGGATCTGAGTAACTGCACCCAAGGAACAGAATACTCTATGACATCGTCCTAAGAACCACATGCATCATTCAGAGAGGCTTTGTGCTCTGACTGCCTGGCCTCCCTGTGTATACATTCTCCTTAGCACTGGTCACTCATGGCTCTTATCTTATGACTTTTATTAATATAAGGCAGTGACATTGTAGGGAATTGGAATCTGCGATTACTTGTGAGCTGCATCATATGCTTTCCTACACATTTATATCTGATTACATCATTTTGACCCATACCCTGAGAGACTAGCAATGAACAGATATGTTCATCTTGTGGCGGATCTTTTTGGTAACTGTCCACAATGAGGACATCCCAACTCAGAGACCTACATTAAACCCCAGGCAGCTACGTAGCTACTTTGAGGCTGGCTACATTGGAAAAGCGATGTTCAGAAATAGGAGAAGTGAGACTCCTCGGTAATGAGGATATGATTATGCTTTTGTTTTCAGGGGCCATTTGTTTGAAAACAAATGTTTGCAATCTCTTCCCAAGTGCAAAAGACCTAAAGACAGGTTGAAGTTATAATCCCATGCTCAAAGCATTGAAGAACTCTTTAATGTGTTAGCCATTTTAACTAACTAATATGTGATATATCTGGCCACCTTTGCCATATGCAAATAAAAAATACCCATGATGCTTTGCTCAGCAACCAAAAGTTTATTTTAGTGAACAGACAAATCATCTTAAAACAGTCAAACCTACACAGAATCCTATATCTGGGGCAGAGGAACACCTTTTCCCTAGTATTCTCAACTTATTTATTCATCCTTATGGAGAAGAAAGAGAAAGAGCATAAAAATGTAAAACTGCTTGGCATCACTGTAAGTTTTTTGATGATGAGCCACAAACCGGATAGGTGATGAGCGGCAGGACCGGATGCAGATTGGAATCTGCCCCCCCCCCCTTAGGTGATAAACTCTTTGCAACACATTCTAGAGAGATCTTGTACTAGTGTCCATTTGAAAGATTTTTGCTTTAAATGTCCTACCCTATCCATTTCTCTTCTCTCCCTCCCAATTGGCCTTATAACTGTTGATCTGTTGAGTGAGCCTACACATGCTCTTTGTAGATTTTTAAAACTTTTTATAGGAGTGTAAACAGATAAAACTTGTGAGCAACCTTCCTGGCATCTATGTAGGTTATTTTAAGGTGAGGTAACACGAACAACAGAAACGTTGATCCTCAAGTGTCTGCAGTTCCCCCATTAGCTTCAAGTTTTGTGTTTTGTTTTTTTTTTCTGACCTGTGTTGATAAGTGTCCTTGAGCATAGTAATTCCATGCAGTGATAAGAGGAATGTTAACATGAGGCATCTCATATCCCAGTCCATGGTTCTGTGTGATTCACCTTGACTTCTTGTGTTTCCTTCTTCACATCTCTCTTATTTCTGCTAGGATGATACACAGGAGTTTGAAATAAATGTTAACTTCTTCAGCCTTTTCATGTCAGGGTTTGTGTAATATTTTACAATGACATTGCAAAGAGAACCCTGGTCTGTTTACAAACCAAGGGATTTTTGTGTGTTGGGGGAGGATCTGCAGGTCACACAGTCCTTAGCTCACACTTGAAAGTGTGATGTTTCACTGTGACCACAAGCTTTTCCATTATCGTCACCTGCCGCCACACAAATGACCCTCTTGGAAGAAGCTTACTCATCACTCCAGGCACTGAATTTCAAAGTGTCACTGTCCTAGTACAAGATAAAGCAAAAACTAAAAGTGGCCTTAAATACTTGGTAGGTTATGTAAAATTTTTGCAAAGCTATCCTACTTAATGCCAAAATTCTCAGTGCTCGGAGACTTTAAGTCTAATAGTTATACTTCAAACTTGAGTTAAAATTATGCCACCAAAATGGTGTGATCCACAGTTTTGCCAGACTACAGCATCATAAAGTTAATTTATGGTCTTTACAACATCACATATATAGTCTTAGCATTTTACATTAACATCCTTTAAGCTGAACAGAAGCTTGTTCCATGGATTTAAAAGCAAACTTCACTTACCAGTGCAGCAGACTCTTAAAACTCAAATGTACTCCCACAAAAATGTTATTGGCCTTTTTGTAGGAGATGAAAAGGAATTGATACAGATCCCTTTAAAGAAAGGAACTTTTCTCTTATTTTTTCTTACTTTTATCTCAAACTGTTGTGGTCCTGGTAGTTTTTCTTTCATTTAGCTGGGAGAAGTACTATTAAGTCAAATCACACAGGGTTCTCTTTGCAGTAAAATATCTGGATTTATTGCCATAGTTTTTCCTCAAGGAAACCTCCAAATATTAAACATGAGAAGCAAAGGTAGAAAATGAACATGGCGTGAATGGTTTTATACACTTTCACCAAATTTACCTATGAACTTCAGCATGTTAAAAAAAATCTTTGGGATATGCTTCTGTTTATTATTATTATTTGTTTTGTTTGTTTGCTTGCTTGTTTTTTTTCCTTTCAGACATTTTGAATTTCTTGGTCTAGCCTTGATCTAGCACTTTGTAAGTGTATTGAATGACAGAGCTATCAGACATGCTAAAGGCAACACTCTCTGAGGTCTTCATTCCAGCAGAATTGAAGAAGGAGAAACGTGCCTCTCTGGCCCACTGCGTGGCCCGTGTTCATTCTGTCTCTCATGAAGCATTGCAAAGTCTGAACCCTTAGTAACTCCCATTACCTGGGCTCCAGGTGACAGCCACAGCACCTGGGAGAGCAAAAGCGTGGGTTTGCCAATGGTGGCAACATTTTATTAGCCCTTTGGTGTTCATTGTCATAGCACCGTATTTGAACATTGATGCTTTTTGCCAACAGTTGAATGGCCATAGTTCTCGTAGTTGCCACTGTTCTGTCCGCATAGAGTTTTCCTGAACTACAAGCAGAAACGTATTTTGTCAAACGTCACAAAAGTGGAACTGTTACTAATCTTAGATGTGTTGCATATTTTTGTGTTTTTCTTTTCTTTTCCAAACTTTCAAAAGCTGAGGTGACAAAGCTGTTTGGCTGTATTGACAGCATGTGGTGTCTTTCGCAGAAGCAACTCTAGGAGAGCCAGTGTCTACCGTGGACTCTTCACATCCCCACTACAGGGTCACCAACAGAGCTGAAATCGTGATTTGTAGACTGTAATTATTTCCTGCGGACGAAAGGGGATGGCGCCAGGCCTGGCTATTAGTCACTAGTGTGTAGTACTGTGATCTGCAGTAGGAAGTTTATCTCGCATAGAATAATTGTGGTTTTTGAAGCAGCTACTCATTGCTTTTTCCTTTTGCTGTGAAGATCATGGATTTGGAGTGTCCTCATGAAATGGGCCCAAGACAGTAACATTTCAACTTCATGTCTTTGAACCTACCATGTATCTGAATCCAAAGATTAAAAAAAAAAAAAAGGCAGTATGCATCTGACCTAGGCCTAAGCTTAAAATTCTCTCTGCCCTGACCAGTATTAGGTTCAACAGGAATTGTATGATTTTTCCACAAAGTTATACCTTAGTTTCCGTTATATATAAGTGAACTTGGTAATGTCTTTCTTTACCTAACTGGGAATATGTGTCAAATACTTCCACAGAAGGCATGGATATAATGAGTATGCCCTTTGTCTCGAATTTGGCTAACTCTTTAAAAAAAAAATCCACGTAATTCAAATAAGATTCACACCCAAATTCCAGTATTGAAAAAGTTCTTCAATAACCTTAAAATCGGATACATTTCTAGTGGGTGGTGATCTAATTGCGGTTCTGCTGAAAGCATGATATTTAAGGAGACTATGTAGGCCAAATGTCATGCCACGAGACCCCTTTCCTGAAACACAGGCATTCTGCTCAAATGTGGAAGCAGCAATTCTGATCTTCTTTCACTAGCAAGCATGGGGAGTGGTGAGAGGGAGAATCATCAGGCTGGGTCCCTCAGGACCTCCTGGAAGAAAAGCTGAGCATGGGAACCCCCATGAGGGTTCTCACAGATGCTTCCTGCTCCCCGAGAAAACTTCTCAATAAAGGAGAAAATACTCAAGTGTCAGCATTCCCCTGTCAGGAAAACAGCTGTCTCCTTCTCTATACTGGATGAACAAAATTTCCCTTCTTCATGATTAGGTCTTCTTGATAGATACACTCTAATAAATCTTGACCTAGAAGTATTGTAAACACAGGCAGCTAGAGGAATGCTGACTCATTTTCCTAGCCTAGCCCAAACTTGGAAACGTGAGCGATATTCCCCCTCCTTCTGTATGGAAGAATTTAAACATATTTCATTTTGTTCTTTTTATTTTGGGAAGGTACATGGGGGTGTTCTTTCAAATGATTCATTTTTTTAAGCTCATACCACCCTCAACAATTATTTGGTATGTTCAAAGCCAAAAAATATGAAATAATATTTAAAGCTGAACACTAACTCGGACATGAAGCTGAAGGAGTGAGTAATCCAGAGGAGAGGGTCTAAGCAGAGCATGGCCTTGGCTTCATACCACACTTTTTGTGCCTTGTATTATCAGTGTAAATTCTGAATGTTGTACAGTCAATACTTGGATGGACTCCTTAGAGAAGGATGCACCGGCTTCTTTTTCAGCACATGTACATATCTATAAATATATATACATATATATTTGGTAATGCCAAACAGCTATGTTATATTGTACTGAACAAAATGGCCCGTTTGGATGTTTTATGTAGAGTTTGCAAAAAAAAAAAAATGGATGGTTATCGACTTTTCAAGATAAATGTGCAGGCATAAATTGCTGCTTATCAGTTATTTATGAATAAAGAGTCTTTTATTGACATTTTAGGATATGTTCCGTGAGTGGGACTTTGAAATCTCCGTGAGGACTCGATCATCTCCTAGCAAGTGTTGGGATGCTCTTCTTAAGGGCAGTTGTCAAATCCTCAAAACTTAGTGACACTTTCTTCTCCCTCTGGCCTCAGAAAACAGTATGAGCTATTTGAACCAAATACATTATCTTCTAAGAATCAAAGGCCACCTAAATACACACTTGTGCACATATGGTTGTACACACACACACACCTTTCTTGGAGATGTAGGTTTAGATACTTCAAGGTAATCATAGCCATACCGTGACAGAAATGCCTTTTCCACATCCCTCAAATGTAGTACTTTTATACACTGTATAACACGCTCCACAAGTTGAAGAAATGGCTCCAAGCTGAAGTGCTTGCTCTTGTTCTAGAGGTTCCGAATTCTGTTCCCAGCATCCACTATAGGTGACTCACGACCATCTGAGACTCCAACTCTAGGGAACTCAACCCCCTGTCTTGGCTTGCATGGGTACCCTCATGCATATACACATACAGACACCCGTGCATAAATACACATTTTTTAATCATATATATATATATATATATATATATATATATATATATATATAATCACTCTCTGCTTGCCATGGTAAAATAGTAAAAATATATAGAATATTTGTGGAAAGGTAGTAGGCAGATATGTAATGTTAGGCATTCCAACACATTTGACTGCCTGATTCTCTCATCAGTAACGTTTAGAATATGGAAAACTACATTTAAACATGAGAGCTTAGGGAGTTGATCTAAGCTTAAATAATATGGTCGATTCAAAAATATTTTCTAACTTATTTAAAGTAATTGGTGAGTATCTAAAAGAAGACTTTTTTAAAAAATTATTTAAACCAGTAGTTTCCCCAAAGCTATTAACATACACACACACACACACACACACACACACACACACACACACCAGGAAAAAAAAACTACAGCAAAACTGTTTTCATAGAAATCTGATAGTTTCTGCTGTCCTAATAGTTAAATTTTGGAAGCTACAATGTGCAAAGAACCACCTTATCTACTTCCTAACAACTTAATACATGGGCCATTTTAATGTGTATGGTGAATCTTAGAAATAGAAACCTACGCCTAACCTTTTTGGACAATGTAGTTCTCCCTCCTACATCATCTGAGGAGACTATTGGGTGGCATAGAGATGAATTTTTACACTGTGTCTGTAAGTGCCTCCAAAGGTTCTTTTTGATCACTGTGAGACTTGGTCAGAGCTATAATGCTGATTTTAAATATTTAAGCTACAAGAAGAAGGGGAGGTAAGTTCAAGTAACTCAAAAGTGGGTGAGTCCCTGATTAAAAAAAAAAAAAAAAAGCAAAACTAAGCCAAATTTTCAGTATTTTCTGGATAGTTAACAAAAGCAATTTAACCTGAGTTAGCTGAACAGATTTGAACTAGAAGAATGGTGTGAGTGACACAGGGATCCAGATAAGATGAATCTCCCATCCGGTTAAACCTACAGTAAAGTAATAAAAAGAATGAATTAGAATCTTTGCATAAAATTTGTCCAGGTAGCAGCCAGGGATGTTGGCACATACTTCTAATGCCCAGCACTTGGAAAACTGAAGCAGGAAGATTGCCCACAACTTCCAAGCCAACTTGAACTTTGTCAAAGAAGAAAAAAAGGAGGGGGTGATGAAAAGAAAAGGAAAAGAATAGAAAAAATGAAAAATGTGAATGCATGTATGTGTGTGGGACAATTTTAATTCTGAATGGATTCAGTTAGTATGGACTTTGCCTATAGAGCCAATACGTGTGAAGATTTGATTATGATAAAAGCTTACCCATTCACTCAAATGAATATACAGTTTACAGCCTGTGGCATTGATAATAAGCAGGATACTTGACATTTCTGTTTCATGGAGAGGAGCAGTCATTATGGAATTTTTCATCCTTCACAATTTGATAAGTGAAAGAAAAGTGTCAGGTAAAGCTCCTAGCCCTTTGCGTCGTTCACCTCCATCTTACTTTAGACACACCTTAAGGAAGAAGCTGAAAGAGTCTGAAACCAGACAGGTTTGGACAGTAATTGAGTCTACCATTCTCAATATATGTGACCTTGGCCACTGAATCTGCCATTCTCTGGATCCATGACATTCGACAAGAAATTCCTCGCTTTTAAAAAGGGATAGTTCTATTAAGTTCATTGAGTGTGAAGTAATTGATTGAGACTGACAGGTAAGGTCGGTGTTGTTGGTTTGGTTGGTAAAATGCTTGCCTTGCAAGCATGAGAACCTGAGTTCAATTTCCAGGTGCCACAGAGAAAGATGTGTAGTACATTTATTATCCCAGTTGATGGCTGAGAAGCCACATCCACGGTCCTGCAACATACACACACACACATGTACCTGCACTTACCCAAACATGCAATCGGGCATGGAAATTTGGGTTGCTGTTCTTGTCTAGTTCAGACAGAAGAAACATACATTATGTAGCCATAGAATAACTGGGGGAGAATGTAGAGAGGTCGCCAGTGAGACAAAAACATATTCAAAGCAAATCATCACCAAGACAAATTTGAACATTTAAACTACAGCATTCTTGCATATACCCAGTACTCTGTCAATTAGCTGACTGCTTTGTGGCTTTCAAGTAACTGAAGACCCCCAAATTGAATTTGTGTATAAATCCAACAATGAGCTGACTGAGCACCGTCACCTTCTGGACTTCTCCACTGTAAGTAGGGCATCCATAAAAGATGCCCTTGAAGGTTATTGAATGATATTGACTCAACCTCTATTGACTCACTGACTCTCAAGTCAGAGATTACATAGCATCAAAAAGTAAATGCCGCAAAACTGGTGAGTGCGGAGTGTTGAGAGAGAAAATCACTGTAGGTTGCATGGAGAAAAGTTACAGAAGTTATCTATCTAAGTTACCATTGAACTAAGATTTAGATGTAGTTATTACTATAGTTTAGTCTGTAACGTATAACAAGTCTCATTACTTGTAGCTGGAAATAACTACCATTTATTATTTTTATGCATTTTTGGATCTTCATGATCTGAGCCAAGCGCACCACGTCTTTTGAAACTCACGCATCTCTTCAATGGCCTCACAAAATCAGAATACACACATGGTAGGAAAATAGAACCCGCCCCCTTGCTGTGATTGGCTATAAAATCAAATCACAACCAATAAAGCAGTGTGTGTCATAGCTTCTATTTCTTCATCAGAAAGAATCTGTCAGACAAAACCATGGAGGAACAGCACTGCAACAGAAAACAGCACTGACAAACTGATTAACAAGAATTTCATTCAAGAGAGACAACGATAGTTTTTGTGCCTCTAATTCTTAACTGACAATCACGTTTCTTCTAGCAGTATGTCCCAGACATCAGTGTTGTGTCGGTAGGAGGTGATTCCGTGTGTTGTTATTGGGGAAAAGCCAACTGACAGAGGTCTTTTCCTGGTGACTCCTCTTTTGTACAATAAGTAGCTGAGTTGGGTTATTCCACGTGCTTGGTCTTTCCCATGGATTTGTTTCAATTCTCTGGTGATCACATGAAGCCTCCACTATTATCTGAACTAGTTTACACATGGGGAAGCTAGGAAAAATGAAGTTATGCTAACATACGCCTCCAAGGCCTCTCGTTTCTACACTTTTTGAGTATTTATCCACTACCACCTACCTAATGAGCACAAAATGACATGTCAAAGTTTAATTCTGAGATTTTAGTGTTTGCTAAAGAGACACAAACAATAAACTATGTCTTCCTTCCTGAATTGATTTATCCAGGTTACCATCGGTTTCTGTTCCCTCATCTTGTTCCTTTTGTTTTGCGCACGTCACAGAACTCCATACATCTGAACATATCAACATCTTTAGCATTTTAGTTCTGACTTGTAAATGCTTGATTGCTTTTCTCTATGCCTTGTTGGAATTTATTCTTAGAACTGACAAGGAGTTATCAATACTTCACTAAACTTCACAAAGACTATTTTAAAAACAAAAAACCGGGAGGCATGTTCAAAAGCAATTAAATAACTTGTGCCAAATGATCCTGCTCTCTCTGGACTTGAAGCATAATCCAATGTGTCCTTTCCTTCCTGGGAATGTTGGAAATACAGCCGAAAATGCAATGCTGCCCAGGCAAATGGGGTGTTTTGGTTTTGGGTCTCTGGGACCTCATTTATATTTTGAGTTGTGGTTTCCCCATCTGCAAAATCAGCATCATCAATTTCCTGGGACAAAAACTAAACTGGAAAAGTACTTTTTATTCTAGCAAGAGCTATTTTAATTTATAATAAAATGAAAATAGTATATTGGCTGTTGATGCATGAATAAGAAGTCAGAATTTAGTTATTTTCGACTAGCTTTCAAGAAATATACATACAGCTGGAGAGATGGCTCAGTGGTTAAGAACACTGGTTGCTCTTCCCGAGGTCCTGAGTTCAGTTCCCAGCACCCACAAGGGGGTCTGTAATGAGATCTGGTTCCACCTTCTGACAAGCAGGCATATATGCATGCAAAACAATGTATACACAATAAATAAATCTTTAAACTTCTAAGCAATAACCACTTGCTCCTTCATCTTCTTCTATCCCACAGTTGAATGACTTTGCTAAAATGCACAGGACTAGAAACCATTTCTTCTCCCAACATCATTAATCTAAAATTCCAAATACTTTGGGAAAGATTATCAATATGCATACGTTCTTAGCAATGTCATAAGTAAAATTATTCAAAACTCCAAATCAGTGGCATATTTATCATCACTGAAAACTATGCAAGCTCTTGTGTCTATTCACAGCTGTTATGGACCTCTGCAGTATTTCCTCTTACTGTCCTTTAAAACCTAAGCAAACAAGGAAACTCATCTTGCCATTTAATTGTATCTTCGATTTTATTAATGCTTTGCCCTACCTTTAAGTTTATTTTAAAATATTATTTATGTACACAATAAATATTAAAGGGTAGCAATGGAAATACAGCAGTGAACTAAGCATCCTAGTTTTGCAAGTATTTCATTTTTATAAATAAATAAAGACTAAGCAAGAGAAATACAGGGTAAGGGAGAAATGGGCTAGGAGGAAAAATCAAACTTCCCAAGTGTGACTTCAATGTTATCTTAAAAACAGGAGCATCAGGCAAGGTCTCACTAAGAAGCTTTTGACTAAATAGATAAACAGGGTAAAAAAAAAAGTAATCTTAAGAAGAAGTTGCAGGGTAGAGGAAAAGACCTCTGCAAGGCCTTGAATGGCCATATGCTGGACATACTCAAGGAATCGTCGTGAAATCGATGCCAATGGAGTGATGTTACTGAGAGTAGAAGATTGGAGAAGCAGAGGAGAAAAGACTGTGTGTACTTTTCTATAACTGTGGCTTATGCCGTGTGATGTGGGAAGACACTGCTGGAATTGGAATGGCATTAGCAGGGTGGCTAATGCACATGCTAAGTGGAGGAAGAATATTTTGTGTGAGGCACTAGACTATTGGTAATGACAGGTGTGAATCATCAGTATATTCTGCATGCCAGGGCCAACAGAACTTTCTGATGAAATCGACAGAATCTGCAAGGGAGAGTAAACACTAAGGATGGCTCTGAGACTTTGGTATAAGCAACCGAAAATACAGCGCTGACAGTTTTATGGTAGAATTTGGCAAATGGATAGTTACAGAATGGTAAGAACCATGAGTTTATTTTTTTGTCCAGTTCAAAATACCTATTAGGCATCTCATGGAAACTTTGAAGTTCATAGCTAGATACAGGAGTGTGGAGCACAAAGAACAAGAGATGGCATTAAAAGCATGGCAGGTACCATGTTGGTAGCAGTCCCTCGGGTGCTTGAAAATCATGACCGTCCCCTGATTAGAAGAAACCTGAAGAGACTGGGAAGCGTGGCCACGCGGGTGAGAGGATTATGAGGATGGTGGGAGCCAAGCAGCAAAAGACGGATGGGAAAGAAATGCATGATGAGCACTGACAGGTGGGGCTATAACATCCATCTCTGAGCATTCTTGATGGACCTCAAGTTCAGCAGTGCTGAGTTCTTAAGTTTCTTAAAATTCTTAAAGATCAGGTTCGAAAGGAGTGCTATCCTAGAAAGCATATTTAAATTTTAATCAAGATTAAATGGGGGAATAAGAGGAAAAGCACATCCAGTCCATTCTTTTAAAGGGTTTATTGCATGAGGAAGACAGATTTGTTGGGTTCATTTTCATTCCTTTGGGACGGTATTCAGAAATTAAGAGTAAGATTCCTGATACTAAAATTGTGTAGGTACTGCTTGTTGTAAACACAAAGGATTTCAGAATTCCTCAGTTCTATAGACACATCGTTGAGAGGAGCTGTCCTGAGATCTGAAGGATCTTCAACAGCTTCCCTGAACTGTATCCTCTATTGCTGGCATCTACTAACTGTAGTATTTGAAAATACCCCTAGACATCCCCAAATATCCTTTAGAGAACTAAGTTGCCTGCAGGTGAGAGCCCCTGATTTATTAGTTGGTGATAGGAAATAGCTTGTGTGGAATGAAAACCAAGTCACTGCAGAATCAAAATTCAAAGGTAGAACGAAGAAGAGACATCTATATGCACATCGAAATATCCAAATATTAAAAAATAAATACGTGTCTGGGGATATAACTAACTCTCAGAACCCACAATTTTAAGAAAGCCACCATGGTTACAGGAAATTGTAGCCCCAGTGCTGGAGAGGAGAGACCGATGGATGAGAGCCACTGACGCTCAGTGGCCAACTAGTCAAGCCTGCATGTGACAAAACTGTGTCATGATCAACAAGGTGACAACTCTGTAGGGAAAAACACCCACGGTTCCCCACATCCATCTGCAAGCCCAGGGATGCATGTATACATATACAATTAAATAAAAGAGCAATGTGTTGACTAGAATGAAGGGGAAGCAGAAACTCCCTGTGAATAAGGAGAACCAAGGTATCAGCAGATGGCTGCACCTGGAACAGGTGGTGGGCGGATTCCTTCAAAATAGAAGCATCGGGGATGAAAAGTATTAGGGTGGAGAATGGATGGATAGTCTGGAAGTAGCAACGAGAAGGGAGAACTTGTACCCCACCTCCAGGACAGGAAAAAACCAAACAAACAAACAAAGGAACTCGCAGCTACTTAAATGAGGGAGAGATTAAGGAAAAAAGAGAGATTCAGAAAACAGCAGCAAGAAGGGAACCCCAAACAATACGACTGAGCATAGAGGGCTTTAAAGGCATTTTGCTGATCCTTGAGGCACCACAGGAGAGCTTCTCGGGTGTCACGGATGGGATGGCTGCCCTTACAGACTCCTATAAAAGTTATCGTCCGGAGGTAAGGAGGGCCTGGAAACAGAGACAGCCGCTGGTGACTGGCTGCAGGAGAGAGAGAAGACACAATAGAAAACCTAATAAATTAATCAGGGAAGTGCTTGAGAAAAAATTCATTAAGTTTATCCACTATTCACGCACCTAAACATTTGTCTGTGTCATGCCTGGAATCTTTCTTCAAGGCCATGGGGTAGAGAAAATAATATGCTTAGGAAAAATAACTAAAATGGAGCAGCGCAGAACTTAGCGATTATAAGTCTAGTTGGCAGCGGCGGCACCTAGAACACACCTTCCTAGGTAATACTGTCTTTTCTCAAAAAGATAACAGCAGGTGTGGCAAGACATACTAATAAACAAAGCCCTGAGAGACTGAGGCAGGAAAGTCACAAATTTGACCCTAGCCTGGGTTTCATACAAAAAGCCTACATCAAAAAGTCGCATCAAAGCAAATTCGAACAAAGCATTGCCTTGATGGTGTTTATACGTAATATACATAAAGCAGAAAGCCTTCCTAACTCCAAAGTCTGAATCGGAAGGTTTCTGACAGGCAAATTGCAAAAAGAGTTTAGCTGATTGAGCTCTCAAAGCCATAGAGGTCTACTGGTGACAGAAGATACATTTGGCCCAGGAAGGTTGGCCTCTTCTCCAGAGGCCTTTCTGCCTTAACCAGAGGAAGTGAATGCTTAGAGAGAATGTTTTGGGAGAAAACACATATTCTTGCATCTAATAATTTTGTAGTGAAAATATTGCTACAGTTTTTACATTTATTATCCTCTCTCCCTCCTTCCCTACTTCTCTCTCTCTCTCTCTCTCTCTCTCTCTCTCTCTCTCTCTCTCTCTCTCTCTCTCTCTGAGTGTGTGTGTGTTTATGATGTGTGAGTGAGGGCATACTGTGCCTATACCAACAGTGTGTGTTCCTTTGAAAATCAAAGGACAACCTTCAACCTTGTTGAGACCGGGTACACTGTTTCTGTCACTTTTCAATATCTCCAGGATCACTGACCTGTGAGCCTCCAACTGATTCCCTTGCCTCTTCTCACCTTGCAGAAGGAGTGCTGGGGTCACAGATGTGTGACCTCATCTGGCCTTTTCTCTGGGAACCCAGAGATCAAGCTTAGGCTGTCAGACTCCTACAGTTTTTCTCTGCTGAACAATCCTCCCAGGGCACACCATCCCTTTTGTATTTTTAAAAGAAAAAATTTCAGAGAGTTAAGAATATAACTTACATGCAAGTACGTAACAGATAGACCATCAACACTTTTATTTGTCTTTTCTAGAAGGTGAGGAGATGTTAAAATTCATTCAGAGGAGAATCTGTAAGATAGATCATGTGTGTGCAAACACAGACATACAGATATATTCACTTTGGAACTCTGAAATGGCTTTGTGATTACAGAAAACAGCATGTTCATAGTCTACACACTAACAATAGACATAAAATTAGTTAACATATGTAGGGCAATGCTAATCCACCTGGTAATAGTTCATAGAGTCATACAAATGTAATATTTCGGTCTGTTCTTTCTTCAGAGTGGAAATCAGTTACATCTAGGAAAAAATTCATTTGCATTGCTGTGGACTGGAATTATCCCCAAATTCCTTCTAAGTTTCTGTAGCTTAACTTGTACTGCACAACAGTGTAACCAGGTCAATAGAGGTCAGTCTACAGAGCACAGAGACATGGGAGGAGATAAGATCAAATGGAAAGCTAGACACACCTGTTACTACCCTGGCAAGTTACCTGACACGGCTTTTGCTCATATTCAGTTACTTCTTCTTGACGACACAGGGTGTGCACCTTAGAACTCTGCTGGAACCCTCCTCCTTGGCATTGTATCTCAACTCCCCAAGTCACGTCTGTACTGTTTTTCATTGACATTCCCCCAAGCAGTTTTCCCTTCCCCCCTTTACTATCTGTGACTCCATGGTGGTGAAAGCTACAAAGTGAAGACAGAAGTCACATGGTCTCTTTTACACCCTCCAGCCTTGTCTCGGCCTCAATCCTCGTCAATCCTGAAGTAACATGAGGATTACTTTACGTAGCTGTGGTGCAGGGGTTAGCCTGTAGAAAGAAGAAAAAAAAGACCCTTCATATTCTAGTGTGGGAGGTTTCATCCATCACTGACAAGTACCAATTCCCCTATTTTCCTTTCTTTTCTATTTTCCCCACTTTTGGTATAATTAGACTCAGGAGGGCTTGGTATTTGTCTTCAAATATTTGAAAGTCTGTCACGTGGAAGACAAATTAGACCAGTCCTGTCTTGTTCCCTGTGGTAGAACTAAGACCAATTCTGTAGAAACTGCAGGAAGACATGTTCTTCTTTACAAGGGAGTCTAGTTTTCATAAAGATTACCAAAATTGGCACAAGCTTTTAGGGAAGCTTAAGGGCTTCTGGAAACTTTATCTATGATCTCCACATACATATATATGTATGTATATGGTCAGACTTTCTTTTTGACCTTTTATTTTCAGTTTCTGATATCCTTCTCTCCTAAATGTGCATCAGAGTTCTCCTCTCCTATGCGACTAAGATTCTTAGTTCCTCACACTTAATGGATCTTCATCACTCAGTCTAGGGTTGAGTGAAGTGGTTTAGAAAAGATAAGAAAGGAAGAGGTTGAGTTTAGTGAGCTAGAACTCAGTTGAAGCCGCACTGTGAAGCCCAGCAAAGAACCGCAGACCACCTGCAGACCAGCAAGCATGGTTGTGTGGCAATAAGATGTTATTATGGTAAAAGAAAATTGAGTTTAATACGATTTTATAAAAATTATTACTAGACACACACACACATCCCACTGCTGAAAAAATGGAAGTGCTATCCTTAGCTTGTGAGCCGTCCAAGAGACAAAATCTGGCCCGAGGATACTGGTTCTTTAATACCAACCCTAGTCTCCCATTACAGACCCTAAGGAGGAATGACTTGTCTAGATCTCATAATAAGATTCACTGAAATAGTGCAGGAGATCAGCAGGCTCTGTGTCTACACAAATTGAGAAGGAAGATGACTTAATCAGAAGTCTCAGGTCTTTGTGATTTTATTTCAATGAGAAAGGCATATGCCTCTCCTGCTGCCTTTTCTTCTTTCTTTCTTTTCCTCTCTCTCTCTTTTTCCCTCCCTTCCTACCTGAAGCTGCTCACACTTGTTTTAAATGCCTAAACTCAAGTGATTCATCAGTCTCTGCTCCCCAGTAGCAGGGAATGCATGTGACCAACACTGTACTTAGCCATTGGGCAGTTTTAGAAAATCATTTTTGGGGTCTGGTAGTACACTCCAATGTTTTAACATTTGCTTAGCATGTGTGAAGTCCTGGACTCAATCTCAACTGATGCAAAAATGAAAATGAAGAGGTTTGATTGAACATCTGAACAAAATGGTGGAAGTCACAGTCATTCACACACTTGAGAGAGAAGGATCCAGAAGTCCACACGTTAGCATGGCTGGTAGCAGTTTCACAATTGTTAAAGAGAGGTTCCCTGGGATAAATTCTGCACACTCTGCCTCTCAATAAAGTTTGACTGCTCAGTCACTACGTTATTGCCTTGTAAAACCAGAGCATCCACTTCGATTATTATCCATTTCGGGCTTAAGGTACAATAGATTACAATAAAGATTCTCTTTATAAGATATGTTTAAAGATTATTTCCCAGTCCGTTTGGTAGCACTTATGTTAATACTACCAAGGCAGGTCCCTAAAAAACAGTAATAGAAAATTCTGCTGCATTTACAAAATCTCCCCAAAATGAGGTTCCAGCAACTGCTGTTCATTTTGTAGGAACGGGTAGGAAGAGGAGTTCTGAGGTGCTTGTCTGTGCCTTTGCCTGCTTGTTTCAGCGTGAGAGGCCTCATCCATCACTGACATGTGCAAGTCCCTTACTTCCCTTTCTATACTTTTTTTTCAATTTTCAATATAATTAGACTCATGGGGACTAGGTATTTGTCTTCAAATATTTGAAAGTCTGTCATATGGAAGAGGGATTAGACTTGTTCTGTCTGGTCCCAAGTGCTAGCTCGAACTAGGGCCAATTTTGCAAAATCGACAGGGAGGTTTTTTTCATTCCTCCTTTTATAGTAAGCATGATTTTCACAGAGCTGTCCAAAACTGGGACAGACATTCTTAGAATTGCAAGTCACTGGAGATGGTCAGGCAGAAGGCAGATGACTATTTGGAGAGGATTTTGCAAATAAAATTCAAGCATCCTAAGAGAGTTCAACCACTAATTCTATGGCTCTGTGGGCTATTGAACTGTTGCCATTGTGGGACATAATAATTGTCATGGTTCTATTATTTGATGATCTGCTATTGTGAAATGCTAACTGTGGCCTGTGTGTATATCTAAACTAGCCCTCACAAAAGCATTAAGGTCTGTACTGCTATTATATACGTAGTGTAATTGATAACAAGTTCTGAGAAACTAAGTAACCTGCGAAATTGCAGTCACAAAGTCAGTAGAGGAAAGAGTGTGGACACAGCCCCTGAAAACTGTGGATTCCCTGTGGAGGTGTAATATACTGAACTTTTAATACCTCACTGGTATTCATCAGTGGTTTTTACACAAAAGTAGATAAAAGCAACGAATGTGGAATAGACACAGAATGCCTTACAGCAGTAGCGCTGAATTCATCAGCACATAAATAATTACAACGTATGATGAGCAAAGCAGGGCTTCAGGAGATCCTGCCCAGTGCGTCACTGTTTATGGAGAATCCCAATAATCCACAAGAGAATCACATAGTTAGGGTTGCATGCATGTGCAATAAAAAAAAATAAGCACAGATTGTAATCATCTATAATAACACAATAAGAAAAATTGCCTCTGAGGATTAAAACGAGCTAAACTGAACTTGAAAGAGGCTTCACCTATATTTTTGTGATATTTTAATTTTTAAAAATAAGGTAACTGGGGAAAGGAAAGAATGGGTGGAGGGGAGTTAGAGAAGGGAACAAATGAGAACAAATTATAATAACACATATGCGTGAAATTACTACGATAAAATCCATTACTTCACAAGAAAGTAAACAGAAAACCATAAGCTATAGAGAGGAGCCTGGGGATGCAGGTCAGTAAAAAGAGTAGTTACTTAGCCTTCATGAAGCACCAAGTTTTGTTCTTCAGTAGCACATACTCCTATACCTATAATCTCAGTATTCTGGAAGTAGAGGCAGAAGGATCAGAATTTCTAGGTCATCCTTAGCTACATATTGAGTGCAAGGCCAAAGTGGACTTCATAAGTTCCTGTCTCAAAGGAAAAAAAGAAGAAAAAAAATACAATTAGAGAGGAAAAGACAGAGATGGCTAAAATAGTCAAAGCAGTAGAGTATACAATTTTACTGTATGTTTTCTTGATGTCTGAAATAGTTTCTTTAAATATTTAGTATATAATTAAGATAAAATAGGAGATCTCTGTGCCAGTTTAAATAAATCTTCAACTTTGTAGCTCCTGATCCCAATGATAGCAAAAGGACAAACAGACCATTAGCCTACAAAGAGAAGAGAAGAGAAGAGAAGAGAAGAGAAGAGAAGAGAAGAGAAGAGAAGAGAAGAGAAGAGAAGAGAAGAGAAGAAGAGAAGACAGAATAGAATGGGCAGAAGTTAACACAGCAGAGAGGACACTACCCTGGACCTGAAGGGTAGGCAACACACTTCATAGTTGCTGGTGCCCTTCAGGAGGGGCAAGTCTGCATTAGAGAATCTTGCATAAATCAACAAGTAGAGAGGGAGTTTAGGTACAGCTTCACAAAGGAGTGTGTTTCATGCTCAGACCCCATGAGAATGATAATGGATGTCTACAGCAATGAGACTGTCCCTCCCCCTCCCCCGCTGTTCTCCTGCAGGCTTATGGAAATCCATTGTGAGAAAATGAAAAGGCGCAAAAGAAATTCTTCCAGTGGTGATGTTTGGATTCTTTCTGAAAAAAAAAAAAAAAAAAAAAAAAGCAAAAGCAAAGATAATCTGAACTCCCACATGAGGATTCCTGTTGGCAAGCTGGGTCCATTAAGACCTCAGCGGTTGTGTTTTTGTTCTATTTTCTAATCACTCATATTCAAATAGAAAGTCCGTGGTAACCAGACATTTGAGGAAAGCCTCAATTATGAAAACATACCTAAATTCCAAAATGGCGAGTAGGAGAAAGCAAAGAGGTAAAAATCACACAAGAAGAAGAAATTAAGAGTAACACTGAATAGCCAAGGAGACAGCTAGCTCCTGCCTAGCATGTAGGAAGCACTAGATTCTCCCCTCCAGCACAGCGTACAGCATATGTGATAGCACACCTGAAATCCAAGCACCTAGGAGGTAGAAACAAGAGGCTCCGAAGTTCAAAGTATTCTTGGGCTATCCAGAAAGTTGGGAACAGCCTGGGCCATATGAGACACTATCAGACAGCCCTACCACATGACTGACTGATTTCTTACTTGGATACAAAATGCACTAACAAAACAACAAAAGAGTTTCCATTGGTTTCTTTTTTTCTTTTTTTCTTTTTTTTTTTTTTTTTGCTTTTGATTTTTGATTATTGTCACTGTTTAGAGAAGAAAAAAAAAAGAGTTTCAAGAACATAAAAATCAAATTGACACTCCAGAATAATTGTGTGGATATATGTGCAGTATTAATCAAATGGTTGAGAAAATCTCCCTCAAATTGAACAAAAATAAGAAAATTGATGAGATAATATAAAAAATGTAAATGACATGGTTACTTGTCTATTACTGTGATATAAACCATGACCAGGCAACTTCTAGAAGATGGGTTTCTTAAGGTTCCAGAGGGATAAGAGTCCATCATGGCAGGGAAGCATGGCAGCAAGCAGGAACTGGGTGCTGAGAATTCACATCGTGAACCACAAGCATAAATGATAAAGAGTTGAGAATGTCGCAGGTTTTTAAACCTCAAACAACAGAACTGGGAGACCAAATCTTCCAGTGCAGGAGACTGTGAGGAATGTCTCACCCAACCCACCATGTTGAGGAAGCAAATCTAGACAAAAATTTTTCAGAGGAAATAGATAGATAACATAGATAGATAGATAATACAATAGAAATAGCAACAAGAAAAGAAACAAAAACCAAATCTCAAATGGAAAGACATGGCATTACTCAGGAACTTGAGTTGAGCTATTTGAGTTCTTAGGCTTATTGGAAGAAATATCAAATATGAGTCTTTTCTATCAAATACTATAAACCATGTTTCGGGCAAGAAATTAGAATGTTTTGTTTTCCTCACTTTGTAGGACTTTTGTGCAAATATTTTAATCCTCCCTTCCCAGTAAAATCTCTGTTTACACAAGTTTCCACTGCTCTGCTGTAGGAGTTTGATGGCCTGAATCAGTGACCCTTTTCTCCTTGGAGCACTGGCCCCTTCCCCCTTCTTCCACTTCCTGTGTGCCAGTTCCTTTTAGACTAGTCAATTGGATAAAATATGGTACAGAATAGACCAATACCTATAAATATAAAGAACTTAAAAAAGCACCAAGAAAATAAATGATCGAGTTTAAAAAGGAGTCAATGAAACATACATACAGTTCTCAAAAGACAAAGTGCTGGTAGTTAATAGATGCATGGAGAAACACTCAAAGTCCTTAGCCACCAGGGAAATGAGAGTAAAAGCTACAATGAAATTTCATCTCACTTCTCTCAGAAGAGCTATCCTTCTAACAAGTGCTAAACCTTCAGACTAGAGCTACTTAATTTTTCGTATTTGTTACAGTAACATCATAGTAGCCAAGTTATGGAATCCTACTGAGTGTACACCAATAGCTAAATGGATAAATAAAGTGGTATATACATACAATGAAATATTTCTGTCATTAAGAAAGTGAAATTATCCCATGGAAGGAAAAGGATGAAGTGGAAGTCACCATATTGATAAAAGTAAACCAAACCCAGAAAGATAAATATCAAACATTTTTTTTCTCATATGTAGAATGTCAGACATCTATCTCTGTCAATGATTTCCACAAGGGTTATACTGGTTTACAGAACCACCAACAGTACGTAAGGATTCCTTTCCCTTATATCTAAGCGTGTGTGTGTGTGTGTGTGTGTGTGTGTGTGTGTGTGTGTGTGTATCACATCACATGAAGATAAAAGTGGAACCACATGAGAAGAGGAAGTAGGATCAACAATAGGTGGTACAGAGGGGTAATAAAAATGAATGTAGTCAAAGTGTATGATGTACACAAAAAAAGGAATGAAACCCTTGTTTCAAATAATGGATACACACACACACACACACACACACACACTTCATTTTTAAAAGAGAAAGACTTTAAAATAAATGAAAACCAAAGGGAACCCCAACATAGTGGATTAAGATCATTCTAGGAAATCTGTTGATCTCTAACTTTAATAGAAAGCTATTAAAGTTAGAACATGAAGACTATGGTTCAGCTAGTAGTGTTTCCAATATGAAAATAAAACTGAAGAAGTAAATAAAGACTGATGTGTTTGAGGCTACTTAGAGGGTCTTTTTTCTTCCTTTTAAAGAATGTGGAGATCAGTTTGTAATTGATACAGAGATAACAAAGGGAAGTAAAAATTGAGAAACTGTGGTTTTGAATGAGCATATATAGCAGCGTTTTATGTATGTATTTATGTATGTGAGATGTTTGTGTTATGACTTTAAAGGTACTGAATTATTATATGTTTTTCTGCATATATGTGCAAATATATTAGACATAAGTAGACATTGTAGAGGCTAGAGGTGTGTGGTTCCTTAAGAGACAGCACTTTGGATTTTGTTTTTGTTGTTGTTGCTGTTGCTATTTGTTTTTGTTTGTTTGTTTTTGTAACAGTGTCTCTCCTTAGATTCTGACATTGCTTTTTAGACTAGGCTAACTGGCCAACGAACACAAGGATTCTCCTGATTTTACCTCCCCAGTGCATAAATGAGAAACATGTGCCACCTTACCCAGGCACACATTAAACTTCCTAAAAAGTTTAAATTTTTACTTATTGTAATGTTTTTAGATGCTTTGCCTACATTATACATGCAGTGCCCGCAGAGACCAGAAGAGAGCATTAGATCTACTTTGTGGGTGCTGGGAATTGAATCAAGGTCCTTTGAAAGAGCAGCTAGTGCTCTTAATTGAAAAGTTCTTTTTTCAGACCCCCTTAATGTAGTTGCTAGACATCAAACTCAAGTCCTCACATTTCTGGAACAAGCACTTATAACAACTTAGCTATTTCCTCAGTCCTCAATTCTCATTCATGTAGAAAGTATTCAATGCAGGAAAAATGTCTAAGAAAATGTATAAAGGTAGAAGAGAGAGAGAAGAGAGAAGGAGGGAGAGATGGAGGAAAGATACTGAAACTGATTTCCATAAAGATTTAAGAAAAGGTAAAACTAGGGTAGATTCTCAAAGGAGCAACCAGAATTAAGCTCAGTGGGTCGTCCCCAAAAGACGTCAAAGCAGGAGAGTGTGGGAAGAAGACAAATTTCAGCTGGGGAAGAAAGAGGGTGACAGGTGGTAAAAGTGTGGGATTGTTAAAGTATTCAAAAACCAATAAGAAAGAGAAGAAATTGTCCTCTTTTAGTTTAATCACCAACATTTAAGCCCTGTAATTTTAAGACTTTATAAAAATGTATTGTACCTTGACAATTAAAAGGTATTAGAAGAAAAGGCAGTACTACAGTGTACGCAGCAGATCGTGATCTGGGAAGAACGAATGCAGGGCGCGGATAACTCCTGCTAGAACATCTGGTGGTCTGAATGAGAAGTGTCTCCGATTGGCTCATGTATTTCAATATTTGGTCCCCAGTTGATGGCACTATTTGAGGATGTTATGGGACCTTTAGAGGGAAGTAAATCACTAAATTTAGAGGTGGGGTTTTGTGGGTTTATAGCTCTGCTCCACTCTCTGTCCTCTCCCTTTCTGCTTCTTGTCTGTGGGTGAAGGTATGAGCAGCAGTCAGCTTCTTGCTCTTGTCAATATCCCTCCATTGATTATGGCCATGCCTTACTCTCTGCTGTAGACTCTATCTCTCGCAAACCTTAACAATAAATAATAAACTTTCTCCCCTAAGTGCTTTTATTGTGTTATTGTATCCCAGGAACAGAACTGCAACTGCTACAAACGTCTATCTGAAATGCAACAGATGGCATTTAGCTATCTGTTAACACCTTAGCAACACCTATTTGTTCACTTTAAATTGCAGAACGGAAGATGGAGGACACGCCACCAGTCATAAATGTCCATATATTTATATAAATTCTGAGTAAGGCTAAAAGTTAGCTGCATTGTGCGCTTTGATATTTATACAGTTCTTCCAAGAGATTCAATGCTGTATTTTCATGAATGCAACTAAAATTATCATTATCTCCAACTTACATGTTACACTTTGGGATTATAACAAGTTTTAAACTTGATTGAAAACATATTATGAGTTGGTACTTTCGTCTGGCACTTAGGAGATTCAATCTAAGTCAGATCAATGATATAACATTACTTCTAGCTGTGGAAGATGAGACAGGTCACAGCGGAAGAAGCAGCAAGAAAGATAGATTGTCTAAGAATTACATGAAACCACAAAGCAGAAGCACAAGCAAGTGAGTATCAAATCATCTATCATAAATCTCTGGTCTGAATAAAACAAACAAACAAAAGACACCTATCAAGGCCCAGATAGTGAACACACAAGAGACAAGAACTATGCAAATAATCATATCTTTCAATAAAATCCCCTCATTCTTTGCACAGTTGTATTTTTGGCAATACAGATGAAATATGGAACAAGTTGCCTGATTTCAATGAGCAAGTAGCATAGCTGGTGAGACAAAAATAATGAGCATGAAAAACAAAGGATTTGTAGACTATAATGGTTGGATTCCTGCTTTGGTTAAGGTTAGCAAATAAGCTAGAGCTAATGGGCCAAGCAGTTATTTAAATAATACAGGACCCAGAGAGAGGAAGACATTGTAAGTCCTAGATCTGGAGCCTGGGAGGGGTCTGAACCATTCTTAGGTCAGAAATTTGAGACACCTCATCCTAGCAAATAAAATATTCCCTACCAGGAACATGGGTAACTCTGCTTTTGAGTTGTTGGCTAATGTGGTCACATTAACCCACAAGCACTACTGGTTATTGCCAGAACTCTTGGTTACCTTCCAGAAGATGGTGGTAATACCTGTTGCAGAAGAAACCACACAAGTCACATAACATGGAGAAATTAAGCTAGTACTCACTTGGGAGCTTCATTTCTATAGAATAACTTTAACGGTTCTGGAAGATGCTGTGCTTGTGCCAGAGGAGAAAAGTAATCCTCTAATCTCATCTATCTGATAATATACAAGCTACAATATTGACTTACCTGGTGTGCTGGCTACTGTAATGTCAACTTGATGCAGACTAGCAGACTAAAATGACTGAGAAATGGGAGCCTTAACAGAGAAAAATGCTTCCTAAGATCCAACTATAGGCAAGTATGTAGTGCATTTTCTTAATTAGTGATTGATGAGGGAGGACCCAAACCACTGGGGGTGTGCCATCCTTGCCAAGGTGATCCTAGAATCTATAAGAAAGCAGGATGATCAAGTCATGATGAGTCATCCAGTAAGCAGCACTTTCCAATGGCCTTTGTATAAGCACCTGTCTCCAGGTTCCTGCATGGCTTGAGTTCCTGCTCTGACTTCCTTCGAAGATAAACCATGATATGGAAGTATAAGCCAAATAAACGCTTTCCTCTCTAACTTGCTTTAGGTCACGATGCTTTATCACAGCAATGGAAACCCTAAGACACCTGGCAAGACATAACTACCAACGCAATAATGCCATGCTTCGCATGGGAGTAACCAATTACTTTCTGATGCAATCTAAACCTCACTCTATGACATAGAACCCATACCTGACACAAAGAGACCAAGAATCTGTGGCTACAAAGATCATAGATCAAAAGGGGAAACCAATACTATGATTCGTCTAAATGGTAATAGAATTAAAATAACTCTTGATAACTTCCTTTTTACACCCATATATAAATCAGAGCATCTCTCAATCCTCTTCAGAGAAATGTAACCTTGCAAGTTGATGAGAATTACCTCAGAGACCCATGATGGAGATTGTACAGAGAATAAGAAACTGTGGAGTGATCAATCTTAAATAGGACATGCATATTATATTCTCCCATGGTCAGGGATGCTCAAAGAAGAGAGGTTTAGAAAGATTGTAGGAGCAGGAAGTAGTTGATAAGCTCAAGAACACAGTTTTCCAGAACACAACAGGACAGTTGTACATATGAACTCACGGTGATTGTGACAGCCTCTACAAGACCTACAGAAGCTTCAGCCAGACTCCCAGCCAGACTCCCAGCATGGGTGGGAGTGAGGGGGCTGGGCATGAAATTCCATCAGTAACTTAGGAGCTGCTAGTGTTTGATACCTTCTGGGAAAGAGTCAGTTTTCCTTAGCAATGTGGCCCCAGCTAGGTCAGCCACATGCCAGTCTAGGCTCCACTCCCAGGACTAGCTGGGTAACAGAAACTGAACTTAGTATAGAAAGAAAAAGAAAAAGAAGACAAAGAAATCTCAAAGAAGAATTGAAAGGGACTAAGTATGTTTCAAATATGCTGTATAAAATCAAGGAAAGGGCACGTAGGAAGTTGGAAAGAGGGAAAGGGAAGGGAGAAATAATGTAATTAAAATTTCCAAAAATAAAAATTATAATAAAAATAATTAATGAAAATATTGTGCAAAATTTCAAAATGAGATAACCAACAACAACAACAAACTGAGGCGGCAACCTCACAGTGCATTGAGGGAGAGGCTCCTCCAGGCTTTGTTTCCTGTCCTGTCAGCCGTTTCTGGGAAGGCTACAGCCACGTTACTCCTCACATCCTCAGCTGCCACACAGTACATTTCTGTGTCAATATTGTCTTACTTCTCAGTTTATTTAATGAGAACAGAGATTTTTTAATGTGAAAATCATCTGCTGATATAATTATTCCCCACTGTGACTACAGCTGGGGTCAGGAGGGATGGAGTAGGGAACAGAAGGAGAAGTGATGGGCCATTAATTTAAACAGTGAGAGAGAGGGAGAAGCAGGATTACTAATGATTGCCACTTCTGCAGGACCGTGGGGTCTTCCTACTGGCCATGACACCACTTCCGTTTGACGAATGACTAGAAGATATCACGGAGACCCAAGGAAGTCAATTTTTGGGTAGCTCCAACCTCAGAATCAAACATGGTGGTAGACAGGGAAGAAGAGAGACCTTCTTCTAGTTTTCTTTCCCAGCTGTAGTCCCTAGTAACTACCATTTCTTTGTCTTTGTTTTTTGTCCACCTACCAAACTGCCTTTACTTAGCTAAGAATGGATTAAAGCAAAAATCCGATTGAACCAAAACAAAAGCACTCAAATCTGAAGCCAAGCTAAACAAAAGTCCAACTAGATTAGCTTTAATTTTTATTCATTTGCACATGTATTGGTTGCATATGTGCGTATGTGCAATTGTGTGTGTGTGTACACTTACCAGTGTATGAACACATGTGTGAAGTGATCCCAGATATGCTATAGAACATACCTGGACACCAGATTTGGCGCGAAGAGGGGGGAGCTGCCTTTGGTTTGGGCAGAGACAGCAATGGCAGACTGGCAAACATTTTAAGGGTTCTAACGCAGGAAAGGAAGAAAGAGGGTGTACCTCCCACAGAGAGGGTTGTGGTGGCTGTCTCTGGTTGGCCAGGAGGAGAACAAAGAAGATGAGGTAGTAGATTTTCCATCATGTAGCTGCTTGCTGTTTTATGAGGTAATGTGTCTTTGGTTCCATTGCCTGGTGGGTCTGTGAGATGGTATCAGGATCAACAATGTGGAGGCTGGAGGTTGAGGCAGAGAATCCTCCTCAATTTTTCTCTACCTTATTTTCTGAGACAGAGTCTCTCGCTGAATCTGGTGCTTACCTTTGAGTTAGGCTGAGTGGCCAGTGAGCCCTCAGCATCATCCCCTCCATATTTTCAGAGCTAGGATGACAGGCATGCACTATCATGACCGACTTTCATGTAGACACTGGGCATCCAGACTCGGAGCCTCACGCTCACAGAACAGTCTCTTACCCCCTGAGCTCTCTCTTCAGCCCAACGATGAATTTTCATTAATCTGACGCTAGTCTATAAATAAAGGAGATTCAGATTGCTGTCCTGTCACATCAATTATCACGAGGTATTTTCAAAGATTAGTCAAGTGATAATTAGTCAAGTGGTAAAGTTAAGTGGGTTCGTGTAGTTCTCGAGCTGACGGGAGATAATTGGCACCGACGAAGGCGCCCTTCATAAGCCAGATGTGCAGTGTGGTGCGCGTACCTAAGATTTGTTGTTATTTCTCTAAGATTCACTTTACCTTCAGGTACCCACTTCCAGATTTCCTCGCCCATCAGTCCCCAGGATAGGAAACTTATTTGGAAATAACCCTTCAAGGCCTGCTTAGTGTTTTTGTCCCATTTATACAATCATCAGGGGCATCAAATGTAAGGAAGATTCTGGCTCACAGTGTGCAGGCTGTGTGCAAGCAGTTTCTTCAGGAGTAAACCTATCATTCCTGGGAATCTTATCGGAGGCAATTAATGCTGCAATACTGCATTTTAGGTGTCAAAAGGAAAATAAGGCAGCAGAATGAACTGTTCTCTAAGCATTTTGACTGCCTAACAGATGGTTAGAATCCGACATACAAACTATCTGAAAGGAATAAGCCTCAGAGGAGGTCAATATTAAGGCAAGGATGACAAGCCACAGACAAAATCCCCAGATGGAGAAGGGAGTAGACTGATTCCCATTTACCTTTGTGACAGCTCACTAGGACTAGATTAGAGCAGGGTACTGGGAGGTCACATCAATGTAAAGGAGGAAGTATTAGGGCGAAGTGAATCCCCAAAAGATAAAAGGCACAATGTGACAGATGAAAATCACTAGCATTTAATACAAGCAATGAAAAGAGAAAATTCAGTAGTAAGAAAATAACTAACCTGACACACTCAAAATGAAGTCTAAATTAAAAACTTCCATACTTTCTTTCAGTATAGCTACCATAAAAATAAAATAAAAACGTGGAATTCAAAATTATACAATACCAATAGAAATTTTGTTTTTTGGGGGGGTTGTTTGTTTCTGTTTTGCTCTTTTTTTACATTACCACCAATGTTTCTCCTCTCTTCCCAGTTCCCCTCACATGCCTCCCCCCCCCATCCATTCCTTCTCCTGTGTTTCTCTTCAGAAAAGGGTGGGACTCCTATGAATATCAGCCAGCCATGGAATATCAAGTGGCAGTGAGACTAGGCACCTCCTCTTCTATTAAAGCTGGACAAGGCAACCTAGTAGGAGGAAAGGGCCCCAAAAGCAGGCAACACAGTCAGAGCTAGACCCTGCTCCCTCTGCTATGAGTCCCACAAAAAGACCAAGTTACACAACTGTAACATTTATGCACAGTGCCTAGGTCAGTCCCAAGCAGACTCCATGGTTGTCAGTTCAGTCTCACTGAGTCCACATTAGTTGGATTTATGGGTTTTCTTGTCGTGCTCTTGACCCCTCAGGTGTCCCCTATAATCATTCCTCTCCTCTTCCACAGGTTTCCTGAGCTTAGCCTAATGTTTGGCTGTGGGTCTGTATCTGTTTCATCAGTTGCTGGGTGAAGACTCTCTGATGACAGTTGGCAACAATCTATGAGTATAGCAGAATATCATTAGGAATAGTTACTTCTTTTTCTTTTTCCAGTTGTATTTGATTCTTTCCAGGGTCTCTCAGCTCTCCTGTCTGTAGGTCCTGGCCCTCAGGGCTGAACTCCTTCTCATGATATGGGTCTCTAGCTGGGCCAATCATTGATTGGTTTCTCCTAGAGTTTCTATGCCACCTTTACCCCAACAAATCTTGTAGGCAAGACAAATTGTAGATTGAAGGTTTTGTGACTGGGTTGGTATTTCAATACATCCACTGGAAGTCTTCCTTGGCTATAGGAGATGGATGTTTCAGGCTCCATATACCCCTTTGCTAGGAGTCTTAAGTAGGGTCATCCTCATAGAAAATTTTGAGCTAGTATTGTGAAAATGTCCAAAGCATTACAAAAATATGCTGTATTTCTTTTAGGGGGAGATGTAAAGAAATTTCTATTTGTTAGGCTTTGAGAAAAGATAGATGAAAGGGTGGTTTGAGAGGACACTGAGTTGAATTGTCTATCAGTAAGGTATTTATTTAGACAGTAGGGAGCAAGTATCATGGGGTCCAGAGAGAAGTTTTGTACTGCTAGATAAAGTGACGTTTCTACTTTTGAAGATTCCAGAGGAAGGAGAAGTACTGTGTAGGTGGAGTGTAGTTTTCTTTATCAGCTGTAGTCCCTAGTAACTACCAAGAGGCTTATATTAATCACAAATGCTTGGTTGATAGCTCAGGCTTATTACTAAGTAGCTCTTACAACCTAAATTAACCCATTTCTCTTAATCTATGCATTGCCACATGACTTGTGGCTTTTCCTGTCCTCCAGCATGTCTTACATCCTCTGTGTTGCTTGGCAAATTCTAAGACTCCACTCTTTTTCTTCCCAGCTTCCTCCTAGTCTGATTCTCATACTTAATCTCTTACTGACCAGCTATAGGCCAATCAATTCTTTATTAACCAATGAGAGTAATACATATTTACATTGTACATAGTTTGTTTCCCAGAAGTACTGTACTGAAAGTAGTAGGCTTTGTAACCATGAGATCTCTGCTGTGTATATCAGGGAGCAGGAAATCAGAGCATACATAGCAGGTTAAGTGACAAAGTCTCTCTTTCTCTGAGTTTGGAGTGGGGCTAGGTGAGTCTGTGATCTAGAGTCAGGCTGCTCTGGACCCAAGGCAGTAATAGCCTAATGTTATTTCTACATTCACTTATAGTCTTTTCTTCTTAGGGCTTAGATGGCCTGGATGCTTGAACACTAGTCACGTAAAATAAAATAGAGCACCAGAAAAAAAAAAGAGAGAAAAGAAAAACAAAGAAAAAGAAAAGATTCTCTTCAGTTCAGTGTAGCAAACTAATGAATTTCTTAGGATTATATACAGAAAGAGTGGGTGAAGGATTATTAACAGGAGTATAGCTTAATCAAAGGCAATGGAGCATCAACAAAAGTCCCACCCAAGCATGGGTGATGATGACTCAAGAAAGCCAATCCCTGAAGAGTCCTCACTCCTAGAAAACCCTCTACCCCTGTAAGAATACCTACTGCTGTGGAGTTGTGGGGTATGGGGAACAGGAGAACAGCAGCTGCATTCTAGTGACATTGGCATATTTATATGCAAGAAATTTTAATAACATCATTATCATAAATATAAACCTAATCGGCACTGTATTTTTTTTACCTATTTTGTTGCTATGACTACAAGCCATTAAAAAACAAGACAAAAGTGAAATCACAAAGACCTTGAAGAGCTAAAGAAGATTTGAACATAAAGTTGTAGGTGATACACTCTCTAATTTAAAAAGATAGTACAAAACTGAACTCACCAAAACCGTTAGATAAAGAAAGATTGATGTAGGAGGAGGGCCCACTTGTTTGTCCCAGCCACCCGGCTAGCTTAGACCCAAATTAATCACACAGAAACTGTATTAATTAAATCACTGCTTGGCTCATTAGCTCTAGCTTCTTATTGGCTAACTCTTACATCTTATTTTAACCCATCTCCATTAATCTGTGCATCACCACGAGGTCGTGGCCTACCAGCAAAGTTTCAGCATGTCTATTTCTGGCAGTGGCTCCATGGTGTCTCTCTCTTACAGATAGATGGATGCATGGTTAGAAAATGAAGATGTTTGAGACAAAATCCATGACTCACATCCTTGATTTTTCCCCCCAAAGATTCCAAAACAACAAAATGAAGAAAAGGACAGTCTCTTTAATAAATAGTGTTAGGGAAATGATACCCATAGCAATAAAATTTGACCTTATCTCTTACCACATAAAAATAAACAAAATGGATTGAAGAGTTGAATATAAGACTGGTAACAGTAAAGGTGCTGTTGGTAGTTTGATATTAGCATGCTTGAAGGTCATTAAAAATGGATTCTTCTTTTATAATAAGCAGCTTGTAAAACCAGGAATTGAGACTACAAGACTCTCATTAGTGATCAAAGGGTAGGATCTAAGTTCAGGCTTTGGACTTAGAGATAACAGTTTGAACTTCTGAGAAACTAAATACTACAGACCAGAAGCTTTCTAGTTGAAAAATAAAGACATATCATGTTCTTCCCATGTGTAAGAATTAATCCAAATGGCCTGTCAATCACCTAGGCAGAGAAATGTCCCTCAGGAAAAACTGTCTTCTAGGAATAGTTTTTTTCTGAAAATACATCTTGCCTTCAGAAATGGACCTTTTGCCTAACCTTACAAGGAAGTGGATAATATGGCTGGAGCCTATTTAAAACTATGTATCCAATGATGTTCCCTATTGTATCTTCAGTCTGTTTAATTGTAAGCCATCTTTAGGAAAACAATGCAATCAGCCGTGCTATGCGCTGGATTTCCCTTGAAGTAAGCGTTTACAACCCAAGCTAAGCACAGAGCTTTAAATTTTACTTGTGTACTCCCCCATGGTCCAGACCCAGAATAATGGGTGTGCTGTGGCAATCATTTATTGGAAACAACTAATAGGTTGAAAGCAACCTTAAAGAAAACAAATATCCACCATAAATGTTGAAAGTAACATATATAGGTTTATAACATCTGTTTGTGATTTTGAGTGGTATTCTGGGTTAGCTAGGTTCAGTTAAGTAATTTCTTTCCATGTAAAACTCTGTTATAAATTTCTGTGAAAAATAATTCCTCATTTTTTCCCACACCATGTTTGCTGTGCAATTTGGTAAGTACAGTGATGTAGAATTCCTTCTGTATATGTGTTGCTTTTACTGGTTGATGAATACAGCTATTTTGGCCAATGCCTTAGCAGAGCAAAGCTAGGCGGGAAATATGAATAGAGATATAAGGACAGAGTAGGCGGAGTCAGAGAGATACCATGTAGCTGCCGAAGGAGACAGATGCCCAGAACCTTACCTGTAAGCCACAGCCTCATGGTGATACACAAATGAATAAAAATGGGTTAATTTAAGATGTAAGAGCTGGCCGGAAATATGCCTGAACCCTTGACCAAGCAGTGTTGTAATTAATGTAGTTTCTGTGTGGGTCTGGGCATCCAGGAAACAAAAAAGCAGTCTCCAACTATATTACAGAACACAACTTTTGTTTGGGACAGACAGACATCAGTCACTCACAATTGACAGACAGCAGACAGTCTTGATATAGCAAATCACAAACAATAGGGACACATGGAAGCCATGGGCATGGAGAGAATTCATAATTGTGCTTGTTCTTACTATCTCTCTCTCTCTCTCTCTCTCTCTCTCTCTATATATATATATATATATCTTTTCATTTATTTATTTAATATACTGACACACTTCACTAGCTGTTCTAGAGACTTTAGAAATAATATAAAGCTCCCTAAAGCATAAGCCATCAGCATCTTCAGCTATTATACCATCTTCCTCCTTAAGCATTTCCCCTTTACTCTGTAATAAACCACCTGTTACCTTCACCATGGCCACAGAGATCATGTGGAGGCCCAAAATGTGAGCCTTCCCTGTTGGTCAGAGAGTTTTGAGGTTGTTCAAAATTGTTGACAATAAGTATAGCTACTCGTCCTGACTCAGAATGTGATTACTTGGTTCTTTTGACATTAAGATGGCTCATATAAGTAGATCCTTTCCACCCTGACAGATGATCAGGATATACAAGTGTACACCTGCTCCTTCTTTTGTAATTTGAGGTTTCCCAGGGAGTGGCTGCCTTCAGGATACTTGGTCTAGAGAGGCTTCACTGCCTAAACAACAGAATGCTAATGACTTGATGGCTGAAAGTGTTAAAGCAATTGACTGTTGGAGCTGTCCTTTGTATCATGTTAATGAAGTCTTGTCTTGCCTTCTTCCCCCTTTTGTATTGGGGTATAAAAGAATATGGAAAATTAAATGCTGGCAATTCTAGTATTCACTGGAAATTCCTCCCAGTACTATTCTATTGTTTCTGTTTTATTATTTTTAAGTGTGACTTTGTATTCTTTACTTTATATTTCTAAATCCCCACATTCCTACCCTGGAAAGAGGTGTTTTTGTCTAGGCTGGTCCCTGACAAGATCACAGAAACTAAAGGATCACAAAAGTCATCCTGCCCCATTTGAAGTATGAGTTACTTTCGGAGCTCCTCCAAAAGTCACAGAGAAGAAGGGACCCTAGAGGCATATCTCCACGGTGGTGGCTGGTACTTGGTTATCTCAGAACTCAGAGAGTTGGGAAGTTGCAGGCAGTCTGCTACCTGACCAAGGCCAGCATCAGAAAAGCAGACAATCTCAGACCTCACAATATTCATCAGATAAAGCTTTCTATTCCAAAATAATAAGAAGGACAATTTAGGAAGGAAGTTGTGCTAAAAGAGCAGGAAGATTTTCTCTCTGCAGGACCAGTTTATAGAAAAAAGAAGGAAGGGGGTTCTTACTATCAGGGACTTTCTTTAAAGACCACACTGT